>NC_135234.1:75496241-76096241 GCF_051348905.1 Ranitomeya variabilis
CCTCTATTGTAATATAATATTGTTTTTTTCTATTGAAACTTGCAAATGAAACTATTCTTACAAGAATTTAATGTGGCATAAACAAATGTTGTAGATATTTGGGGTGAAATGCTGTATTTCTAATAAAAGCAAACAAATCTGGATTCCTAAATACGTATACTTTTCAGAGTAAAGAGAAGAGTTATGGTGCCATAAAGTCAACAAACTCATCCGGCTCTGGTGACGATACTGTCGTGTGTGTCTCATGTTCCAGAATATTTACAATAAAGACATCATTGAGGCCATAGTTATAATGAAATGAAGACTTGCTTAATTTTAATATATCATTAAAAAGGTTGATGATTTATTAATCTTATTCTCTGGTTTATGAAGTGTGCCATTTGTATGGGGCTATGGCCGTGAATGCGCAACACCACTTCATTCATTGTCTATGATATTGCCAGAGCTTACTTGGCATTATATCCTACCATATACAGGGGAATGGCTGAAAAACTGCAAATGGTGATTTTGTGATGATAAACATGCTGAACCAAAACAAAAATTACCGTAAGTGAAAAGTTAAAGGCTAGAGACACATAAATGACTTTTGAATAAGTTAGCAGACTGATCATATTTGTTAATAACATTGCACTTTCAGTCCCCAATCTGTTTTCCTTCATTCATTTTCAGGCTCCTTGATCTCCAGTTTGCAGCCTGATCAAGGGTTCAGATTTTCGTTTTTGGAGAGTGTCCCTGCCAGTAATATAGGCTGTATGTGTGTTATGAGTGTTTCCATGATGCTGCTGGCTATATTTGTGCTCGGATTTTCTTTCTGTGCTTTACACTTTTTCTACAGTCTATTTTCACCCTCTCCACTCTGTAGATATCTCAGTTCACCCGTCTCCCTGCTCCTAAGGGTACCGTTACACTAAACGATTTACCAACGATCACGACCAGCGATACGACCTGGCCGTGATCGTTGGTAAGTCGTTGTGTGGTCGCTGGGAAGCTGTCACACAGACAGCTCTCAAGCGACAAACGATGCCGAGGTCCCCGGGTAACCAGGGTAAACATCGGGTTACTAAGCGCAGGGCCGCGCTTAGTAACCCGATGTTTACCCTGGTTACCATTGTAAATGTAAAAAAAAACAAACAGTACATACTCACATTCCGGTGTCCGTCAGGTCCCTCGCCGTCTGCTTCCCGCACTGACTGTGTCAGTGCCGGTCGTAAAGCACAGCACAGCGGTGACGTCACTGCTGTGCTCTGCTTTTACTTTACGGCCGGCACTCACAGTCAGTGTGGGAAGCGGACGGCGAGGGACCTGACGGACACCGGAATGTGAGTATGTACTGTTTTTTTTTTTTTACATTTACAATGGTAACCGGGGTAAACATCGGGTTACTAAGCGCGGCCCTGCGCTTAGTAACCCGATGTTTACCCTGGTTACAAGCAAACGCATCGCTGGATCGGTGTCACACACACCGATCCAGCGATGACAGCGGGAGATCCAGCGACGAAATAAAGTTCCAACCGATCTGCTATGACGTACGATTCTCAGCAGGGTCCCTGATCGCTGCTGCGTGTCAGACACTGCGAGATCGTATGGATATCGCTGGAACGTCACGGATCGTACAGTCGTAGCGATCAAAGTGCAGTGTGAGACGGTACCTTAAATCTTACATTGAGACAAAGGAGGGGGAAATCAGAGACACATTAAAACTGAGCATAAATTTTGATGGATTGGTAGCATTTGTGCAAAGCACTCCGCTATATAGAAAAAAAAATTACAGACACTATGTAGCAAGAAAATAATATAACATTTTTATTTAAAACTATTTGGAAAGTTGCTACTCAAGACTACTTAGAAACTTTACATTTATGAAGCACGTATACAAATGATAAAAGTCTATACAAAGGTGTTTATAACTTTAAAGCCTGTTACAAAACTGCATTTTATTCAACAGGTCAATAACAAGGCTCATAGCAACTTTTGGCTTGACGATGGGGATGGCAAAACCAAAGATTGCACAACCTATAGTTTAAAAAAAATCACACTTAGCTTGCATTGATTATCATACATTAGTCAGAAAAAAGTCGAAATATTAAATTAAATCATGTTTCCACCCATACTATTAGTTGCGTTGAAAAAACAAAAGTTTTTGAAAGTGACAAACATTGACCCTCACATCTCATATTTCTGACATAAACCACTTAAAGGGGTATTCTCAATCTGTCTCTTGAGCAGCCCAGAGCTATGCAATCTCCTTACAGTTTCTGTACTTCCTAGTTTCAAGAAGGGTGCGTGCTCCTTCTGAGTAACAGCTTTGTTGAACAGTAATACTGTATTATAAGTAGAACTAGAAAGCTCAGCACATCTTCTATAACACATTCAGCTATCAGTGGTTTGTTCTAAAGTGTATACAGCTATCACTGCATTTACACACAGAGATAGCAGGGCATATGAACAAGCACACCACTCCTGACAGGGAGAGCCGAGAGCCAAGATTAGGAGACCTGCTGTGAAAGCTGTTGTTGGGGATTTATAACTGTATTTGTTCTGAAGATGACATGGAAGTGGAGGGAGGTAAGTAAATAACTGAAATCAATGGACTGGAGAGAGTTGACTGGTATGTTAAGAGTCAAACTCTTTCCTTCACTGTAACTATTGCACACTCTTGGCCAGCCACTAGAGGTCGGGCTCCATGAAACGAGCTATATACCGTATTTTTTGGACTATAAGATGCACTGGACCATAAGATGCACCCCAAATTTTGAGAATGAAAATAGGGGAAAAAATGTGTCAAATGGGGGTCCATCTTACAGTCCGAATTCAGCTTACCAGGGTGGGGTTTTGGCAGTGGTGGAGGAGTAGTCACAGAGGTTGTTCGCTGGTCCATGCTGGTGCGGTGGCCTCTGGGAAATCCCATTCCAGGCTGGTGCGGTGGTGCTGCTGCTCTGTGGGGCTCCAGTGGCCTGGGGCTGCGGTGCTCTGTGGGACTGCGGGGCTCTGTGGGGCTGCGGTGCTCTATGGGGTGGTGGGGCTCTGTGGGGCTGCGGTGCTCTGTGGGGCTGCGGGGCTCTTTGGGTCTGTGGGGTTGCAGGGCTCTGTGGGGTGGCGGTGCACTAAATAGATTTAATGAGGAAGTGCAATCGCAGCCCGGGGTCCACCGTGCAGAGATGTAAAACTGCAGCTAATGTGAACAATGGCAGAGAATGCAGTAAGTGATTGCTAGCTCGCACAGAGTTTCACGTGGCTCAGTGAGCAGCACAAGAGGTAGTGTCACTCGCACCCAGTAACGAAGCTGATTCTCTGCAAAAGAACTGTGTCGATAGCACACAGAAACTAAGCAGATGCTCAGCAATAGAGCTGTGTCCCTCACACACAGCAACGAAAGATATGACGCTAGACACGATCCCTGTTAACTTCACAGAGGATCAAAGCCCACTAACGGAGCAAATAGCAACAGTGGTCAGACAGTCAGCAACAGCAGTCAAACATCTCTCTGGAGGTGCTGGAATTCTAGTGGCATTACGCCAGCCCTGAATCCACACGAACAAACTCATATCAGGAGGTGCTGGAATTCTAACAGCTAGCAGCCGACCGTGAGCACATGCTGACACAGACCACACCATTGCAAAGTACATTCACATATGAAATTAGATTGATACTAGCACATCGGTGTGCGCCTATGAGAACTTTTTATACGTACAGCTCAAGTCCAGTTGGACTGGACCTTGCCTGTGGACCAATCCAGAGCTGCCACATCACCAGAGCAGCTGACGACGGACCACCAATGAGACGTTGCCACATCACGAGCATGCTCAGTAGGGTGATCTCTTGACTTAGTCTCCAGAGTGTTCACTCGTTGCTGACTACTGCTGGTTACCATAGGCTTGGCTGAAGAGCCAGCAGTAACCAGACAAATAGCACAAGTCTGAGCAAGACGCTGGGACCGATGTCTATGCTCAGCAGCACCCGCAGCTGTCAAAGCAGAATGGAAGACTGCAGATGCAGGCAAGGCTTGGGATCTACCCCATGCAGTGGGAGAATCCCAACACCTAACATGGGATATGTGAACTTTTGATCAGGGTGATTTGAATGTTTTTGGTTGTCTTTATGATTTAAGGAGAGAAAACACAGTAGTTTGACAATAAATGGATTCACCCAACCACTAACCAGGAGTGCAGAAAAAGTTTTGGTGTTATCATTCAAATTCTTTGAAAAAAGGCCAAGAAAGCAAAAATTCTGCCTGGGTATGTAAACTTTGGAGCACAACTGTATAATGGGTGATATAAGTATTGAACATGTCACCAATTTTCTCAGAAAGTATATCTTGAAAAGTGCTATTGACATGAAATTCTCACCTGATTTTGTAAAAATAACCCATGCAATCCACACAGGTAAAGAAATAAAAGCACAGATGTCCATAAATTAAATTATATGTAATAATAAGAAATTACACAGGGAAAAACTATTGAACATGAACACGCTTGCTGAAATTTAATTATTAGTGATGAGCGAATCACCAGCCAGCATAAATACATGTGGGGATTGCCTGGTTGCTAGGGAATCCCCACATGTACTTATGCTGGCTAACAGATGTAAATCATTCAGCTGTGGCAAGAAAAACTAAATCTCCAAGCACTAAAAATACTCGGAGGACCCCTAAGCGTGCTCGAGAAATCTCGAGTAACGAGTATATTCGCTCATCGCTATTATCCCTTCATGACTTTTGACGTATATTTATGTCATAGATCGTGTCCCTGACTTTGTGAGCCAACATCTTTTCCCAACATCTGATGGCTAATTTTATCAACCATCATGTATCTTTTACAGCCTCAGGTGCAGGGTAGCTTTGTCCACAGCTGTTAACCTGTTAAATTCTGCTATCAATTTCTTTCTGACGGTGGAATTTGACGCTTGCCGACAGGGGCGTGTTTCATTCCACACTCCCATCATTGCGCCTGTGACATGATTGCGTGCGCCAATGCTTTGTAATGACAGCCAGGGGACTTGCTGATGACCCCCATGCCTGTCATTATGATACTCCTGTGAACGATCTCATAGGAGATTGTGGTTTTTGCTATAAATAGCAGTGCTCAAGCACTTCTATGCATAATAGAAAAAAATGGAGTCCGGCTCAACAAGACTGGATGTTTCTTTTCTTTTTCTTTTTCAAAAGAAAATATGGTGCATACAAAAGAAAAATGTACATGGTCGACATGGTCCAGTCATGTCAACCATGTAAATGCACCAAACTTAAAGCAGCCACGCCCACAAGAAGATGATGGCGAAGAAAGGCGAATTTTGTCTAAGGAGGTAGATGATGAGACACAGTTGCTAATAAGTCAGGTTGTTTAGTCACCAAGTCAGGAGGACCAGGGTGTGGCGGTGGAAGGCGAGGTGGTGGATGACAAAGTCAATGACCCAACCTGAGAAGCTGTCATGCAGAGGGAGGCCAGCAGTGCTGAGGGGGAGGGATTGGCAGTATTGACAGGGGCAGGAGGAGGCAGTAGGGTGACAGAGTGAGAAGGTGTGCAACTGTTCCGCAGAGCACTGACACCCACGAATGTCTCCATCAAAGAGTTAGGTGTTCTCAGTCTGGGACTTTATTAAAGAGAGTTCTGAGAAAAAAAATTGTCATTTTCATCCTGTGCCATGCCAAGATAAGCAGGGGTCTGACAACTTAAAGCCTAACCACCATCAGCATTACCAGGCACATGTCATCTAAGCACCCATCTCGGTGGGCCAAACGCTATCCTTGACACTGGCGCAGATCCCTCCCGCCCTGCATCTGTCCTTGCACATTCTGAGGCACCATCATCAGGCACTGACAAAAACTTGTCCCAACACAGAGTCCAACTGTCCCTACCCCAAGCCTTGGAAGTAAAAGAAAAGTTCCCATCCACCCACCAACAGGCCCAAGCGCTAAACAGGCAGATTTCCAGGCTGCTTGTCATGTATATGTTGCCATTTAGGCTTGTATACATGGAGGATGTCCTCTAGCTGATGGTGGCAGCCATCCCTTGATACTCCATCTCAAGCTGCCACTTTTTGTCCCGGTGTGATGTCTCCACCTTGTACCAGCATATCTCCAGGAACACCACCTGTACCTTACCAACGCAGTTACAGGGATTGCAAACTTAACAACAAACATGTGGTCAAGTGCTTGTGGCCAGGAAGTCTACATTTCCCTGATGGCACACTGGGTAAACACTGTGGAGGCCGGTGCTGTGTCCCACCTTGGCACGACACATGTGCTGTCGACATCAAGGATTGCTGGCCCTCCTTCGATCAGGGTTTCCCTCAACTGCTACAGCAAATTCTGCACCCTCTCCTGCTCTTCTTCATCCTCCATCTACGGTTTGCTCTCTCAGAGCACATGGTCTACATCAGCCGGAAGCTGGAAGCTCTGCAGCACTGCCTTATCAAAGCGGCAACAGGCTCTGCTAAAGCTAATTTGTCTAGAAGACAAACCACACATCACAGCAGAGTTATGGAAAGGAGTAACAGGCCAATCTGATCTGTAGCTCTCGCTGCTGAACCTCCAACTATGCATGGTTGTGTGTGATAATAGCCATAACCTGGTAGTGGCCGTGAAGCTTGGCAAGCTCCCACATATACCATGCTTGGCCCACGTGCTCAATTTGGTGGTTCAGCAGTTTCTGAAAACCAACCCAGATCTCCCAGAGCTTCTGTTCAAGGTATGCTACATCAGTGCCCATTTCCTCAAGTCGGCTACTGCTTACACCACTCTGGCAGTGCTGCAGAAGCGCATGCAAGTGCCAGCTCACCGACTGTTGTGCGACACACTGGAACTCCACATTGCACATGCTGCTATAGCTTTGTGAGCAGCAGAGGCCAGTTGTCAAATACCAGCTCCAACACACTCGTCATTATTCTGGGCAGCCTCCGCCCATATCAACTGAAGAGTGGGCATGGATGTTTGACATTTGTGCAGTTCTCCAATAATTTGAGGACTCCACCAAGAAGGTGAGCGGTGATGATGCCATAATGAGTGCAATGATCCCGCTTCTGTGCCTACTTAAACAGGTGCTAACCACAATTAAAGCTGGAGCTTTGCATGTATACAAGGTGGAGATGGAGGAAGACATGAGAAAGGTAGATACTACCCAGCCAAGTCTCATCTCATCTTCTCAGCATGTATTGAGTAAAAATAAGGAGGTGGACACTGATGATGAGGAGGAACAGGAGCTTGTTGCTAGCGCAACAGAGGCTAGTACCCACACAAAGTTTGTCCCATCTCGTGGTTGGGCTGAGGAAGGGACTGATGAAGAAGAGATGGAGAAGGAGGAGATGGAGAGTAGTCATCATAGTGGAGACAGGGAAGTATTGGCTGTAGAGAGCTTGCCACATATGGCCTACTCTATGTACCGCTGCCTTTCCCATGACCCCCGCATTACATTCATCTAGGCCAAAAAAGAGCACTGGTTGTTCACAATGCTAGACCCACTCTACAAGGAGAACCTTGCATCTCTCCTTCCTGAGGCAGCGAGTTCTACTAAAATGGTCCTATACCAAAAGGCCATTGTGGAAAATATGTGGAAAAAATTCCCATCTGACAACACTAGCAGTGGGGGGCAAGCTTCCTTACCCAATCAAGGAGGAGAGTGAGACACACACCAGGGACAGCAGAGGTACACTGTCAAAGGCTTGGGTCAATTTCATGACACGTCCCAGCATCCAAACCCTAATGATCAGGTATTTTTGACACGGAGGGAAACATTTTTAAAGGTGGTCAAGCAATATCTGGCTGACAAAACCAACACAGTCCCTAAGGGTATGTGCACACATTGTGGATTTTGCTGCAGCAATTTTGAAGCTGCGGATTCGCAGCTGTTTTCCATGAGTTTACAGTACCATGTAAACCTATGGAAAACAAAATCCGCAGTACAGATGCTGCAGAAAAAAATGCATTGAAACGCTGCATTGTTTATTCCGCAGCATGTTCATTCTTTGTGCGGATTTCACAGCGGTTTACACCTGCTCCATAATAGGAATCCACAGGTGTAAAACTGCAAGTGGAATCTGCAGAAAAAACGCACAAAATCCGTGGTAAATCTGCAGGTAAAACGCAGTGCTTTTTTACCTCAAAACAGGTGCGGGAAAATCTGCAGAGCTTCCAACTACGTGTGCACATACCCTTATTCCTCTGTGACCTTCAACTATTGTATATTAAAGCTGGACACCTAGCATGAGCTGTTCCTCTATGCCTTGAATGTGTTGTGCTGCCCTGCAGCTAGCGAATTGTATGAGTGGGTTTCTAGTGCCGCCAAAGGGGTCATAACAGACAGGTGTTTATGGATTTAAACATAATTTGCTGATAAAAATGAACAAAGCCTGGATTAGCCTGACTTTTTCACACCACCAGATGACAGCAGCACATAAAGTGTTTTTAAGCTTCAATATTTGAATGAGGCACACCAGTTTTTGCCTTCAAGGGTCTATGGATGATCCTGCTTCTAATTTTTGGCAGAGTTTGCCCTTGCAGTGCATAGTCTTTATAAGTCTAGGAGTACCACTACATGACAGGGTATATCTCCCTCTTCCTTCTAGTTTTTGGCAATTCTTGTTTCCTTCATAAATTACACTGACATTTCCAATTTTTTAATGCAAAATTTATAAAAATGTATTAAAAATTAATTAAAAAAATTAAAAACTAATTTTTGCTTACTTAAATTATTATTTTTTAATGTCCTTTTTCAGATGTAGTTGGATACAGTGCTTGTCATAGCTGCATCAGTTTGTGTCTGTGTGGGAAGCCACAATGGAACTCCTCGTCTTCCTCCTCCTCCACCTCATCTAATGAGCTACTCAGCTGCGTACCCCTGATTTCACACCAAGTGGGATCTACAAGTTCATCATCATCCTCTCTGTTCTCACACTCCTCACCCTGAGTCACCCTCCCCCTTTTCCTGCACTGACACGACAGTACATTTTGCATGCGCCTCTGGTGTCTGAGTCTCATCAGGATAACCTCCACCCCAAATGGTTAACGTCTGATGATTAGGGTCTGGATTCTGCTCGTACCCTACTTCGTTCGGCCCTAGATCCTTGAAAGCATTTTTGGCATCAGTACAGATGCTTTCCTCTTCTGGATTCTGTGAATCTTTGGTGCAGACCTCTGATGCCCATGGAATAGAATGTGTGAACAGCTCTGCAGAATGGCCCATCTGTGGTTCCCCACAGTCAGTTGGGCATTTGGAAATTTGTGACGGAGGGGGAAACAAAGGTAATTGGGGTGCCACCACTGAGGGTTGTATTGAGTGTAAGGTTCAGGTGGAGGAAGAAGAGGAGAGGCCACTTGATGCAGCACTTGCCATCAACTGGAGCAAATGCTCTTTCTGAGCCTCATATACAAGGCATACCACTGTGTGGCTGCCAAAGAAAGGGGGTCAAGTAGCCAGTCCAGTAACAGATGCTGTCAATGGTCTTTGGAAAGGACAAGATGGTGTTTATTCAGGTAAGCTTTCATTAACATTAAAGTGCACCTGTCACCAGGTTTGGCAGATGTAAGGTACGGCGACCACCTTTCAGGGCTTATCTACAGCATTCTATAATGATGTAGATAAGCACCAATCCCATCTTCTTATGATTGCCACCCTCCTGCTTGCTTCATGGCTCCCCAGCATCGTGCTCCTGCACAGGCATACTTATCTGCCCTTTTGGGAGGCGCCGGACATGGACATGCGACTCCCATAGGACTGGACCGCCCCTCAGGTGAGTATAATAAAAGTTATTTTTCTTATCTTTCAGGTTGGATCAGGGCTTATCTACAACATTATAGAATGCTGTAGATAAGCCCTGAAAGGCGGTGGCCGTATCTTATATTTGCCAAACCTGGTGACAGGTTCGCTTTAACACCTAACCCACATACAAGTCAAACACCAATCGCATTCCCCCTTACACCACAACCTCGCTGTTGGGGTGATCGGGGTCCTTACAGGAGTTGGAAACCAACAAATGGGTAACTATTACCATTATTCTTGATATGGAAAGAGGCCGGTGTATTTAATGTAAGCAGAGTAGCAAGGGGGGCGGTCTATGGAATGTGCATTGAATGAGCATTGAGCTGTAATATCACATAGCCTGCTATGAGAGAAAACCACACTGAGTTGCTACCATTTATTTGTTCAATGTAATAGCCTGTCTTATTTTGGTTATCCCCTGTGGACCTTCGGTCAGTTATACTCACCTGGGTAGTTCACATAATATATATTTGATGTACAATATCCATTTTTATCATGTAACAATCTTTTGATGTAATAAATGTTAAATTTAGTAAACTCTTGGTTCTCCTCTTCATATAATTTGCGTATGAGTGATTCTAAATAGTTGGATATTTTCCATTCACTGGTATTTTTCTAATGATGTGCTCCTGCACAGGCATACTTATCTGCCCTGTTGGGAGGCGCCGGACATGGACATGCGACTCCCATAGGACTGGACCGCCCCTCGGGTGAGTATAATAAAAGTTATTTTTCTTATCTTTCAGGTTGGATCAGGGCTTATCTACAACATTATAGAATGCTGTAGATAAGCCCTGAAAGGCGGTGGCCGTATCTTATATTTGCCAAACCTGGTGACAGGTTCGCTTTAACACCTAGCCCACATACAAGTCAAACACCAATCGCATTCCCCCTTACACCACAACCTCGCTTTTTCCCACTTATGTTGTATGTACTCTTCCCCTCTTTTAACCTGCTGTTTTACAACTATAGTCCCACATCTGTCAGTCACCTGTCACTAAATGAACAATCACAATTTATTTTCTTTGTGAGTGTGCCTGAACAACACTCTTATACACAATAATTTTGATGTGCAAATGGAGCCTCCTGATTCCTCACTGGAGCACAGTTTTATCCCAAACGATTTGGAACAGCAAATAGGACCTCCTAGCTGAACCCCTATAATAAGCCTAAAATTTTTTAAGTGGAAATCTAGTCTTCTGATTTCTCGCTGAAACAGTTTTAACACAAATGATTTAAATTAGCAAATTGGGCCTCCTGGGTGCACCCCAATATTAGGCCTAATGATTTTTAAGTGGAAATCTGGCCTTCTGATTTCTCACTGAAACACAGTTTTAACACAAACTATTTGTATTAGCAAATTGGGCCTCCTGGGTGCAATATTAGGCCTCACAATTTTTAAGTGGAAATCTGGCCTTCAGATTTCTCACTGAAACACAATTTTATCACAAACAATTGTAATTAGCGAATGGAGCCTCCTGAGACTGCAACACAGTTTTTGCACAATCTAGTTAGATACTGGAAGATCGATTTCACACAAAACCGGATCCAATCTAGCTAACTGACAAGTTCACTCGCAGCACTATCAGAAGCGGCTTCTCTGCACTGTGGCACTGAGAAAATGGAGCCAGCAAAAAAAAAAAGATGTCCGCTTAAAATATGGCCAGGGACATGTGACCCTAACCATGACGTACAAAGCCATCCACAACCTATCTCCTCCATACATCTGTGACCTCGTCTCCCGGTACTTACCTACACGCAACCTCCGATCCTCACAAGATCTCCTTCTCTACTCCCCTCTTATCTCCTCTTCCCACAGTCGTATACAAGATTTCTCTCGCGCATCACCCCTACTCTGGAACCCTCTACCACAACACATCAGACTCTCGCCCACCATCGAAATCTTCAAAAAGAACCTGAAGACCCACCTCTTCCGACAAGCCTACAACCTGCAGTAACCACCGATCAACCAAACCGCTGCATGACCAGCTCTATCCTCACTTATTGTATTCTCACCCATCCCTTGTAGATTGTGAGCCTTCGCGGCAGGGTCCTCACTCCTCCTGTACCAGTTATGACTTGTATTGTTTAAGATTATTGTACTTGTTTTTATTATGTATACCCCTCCTCACTAGGGTTGAGCGACTTTTCATTTTTTGAGATCGAGTCGGGTTTCACGAAACCCGACTTTCTCAAAAGTCGGGTCGAGTGAAATCGGCCAATCTTATTGAAAAGTTGGGGTCGGGGATCGGCCAAAACACGAAACCCAATGCAAGTCAATGGGGAAGCATACTTTTTTAATATTTGCTTCAGCGCGATAATGTTGAAAAGCCGGTAATTCAATTGCCGGCTTTTCATTTCTCCTGCCTAAACCCGACATGATATGAAACATGGTTTACATACAGTAAACCATGTCATATCCCCCTTTTTTTTGCATATTCCACACTACTAATGTTAGTAGTGTGTATGTGCAAAATTTTGGCGCTATAGCTATTAAATTTAAGGGTTAAATCGCGGAAAAAATTGGCGTGGGCTCCCGCGCAATTTTCTCCGCCAGAGTGGTAAAGCCAGTGACTGAGGGCAGATATTAATAGCCTAGAGAGGGTCCATGGTTATTGCCCACCCTGGCTACAAACATCTGCCCCCAGCCACCCCAGAAAAGGCACATCTGGAAGATGCGCCTATTCTGGCACTTGGCCACTCTCTTCCCACTCCCCTGTAGCGGTGGGATATGGGGTAATGAAGGGTTAATGCCACCTTGCTATTGTAAGGTGACATTAAGCCAGATTAATAATGGAGAGGTGTCAATTATGACACCTATCCATTATTAATCCAATTGTATGAAAGGGTTAAAAAAACACAAACACATGATTAAAAAGTATTTTAATGAAATAAACACACAGGTTGTTTTAATATTTTATTGCTCTCTCAATCCAGCTGAAGACCCTCCCTTGGAAAAATAATAAACAACAATATACATACCTTCTGATGAACTGTCACGTCCCACGAGGTAAATCCATCTGAAGGGGTTAAAATATTTTACAGGCAGGAGCCCTGCTAATGCAGCTGTGCTCGTGCCTGTAAACCCCGGAGAATGAAGGAGATGTAGGTCAATGACCTATAGTTACCTTCATTCGCGGTGATTCGCCCTCTACTGGATGTCCTCGTGAACTGCAGCCTGGGAACTTTTTCCCACGCTCGACGTCATATGAGGACATCCAGTAGAGGGCGCATCACCGCAACTGAAGGTAACAGAGGGTATGTATATTGTTGGTTTATTATTTTTCCAAGCGAGGGTCTTCAGCTGGATTGAGAGAGCAATAAAATATTAAAACAACCTGTGTGTTTATTTCATTAAAATATTTTTTAATCATGTGTGTGTGTTTTATTAACCATTTCATACAATTGGATTAATAATGGATAGGTGTCATAATTGACGCCTCTCCATTATTAATCTGGCTTAATGTCACCTTACAATAGCAAGGTGGCATTAACTCTTCATTCTTTCTGGGAGGCTGGTGGTGCCAAATTTGATTCCTGATTGCACCACAAAATCAGGAATCAGTAGCTCATTATCTTTAGCAGGTGGTGTCCGTATAGGGTCTGAAACAGTGGGTGCTGGTTCAGTTTCTGTCCTGGGGCGTATAGGTGGCGGTTCAGTATTACTGGAGGAAGAGGGTGAGGAGGAAAAATAAAAGAAGGTGGTATCCTCTCCCTAATTGTCAGTGTCGGAGGCAAGGAAAGCGTATACCTCCTCCGCTGAATACCAGGTTTGGGATGAGTGGGACTTTTTTTTACGTATGTGATGTTTGTGTGAGTACCAAATTTTATTTGTGAGTGTGTACATGCTTGGTGTAAAATTGTATATTTTTTCTAAAGGAAAAAGAAAAAAGCAGCAACCGGAGGTCTTTCACTGATGTGCGTCAGTGATCAACATTTAATCATGGCACCATGATTAAGGCTTCTAGCTGTTATGTAACTTAGATTTTCATGGTGATCAGTGCATTTATTATTTTTTTAAATCTATAAATAAAGATGGCTTTTCACTTTTTTAACTGAATTAGTCATCAATGGAGAACAACCTTCTTTTCCTTTGTATATGTGCGCTCCGATTGGTGCGATTAATGTCATCATCGATCACATCAATCAGAGTTGGCCCTGGTGATCCTAACATAGCCAGGAGCCAGTCTATGATTAGTGCTCTTACAGCACCGATCGTAAGCTGGACATCAGTGTTTCAGACATTCTTATTGCATGGAAGACTGAGAAACGCTGCATTTGGCTGGTCAGGATGCAGTCGCGATGCCGCATTAAAAATATGACGTATCCATATTTCCAAAGTTGGTATGTACCAGGCGACCTGGACGTATGGCTATGTCTAAGGTCGGAAAGGGGTAATACCACTAATATCTGTTGCAAACAATCACTTTCACACTTCTAAAATTATATTTGTGTTAAAGAGCTTGAAAGGGGTGGGACGCAATCTAGAAGACCACAGAGTGAGCTAATATAGAGGGAATGGAGTATAGGCCCAAAATAGGTAAATTTCTTTTCAGAAAACCTCAGTAACGATTTAATAAAGGGGTGCTCCAATGTGATAATGTTATATTAGATCAATAAGACATGCCATAACATTATAATGAGTGGGGAACCATTAGCTAGAGCTCTGTAGATTTCCTTTGCTCGTAGCAATGTATTTGGCATGCAGCAGATGTTTAAAGTATTGTCTGGGCAAAAATAAGATCTATTTTATAGATGACAATGGTAACTGTAAAAAAAAAAAGGGGGAATGGTGCCTCACCGTGCATTATATGGTAGATAGCCTCTGATACTGCAGTCAGGATCCAGATTCCGTTTGACCATCGGATAAGTTAGGAAAGAAAATTGGATGAGCAAACTGAATTTTAATTAAAAAATTCTTAATTTCATTCTTTTAAAAAAATTAGTCCAGACAGATGATAAAATCATGTAGCATTCTTACGCATTTCTGGCCGTAGCCCTTAGTCGTAGAGTAATGGTAACTGTATTGCAATAATATTGCAGACTTAGGCTACGTTCACATTTGCGGTCCGCGCCGCAGCGTCGGGCGCCGCAGCGGTGCCGCATGCGTCATGCGCCCCTATATTTAACATGGGGGCGCATGGACATGCGGTGCACTTGCGTTTTGCGTCGCATGCGTCACTGAGGCGCACGCGTCCGGGCGCAGAGGACGCAGCAAGTTGCATTTTTGCTGTGTCCAAAATCAATAGAAAAAAGGACGCATGCGGCGCAAAACGCAGCGTTGTGCATGCGTTTTGCCGCGTTTTTGTTTGCGATGTGCGCTGCGGCACCGACGCTGCGGCGCACAACGCAAATGTGAACGTAGCCTTAGACTGACTAAGTAGGCAGAAAAATTATGCAAAGGATTAAAAAGCATCAGCGACATACAAGTAGTAACTGATTACAATTTACACACTGGTGAAATGGTGAAAATTAATGATTCAAACGTAGTAATTAGTGTTGAGCGATACTTTCCGATATCGGAAAGTATCGGTATCGGAAAGTATCGTCCGATACCGTCACAGTATCGGAATCCAATCCGATACCGATACCCGATCCCAATGCAAGTCAATGGGACGAAAATATCGGAATTAAAATAAACCCTTTCTTTCCTTGTAGGTTAATTCTACATGAAGGAAAACAACTAAGAATAATGTAGGATGTATTGGGGGAGGTGGCGGAGACATTAAAGGCACAGGGGTTTATCCCAATCAAATAGAATAGCAGTATTTTTAATTTTTTTATGACGTTCGGCGTTAGAAAGAATTTGACTATGTTAATTTTTTATTTATTTTGTCAGATATTGATGTTTCACTACTTCCACGCCCTTCACCCTATTTTTTATTTCTCCCACACTTTCTTCTTCATTATCCTCATCATCAGCTTCTGTGACATCAACTTCTTCACCTTATTCATCTTCTTCTTTTCTACGTATATATATATTTTTTTTTTTACATTGTTCATATTCTTTTTATTTAACTATTATCTTTTTTATATTCAACTTCTTCATCATATTCTTATTTGTGACAGGCATTCCCGTAGTTGTTATCTATAAAAGTTTGAAGATTACACCTTCCGTTCTGCCTGTCACAAAAGAGGTACATTTGTCCGCGTTCAGTTTGGCCTGCAGCATCAGGCTTTATCCAGGGGCACCACGAGGAGGAACGGACTCACCCCCATACACTGCTTAGTCTTCTTCTGCTTATAATTTAGATAATATCTTTTGCTCTGATATTTAGTCTTATGCTTAATGTTCTTCTGCTCTTTGTTCTGCAGCCTCTTGTTCTTCTGCTTCTCGGTCTTCCAGGTTGTCGTCGTCATCTCCAGGGTCGTCATCTCCAGGGTCGTCGTCATCGGGGTCGTCGTCATCGGGGTCGTCGTCATCGGGGTCGTCTTCAGGGTCATCGTCTCCAGGGTCGTCGTCATCTCGGTGGTTGTCGTCTCTGGTGTCGTCATCATCTTAGGGGTGGTCTTCCGGGTCATCGTCTTTCGGGTCTTGAACTTGGAAATGTAGCAGAAGGTACAAGAAGGCTGAGAAAATGCCGAGAAACAGCTGATGGAACTGGAACTCGGATGGCTACCCGAAGGTCCAAGAGCCAATGGAACTACCGAGGACCAGCTGACGTTACTGGAACCCGGTTACTAAGCAGGAGGTACCCGTGCCTGAAAGCACTACCAAGGACCACCTGACGTTGGTGGAACTCGGATACCCAGAGGGAGGCACCTAAGCCAAAGGCTCTGCCCGGAACCAGCTGACGGTACTGGAACCAGGATGGGGAGCAGAAGGTACAAGAGCAAAAGACACTGCCGAGAACCAGCTGACGGTACTGGAACCCGGATGGGTAGCCGAAGGTCCAAGAGCCAATGAAACTACCGAGGACCAGCTGACGTTACTGGAACCCGGTTACTAAGCAGGAGGTACCCGTGCCTGAAAGCACTACCAAGGACCACCTGACGTTGGTGGAACTCGGATACCCAGAGGGAGGCACCTAAGCCAAAGGCTCTGCCCGGAACCAGCTGACGGTACTGGAACCAGGATGGGGAGCAGAAGGTACAAGAGCAAAAGACACTGCCGAGAACCAGCTGACGGTACTGGAACCCGGATGGGGACCTATTCAAGCTTGTCTTCCTAGGGCCCCAACTGGCGGTGTGTTAGAGCCCAGGGACAGCAGGAGGAGGAGCAGGGGGAGGGGAGTGTAGGCCGAAGCCTGCACTGGCGGCAGCTTTGGGTGTGTTGTGTCTGCGTGGCTTTTGCAGGACACGTTGCCGGCTACACAGCAGGGGAACAGCTGGCGGTGCTGGACCCCACTGACACATTGGCGAGGTGTTTGGCTCTGTGCAGCCAGCACTTCCGGACAGCAACTAGCGTTGTTGGAGCCCGGGCTCTGCAGGTGGAGCAGAGTGTAGGCCGAAGCCTAATTGAACCGATTTCAAAAGTCACCTTTAACCCCCCCTCAGGGGTTACAAAGTAGAAGAGCCACAGCTTATGCAGCAGCAGTGCTGCGCAAGTCAAAGGTTGCTCTTGTAATTTTTCTCCTTGCACACGCTGAATGGAACACGTATAACATTTAGCCCTTTATACAGTCAAACTGTGTAATGGAGGCGAGAGTTCCCTTTGTAATGAGACGCAGCACAGGTGTCAAGAATCCCACCTTGGTGCTGGGTGCAGCCTCCCGAGCGTTGTTATTTGCTGTACAGGAGTCTGCGCTGTCGTGTTATCCCCTGGCCTAGCGCCGTTAGCGCTGCCCATCTTCTGGCATCATGTAATGTCGGCCGGTGCGGTTCGCGATGCCCATGAATCCCAGCCCCGCAGTGTCTTAACATTGTTAAAACACTGCGGGGCTGGGATTCAGGGCCTGGCGCAGCACATATGTTCGCCTCTCACACTCGGGTCCTTACACCCGCTTCAGACTGTGCGGCGTCATCTGATCCCTTATCGCATGCCACGGCCATGAAGCCGCACAGTCCGAAGAAGGCGGAAGGAGAGGAGGGACAGGCGAACTGATGCACTGATCCTGCCCATCAATCACACCCTCGCAGTCCCAATAAATAAGACACCGAGGGGCGTTGTGTGGGTCAGGGCGGCCGCAGAGGCGCAGCCAGCCAAACAATGATGCCAGAAGACGGGCAGCGCTACCAAGGGGGTTGCAGCGTGTCATTACAAAGGAAAGTCACACCACCGGGACGGTTAAATGGTCACACAGAGGACACATTTCAGACGTGTTTTCAGTTCCACATGTGCGAGGAGAATACGTTTCTGAGCCACCTTGCACACATGCAGCATTACCGCTGTACAAGGTGGCTGGATAACGTAAAAACGCCTGGGGGAGGGGGGACAGGTTCCCTTCAATTTCAGTTCTTGTGTCTGCGTGGCTTTTGCAGGACACGTTGCCGGCTGCACAGCAGGGGAACAGCTGGCGGTGCTGGACCCCACTGACACATTGGCTGGTGTTTTTCTCTGTGCAGCTAGCACATCTGGGCCCCAACTGGCGGTGTGTTAGAGCCCAGGGACAGCAGGAGGAGGAGCAGGAGGAGGAGGAGCAGGGGGAGGAGAGTGTAGGCCGAAGCCTGCACAGGCGGCAGCTTTGGGTGTGTTGTGTCTGCGTGGCTTTTGCAGGACACGTTGCCGGCTACACAGCAGGGGAACAGCTGGCGGTGCTGGACCCCACTGACACATTGGCGAGGTGTTTGGCTCTGTGCAGCCAGCACTTCCGGACAGCAACTAGCGTTGTTGGAGCCCGGGCTCTGCAGGTGGAGCAGAGTGTAGGCCGAAGCCTAATTGAACCGATTTCAAAAGTCACCTTTAACCCCCCCTCAGGGGTTACAAAGTAGAAGAGCCACAGCTTATGCAGCAGCAGTGCTGCGCAAGTCAAAGGTTGCTCTTGTAATTTTTCTCCTTGCACACGCTGAATGGAACACGTATAACATTTAGCCCTTTATACAGTCAAACTGTGTAATGGAGGCGAGAGTTCCCTTTGTAATGAGACGCAGCACAGGTGTCAAGAATCCCACCTTGGTGCTGGGTGCAGCCTCCCGAGCGTTGTTATTTGCTGTACAGGAGTCTGCGCTGTCGTGTTATCCCCTGGCCTAGCGCCGTTAGCGCTGCCCATCTTCTGGCATCATGTAATGTCGGCCGGTGCGGTTCGCGATGCCCATGAATCCCAGCCCCGCAGTGTCTTAACATTGTTAAAACACTGCGGGGATGGGATTCAGGGCCTGGCGCAGCACATATGTTCGCCTCTCACACTCGGGTCCTTACACCCGCTTCAGACTGTGCGGCGTCATCTGATCCCTTATCGCATGCCACGGCCATGAAGCCGCACAGTCCGAAGAAGGCGGAAGGAGAGGAGGGACAGGCGAACTGATGCACTGATCCTGCCCATCAATCACACCCTCGCAGTCCCAATAAATAAGACACCGAGGGGCGTTGTGTGGGTCAGGGCGGCCGCAGAGGCGCAGCCAGCCAAACAATGATGCCAGAAGACGGGCAGCGCTACCAAGGGGGTTGCAGCGTGTCATTACAAAGGAAAGTCACACCACCGGGACGGTTAAATGGTCACACAGAGGACACATTTCAGACGTGTTTTCAGTTCCACATGTGCGAGGAGAATACGTTTCTGAGCCACCTTGCACACATGCAGCATTACCGCTGTACAAGGTGGCTGGATAACGTAAAAACGCCTGGGGGAGGGGGGACAGGTTCCCTTCAATTTCAGTTCTTGTGTCTGCGTGGCTTTTGCAGGACACGTTGCCGGCTGCACAGCAGGGGAACAGCTGGCGGTGCTGGACCCCACTGACACATTGGCTGGTGTTTTTCTCTGTGCAGCTAGCACATCTGGGCCCCAACTGGCGGTGTGTTAGAGCCCAGGGACAGCAGGAGGAGGAGCAGGAGGAGGAGGAGCAGGGGGAGGGGAGTGTAGGCCGAAGCCTGCACAGGCGGCAGCTTTGGGTGTGTTGTGTCTGCGTGGCTTTTGCAGGACACGTTGCCGGCTACACAGCAGGGGAACAGCTGGCGGTGCTGAACCCCACTGACACATTGGCTGGTGTTTTTCTCTGTGCAGCTAGCACATCTGGGCAAAAACTGGCGGTGTTAGAGCCCAGGGTCAGCAGGAGGAGCAGGGGGAGCGGAGTGTAGGCCGAAGCCTGCACTCGAGCAAGTTGAAAGGAAACCTTTAACCCCCCCCCCCCCCAGGCGTTTGCAGCTGAAAGAGCCATTGTGTACAGCACTAATGCTGGAAAAGGTAAACTTAGCTCTTTTAATTATGGTCCTTGTACATGCGGAACCTAACATTTATGAAATGTGTCTCCTCACAGCGTTAAACCGTCCGGTAGGTGGAACTTTCCTTTGTCGTGTGACGCAGCACAGCCATCATTTTTACCCCCTTGGCGCTGTGCGCCGCCTCCTCAGCGTTGTTTGAATCTGTCCCGGAGCCTGCGCTGTTAGGTTAGCCCTTGGCCATGCACACATGTTGCGCTGCCCGTCTTCTGACCTCATTTGGTGTCAGGCTGGCTGCGCCTGTGCGGGTGCGCTGGCCGAGATCCCGCCTCGCAGTGTCGTCTAATGTAATCCCACCGCGGGCCTGTGATCCGTGCCCGTGCGCAGTGCATATCCTCTCCTCTCACTCCCCTCCCTACGGCTTTTTCAGACTGTGCGGTGTCACGGCCGTGGCATGCTATTAGGGACCAGCTGACATCGCACAGTCTGAAGAAGCCGTAGGGAGGGGAGTGAGAGGAGAGGATATGCACTGCGCACGGGCACGGATCACAGGCCCGCGGTGGGATTACATTAGACGACACTGCGAGGCGGGATCTCGGCCAGCGCACCCGCACAGGCGCAGCCAGCCTGACACCAAATGAGGTCAGAAGACGGGCAGCGCAACATGTGTGCATGGCCAAGGGCTAACCTAACAGCGCAGGCTCCGGGACAGATTCAAACAACGCTGAGGAGGGGGCGCACGGCGCCAAGGGGGTAAAAATGATGGCTGTGCTGCGTCACACGACAAAGGAAAGTTCCACCTACCGGACGGTTTAACGCTGTGTGGGGACACATTTCATAAGTGTTTGGTTCAGCATGTGCAAGGAGCATCACGAAAAGAGGCACTTTTTCCCTTTGCATCATTACTGCTGCACAAGGTGGCTCCTTCAGTAACAAACGCCTGGGGGGGGGGGGGTCAGGTTCCCTTACATTTAACTTGTTGTGCCTGCGTGGCGGTCGCAGTACACGTTGCCGTATACACAGCAGGGGAACAGCTGGCGGTGCTGAACCCCACTAACACATTGGCGAGGTGTTTGGCTCTGTGCGTACAGCACTTCTGGACGGCAACTAGCGGTGTTGGAGCCCAGGGACAGGTGGAGGAGGAGGAGGTTGGAGGAGGTAGGAGGGATTGCCACACACACAGCAGGGGAACAGCTGACGTTACTGAACCCCAATAACAGAGGAGGGACTGTTGACTGTGCGTACAGCACTTCTGGACGGCAACTGGCGGTGTTGGAGCCCAGGGACAGGTGGAGGAGGAGGAGGTTGGAGGAGGTAGGAGGGATTGCCACACACACAGCAGGGGAACAGCTGACGTTACTGAACCCCAATAACAGAGGAGGGACTGTTGACTGTGCGTACAGCACTTCTGGACGGCAACTGGCGGTGTTGGAGCCCAGGGACAGGTGGAGGAGGAGGAGGTTGGAGGAGGTAGGAGGGATTGCCACACACACAGCAGGGGAACAGCTGACGTTACTGAACCCCAATAACAGAGGAGGGACTGTTGACTGTGCGTACAGCACTTCTGGACGGCAACTGGCGGTGTTGGAGCCCAGGGACAGGTGGAGGAGGAGGAGGTTGGAGGAGGTTGGAGGAGGTAGGAGGGATTGCCACACACACAGCAGGGGAACAGCTGACGTTACTGAACCCCAATAACAGAGGAGGGACTGTTGACTGTGCGTACAGCACTTCTGGACGGCAACTGGCGGTGTTGGAGCCCAGGGACAGGTGGAGGAGGAGGAGGTTGGAGGAGGTAGGAGGGATTGCCACACACACAGCAGGGGAACAGCTGACGTTACTGAACCCCAATAACAGAGGAGGGACTGTTGACTGTGCGTACAGCACTTCTGGACGGCAACTGGCGGTGTTGGAGCCCAGGGACAGGTGGAGGAGGAGGAGGTTGGAGGAGGTAGGAGGGATTGCCACACACACAGCAGGGGAACAGCTGACGTTACTGAACCCCAATAACAGAGGAGGGACTGTTGACTGTGCGTACAGCACTTCTGGACGGCAACTGGCGGTGTTGGAGCCCAGGGACAGGTGGAGGAGGAGGAGGTTGGAGGAGGTTGGAGGAGGTAGGAGGGATTGCCACACACACAGCAGGGGAACAGCTGACGTTACTGAACCCCAATAACAGAGGAGGGACTGTTGACTGTGCGTACAGCACTTCTGGACGGCAACTGGCGGTGTTGGAGCCCAGGGACAGGTGGAGGAGGAGGAGGTTGGAGGAGGTAGGAGGGATTGCCACACACACAGCAGGGGAACAGCTGACGTTACTGAACCCCAATAACAGAGGAGGGACTGTTGACTGTGCGTACAGCACTTCTGGACGGCAACTGGCGGTGTTGGAGCCCAGGGACAGGTGGAGGAGGAGGAGGTTGGAGGAGGTAGGAGGGATTGCCACACACACAGCAGGGGAACAGCTGACGTTACTGAACCCCAATAACAGAGGAGGGACTGTTGACTGTGCGTACAGCACTTCTGGACGGCAACTGGCGGTGTTGGAGCCCAGGGACAGGTGGAGGAGGAGGAGGTTGGAGGAGGTAGGAGGGATTGCCACACACACAGCAGGGGAACAGCTGACGTTACTGAACCCCAATAACAGAGGAGGGACTGTTGACTGTGCGTACAGCACTTCTGGACGGCAACTGGCGGTGTTGGAGCCCAGGGACAGGTGGAGGAGGAGGAGGTTGGAGGAGGTAGGAGGGATTGCCACACACACAGCAGGGGAACAGCTGACGTTACTGAACCCCAATAACAGAGGAGGGACTGTTGACTGTGCGTACAGCACTTCTGGACGGCAACTGGCGGTGTTGGAGCCCAGGGACAGGTGGAGGAGGAGGAGGTTGGAGGAGGTTGGAGGAGGTAGGAGGGATTGCCACACACACAGCAGGGGAACAGCTGACGTTACTGAACCCCAATAACAGAGGAGGGACTGTTGACTGTGCGTACAGCACTTCTGGACGGCAACTGGCGGTGTTGGAGCCCAGGGACAGGTGGAGGAGGAGGAGGTTGGAGGAGGTAGGAGGGATTGCCACACACACAGCAGGGGAACAGCTGACGTTACTGAACCCCAATAACAGAGGAGGGACTGTTGACTGTGCGTACAGCACTTCTGGACGGCAACTGGCGGTGTTGGAGCCCAGGGACAGGTGGAGGAGGAGGAGGTTGGAGGAGGTAGGAGGGATTGCCACACACACAGCAGGGGAACAGCTGACGTTACTGAACCCCAATAACAGAGGAGGGACTGTTGACTGTGCGTACAGCACTTCTGGACGGCAACTGGCGGTGTTGGAGCCCAGGGACAGGTGGAGGAGGAGGAGGTTGGAGGAGGTAGGAGGGATTGCCACACACACAGCAGGGGAACAGCTGACGTTACTGAACCCCAATAACAGAGGAGGGACTGTTGACTGTGCGTACAGCACTTCTGGACGGCAACTGGCGGTGTTGGAGCCCAGGGACAGGTGGAGGAGGAGGAGGTTGGAGGAGGTAGGAGGGATTGCCACACACACAGCAGGGGAACAGCTGACGTTACTGAACCCCAATAACAGAGGAGGGACTGTTGACTGTGCGTACAGCACTTCTGGACGGCAACTGGCGGTGTTGGAGCCCAGGGACAGGTGGAGGAGGAGGAGGTTGGAGGAGGTAGGAGGGATTGCCACACACACAGCAGGGGAACAGCTGACGTTACTGAACCCCAATAACAGAGGAGGGACTGTTGACTGTGCGTACAGCACTTCTGGACGGCAACTGGCGGTGTTGGAGCCCAGGGACAGGTGGAGGAGGAGGAGGTTGGAGGAGGTTGGAGGAGGTAGGAGGGATTGCCACACACACAGCAGGGGAACAGCTGACGTTACTGAACCCCAATAACAGAGGAGGGACTGTTGACTGTGCGTACAGCACTTCTGGACGGCAACTGGCGGTGTTGGAGCCCAGGGACAGGTGGAGGAGGAGGAGGTTGGAGGAGGTAGGAGGGATTGCCACACACACAGCAGGGGAACAGCTGACGTTACTGAACCCCAATAACAGAGGAGGGACTGTTGACTGTGCGTACAGCACTTCTGGACGGCAACTGGCGGTGTTGGAGCCCAGGGACAGGTGGAGGAGGAGGAGGTTGGAGGAGGTAGGAGGGATTGCCACACACACAGCAGGGGAACAGCTGACGTTACTGAACCCCAATAACAGAGGAGGGACTGTTGACTGTGCGTACAGCACTTCTGGACGGCAACTGGCGGTGTTGGAGCCCAGGGACAGGTGGAGGAGGAGGAGGTTGGAGGAGGTAGGAGGGATTGCCACACACACAGCAGGGGAACAGCTGACGTTACTGAACCCCAATAACAGAGGAGGGACTGTTGACTGTGCGTACAGCACTTCTGGACGGCAACTGGCGGTGTTGGAGCCCAGGGACAGGTGGAGGAGGAGGAGGTTGGAGGAGGTAGGAGGGATTGCCACACACACAGCAGGGGAACAGCTGACGTTACTGAACCCCAATAACAGAGGAGGGACTGTTGACTGTGCGTACAGCACTTCTGGACGGCAACTGGCGGTGTTGGAGCCCAGGGACAGGTGGAGGAGGAGGAGGTTGGAGGAGGTAGGAGGGATTGCCACACACACAGCAGGGGAACAGCTGACGTTACTGAACCCCAATAACAGAGGAGGGACTGTTGACTGTGCGTACAGCACTTCTGGACGGCAACTGGCGGTGTTGGAGCCCAGGGACAGGTGGAGGAGGAGGAGGTTGGAGGAGGTTGGAGGAGGTAGGAGGGATTGCCACACACACAGCAGGGGAACAGCTGACGTTACTGAACCCCAATAACAGAGGAGGGACTGTGACTGTGCGTACAGCACTTCTGGACGGCAACTGGCGGTGTTGGAGCCCAGGGACAGGTGGAGGAGGAGGAGGTTGGAGGAGGTAGGAGGGATTGCCACACACACAGCAGGGGAACAGCTGACGTTACTGAACCCCAATAACAGAGGAGGGACTGTTGACTGTGCGTACAGCACTTCTGGACGGCAACTGGCGGTGTTGGAGCCCAGGGACAGGTGGAGGAGGAGGAGGTTGGAGGAGGTAGGAGGGATTGCCACACACACAGCAGGGGAACAGCTGACGTTACTGAACCCCAATAACAGAGGAGGGACTGTTGACTGTGCGTACAGCACTTCTGGACGGCAACTGGCGGTGTTGGAGCCCAGGGACAGGTGGAGGAGGAGGAGGTTGGAGGAGGTAGGAGGGATTGCCACACACACAGCAGGGGAACAGCTGACGTTACTGAACCCCAATAACAGAGGAGGGACTGTTGACTGTGCGTACAGCACTTCTGGATGGCAACTGGCGGTGTTGGAGCCCAGGGACAGGTGGAGGAGGAGGAGGTTGGAGGAGGTAGGAGGGATTGCCACACACACAGCAGGGGAACAGCTGACGTTACTGAACCCCAATAACAGAGGAGGGACTGTTGACTGTGCGTACAGCACTTCTGGACGGCAACTGGCGGTGTTGGAGCCCAGGGACAGGTGGAGGAGGAGGAGGTTGGAGGAGGTAGGAGGGATTGCCACACACACAGCAGGGGAACAGCTGACGTTACTGAACCCCAATAACAGAGGAGCGACTGTTGACTGTGCGTACAGCACTTCTGGACGGCAACTAGCGGTGTTGGAGCCCAGGGGCAGGTGGAAAAGCAGAGGAACACAATGTAGGCCGAAGCCTGAGAAAGTCGAAAGGGAACCTTTAACCCCCCCCCCCAAGGCGTTTGTAGCTGAAAGAGCCAGCTTGTGCAGCACAAAAGATGCAAAAGGAAAAGGTGGCTCTTTTCATCATGCTCCTTGCAAACACAGAACTAAACACTTTTAAAATGTGTCCCCTGAAGCCGTGAAACCGTCCCGGAGGTGGGACTTTCCTTCGTAATATGACGCAGCACAGCCATCATTACTACCCCCCGCCGCCGTGCCCCGGCTCCTCAGCGTTGTTTGATTCCGTCCCGGAGCCTGCGCTGTTATGTTATCCCGTGGCCAGGCACACTTAGCGCTGCCCATCTTCTGACATCATTTGGTGTCAGGCTGGCTGCGCCTGTGCGGCCGCGCTGGCCGAGAGCCCGCCTCGCAGTGTCTTCTGATGTAATCCCACTGGGGGCCTGGGATCCATGGCCATGCGCAGTGCATATCCTCGCCTCTCACTCCCCTCCCTACGGCTTCTTTTTCAGACTGTGCGGTGTCACGGCCGTGGCATGCTATTAGGGACCAGCTGACACCGAACAGTCTGAAGAAGCCATAGGGAGATGAGTGAGAGGTGGAGGTTCAGATATGCACTGCGCATGTCCATAGATCCCAGGCCCCCAGTGGGATTAAATCAGAAGACACTGCGAGGCGGGCTCTCGGCCAGCGTGGCCGCACAGGCGCAGCCAGCCTGACACCAAATTATGCCAGAAGACGGGCAGCGCTAAGTGTGCCTGGCCACGGGATAACATAACAGCGCAGGCTCCGGGACGGAATCAAACAACGCTGAGGAGCCGGGGCGCGGCGCCGGGGGGGTAGGAATGACGGCTGTGCTGCGTCATATTACGAAGGAAAGTCCCACCTCCGGGACGGTTTTACGGTATCAGTGGACACATTTTATAAGTGTTAAGTTTTGCGTGTGCAAGGAGCAAAACCAAAATAGCTACCTTTTTCCTTGTGCAGCATTACTGCTGCACAAGGTGGCTCTTTCAGTAACAAACGCCTTGGGGGGGGGGGGACAGATTCCCTTACATTTCAGTTGTTGTGTCAGCGTGGCGGTCGCATGACACATTGCCGGCTACACAGCTGGGGATCAGCTGACGTTACTGAAACCCAATAACACTGGGTCGTATGTTTTGACTGTGCAGACGGCACATCTGAGCCTCAACTGGCGGTGTTGGAGCCCAGGAATTTAAGTTCAGGTGGTAGAAAGATGAACACAACAGGAGACCTGGATAACGTATACAGTGACCTAATTATTTAATCAGGAGGAGGAGTGGCAAATTCCTGCGAGATCCAGGCCTTGTTCATTTTCAGGAAAGTAAGCCGGTCAACGTTATCAGAGGATAGTCGCATGCGACGGTCAGTTAGTACACCACCTGCAGCACTAAAGACACGTTCCGATAATACACTGGCCGCAGGGCAAGACAGCACCTCCAATGCATACTGGCTTAGCTCTGGCCATGTATCCAGCTTTGAGACCCAAAACTTGAAAGGGGAAGAGCCGTCTGGGAGTACAGCAAGAGGGCAAGACATGTAGTCTGTCACCATCTGATGGAACCGTTGCCTCCTGCTGACTGGAGCCGTCTGTGATGGTGTAGACTTTTGTGGCGGGCACAGAAAACTGTGCCACAGTTCGGCCATACTGGTCTTGCCTTGGGCAGAGGCACTGCTTCTGCTCCCTCTTTGTGCAGAGCCTCCACCACTGCCTGGACGCACTGAGCTGCTTTGGAATGCACTAGCAGCACTTCTCTCAGTTGGAATGGAGAAGATGATGGAACTGACCAGTGTGTCTTGGTACTCCCGCATTTTTCGCTCCCGGTTCAACGGTGTGATGAGGCTTTCTACGTTGTCCCGGTAGCGAGGATCGAGGAGGGTGAACACCCAATAATCAGACATGTTGAGAATGTGGTCGATGCGGCGGTCGTTTCTCAGGCACTGCAGCATGTAATCCACCATGTGCTGCAGACTGCCAACTGCCCAAGAAACGCTGTCCCCAGCTGGAGGCGTGATCTCTGCCCGCTCGTCATCACCCCACCCTCGCTGTACACACTGAGTACTGGACAATTCGGGAACTCCCTCCTCTGGACGGATGTCTTCCTCCTCCATTGACTCCTCCTCATCCTCCTCACAAACTGTCCCCTGCCTACGCGTTTGTGAGGAACCACGTGGCGCTGACTGTCCAGAAGATGATGGAAGTGGTGAATCCTCATCCTCCACCTCTTCCACAACATCATCCCTTAGCGCTTGCAGTGATTTTTCAAGCAGGCAGATAAGGGGGACAGTCATGCTGACTAGTGCATCATCTGCACTCGCCATCCGCGTGGAATAATCAAAGGGACGCAAAACCTGGCAGACATCCTTCATAGTGGCCCACTCTGTGGTTGTGAAGTCTGTACGGCGCTGACTGCGACTTTTTTGCGCCTGATACAGCTGGTACTCCATTACAGCTTGCTGCTGCTCACACAACCGCTCCAACATATGTAACGTGGAATTCCACCTGGTAGGTAGGTCACATATGATGCGATGTTCCGGCAGGCGGTGTCGGCGCTGCAGAGCCGCAATGCGCGCTTTTGCCGTGCTGGAACGCCGCAAGTGAGCACACTCTAGGCGGACCTTGTGCAGCAGTGCATCAAGATCCGGATAGTCCCTCAAAAAACTCTGCACGACCAAATTGAGCACATGTGCCAGACATGGGATGTGAGTGAGGTTGCCGAGGCCCAGGGCTGCCACCAGATTTCGGCCATTATCACACACTACCATGCCTGGCTGGAGATTCGCTGGCTCAAACCACACATCGCTCTCCTGCTTGATGGCATTCCAGAGCTCCTGCGCTGTGTGGCTACGATTCCCCAAAAAAATTAATTTCAAGACGGCCTGTTGACGTTTGGCCACGGCTGTGCTCATGTCGGTCGTAACAGGTACACGTTCATCACGGGTCCATGTGGAGGTGGACTGTGACGGCTCCTGCAGCGATGATTCTGAGGAACTGGTGTAAGAGGAGGAGTCAATGCGTACAGAATGGATTCCTGCAATCCTTGGAGTGGGCAGGACACGTCCTGCGCCACTCGCACGGTCTGTACCCGGCTCAACGACATTAACCCAATGGGCAGTGAGGGAAAGGTATCGCCCCTGTCCATGTTGACTGGTCCACGCATCGGTGGTGAGGTGGACCTTGCTACTGACGGCGTTCAGTAGCGCGTGTTTTATGTGTCCCTCCACATGCTTGTGCAGGGCAGGGACGGCTTGCCTGCTGAAGTAAAAGCGGCTGGGCACACTGTACTGTGGGACTGCCAATGACATCAAGTCACGGAAGCTGTCAGTCTCCACCAGCCTGAATGACAGCATTTCCAGTGACAGAAGTTTGGCAATGCCTGCAGTCAGAGCCTGTGCTCGTGGGTGGTTTGACGAGAAAGGCCGCCTTTTCTCCCATGCCTGTACTACCGATGGCTGTAGACTGGGCTGGGAGTGTGTGGTTGACTGGGAAAGTGGTGCTGCGGGTGGAATGACAGCGGGTCTCTGGACAACAGGGCCAGAGGTTCTTCCACGGCGATCCTGGGAGGAAGCCGAACCAGCTGCGTGTGAGCTAGAGGAAGAGGCAACACGAGCTGAAGAGGTGGTAGCTGCCGCTGTTGGTTGGCCTAGCTCTTCAGTGTGTTTGTCTAACTCCGCCGGGTGCCTGTTGCGCACATGTTTCCACATGTTGGAGGTATTGAGGTTGGCGACTTTTTGACCTCTTTTGATTTTTTGATGACACACCTTGCATCTGACATAGCAAATGTCATCTGCAACTGTGTCAAAAAAGGACCAGGCACTGCAAGTCTTGGGAGCCCCCCTTTTGACTTTTGGAAGAGACATGCTCCTTACGGGTGCCAAAGCGGAGGCTGCAGGATCCGCAGTCTTCCCCCTCCCTCTCCCTCTTTGGGCCGTACGGGGAATCTCTTCCTCAGAGCTGCTCCCACCACCTTCCTGTCCCTGACGCCAAGATGGGTCAAGGACCTCATCATCTACACTACCCTCTGCCCCCAACTGCTCCTCCTGGGTAGTCTCAGCAGCAGAGCACGCACCAGTAAGTGGCACCTGAGTGTCATCATCAGCTGATGCGGCCTGCGAGGTGGTGACCGGAGCCACTGGCCCACCCGCCTCTTCAGAGGAAGACAGAAAAAGCTGTTGGGCATCACTGCACCCTGCCTCTTCTTCCATTTCTCCAATGCTGCTTGGCTGGCCCCCTGTTTCCAAGCCAAGAGATGATTCAGAGAACAGAAGTAGAGACTGCTCCTGTCCTGGGATCTCTGTCTGCCTGGGCAATTTTGCAGGTGGTGAAGAGACAGATGGCTGCTCTCCAGTGCTCTGTGTCTGAGAGGATGTGGCACTAATGGAAGTTGATGCATTAGCTGCCATCCATCCCACAACGGCTTCAATTTGGTCTTCACGCAGCAGCGGTGTACGGCGCTCGGCGACAAAGCTGCGCATGAACGACTGTTCCCTTGTGAAAGTGGGTGCTGATGACTCACCGGTGCCCGCAGCAGGCACAGAATCCCCACGTCCCCTCCCTGCTCCGCGCCCACGCCCACGCCCACGTGCCTTACTCACTGCCTTCTTCATCTTGGTTGACTGATAAAGATAAGCAGAAAAGTACTAACGGCTTTGTGTGCTTATTCCTGAGCAACTCCTCCTAACAGGTATAAGACACACTAATTTTCTAAAGTGTGGACTAGACTTGAATATGAGCTAATGTGGCCTACACAAATGTAAAGTGGTGTAACTGGTGTGTTTGGTGAACTTTATTATTTATTTATTTTTTTGGGGCTGAACTGACAACGGATAGAGCTGCAATCACACGGAGACCGTGCAGACAGCCGTAAACGGCGCTGCAAGGCCCAAAAACCCTCCTCTACTTTATCCTATGTAGTGTTTTTCCACAAATTAGCTGGAGACGGGTGGAAAGACACTAATAGGATTTTTTAAAATAAATTAGCAGCAGACTACACTACTTTGAAAAAAAAGAAAATTGATTTGGCGGTATGACGCAGTGAAAAACCCTGAGCTGCAGACAACCAGGCTACGGCTGCTCACAGACTACAGGGCGAGCTGCAGTCACACGGAGACCGTGCAGACAGCCGTAAACGGCGCTGCAAGGCCCAAAAACCCTCCTCTACTTTATCCTATGTAGTGTTTTTCCACAAATTAGCTGGAGACGGGTGGAAAGACACTAATAGGATTTTTTAAAATAAATTAGCAGCAGACTACACTACTTTGAAAAAAAAGAAAATTGATTTGGCGGTATGACGCAGTGAAAAACCCTGAGCTGCAGACAACCAGGCTACGGCTGCTCACAGACTACAGGGCGAGCTGCAGTCACACGGAGACCGTGCAGACAGCCGTAAACGGCGCTGCAAGGCCCAAAAACCCTCCTCTACTTTATCCTATGTAGTGTTTTTCCACAAATTAGCTGGAGACGGGTGGAAAGACACTAATAGGATTTTTTAAAATAAATTAGCAGCAGACTACACTACTTTGAAAAAAAAGAAAATTGATTTGGCGGTATGATGCAGTGAAAAACCCTGAGCTGGAGACAACCAGGCTATAGCTGCTCACAGATTACAGGGCGAGCTGCAGTCACACGGAGACCGTGCAGACAGCCGTAAACGGCGCTGCAAGGCCCAAAAACCCTCCTCTACTTTATCCTATGTAGTGTTTTTCCACAAATTAGCTGGAGACGGGTGGAAAGACACTAATAGGAATTTTTGGAAAAAATGTGCAGCAGCCTGCACTACTTCAAAAAAAAAAAAAAAAAGGACAGTATGAGGCAATGAACCACCCTCCCTGAACTGAATACAACCAGCTATGGATGGCCTATGTGGCTGCACTCAGACTAGAGAGTGGGCTGCACTCACACACACACACAGAGAGACCTTGCAGATCGCTGTGAAAACAGCGCTACAAGGCAAAAGGAAGGTGAATAGTAGGTGAACACAGCGGTTGCTAAATTAGCCTTTGGAAAGCACAAAGAAGCAAATCGCTATCTCTAAACTGTCCCTCAGTCAGCAAACAGCGTCCTGTCACTAACTGAATTCACAGCAGAGTGATCGCAAAATGGCGCCAGCGACTTTTAAACTGCATCATGACATCATTTCAGCAGCCAATCACAGCCTTGCCAGTAGTTTCATGCCCTCCATGCTAAACAGGATGTGCCCACACTTGGAATCTTTCTCATTGGCTGAATTTCTGAATTTTGAATCATTGAACTTCCGATTCCGGTATCCGATACGCGCCAAGTATCGGAATCCCGGTATCGGAATTCCGATACCGCTAGTATCGGCCGATACCCGATACTTGCGGTATCGGAATGCTCAACACTAGTAGTAATATCTAAAAATATGAATAGTTTAAGATGAATTGAAGGTTATTTAATTGTTTGTAAATTAACATTAGAAATGAGCTAATAGTAGCATAGTAGATTTAGTGGAGTCAGACAAAAAGAAACGTAGTAATGGGTTGTATCCACTACAGCGCTGAAATCGGTGAAAACAAATCATACAGTGCAACAATGTAAGAAGATTCGTTATGATGACCTGAAGCTGCAAAATTGTTCGTACTATAACTTAAAATATTCGATTCGTAGCATCATAGGACTGTCTGGTGGGACAAACCTTGTAAATAGGGTGGATGAAATAAATTAGGAAAGGAGAGGCAGCAAAATAAAGAAAATGAAGATTAATGAATGTAAATAGACCTAGGTACAATTATGAATAGCATAAAGTGAAGGCAATTAGTCATGAGCTAAGGAAATAGGCTGTCAACTCAAAACAATGCAATGGTTAATTTGTAGATTCATTAATTTTTTTTAATCCCTAGGCGAGTAGTCAAATGATATATCCAGTAGAATTCTGTTCTTTCAGGCTAGAGAACCAATTTGGAATATCTAAAGTAATTTGTTGAATTCAGTGAAATCTCATCTTTACCCATAAGTGTCTCAAAGGTGCATGTCTCACCAAATGCCTTGCACATTTCTCCAGAACAAAGAGTCTCCAGGTCCCACATTCCACATTCTTCTGTTGCTGTTATTGGATAGAAGGTCATTAGAGATATGCAAATCTAACAACATTCAATTTATCAAAATAGTGTGGATTTTTCAAATTCAATTAGCAGCAAATTTATGCTGTGTAAATTCAATGTCCTATGTTATGATTTATGGTGTTAGGGCTAGCGGAAAGCACCGAGTAAAAAGATGAAGTTATTGGTGCGTTCGCAGCCCGGGGTCCACTGTGCAGGAGGAACCTGCTGCTAGCCAATGGCACTATATGGCGGTATAAGTGAACTCTGTTACTTCACAGAGTCACCGACAAAAGAAAGCACTGTGCCCTGTTAGACTCACAGGAGTACACAGCTCACTGCTGAGCTGATAGCAGTCAGTGGTCTTGCACACACAGAAACTCCTCACCGGAGGTGCCGGTATATTAGGGGCTTATTTCAGCCGGGACCCTGAATACATACACACAAAACTCCTCACCGGAGGTGCCGGTATTCTAGGGGCTTATTTCAGCCGGGGCCCTAAATACATACACACAAGACCACACTGGCGCAAAGCACATAACATAGATTGATACTAGCGCATGGCCGTGCGGTCATGCAAACCTTTTATAGCTGCAGCAACTTCAGGACCTTCCCAGAGGGACCAATGGGAGTCTGCCACAGAACTTGAGCAACTTCAGGACCTTCCTAGAGGACCAATGGGAGTTGCTGCAGTACCTGAGCATGTGACCTTTGATCTCCAATTAGAGATCTTACCCTGGGCATGCTCAGAAGCGGAAAAGTAGGACTTAGTCCCAAAGACGTCTGCTCGTCGCTGATCAGTACTGGCTACAATGGCAGAAGCTGGAAAGGCAGCAGTAACCCTTTGCACATTATCAGACAGAGCAAGACGCTGGGACCGACGCCTCCACTGAGCAGGCTCCACTGTGGCAGGAAAAGAATGGGAGACCGCAGCAGAGATGGCTCAAGATTCCCCCTGTGCAGAGGCGCGAACCCGACCCCTAACATATGGTTTCTTCAGATCCCAGTGTATAATAATGATAGATGTTGAAAAAAAACAAAACTAATATTATATTTATTGTCCTCACTTATATATGTAATTAATTCCACAGTGCTTTACAGACATCAGCATCACTATCACCACTCGGACTCAAAATCTAAATTCCCTATCAGTATGGTTTTTGGAGTGGGGGAGTAAACTGGAGAACCCAGAGAAAGCTGAAACCATGTGCATCTTCATGCTAGGCTGGGACTTCATGATTTCATGACATTGCGATGCGCATGCCAATAGACGTCCTGAGCATGGTCATGGCCTAGCATGAAGACGCCTGTGGTTTCAGCTCATGACAGAAGTAAGAAGAGGCGCCGAGGACCTTACAGGTGACAGCGAGCAACATAAGGTATTTGTTTATTTTTTAAAATGTTTGCTATCCATCTATGGTTCACCAAAGCCAGCCGGTTGCCATTTTGCTGAATTTGCAATAATGGAATTACAAAAATTATCTGTTCTGGAGAAAAGATAAAGAATTTTTGTAAAATTTTAATCCACTCAAACTTGACTTACTTATATAGTGCTATTAACTCAACAGCACTTTTAAAGTTATCATCATGACTGTCCCCATTGGGACTCACATTGTAAATTCCCTATCAGTTTGTTTTGGAGTGTAGGAGTGTAGGAGGAAACCAGAGAACCAGGAGGAAACCCACAAAAACAAGGGATGAACATATGGAGCCTTTTGTATTGGATAAATATTGATATATTTGTTTAACCATTTTGAAAAAATGTATTACACCAGGAAAGTCCATATCTGCCTTAGCATGAGCATGTTTTAATTTGAAATGGATGCCCCAAGTATTATTGTTGCGCAAGTTATTTATTCTTCCTCATTGCTGTTCCTTAGAAAAAAACAAGTCATCAATATAATGAGTGCAGATGAGAATGGATTGATAAAACCAGCGGGATGAGGAAACTCGTAAAGCACCATAAACAGATTAACATAACTTGAGGCAAATGGAGTCTCCAAGGCACAGCCCTTGATTTGTTTGAAGAGAGTGGACTAAAAATAAAAAAATTGGATGAGTTAAAATCGAATGAATCCTGGCCAAGATGAATTGCTTATGAATGGATGGTATGAGTATGGTCTGTGGAGAGAAAATAATTGATTACTTCATTCCTCAGAGTATATGAAATATTGGAGCACACTGCTGTGACATTTCTTGTTAAAAAGAACATTTAATCATTGGTCTTATAACTGAATCTAGAAGTTCATTAATCATTTCAGTGTATTTTTTGAAAAACTAGGACGCATTGATGATTCATTTTTGTAAATTAATATCTATATAGTGGCACACGTTTCTAGTTACTAGAGATGAACAGATCAGGCAAAATTCAAATTTGCCTGTTTGTGTGGATTTTCAATTCACAGACAAGTTATTTTCCATGAATTTAATGTCCTTTATTATGCTCCGGGGTCTTAAATGTAAGATGTGTAAACAAAAAAATCTAGATATTTTTAAGCACCTTAAAGCTTGCCTCTCTGGCTCCTCACTATCTACTGTCTGGTCCTTAATGCATCTTCTGATCACCACTTGCACTGGAATCCAGCAGATTCCTCCTGAGCCTCATCAGAGCCAACAGCCCTGACCTAGCTTGAGAGGCCTAAAAGGCAATCAAGTCTTGTGCCATGACCTTGTGTGTGTGTGCAAAAAACTATCCCAGGCCTCATCAGATCCAGAATTCTCAGCCTAGCAAGAGAAGGATTTTCAATGCGAGTGGTGGCGATCAGAAAATACAGCGAGGATCAATTGAGCAACTGTGAGAAACAGAGACACTAGAGAGGTGAGCAATAAGTTGAGTATAAGATTTGTTTTTTATTGTTTAACATTTTGATGATAATTCTAAGTGGTATGTGTGGAGAAAACCAGGCACTGATCATTACCTGCCCAATACTACCTCACCTACTGTATCCTCACCCATCCCTTGTAGATTGTGAGCCTTCGCGGGCAGGGTCCTCTCTCCTCCTGTACCAGTTATGACTTGTATTGTTCAAGATTATTGTACTTGTTTTTATTATGTATACCCCTCCTCACTTGTAAAGCGCCATGGAATAAATGGCGCTATAACAATAAATAATAATAATAATAATAATACAATCCCAACAGTGAAATATAGTGGTGGGAGCATCATGCTATGGGGGTGTTTTTCAGCTGCAGGGACAGGATGACTGGTTGTCATTGAAGGAAACATGAATGTGGCCAAGTACAGAGATATCCTGGATGAAAACCTCTTCCAGAGCGCTCTGGATCTCAGACTTGGCTGAAGGTTCACCTTCCAACAAGACAATAACCCTAAGCACACCGCTAAAATAACAAAGGAGTGGCTTCAGAACAACTCTGTGACCATTCTTGACTGGACCAGCCAGAACCCTGACCTAAACCCAGTTGAGCATCTCTGGAGAGACCTGAAAATGGCTGTCCACCAACGTTCACCATCCAACCTGATGGAACTGGAGAGGATGTGCAAGGAAGAATGGCAGAGGATCTCCAAATCCAGGTGTAAAAAAACTTGTTGCATCAATACTGAGCAAAGAGTCTGAATAGTTATGACCATGTGATATTTCAGTTTTTATTTTTTAATACATTTGCAAACATTTTTTTTCAGTCAAGATGGGGTGCAGAGTGTACATCAATGAGAGAAAAAATGAACTTTTTTTAATTTACCAAATGGCTCAGTCAAGATGGGGTGCAGAGTGTACATTAATGAGAAAAAAAATGAACTCTTTTAATTTACCAAATGGCTGCAATGAAGCAAAGAGTGAAAAATTTAAAGGGGTCTGAATACTTTCCATACCCACTATATCTGCAAAAATTGCTATGAAAAAAGGAAGGTACTTCGCTGATAGATTGGCCAATATATGTGAGCTAACTGCCACATCAAGGCGTCCTTCGTAAATTGGGTCCTTGTCCTGAAATGTCACCTCCCCTGGGCAAAAAAACCTACAATTTATGACGCCAACCAAAAAAACCATATAAGCAACAAATAGTAAGGTTGCACCATAATATACAAAGAAGGATTACTCTAGAACATTGAAACTGCATTGCTGCCATAGGAAATAGGAAACAAATGGAAAAAAGTGCTATATTATGTACACATTAAATATCTATCTGCAAAAATTGCTATGAAAAAAGGAAGGTACTTCGCGTATAGATTGGCCAATATACAGCTCTGGCAAAAATTAAGAGACCACTGCAAAATGTTCAGTTTGTCTGATTTTATGTTTTATAGGTATATTTTTGAGTAAAATGTAAATTGCTCTTTTAGTCTATAAACTTCTGATAACATGTCTCCGAATTTCCAAGAAATAAATTTTGTATATTTTTTCTGACAAAAATGGTCAAAATTAAAAGAAAAAAAACTGTGCTTTCCGACCACAAATAATGCAAAGAAATCAAGTTCATAATCATTTAGAAACAACAATTCTAATGTTTTAACTCAGGATGAGTTCAGAAATCAATATTTTGTGGAATAACCGTGATTTTTAATCACAGCTTTCATGCGTCTTGGCATGCTTTCCACCAGTCTTTTCTGGTACGTTCATCGAACTGTTTGGAGAACATGTTCGACAAATATGTTTAGCGAACGTCTAAACGTTCGGCGAATTGAAACGAAGTGAACCTTGAGAGGTTCGTTCATCTATAACTGTGACCACTTGTTTTTCCCCTTGAAAATATTAACAGACGATAACTCTGTAAAGAGCATGAGAAAGGAATTTCTCTATTTTCATTCAGGGTGTTAAGTCAGCTTGCAAAACGCACTTTGAATAAACGTTCATTGTTTATCTGGTCGTGATCATAATCCCTTTTTCATCTCCCAGTGATTTAGTCCAGTTAATCTTTTAAATGCGTCAAACTTCCGCCCCAATATATTTATAGGTTAGACGTAGTCAATGTCTGTATATAGTGGTATGCAACCAACATAACCCATAAACACTATGAAATTCACTTATATGAAGAGAAAACATTTTTGTTGAAAGTTCCATTGAATTTTGGGGATTTTGCAATGTTTAATGGGTTTAGATTTTGTCTTTTACATTGTGTTGGAATAATTAAAACTGTTATAACATTCCTAACTCATCACAGTATTTTTATCATGCTTATATAACACCATCATCTTCTGCAGCGCTGTACATACATTATATAGTATTGTAGTAATAGATAAAGATAAATGAAGCAGGCAACATTCAAATTTGCCAGTTCGCATGGATTTTCCTGTAAATTTAATAGACAGAGAAGTTATTCTTTGCAAATTGTATGTTCCTTATTATACTCTGGGGTCTTTTCAGACCCCAGAGCATAATAAATGTTAATAGATTTAAAATAAAAAAATACTTATACTCACCTTATCGCTTACTTTTCCAGCCCCTTTTCTACTCACAATCACAAGTCCAATCTGCTTATCACTGCGTGAGTGCTGGATTCTATGACTCTCCATCCCAGACCTCTCATGTTAGGACAAGAATATTTCTGCGCTGAAAAAAATTTAAAGTGAACTTATCAGCTGTTTTGGCCAATATAAGATACGGCCACTGCTTTTCAGGGCTTATCTACAGCATTCTATAATGCTGAAGATAAGCCCCCAGTCCAACCTCCAAGATAAGAAAAATAAGTTTTATTATACTCGCCTGGGGGGCGGTCCAGTGCGGTCCAATGGGTGTCACAGGTCTGGATCCGGCACCTCCCATCTTTTTATGATTGCGAGCCCTCCTGTTTGCTTCACCGCTCCCCGGCATTGCGTTCCTGCTCAGGCGTACTTATCTGTCCTGTTGAGGGCAGAGCAAAGTACTGCAGTGTGCAGGCTCTGGACCTCTCTGACCTTTCCTGCTGCCTGCTCACTGCAGTGCTTTGCCCTGTCCTCAACAGGGCAGATAAGGATGCCTGCGCCGGAGCACAATGCCGGGAAGTGATGAATCAACAGAAGGGCGGCATCGTAAGAAGATGGGAGGCATGGACCCAGACCTGCGACACCCATCGGACCGGACCCCCCCCCCCCCCCGGTGAGTATAATAAAACTCATCTTTCTTATCTTGCAGGTCGGACCGGGGGCTTATCTACTGCATTATAGAATACTGTAGATAAGCCCCGAAAGGCAGTGGCCGCATTTTGTATCAGCCAAAACTGCTGACACTGGAGGCAGAATATCCTCATTTTTACCAAAAATGATAAAGATAGTAAATATGTAATCGTATCACGATCACGAATCAAGAATCCGAATGTGCCGACTTTGAGATTATTGGCACATTCGGATTCATGATTCGTGATCGTGATATTATTACATATTTACTATCAGAGTTTATCAAGTTTCTTTTGTCACATACTAATATTCTTTCCTGCTTTGCTGTCATACACATCTCTACCTGTAAATAAAGGCTTTATAGATTTCTCCCCTTTATGTCTGTGTCAAAGCTATGAACTGTGACCTCCTCTCACTATCCAGATTCACAGCATAATGCTTTTATACAGGCTATAATAGTCTTACCTGTTTGGCTGTTATACAGCTCTGGCAAAAATTAAGATACCACTGCAAAATGTTCAGTTTGTCTGATTTTTCTCTTTATAGGTATATTTTTGAGTAAAATGTAAATTGCTGTTTTAGTCTATAAACTTCTGACAACATGTCTCCAAATTTCCAAGCAATAAATTTTGTATTTTTTTTTCTGAAAAGGGGAAATTTTTTAAATTACAACAGAACCCTGTTTTTTCAGACCTCAAATAATGCAAAGAAAACAAGTTCATAATCATTTAGAAACAACAATACTAATGTTTTAACTCAGGAAGAGTTCAGAAATCAATATTTTGTGTAATAACTATGATTTTTAATCACAGCTTTCATGCGTCTTGGCATGCTTTCCACCAGCCTTTCACACTGTTTCTGGCACAAAAATGTAAGCAGTTCTTCTTTGTTTGATGGCTTGTGACTATCCATCATCCTCTTTATTACATTCCAGAGGTTTTCAATGGGGTTCAGGTCTGGAGATGGGGCTGACCATCACAGGGATTTGATGTGGTGGTCTCTTAATTTTTGCCAGAGCTGTATACTATATGATATACTAAATGATGTACCAAGATTTATATGAAAGCCTGCCTAGCTACATTCCTGGTCACGTAATCCTTTTCTAGTTGAAGCAATCTTCTGCATTGTGTAAAATAGTGGTGGCCATTATGGTCTGTTTGCAAGAATCTAATCATATCTTGTTCGTATTCATCACATTAAGCTATTTCCTAAAAAACTTCTAAAATAATTTGATTTACATCAAATTGTTTCATTCATCTCTACCTCTGAGAAAGTCTTATTAAAATATAGAGGCAAATGTTTCAAAACTTTCTAAAGGAAAAACTCTTTGCTGTCCATAATATCCAATCGCAATGCAGATTTTCTTTTATCAGAGCTTTTATATTAAAAAAAAAGTGTTAATGAAAATCACAGCCTTTACTTAAATTGGGTAATTTTAAAAACGGTCAGTATATAAACACCTCAATTTGCATATTATGTAGTTTTCTAAGAAAACATGCTTCATAGTCCTCTAAAATCTCAAATTGCTGTGAGCACAGCACAGTAAGCTGTCCAATTAAGTTCATTTGGTATAATGATGTTGGACTGCAATGTCAGTTAGGAAACAAAGACTCATTGAAGCTTGTTAATTTACGCTCTGCATTTTCCAGAAATGCTGCTTGTTTCAGTAAATAGCAGATTTCGATGTTTTTTATATTTTTAAAAGCTATTATAAAAGTTATTATAAAAATCCCAATATATTATAAAATTAACATAAATTAACTGGAACATGAAAAATAAGAGCTTTAAAGGGACTCTGTCACCTGCAATATTGGATTGAAATTCATTCTCTGTCATCCATAGTACACGCCTGTGTAAGGCAAGATTGCCTTGTGCAGGCATGTACTACGGAGGACAGAGAATGAACTTCAATCGAATATTCCAGCCAGCATGCAGCCAGCGGGTAAGGAAAGGGTGAATCAAACACCCGAAAACCTCGTCCCTATGGCTGAAAATTGTTCCCTCCAAATTCAGGTGACAGAGTCCCTTTAATGGTTTATATGGGTTTATAACCCCTTTTTAAATAGCTTATTGTAGAATTTTGGGTATAATAATGATCTGAAATATTGAACCCTCATCTGATTTTTTTTAATAAAGCCAGCATATGCACTGCATCAACAGTCTACTGATTTAGGCTATGTGCTCATGGAGTGTTTAGGACGCTGGGATAACTATCAAGTTTTCCAAGGCAAATCTCTACGAGAAGACACCAGCGGTTGTTTTTCTTAAGCATCTTTGTTTGCGTCTTTTCAGTCGTTCTTGCTACTGGTATCTATTCTTTTTTCCTTTAATGTCACCCATAATATGTACAAATTCATTGTTTTAGGGGGGAGGGGAGGTTGTGTTCAGAATTAGACAATAACATTTAAATAATGTCAAACAGTAGTCAATGCACAGCTGATTCTGATTAACTCCACATAAAGGTTTAGCCGTTCTAGTAGTATTTTCTTGGTATTTTCTTATTGGTGATTTACAGAAAAATCCATGGTCTGTAGACAGCTTACAACACAGCAAAGGGGTCTAACTGTTGAAAGTTATCAGTCAAGTAATGAGTACAAAAACATTTCAAAGGCATTACATAGACAATAGAACACTGTGAAAATGGTCATCAAAAAGTGGCTTAAAATGGCACAACAGTGAAATTAACTAGAACTGGACATCCCTCAAATAGTGATAAAAAGGCAAGAAGAAATCTGACCCTTGTGGCTGCCAATAAGCCATCAGCACTATTAAAGGAGCTGCAGGAATTGCTGGCAAATACTGGTTGTGCACTGCATATTACAACAATTGTCTGTAATCCTCAAATATCTGGCTTTTGGGGTAAGGTGGACTTTTCTTACAAAGAAAAATATCCAGCTCCATTTATGTTTTGCCCAAACCTTCACCAAATCTGTCAAAAACATGTGAGAAAACATGTTATGGTCTGGTAAAACCAAAGTTTAATTTTCTGGCCATAATTCCAAAGAGTGTAGAGAGGAAGAAATTTGAAACACATCCCCCCCACTCATCATACAGCATCACTATCCTAGGTAAAGTCCTAAAAAAAGCATTAGTGGAAACTCGATCATTTACCGAACTTTGGCTGAATTTTTCTGATTTTGAGGAAAATGCTCAGGAATCCAAACACAAATCCAAATGTACAAGGTTCATACCGACTTTGAGCTTGGTGAAAGTTTTCCAAACAAGTTCTCTAATCTCTAGCTAAGAATAACAAGCAAGATTCTCTTTTCTCTGCTCTACGTAGAAACAGGAAGTATCTTGCCCTTGCAGAAATCACTCCCCTTCAACTCCAGACCCAGCTGCTCCCTCCTCCCTCTGCCATTAACTTTTGCAGTGACTCATACAGTGAAAATTGACCTCCTGTTTCTATATAGAGATTAGAAGGATTCAACTAGTTTATTTTTAATCACGCGACGTGATGTAATAGACCTAACAATTAGTTCTCTCATAAAATATAATGCAAAATTTATAATAATGTACTGTACTATTGATTTATGCAAAGTTTGTTGAAAGTACAGTTCTGTTTTAAAACAATGCCCAAAATAAGATGAATAAGGTATAGCCAATGATCATTCAAAATAAGCTATTAAAGTTAATCAGATAAATAGCTTAAACAAATATAAATCATACATAAGTAAGCTGCAAACCACACGCGGAATTCCAGTGTATGCCATGAATAATGCAAGTCCCATAGGCCATAAAGTCGATAAAACATATGTGGTACTGTCACTTTAATTCTTTTGCCATAAAATCCTGATTCTTCAATGCTTAACATTTATGCTCTGCATCTTCTACTGGAATACTGCTTTGTCCAAAACACATTTGATAATGCCCAGTTTTATTGGCATCACTGCAACTCATTTTACCAAAAACTGAAATTCTAAGAAAAAAAACAGAACATTAACAGGCTCATTGCTCATCCAATTTGTAACTGGAGTGGTGGAACCACTGCGCCGTGATCTGAGAAGAACCTGGAGGGGCTTAATTAGGAGAACACCTGCCTCTTTACTACAGCCGCTGATGGGGGGTTAAACATGGCTCCAGATGGACACCAGGTGCTACACCAGGACGGACCTCAGACCCAAGGGACAGGAAGCAGGGAAGGACCTAGAAGGGAAGGTTTAGCTGGTATAGGCAGGCATCTCAGGAACACGAGCTGCAGGTGATGGCGGGCATGGCTGGTATACAGCAGGCACTGGCAGGTACTGCTGTTATACAGGCAGGTTCTGGCAGGTGCAGGTTTGACTGGCATACAGGTGGGCACCACAATTGCAGACAGGTACAGCTGATATACATGGCAGATGCAGGCTGGTACAGCTGGTGTACATGTAGGTATGGTAAGTGCAGGCAGGTACGACTGATATACAGGTGAACACGGCAAGGTGCAGACTGGTCTGGCTGGTGTACAGGTAGGCATGGCAAATGCAGATAGGTAGAGCTGGTATACAGACAGGCAGGTGCTGGCAGTCATGGCTAAAATACAGGACCACAAAGTGAATATGGGCAGACAGGTACAGGACAGGTAAAGTGACTAGTGGGTACAAGGAACCTGATAACTATCAAACATGCAAACAACTGACATTACATGTGTTCAGGCACCTCCTATCAGGTGGAAGTGCCTTAAATAATGTTTCACCCAGCCATTGCCTGGGGAAACATTAGGATGGCGCGTGCCGTCCCTTTAAAAAGGAAGGAGGGCATGCGCATGCCCTAAGTACAGTACCTGGGGATCAAGCAGTGCACAGACCCTGCGCAACAGCAGGAGGGGACAGAAGAATAGGACGGGGGCTGCAGTGGTGAGTGAGTTGGCGTCCCTGCTAGGGGAAGGGGAAAATGCATGCTGGCGCTACATAATTTACATAAGGGACTTGAAGCTTAAAGAGTAACTGATGTTTTAATTTTTATTTCATAAATCAATAGTGCACATGAAAATAATCAAGTTTGTATTATATCGTATCAGAGATATCTGCTTCTTTCTTTTCCAAACTTGATCTCTCATTATCAAAATTCTCAATTCTGAGGTAAAATCTGTATCCAGTGAAGACAGACTTTCCCATTACTGAGATAATAGATGGCAGCTGATACTGACAAGTGTCACGGCACTGTTGCAGGATATCCAAGGGCTAGGGTCTCCTTCCCTATACCTAGCTATCAATCTCCCTGGATAACTTCTGATGATAAAGATGCTGGGGCCATGTGCCTTGCTGAGCTTCTAAATCAACCCTTATCTGTCCACTTCCCCAACCTGGGAAGTGGGGAGTTGTAGTGTATAAGAATACACAAAACAAACTAACAAGGGAAGACATACAGGGATAAATGAAAATACCAATCATACAAATATGCACTCGCAAACAACAGAGTAAAACACTAGGAAGAAAATGAAGAAAAAAACAAATAGCAGAGGATGAGGCTATGCACACAGACAAATCACCAAGCAACAGTCTTCTGAACAAAACACCACGTGCCTCCTCAAACAACCAACATTTCAAACTCCAGAACCATGCAGTATCAAACTATGACAACTATGAATGACAATCTCTGATTGCCAGAGGCAAGTATATATAGCAGAGGGGGTGGCCTACACTGAACAGCTGAGACCATCAAGGCAGGAAAGCTTCTGGAGCTCTCAACTGAACAGATTAAACCCTGCACTGCTAGAAGAAACCTGCACTGTTTAATATGATGGTGAAGTGCTTCTAATTAGTGCAAGAGTACGTGAAGTGAGACATCGTGGCCCTCTGACAATAAGATTATTATTATTATTATTATTTATTGTTATAGCGCCATTTATTCCATGGCGCTTTACATGTGAGGAGGGGTATACATAAGATTCTATGTAGATATGAGGGAGAGAAGGAGGGAGAAGCTCAACCTCCAGATCCTCCCTCCTCTCGTCTACATAGAAATGAATCTGTAGCAACTCCCATCTCCTATAAAGACAGATCAACTTTAGCAGAGAAAGAAGCATTTTTTTCTGATAAGATGTATTATAAATTTGATTATTTTCATGCATACTATTGATTTATGAAATAAAACTGAAAATGACAGTCATGCATTAAAGTCTCATTGAGGTCATCTGGTGCTACCACCTAAAGAATCATCATCCTCTTGTCTCTTTTTTAAGGCATCCAATTTTCATATCACCTCCACTTATTCCCAGTCTAGTGAAATCTATTCCTCTCACTTGAAAGCCACATGGGTTGCAGTGAAGTTTTTCTCTCACAAGTCTTGGAATAAGTTTAATTTCTTAAAGCACTTTTCCTTTTGGAGACCTCTAATGTATATGAGATGTTCAAGTATTCTTACCTTTATCTGTAATGTTATTTCACAAATATACTTGTGAGTAAAGACAAGCTGTATAGTATATGACCAACTCTATTTTAGTTATGTGTTGCCCTTATTTTTTTCAGCCTTTCCAGTCTCTGAAGTTGAATGCCCACTTCATGAACTTGCATGGGGAGCAATCACCACATGCATAGTCCTAAATGGATGTTGTATGGGTAGAACATAGTGACTATTTTGAAAGCTAATCTTTTAAATTTTGGGATCTACTCCATGTTATTAAAAGCAGCGCCGGCTTTATTATCCCTGCCTTTGGACATATTGAACATCAACAGGGAAGTCATGGCTGTGGCTGCTCTCTGACTTCCTTTTGATTTTTGGTTTATCCAAAGGCGAAGACAGTGATGCCAGCACTGATTGAGTACATGGCACACATGACATGAAACCTCACATAAGCTCCGGGAACACAAGTGTCGACAGCGCTGCAATGGCGCCGGCACCGGAGGTGAGCATAAGTGTTTTTATTTTAACGGGACAAACACTGATATTGAGAAAAGGTTGCCTGAGTATTGGACAACCCTTTTAATAGCGCTTTTGAGACATGGCAGATTTTCTTTAACTATTGTCATCATATCGAACTTTGTGCACATTTTAGTGCTATGATGTGTCTATAAAACACATTTCAGAGGAAATTGAGGATAATCTTATCAAAGTTTCCATATACTGCAACCAGTGATGAAGCCCAAACACCAACATTTTCAGGCAGGCCAGACTATAATAGAAACTATGAGGAAGCTTTGGGTACTGGATTAACATCAAGATAAGTGTATGTGGAAAAAATGAGTTTTTAACAATTTTCAAATCCTTAATTGCCGGAATACAGCTGAAGATATGGCACGATTTACATGATGACATTATTAAAAAAACTATTTATTTTTAGTTTTGATAGATTATTGCAAATCACACAGTTTATGTAACTGTGTGAAAAATGACGATCCATTAATGAAAAAGATTAACAACATTAGAAGAAAAATTAAACCACGTATGCGAATCCTACTTACAATAGTATTTTAATCTCTTTTCATAAATAGTTCCGAGACCAAAGCATTAATATTTTTAGGTTAATGCTGTAAGAGATCATTTGTGGGCAGTAGCTGAAGGAAAGAAAGGCAAATTAATGACTTTCTGTGGGAAGCATAAATAAATGATGAGCTATTAATTAAGAAGGAAAATGTTTCTGCATAGAGAAGATCTGTGAGGGTTATTTTTTTTAAATAGAAGCAGAAATATGTAAATCGCTCTGTACTGTGAATTATCTACTGAGGAATTCAGACTGTTCTTTCTGTACTTGAAGCTGCTAACACAGGCCCCACATACAAGTCATGGACACAATGGTCCACAAAAATAGATATTTTGTTACATTCACAATGTTAATAAGTGAGTAAAAAAAATTCACATTCACATTTTTTTGGAGTGTTATATACCACTGTAATGTAACACAAAGCTATGGATGACAATATAGTCAATTTGTCACCCCCCAAAAAAAGAATGTGGTCACGTGCAGCAGCTATATATTTAGCAATGGACTACAAAGCCTTAAGCCTTGCTTACAGGCTGTATTCTGCCACTCTCCCTGCTCCTGCAACTGTCCCTAGGCTAAATGCAGAATGCATCTGATACAAACAGCAAAGTACAAGATTAGCCTTTAGAAGGACTGTTAGTATCAACACTAGAGGACTCTTATTCAGTTAAACTGTGCACACACAGACCTGGATAACTGCTCTCTCCCTCCAATCACAACTGTCCCTGAGCTGTGCAATAGCATCAGTGTGCTGAGCATGGCGGAGCTCCTCCTTTTATAACCTCCGAAGAGGGAATTCTGCCTGCTAATCACAGTAATGCTTCTAACAAGATGGCTATGGCATTAAAGTGATTGTCAGGCAATCCCCGCATGTTTATTGGCTGTCTAACAGGCTCCAAACATGCAGAGTGGGGATCTGAGCTTCAACTCCGAGCACCAGCCAATGCTCATCGAGTGCCGAGCACATCCAAGCACAAAAATATTTGAGTGATATCCGAATATCATTGAGCTCATCCCTAATTATCACCATTCACATGAATCATCACTGTACCTGATGAGGCTTAAAGTCTAATTTCCATGTAATGCAATCAGAATCGATCAAAATGATCTTACCTAACCCAAAATGGTGTCAATAAAAACATCAGCTCACAGTGCAAAAAATAAGGCACCACACAGCTTTATCAATGCAGATATAAAACGTTACAGGATATAATGAAGTTACAAGTTAAACATTTTTTTAAGAACTTGCAAATTATTTTCTAAACTAAAAAAAAAAACTTACAAGTTTGGTATCACCATAATCGTACTGACATAGGGAATCATGCTAAGTCATTTCTACCATACAATGGATAACATAAGAAGATAAATTCCAAAATTACCTTTTTATTTTTTGCAATTTTACAGCAGTTGGAAATTTGTTTCCTGTTTTTCAGTACACTGAATGATAAAAATGAATGATGCCACTAAAAACTACCACTCTTCCCACAACAAACAAGCTTTGTAGAGCTAAGCCGATGGTTAAAAAAGTTATAGTCTTTGGAAAAAGAAGAGGAAAAAAACTAAAATGGAAAATCGCTTGGTTAAGGAGTTAAGCACAGAGATGCTACACACCACACACTTATCTCATGGGTTTTCACTATGTAACTGCTTCTAAACATTATTAGTAAATGCTTATGTAAATTCCATAATCGTCTTTGGTGGAGCAACTCTAAATGAATCGGGATTTTACTCTTTCCATTGAACTCTTTACCGTTATCAAAGCATTCTGTTAATATTGAGCGGGGGGGAGGAGCTGTGAATATTAAATTGGTAAAAAAGCCTGTGGATATGTGTCTCTTAAACCAGACATTTAAACGTATTTAGTAATTTATGCTACTGAAGAATAAAACTAGGTTCACTTGGAATTTCGCACTAAAACCTGTAGCAAACTACACAGCGACACAAGAGAACTGGGTTTCTAAAACCTATTTTTACCTGCTCCATAAATATTCTGCACAGACTAGGTTTCATAGAGGATTTTGACAGATAATCGATAAATGAATAAGACAAGTGCATGACACCTGACAATAGTGCACACATCTTGGTAGAAAAATATTTAGAATTGAGAGTCCTCAGTGGTTGATACCTGTTAATGGCTAACTGTGCATAAATATGTGATTCTTCAGATTTTGTATTAGTCTATGCCTGATGAAGAGACCTGAGTAGTCTCGAAAGCTTGCAATTTGTTACCATCTTTTCAGTTAGCCATTAAAACAGACCTGGGCAAGATGCGGCCCTCTGGCCGCATCCGGCCCACCTGATGATTTTAAATGGCCCGCCAGCTAGCTGTCACTTCTGACAACTGCCCCCGGCACCGCTCGGCCAGCCGCCAGACGCTTCTGAGGAGGACCGCTGGCGGCTGGAGTGAAGGCCCCGAGCTAATCCAACGCGCTGTCGGAACTTTATGCGCTTGCAGCGCATACAGTTCCAGGGTCAGGATGTGATTGACACAGCATCAGGAGCCATTGGTTCCCGGCTGTGTCAATCATTCTTGTGATGGGAGGCAGCATTATGCCACCGGTCACAAGAGGCTGAGCTCCACATCGGCCCTGTACGTCACGTGCGTACGTCACTCCAGCGCCACGCAGGATGTGCTGCGGTGAAGCAAGTTGCTGGCTGGCGGTCTCCTTCGGGTGAGGGTGAGTATCCGCGCGGTCGGGGAGAGGGGGTCCCTGTGTTGCTGGGGAGTGTGAGGGAGGGGGGCTACTACATGGGGCTGCCACAGCTATTACATACTGGGGGGCAGGGCAGGGGGATTGCTATCAGTGGGGATCACCTACAAGGGATGGCTACATTAAGGGATACTACATATTGGGGGCTACATGGAGAATACAACCTAAAGTGGGGGATATCACATACTGGGGAGGGGGGGCAGGGGGGATTGCTATCAATGGGGATTACTTACAAGGGATGGCTACATTAAGGGATATTACATATTGGGTGCTACATGGGGAATACTACCTAAAATGGTGATATCACATACTGGGGAGTGGGACGGGGGGGATTGCTAGAGGCACAGAGGGGTCTGATCCCTATATGCAGGGACATAGGGGTTCTATTTTCTATATGGAGGCACAGTGGGGTATGAGGGCACAGATGGGGCACTTTTACTATGTGATAGAGGGGTCCTAAATACTATTTTTTCCTGCATCCACACCCCCACCTGGCCCATAGTTGACAATTTCATATACAGCGATACCAGATATGTTTATCTTTTTCCATAGCTATACATGGCTGTATCCTTGTTTTCCTGGCTCTAGGGCTGCTGCATCCATTTTCTCCAGGCATATCTTGATCTACAACAGCAAGTTTTCTACAGTTTTCTACAGTGAACAAGCTCGTTGCAGTTCATCATCTCATCATTAAATAATGATGTAAGTATGTGTTCCATATTTTCTTTGTATTGTAAATCTTTGCATTGTTTAACATACTGTTTGTTTATGAAAAGATAGCGTATGTATACTACAGTATTGGGTAAAAATGAGTTAATTATATTAGTCCGGCCCTCTAAAACCATCCCAATTTCTCATGCGGCCCCATGGCAAAATTAATTGCCCACCCCTGCATTAAAAGGTATCAACCACTGAGGACTCTCTATTCTAAATATTTTTCTATCTACTGGCTAACACGGTACCAAGAGATATATCTTTCACACATCTTGGTAGGCATTTGTTCATGCTACATTACTGGGACTCCTCACTCCTTCCCCAATGCGGAAGTGAGCAACACCGCCCGAATCCCATTTTTTGGGGGTGGTTCGGATGCAAGCACCAACAGGACCAATGAAATGTGAAAACATCCATAGAAATAACCTATCCAATTTTATATTCTCAGCAGAATGTCAATATATTTTGTATTCTCAGAAGAATAGTAAGAATTCTGTCCTCATCAAAAATAATAAAATCCCAGTGTTTCTGTCAATGCTCTCTATGAAATGTGATTTTGGGCAAATAAAACCTTCTAGATTTAGTTTTCTACCTTGTTCGAATTCATGACTTTTTCATTTCGCTTTCTTGTGAGTGCAATTGTATTTGACAGTCAAATATTAGTCTACGAAGACTTGTCCGACTTGTCCTGTAGTTAGTGCTTCTCAAACTAAGTCATCTTTATTACTTTTCTTAATTTATTATGCATCTGTCATTTATTAAACGTAATTACAGAAAAAATATTTATTTAATAGTGAATGAACATTCATTGTTATTTCACGTTCACGCACATATAGCTTCTGTAATGGGACCTTTTACCCTGACTCATGCCCAAACCATGAATCACATCCTGGCTGCGCGATTGCAGACAGTTATATTGGTTTCTGAAATGTTGGGGCGTTTTGGAGAAAACTTTGTTAGAAAAGCAACATTCTCCTTCATAAGCAATGTCGTACTCAGTAGGATATCTCTCTAAGGCTACGTTCACATTTGCGGTGTGCGCCGCAGCGTCATCGCCGCAAGAAAACGCATGCGTCGTGCGGCCCTTTCTTTAACATTGGCGCCGCATGGGGCCGCATGCGTTGTCATGCGTTGTGGTGCGTTGTACGCCGCATGCGGCGTTAGGGCGCACCTGTCAGGGCGCGGCAAACGCAACATGTTGCATTTTTCGGGCGGCGCCGACCTTTTAAAAAACGCATGCGTCGTGTTTGCGTCGTGTTTGCGTCGTCGATGCGCCTTATTCCCCATTGACTTGTATTGACAACGCAGACGACGCAAGTACTTGCGTCGTGGTGCGTTGTACGACGCATGCGTTGTCAAATAAAAAATGCAAAACATTGTCTAGACTTTGCCTAGACACTAAAAAAACACTATATATATATAAAAAAAAGGGGGGTTGCCATTGTCTTTCACAAGGCTATCACACAAGACAGAGAGAGGAGCAATCTGCTTTCAGAAACTGTAAGTATATATTTTTCTTTGCATTTTTATTCTGTGTTTCTTGATTTTGATTTAATTTGTGCAATGTTTGGTCTGTGCTATTGTACGGTTATGGCGCTGTGGGTTGTTTTTGGAAATATTATTTTTTTTAATCTGGTTCTGATGTACTTCTGGCGTTATATGATGGCGTTTCTTGTCTTCGGCCTTGCTTGGTTTTGGATTGGTTTTGAATTTTTTTGGGTTGTTCTGGTGTCATGCGGTTGTTCAATGTCTTTTTTTTTTTGGCTGATTTTTTCTTCTTAAATTTCTGGTGCTTGTCTTTTTCTGGTTTCTATTGTTGGGGGTAACCGTATGGCGTTTTCTTGGCTCATGTCTTGCTGTGTTTTATTATGCTGTTGGCATTTTTTTTTCTTTCCTTGAGTGTCTTTTCTTGCTGGTGGGGGGGCTACATTTATGATGTTTCATTTGTATTGTATTGTTCCGTGCGGCTATATGCCATTCTATTTTCAATTGTATTTTTCCTTTTTTTTTTTTTTATCTCTGATGGTTTTACGTCGTTTTCCGTATGGCATATATCTCCTTTCTTGAATGTTTGCACTGCCAAGTGTGTAGTATAATGGATGATTTTTTTTTTTTTTTTGGTGGGGCCCTTTTTTTTTAGTTTCATGTGTTTTTTTTTTTTCTATTTGACTATGGTTTATCTTTGGGTTGCTGTATATTGTAACAGCGGTTGTCCCGTATGTTTATTGCTTATTATCTAGAATGGTATTTATCGCCTTTTTCTGATGTATTTCTGTGGTTAGATGTCACCAGATGGTGTTGTTTTGGATCATGTCTTGTTGTAATTGTAAAGTATGGCGTTCATTAGTTTGCTTGCTATTTCATTGTGCCTTTTTTTTCCTGTATAAATAAAGGGGGTTTTTTTGTAAGTTTTTATTTTTAAAAATTTGGACATAGGTGTCTATTTTTGCTTAGTTTTGTTTGGGTCTATTATTGTGTTGTATTTTCTATTGTATTCTCTTGCAATGTATGGCGCTGTGGTGTCGCTTGTTGAGTTTGCGTTGTCCTATCAGTCAACAGTCAATTGTGGTTTTTTTTTTTTTGACTATTTTATTGTATGTGGCATTGTTAGCTTTGGATGTGATTTTTTGCTCATTTTTTCATTGCAGAACAAACTTGCAAGAGTGCCAAGTTCTTCAGCATCTGGCCAATCGGCGCGGGGGAGTGCGGTGAGTAATTATGTCCAGTTGCTTACTATTCGCTGCCATTTGTAGCATTGGCAATAATTTTTGTATACAATTTTTACAGGCTTCTTCAAGTGAGGGGGAAGGCAGTCAGCGGGAGCAGAGAGCTCGGGGCCAAGGTGTGGCGTCAGGACGGCAAGTGAGTATTTATTTATTTTTTTTTCTTGACTAGCATCCTGCTGTGAGGAACATTACATTTGAGTAGCATCCTGCTTTCACTAGGGATGTTTACTAAGCTTAATTACATTATAGCTTTTAAGGGCAGCAAGTATTGGGGGAAGGTAACATAAAGTTGAACTCCCTGCACAAAAACATTCATAAATACAGGTGTAGAAACCAGAAATATACATACAGACAGGATAGGGCAAAGGTACATATCATGACAGGTGCTGGTGGTTGTTAATATTTGCATATTTGTAACCTTAATGTTTTCTAATTTTTCTAGGTTTCACAACGGGACCAAGGAGATCGTGGGATTGATGTTGACCTCCTGATCTCCAGTATCCAGGAGCGTGGCCCGTTGTGGGACAGCCGTGACCCCCGGCACATGGACCAGGTGGTGTTGAGGCGTTTGTGGGTTGAGGTGGCAAAGTCGCTGTGGGATGGCTTTGAAAGCGCTTCAAGCAGTGACAAAAGCAACTTTGGTGAGTATTGCTGATACGCCCTGCTGATACGCTGCTATGACCCATCTTGCCAGGATAAACACAACCGTGTGTTATGCGATCAACGCCTCAACTTTGCATCGCACACGGTTGTTTTATCCTTTTAAAATGCTAAATATGTAACCTTTTTTTTCTTTGCATTCACAGTTAAAAAGTTGAGGACCAGATGGCGATCCATGAAGGACCGTTTCAATAAGGGAATCCGTGCTGAGGAGGAGCAATCTCGGAGTGGTGCTGCTGCGGCCAAGTCTGTGCCCTACAAATACAGGGCATTATAGTTCTTAAGACCGATCCTTGGCTGCCGACAGTAAGTATTTTGTCCACATACCATATTGCACAGCCACATTGTACATTGCCCAGCCACATAGCATATTGCACAGCCACATAGTACATTGCCCAGCCACGTACATTGTGCATCCACATAGTATATTGCCAGGCCACTATATCGCAGCCACATAGTACACGTTCTAGCCACGTATCCACATAGTATATTTCCCATGCACATAGTATATTGGCCATCCATGTAGTCAGCGTAGCATATTGGCCATCCACGTAACTTTTTCCCTAGTGGAATGGTATATAGCCCATTAGTAATTTTTTTGGTTAAGTGTGAGTCCTTGTAGTCCATGACAGGTTACGTTCTGAGTCAGGGTAGTTCTGATTGCAGGAATAATGATGACGTCTCGATCACATGATCCTAACGTCATGGCCGTTCCTGCGATCAGATCAGCAAAGTCACTGTGTATTTTTCTTTTTTTTTTTTAAATTTTTATCTTGACTTTAAATTTTATACTATTTTTGCGGCATAGGCAGCGTCAAGAAAGATTTTTAGACAAAAATATTTTTTTACCGATGACAGTGGTATGCTGTCAAAAGGCTTTGGCAGCGGGAATGAACAGTCATTTTCTGCCATTGGTATGTCCATGATTGTTATCGTCAGCCATAACGGTCAGCTGGTGATAACAATCAGCAATTAGTGTTGAGCATTCCGATACCGTAAGTATCGGATATCGGCCGATACTTGCGGGTATCAGAATTCCGATACCGAGATCCGATACTTTTGTGGTATCGGGAATCGGTATCGGGATTAATATCAATGTGTAAAATAAAGAATTAAAATAAAAAATAGGGATATACTCACCTCTCCGGCGGCTCCTGGACTTTACCGCCGTAACCGGGAGCCGTTGTTTCTGTTGCGTTGTGCGTTGCGGCGACGACGCTGCGGCGCACACCGCAAATGTGAACGTAGACTAATACAGCATCATAATATGAAATCACAGGCCTGTGACTGTGCAGTGTAACTTCATAGACTCCATAGACTTCCATGGTTGCATTATAACATTGCTGTACAACCTTTACCTTAAACATGGCTGGAATATGGATGTGTGTATGATCCCGCTGTTAATAACACATGGTATGGAAGTCCGATTTGTGACCATGGATATAGGACACTAAATTGGAATCATATGGCTATCATGCAATGGCATCAGATGACCATTGACTTGCAGAAGTTGTTTAAAGAGGTATTCCCATCTCCATGATCCTATCCCAATATCTTGTAGGTGTACTATTAATATTAGCAAATATCTCCAATTAGAAATGTATTATAGTTCTTCTGATTCACAATGTCACTTACCCCATGTGCAGGGCATTGCAGAAGTTTAGGTATTTATAGTTACGAACACTAACAACTAAGGCTACTTTCACACTTGCGTTTTCTGCTGTCCGTCGTTGTCCAGCAAAAAGACGTATCGACGGACGTCACGAAAATAGGGAAAAACGTGTGTGACGCATCCAGTGTAATGACGGATGCGTCGTCCAGAAATTTCCGGGAATTAAATGTCCGGGGACGAGAGAGAGAGAGAGAACTTTTCCCAGACTTGAAAATCCATCTGGGCATGCTCAGAGGGGAAAAACGTGATCCATCGCTGGATTCCTGTGTGTGACGGTCAGCGACGGATCCTGCGTCCATCGGCTTCCATTGTAGCCAATGACGGGCAGCGCAGGATACGTCGCTGACTGATTTTCCAACGTGAACAAAAAACGTTCCTATGAACGTTTTCTCTGCACGACGGACCGCTATTTTATGACGGATCCAGTGCACGACGGATGAAACGGATGGCCATCAGTCACAATCCGTCGCTAATACAAGTCTATGGGAAAATGCAGGATCCTGCATTCACTAAAAAACGACGGATTGTGACGGATTAAAAAAAACGCAAGTTTGAAAGTAGCCTAACAGTCACCAAATGAATGATCATAACCATGGATACCTAAGCTACTGCTATGCCCTGCACATGGGTTAAGCGACATAGCTATTCAGAAGAACTATACTACATTTCTAATTGGAGGCATTTGCTAATATTATTATTTATGATTACACCTACTACATATCGGGATTGCATCTTGGCTTGGATATGGGATAACCCCTTTAAGCTGTTGTTGGGTTCCCTGATCTTTTGGACATAAGACTGATACTGTGCTTTGATGTGAACACGCATGGGTATTAAAGCGGATGGGACGCCTAGAATGCTAATTATACTTTGTAAGTTTTCTTACCGACCATCTTTTTATCTATCTATAAAGAAATACGCAGTCCTACGAAATTTGAGAGATCATGGTTTTAGATGTATTTATCATATACGTGTATGTTCGTATTGCTGAGTTTGCATAATTGATTGATCATGTGATGGGACAATGCTATATATATATATATATATATATACTGTATATATATATATATATATATATATATATATATATATATATACAGTGGATAGGAAAGTATTCAGACCCCTTTAACCTTTTCACTCTTTATATCATTGCAGCCATTTGGTAAATTCAAAAAAGTTAATTTTTTTCTCATTAATGTACACTCTGTACCCCATCTTGGCTGAAAAAAACAGAAATGTCAAAATGTTTCCAATTTTAATAAAAAAGAAAAAGAGAAATATCACATGGTCATACGTATCCAGACCCTTTGCTCAGACACTCATATATAAGTCACATGCTGTCCATTTCCTTGTGATCCTCCTTGAGTTGGTTCTACTCCTTCATTGGAGTCCAGCTGTGTTTAATTAAACTGATAGGACTTGATTTGGAAAGGCTCACTGTCTATATAAGACCTCACAGCTCACAGTGCATGTCAGACCAAATGAGAATCATCACAAAAACATAGGCAAAGCTGCTTACCTGTCTAGGCCTCAAGCCAAATGCACTATCATGGTGAGCTGGCCCAAGTAAAGATGGCGACTACACAGGTACCGTACCCACTTTATATACTGTATATGTGTGTGTGTGAATATGTAATTTCAATAATCTTTATAAAGACTTAGGTACAAGTTGAATTGTCGCTATTTTATTATGTTTGACTTAATAAAGAAAATGTTCTTTGGATATTGTTCCTGCAATCAAGTGTAGCAGTATTTTTTCTCTTCTAGAGTTGATTGGGGCTATTGGACATAAAGGAAATCTGTCACCAGGTTTCTCAGACAAAAACATAGTTGGAAGCCTTTCCTGGGATGAGGTGATTAGTCTACACCAGACCTGGGCAAGATGCGGCCCACGGGCCGCATCCGGCCCGCCTGATGATTTTAAACGGCCCGCCAGCTAGCTGTCACTTCTGACAACCGCCCCCGGCACCGCTCGGCCAGCCGCCAGATGCTTCTGAGGAGGACCGCTGGCAGCTGGAGTGAAGGCCCCGAGCTCATCCACGCGCTGTCGGAACTGTATGCGCTTGCAGCGCATACAGTTCCAGGGTCAGGATGTGATTGACACAGCATCCGGAGCCATTGGTTCCCGGCTGTGTCAATCATTCTTGTGATGGGAGGCAGCATTATGCCACCGGTCACAAGAGGCTGAGCTCCACATCGGCCCTGTACGTCACGTGCATACCTCACTCCAGCGCCACGCGGGATGTGCTGCGGTGAAGCAAGTTGCTGGCTGGCGGTCTCCTTCGGGTGAGGGTGAGTATCCGCGCGGTCGGGGAGAGGGGGTCCCTGTGTTGCTGGGGAGTGTGAGGGAGGGGGGCTACTACATGGGGCTGCCGCAGCTATCACATACTGGGGGGGCAGGGCAGGGGGGATTGCTATCAGTGGGGATCACCTACAAGGGATGGCTACATTAAGGGATACTACATATTGGGGGCTACATGGAGAATACAACCTAAAGTGGGGGATATCACATACTGGGGAGGGGGGGCAGGGGGGATTGCTATCAATGGGGATTACTTACAAGGGATGGCTACATTAAGGGATATTACATATTGGGTGCTACATGGGGAATACTACCTAAAATGGTGATATCACATACTGGGGAGTGGGACGGGGGGGCTTGCTAGAGGCACAGAGGGGTCTGATCCCTATATGCAGGGACATAGGGGTTCTATTTTCTATATGGAGGCACAGTGGGGTATGAGGGCACAGATGGGGCACTTTTACTATGTGATAGAGGGGTCCTAAATACTATTTTTTCCTGCATCCACACCCCCACCTGGCCCATAGTTGACAATTTCATATACAGCGATACCAGATATGTTTATTTTTTTCCATAGCTATACATGGCTGTATCCTTGTTTTCCTGGCTCTAGGGCTGCTGCATCCATTTTCTCCAGGCATATCTTGATCTACAACAGCAAGTTTTCTACAGTTTTCTACAGTGAACAAGCTCGTTGCAGTTCATCATCTCATCATTAAATAATGATGTAAGTATGTGTTCCATATTTTCTTTGTATTGTAAATCTTTGCATTGTTTAACATACTGTTTGTTTATGAAAAGATAGCGTATGTATACTACAGTATTGGGTAAAAATGAGTTAATTATATTAGTCCGGCCCTCTAAAACCATCCCAATTTCTCATGCGGCCCCATGGCAAAATTAATTGCCCACCCCTGGTCTACACAGTATATCTCTGCTGGCTTCTCCCTGCCGGCACTGCTAGTCTGACAGGCCTCTATTAAAGATGAGTGAACCCGAACTGTAAAGTTCAGGGGTTCATACCGGTCACCAAGTGTCCTGTGTTTAATTTGGAACATGCACTTCTCCCGGTAGTCTGTTTTAGTGTTTGCAGTTCCGAGAGAACTGTGAGAGACCCCTAGCCCATTCTACGACCATTTTACAGCCCTAAAGGTTTGATCTCCATTGTCTTCTATGGGGTTCGGATTCAAGTTTGGGTAGAATCCCGGTAGCCGAACCAAACTTTGGACAAAAGTTTGATTGAACCCAATGAACCTGAACATCCACAGCTCCGCTCATTCCTACTCTCTATATAATGTGTGAAAAGGAAGAGACCTGTCAGTTTAGCTGAGCGGGCAGAAGAGACCAGCAGAGGCCTACCTCTTGGACTAAACCTATCCCTGGCCGTACTGTCACCTGTTTTTCTCTGAAAGGCTTCAACGTTTTAAGCTAAAACTTTCAAGTTAAGAATTAAGGAGACAGAAAGCAGCTGACTTGGAAAGAGAATGGATCTTTCTGACATTTATGTGTTTTGAGTCTTAGTTTATCAAACAACTTATTGCTGCTCTTTTTGCATAGACAAATTACTGTCATTAGCTTTTTAAAGCAAAAGTTAAAAGACTTTACATCACACACAGGAGACCAGTTTTTCAATTACTTTAATTTCAATTTGCACAGCATTTTAGCTTGTGCTGCAAGCATGCTCCCGTCTAAAAATCTAAGTGATAATTATATCCATTAATATTAGAAATTTAGAAAAAGAGCAAGCATGGTTTTAGGAACAGCAAGCACTAAAATGTCCTTATGAGATTTTGAACAAAAGTGCGTTCTACACTTATACATTTTCTATTCTATTTAAAAAGGTATTAATTATTACATTTGACTTTAACATGAATGAAAAGCATAAGAACATACAAACATGAATTCATAAATGTTAGAACTTTTGACATGCAATAATAATGTGAAAACTATAGATTCTTATTTTGAAGAACAATACATTTTATTCTTAAACTGCAGTGAAATCTTTAAACAGTTTACATTTCAGTTTTAATATCCATATGAATTATTTACTTAGCAGATTATAGCAGATTTCACTAAATTAAGTTTTAACACAATAAGAAAGTATCTTGGCTCCTGAATATTGAGGTTAATTTAATGGATTACTGTTCAATCTTTGATTAAGAGAAATTAAAATGAAACCCAGGTTTGGTGCTATAAATTTAAATATGTGGACAGTAGATATAAACAAAATGATTCTATGTGAATCAAATTTCTGAAAAATTTTGAAATGATCCTTATTCTCAGCTGGGACTCCCCCATGCTGCAAACAGGTAATTAAAGTTGGTTATTTGGTTATTTGATAGATTGCAGACCAGGCATGAGTGACCGAGAGCTTTAGGAGATGACAGATGACATCAGTGAGTTGAACTGAGCTCATTGGCTGTGAACTCCCAGGACCTTTCTGATGGCACCGCGAGAGTGAGAACTTTCTCACGTTTGCAGTGACTTCAGTCAGGTCATGGGAGTACAAAGCAAAACACTGAGCAGTGATAGAACATGGTGTCTCTGCTGGATGACAGGCTGTATAGTCGCATCATGCAACCATGCAACCTGCCATCTAGATGTACCAGAGCTAGACTCGTCGCAGGACAAATGGATTATTATCATCTCGGTGGACATGTAAGGAACATTGTGGTTTATTATTTTAATTCTGTTACAGGAGACATTTGCTTCTGTGGACTGGGCGATGACGTGAGTATGCGCTAATTTAGATTCATTAAAGGAGTGTGACAGCAGGATTTATATTTTATCTATTCTTACTTAATTTTAGTTTCTTTCTATATGTATTTCATTCCTTCCAAGATGGAGTCCATGATCAGATAAGGGGTCTCAGGAATGCCTTTGTATAACGGACTTAGAAAAAAACATAGGAAAGTGAGAGAAGCGAAACTTATAGGCTAGTACAACCCCTAGACCACAAGCTGGGTTTTAGCAGTGCTAACTTAGCCAATTAGAAGTATGTATGCTAATATCAGGACATATTTAGAGATAAGATGAGCCAATTATATTGTTACAATGCATTAATACTAATAACCTATATAAAGACTGACCGGATGGTGTAATAAAGAGAGATCTACTTTGATTCTTAATGTATTAGAATGGCTCTTCCGTGTATGTATTTGAATTTTACAATTTAATTTGGAACAGGCACAATGTCTCAGAACGTCCCACATTATGTGGTGACAACAAAACCTGGCACCTGAATAGAGACCCACTAGTTCAAAGGACCTCTTGATCCAAACAATTTGGTGACACCTAGACAAACAGACAAATGGGGACAGCTGAAGGAAGGTAAGAAGTTTTATTCTTACACTACCTGAAGTTGTCTCTTTGTCTTAGCCTTGGTGTGTTTGGGTAAGTTGGTCCACAGGTCATTTGATCTGATCATAGTAAGTGGGTCCATTATTGTTAGAAAAAAGAACCTTGATGAGACCTTGTGTACTGTGTTGAGTTCCTGAGTTGTCTGTTGTATGGGGAGTATGGATTTGGCATTTCATTGGTCATCTGTACGTGAGGTTGGATTGAAAGATTTTTAGAATGACAAGGTACCCATGACCACAGCAACGTGCTTCGAACACTGTTTGTGTTTTTTGTAAGACAAAGAACACCATCAGTGTTCGAAACGTGTTGCTGTGGTCATGGGTACCTTGTCCTTTAAAAAATATTTTTCAATAAATTCAAGCCTTAACGGAAGCTAGACCTCTCCATTTCTTCAGTTGTTTGATAACCTAACCCTGCTTTATTTTTCTTCACAACTTTGTCCCTGTTCACCACCAGGTGGTTTGTCCTGATGAAGAAGTCTGTGAACTGCATTGACTAATAAAACCACAATGTTCAACACATCGACTCCTGGATCTCCTTTTTCATCATATGGTGCTTTCAGCAGCGCAGTTAAAGATCCATCCTCTATGGCTTTTCTTTCTATTGCATGTATCCTGGATCTGCAGCAGCTGTTCTACTGAGCTTCCTTTGGCATTGTGGCACACAAACTTGCCAGGTGAGAACATCCCTGCACCTATCATTCTCATATCCTATATCCGGATAAGACCTGATTTTGCACTATTGTCTTCCAGTTTTCACCTACTTGATTCCTAAACTTCTCAAACAAACTCCTGAAGCGTTCGGAGAACAGCTGTAGTTAAACAGAATAAATCACACAGGTAACAAATAATAATCTTTATTTTTATATAGCGCTAACATATTCCACAGCGCTTTACAGTTTGCACACATCGCTGTCCCCAATGGGGCTTACAATCTAAATTCCCTATCAGTATGTCTTTGGATGCGGTGGATGCAATTTACTAATTACTTCTGAAGGCAATTGGTCACCTAAAATTGTATTTAGGGGTATCAGACTACAGGGGGGCTAAATACAAATACACGTCATAAAGTTCACGGAGTATCAGTACTTTTTTCAAGGCAGTGTATATCCCCCTCTTCCTATTCTCTTACAAATCCTTCTCAATGGACATCACTCCATCCTCAACATCAACAGTTCAAAACAGATATTTTGAAACATCTGAACAATGAACATCATAAAGCAGTGACTAATTAAATCATGCAGCAGGCAAACTGGAGCTTGGGTCACTTTGAAATCTGCCCCTGGCAGCTGTTGAGAGACACTTGTCACCTACTGAGGCTCTTCAAAGAGGCTACTAAATTTGTGAGTAGGGAATATAGTGGCATAAACGATGTTATCTGCTTCTTGGTTCTATTGGAAAAAACGTTCACAAAGAATCAAAAGGGGAAGGAGGAAGAACAGCAACTTCTCTAAGTTTATTAATCCAGGGGCTTTTGAGGACGTTTAGGAAAAATGTCACATGTAGCAGAATGTGGACGAGGAGGTGTAACAGCAGCTGGATGAGAAAAAGGACATTGATTTATCCCTGACACAGACAAGAAATGATGCTGAGAAGACAGCATGAAATTGACGATGATGGCTGTGCTGGCTATAATTACCAACTATTGCATCATGCCATTCATAGTACCACAGACATGCTGAAGAGTATGGCAAGCTGAATGCTTAATTGTTAGTGGGCTGATAGCCGTATCATTAGCAATCAAGCAAAGGGATGACTATTAGCTAACTATGCTTGTAGACCCTCATTGTAAAAGCTAAATCTGGGAATTGCTTTCTAAAGCTATCTGTGCTCCCTGCTTGGCAAAGCTTTTGCCAAGCAAGTGCCATTTGACTGGGTATCTGACCAAGAGATCTGTCTCAGCTCTCTACAGAGCCAATGCTTTCCCAACTGTGCTACGCTTCCGATGCAGAAAGTAGCCAAGACAGCAGCAGAGATTATCATACAAGTAATGCCCCAAAGTTGTTGTCTATGTGTGTTTAATAAGATGCAGCAGAGCTGGCAGCTGCTTTAATATGTTAGTGCAGCGCCCCAGAGTCCTGGTCGTTGCAGTACTGATGCTCTGCCGCTAAGGGGAGTGTTGGTACGTCTGATGGCACTGAAGGAGTTCACCTGACCAGATATCACAGACACCAATACACTTCACAGTCTGGCCTCCAGGGGAACTAAGGGTGCTATGTATTAGGCCACTCCTCACAGTCTGGTAAAACTGGGGGTTAGATCGGAAGTTAGGCAGAAAGCTGACTGGGTTGGAACCAGGCAACATCCTGTGGCAGAGGGTGTTGCAGGGGAAGATTCAGGGGGGTCCCTGTCAGGGGTGGGATCCTGACAGAGGCCTAGCGAACAGAAAGAACGTTACGGGACCGCGCCTGCACTTCATTGCGGCGGTACCCCAAGAAAGGACAAGAAGCGAGGTTTATTGTGAAGAGTGAGAAACGAGATCAACGCAACAAGGAGAAAACACCAGTAGGAGTCGTGCTGTAAGATTGAGGCAACATCCTACTGAGGGGCGTAGCCGGTGGCCGGAAATGCCGAGGAAGTACTGGCTCCAAGCCTTACTTCAAACCAACGGCAGGACAGTCAGTTATAGGCGGGCTGTCTCACCTAAATCACCTAAGCAGACATAGGGGGCAACAGTGGGAGAGGGGCGACTCTAGGGTCCCGGAAGAACTCTAGGCCTACCCGTCATACGGGTGCGTCCTAGCCATATCATCTGGGGGACGGAGAAGAACATCAGAATCAGTTGTGAGGGAACATCAGAAACAGACACAACAGTTGTGAGGACTATCCCGTGGTGCTCAGCAGGGAAGGACTACAACACACAAGCGCTAGAAGGAAGGCACAGATTTCCACCTGCAAAGGGAACTCTGGAGGTGCCATCGGACCGGCCGGTCTCAGACAGCCCTGTTAACCGTACTCTGGATTGAGGATCCTGAAGCCTTCAGTAAAGAGGTAAAGTGTTATGATCCTTAGTGGTTGAGGATCACAAATTACTCCAGCTAAGTAACAAACATAGGACAAGCTATAGGGAAGTGGAAAACTGGACTGACCGCAAATCTGAACCTATCCAAACACACTAGAAGTAGCCGGTGAACATGCCTAAAAATCCTAGACGTCTCGAGCCAGCCTGAGGAACTAACTACCCCTAGAGAGAAAGAAAGACCTCTCTTGCCTCCAGAGAAATAATCTCCAAAGATATAGAAGCCCCCAACAAATAATAACGGTGAGGTAAGAGGAAGGCACATACACAGGGGTAAAAGCAGATTCAGCAAATGAGGCCCACTAATACTAGATAGCAGAAAATAGAAAAGGGAATCTATGCGGTCAGTAAAAAACCCTTACAAAATATCCACTCTGAGATTTCAACTAACTAACACTAACGGTGTGGGGTGAGAAACTCAGTCCCGTAGAGCAACCAACAAGCGAGGAAATCACATTTTAGCGAGCTAGACTAAAAACATAATGAACGCTGATAATCAAAAAATGATCAAACAAAAACTTAGCTTGTCTTGGAGAGACTGGGAGCAAGGTAGACACAAGGAATCTGAAGAGCACTGAATACATTGATAGCAGGCAAGGAACTGAGTATCCAGGTGAGCTAAATAGGAAACCAACCAAGGATAACGAACCAGCTGATGCTGCCAACCTGCAGAAAGACAACACTACACAGTACCGCTTGTGACCACTAGAGGGAGCCCAAAAATAGAGTTCACAACAGTACCCCCCCTTGAGGAGGGGTCACCGAACCCCCATCAAGACCCCCAGGGCGATCAGGACGAGCCGTGTGGAAGGCACGAACCAAATCGGCCGCATGAACATCAGAGGCAACAACCCAGGAATTATCCTCCTGACCATAGCCCCTCCACTTAACCAAATACTGAAGCCTCCATCTAGAGATACGAGAATCCAAAATCTTCTCCACCACGTACTCCAATTCGCCCTCGACCAGCACCGGAGCAGGAGGCTCAACAGAAGGAACCACAGGTACCACATACCTCCGCAACAAAGACCTATGGAACACATTATGAATGGCAAACGATGCTGGGAGATCCAAACGAAAAGACACCGGGTTAAGGATTTCCAAGATCTTATAAGGACCGATGAAGCGAGGCTTGAATTTAGGAGAGGAGACCTTCATAGGAACATACCGAGAAGACAGCCACACCAAATCCCCAACACGAAGTCGAGGACCCACACCGCGGTGGCGGTTGGCAAAGCGCTGAGCCTTCTCCTGTGACAACCTCAAATTGTCCACCACATGGTTCCAAATCTGCTGCAACCTATCCACCACAGAATCCACCCCAGGACAGTCAGAAGGCTCAACCTGATCCGAGGAAAAACGAGGATGGAAACCAGAATTGCAGAAAAAAGGCGAAACCAAAGTAGCAGAACTAGCCCGATTATTAAGGGCAAACTCGGCCAATGGCAAAAAAGTCACCCAATCATCCTGATCAGCAGAAACAAAACATCTCAAATAAGTTTCCAACGTCTGATTAGTTCGCTCGGTTTGGCCATTAGTCTGAGGATGGAAGGCCGACGAAAAAGACAAATCAATGCCCATCTTAGCACAAAAAGTCCGCCAAAACCTGGACACAAACTGGGATCCTCTATCAGACACAATATTTTCAGGAATGCCGTGCAAGCGAACCACATTCTGAAAAAATAGAGGAACCAAATCGGAGGAAGAAGGCAACTTAGGCAAGGGCACCAAATGAACCATCTTGGAAAAACAATCACACACCACCCAGATGACAGACATCTTCTGAGATACTGGAAGATCCGAAATAAAATCCATGGAAATGTGCGTCCAAGGCCTTTTCGGAACAGGCAAAGGCAAAAGCAAACCGCTGGCACGAGAACAGCAAGGCTTAGCCCGAGCACAAATCCCACAAGACTGCACAAAGGAACGCACAACCCGCGACAAGGAAGGCCACCAGAAGGACCTAGCCACCAAATCTCTGGTACCAAAAATCCCAGGATGACCCGCCAACACCGAAGAATGAACCTCGGAAATAACTCTGCTGGTCCATCTATCCGGGACAAACAGTCTCTCCAAGGGACAACGGTCAGGTCTATCCGCCTGAAATTTCTGCAGCACTCGTCGCAAATCTGGGGAAATGGCAGACAAAATCACTCCCTCTGTCATGATCTCCATGGCCAGAGAACTAGCATAAGCCTCAATAGGAACAAGCTCTTGGAAGATGTAACTGTACTGACCATGAACTAAACCTACCGCATCATCTAGAAGTAGCCAGGTAGCATGTCCTACTTTTTATCCCTATATGCCCAGCGCCGGCCGGAGAACTAAATAATGCTAGCAGAGGGAAATATAAGACCTGACTCACCTCTAGAGAAATGCCCAAAAAAAAGGAGACAGAGGCCCCCCACATATATTGGCGGTGATATGAGATGAAACAACAAACGCAGCAGGAAAATAGTTTTAGCAAATTTGAGGTCCGCTTTCTAGATAGCAGAAGACAGAAAGCATACTTTCATGGTCAGTAGAAAACCCTAACAAAACACATCCAGAAATTACTTTAGGACTCTGGCATTAACTCATAATACCAGAGTGGCAATTCCTGATCAACAAGAGCTTTCCAGACACAGTAACGAAACTGCAGCTGTGAACTGGAACCAAAATACAAAAACAAAACATGGACGAATGTCCAACTTATCTAGTAGATGTCTGGGAGCAGGAACAAACACAGAGAGGCTTCTGATAACATTGATGACCGGCAAGCATCTAACAGAGAAGCCAGGTTATATAGCGACACCCAGATCTAATCAGAACAGGTGAACAGGGAAGATGATGTCACAAGTTCAATTCCACCAGTAGCCACCGGGGGAGCCCAGAATCCAAATTCACAACAGTACCCCCCCCTCAAGGAGGGGGCACCGAACCCTCACCAGAACCACCAGGGCGATCAGGATGGGCCCTATGAAAGGCACGAACCAGATCAGAGGCATGAACATCAGATGCAGTGACCCAAGAATTATCCTCCTGGCCGTATCCCTTCCACTTGACCAGATACTGGAGTCTCCGTCTGGAAACACGGGAGTCTAGGATTTTTTCCACAACGTACTCCAACTCACCCTCAACCAACACCGGAGCAGGAGGCTCAACGGAAGGCACAACCGGTGCCTCATACCTGCGCAATAACGACCGATGAAAAACGTTATGAATAGAAAAGGATGCAGGGAGGTCCAAACGGAAGGAAACAGGGTTAAGAATCTCCAATATTTTATACGGACCGATGAACCGAGGCTTAAACTTAGGAGATGAGACCCTCATAGGGACAAAACGAGAAGACAACCACACCAAATCTCCAACACAAAGCCGAGGACCAACACGACGGTGACGGTTGGCAAAAAGCTGAGTCTTCTCCTGGGACAACTTTAAATTGTCCATCACCTGCCCCCAGATATGATGCAATCTCTCCACCACCGCATCCACTCCAGGACAATCCGAGGATTCCATCTGACCGGAGGAAAATCGAGGGTGGAACCCCGAATTACAGAAAAACGGGGACACCAAAGTGGCAGAGCTGGCCCGATTATTGAGGGCGAACTCCGCCAATGGCAAAAAAGCAACCCAATCATCCTGGTCAGCAGACACAAAACACCTCAGATATGTCTCCAGGGTCTGATTAGTCCGCTCGGTCTGGCCATTAGTCTGAGGGTGAAAAGCAGACGAAAAAGACAAATCTATGCCCATCCTAGCACAGAATGCCCGCCAAAATCTAGACACAAATTGGGTTCCTCTGTCAGAAACGATATTCTCAGGAATACCATGCAAACGAACAACATTTTGAAAAAACAGGGGCACCAACTCGGAAGAAGAAGGCAATTTGGGCAGGGGAACCAAATGGACCATCTTAGAAAAACGGTCACACACCACCCAGATGACAGACATCTTCTGAGAAACAGGCAGATCTGAAATAAAATCCATCGAGATGTGTGTCCAAGGCCTCTTAGGAATAGGCAAGGGCAACAATAATCCACTAGCCCGAGAACAACAAGGCTTGGCCCGAGCACAAACGTCACAAGACTGCACAAAGCCTCGCACATCTCGTGACAGGGAAGGCCACCAGAAGGATCTTGCCACCAAATCCCTGGTACCAAAAATTCCAGGATGACCTGCCAATGCAGAAGAATGTACCTCAGAGATGACTCTACTGGTCCAATCATCAGGAACAAACAACCTATCAGGCGGACAACGATCCGGTCTATCCGCCTGAAACTCCTGCAAGGCCCGCCGCAGGTCTGGAGAAACGGCTGACAAGATAACTCCCTCCTTAAGAATACCTGTGGGGTCAGAGTTGCCGGGTGAATCAGGCTCAAAACTCCTAGAAAGGGCATCCGCCTTAACATTCTTAGAACCCGGTAGGTACGATACCACAAAATTAAACCGAGAGAAAAATAATGACCAGCGCGCCTGTCTAGGATTCAGGCGCCTGGCGGTCTCAAGATAGATCAAATTTTTGTGGTCAGTCAATACCACCACCTGATGTCTGGCCCCCTCGAGCCAATGGCGCCACTCCTCAAACGCCCACTTCATGGCCAAAAGCTCCCGATTCCCAACATCATAATTCCGCTCAGCGGGCGAAAATTTACGGGAAAAGAAGGCACAAGGCCTCATCACGGCGCAGTCAGAACTTTTCTGCGACAACACTGCCCCAGCCCCGATCTCAGAAGCGTCAACCTCAACCTGAAAAGGAAGAGTCACATCAGGCTGACGCAACACAGGGGCAGAAGAAAAACGGCGCTTAAGCTCCTGAAAGGCCTCCACAGCATCAGGGGACCAATTAGCAACATCAGCACCCTGTCTAGTCAAATCGGTCAATGGCTTAACGACATCCGAAAAACCAGAAATAAATCGACGATAAAAGTTGGCAAAGCCCAAAAATTTCTGAAGACTTTTAAGAGAAGAGGGCTGCGTCCAATCACAAATAGCTTGAACCTTGACAGGATCCATCTCAATGGAAGAGGGAGAAAAAATATATCCCAAAAAGGAAATTCTCTGAACCCCAAAAACGCACTTAGAACCCTTGACACACAGAGAATTAGACCGCAAAACCTGAAAAACCCTCTTAACTTGCCGGACATGAGAGTCCCAATCATCCGAAAAAATCAGAATATCATCCAGATACACTATCATAAATTTATCCAAAAAATCGCGGAAAATATCATGCATAAAGGACTGGAAGACTGAAGGGGCATTAGAAAGACCAAAAGGCATCACCAAATACTCAAAGTGGCCCTCGGGCGTATTAAATGCGGTTTTCCACTCATCCCCCTGCCTGATCCGCACCAAATTATACGCCCCACGGAGATCAATCTTAGAGAACCACTTGGCCCCCTTTATGCGAGCAAACAAATCAGTCAGCAACGGCAATGGGTATTGATATTTAACCGTGATTTTATTCAAAAGCCGATAATCAATACATGGTCTCAAAGAGCCGTCTTTTTTTGACACAAAGAAAAAACCGGCTCCTAAGGGAGATGACGATGGACGAATATGTCCCTTTTCCAAGGACTCCTTTATATATTCTCGCATAGCAGTATGTTCAGGCACAGACAGATTAAATAAACGACCCTTTGGGTATTTACTACCCGGAATTAAATCTATAGCACAATCGCACTCCCGGTGCGGAGGTAATGAACCCAGCTTGGGTTCTTCAAAGACGTCACGATAATCAGACAGGAACTCAGGGATTTCAGAGGGAATAGATGATGAAATGGACACCAAAGGTACGTCCCCATGAGTCCCCTTACATCCCCAGCTCAACACAGACATAGCTCTCCAGTCAAGGACTGGGTTGTGAGACTGCAGCCATGGCAATCCCAGCACCAAATCATCATGTAGATTATACAGCACCAGAAAACGAATAGTCTCCTGGTGATCCGGATTAATACACATAGTCACTTGTGTCCAGTATTGTGGTTTATTATTAGCCAATGGGGTGGAGTCAATCCCCTTCAGAGGAATAAGAGTCTCCAAAGGCTCTAAATCATACCCACAACGATTGGCAAAGGACCAATCCATAAGACTCAAAGCGGCGCCAGAGTCGATATAGGCGTCCGTAGTAATAGATGACAAAGAGCAAATCAGGGTCACAGACAAAATAAATTTAGACTGTAAAGTGCCAATGGGAACGAATTTATCAAGCTTTTTAGTACGCTTAGAGCATGCTGATATAACATGAGTAGAATCCCCACAATAGAAACACAACCCATTTTTCCGTCTAAAATTCTGCCGCTCGCTTCTGGACAGAATTCTATCACACTGCATGTTTTCTGGCGTCTTCTCAGTGGACACCGCCAGATGGTGCACTGGTTTGCGCTCCCGCAGACGCCTATCGATCTGAATGGCCATTGTCATGGACTCATTCAGACTTGCAGGCACAGGGAACCCCACCATAACATCCTTAATGGCATCAGAAAGACCCTCTCTGAAAGTAGCCGCCAAGGCACACTCATTCCACTGAGTAAGCACAGACCATTTACGGAATTTTTGGCAGTAAATTTCAGCTTCATCTTGCCCCTGCGATAGGGACATCAAAGTTTTTTCTGCCTGAAGTTCCAAATGAGGTTCCTCATAAAGCAAGCCCAAGGCCAGAAAAAACGCATCCACATTGCGCAACGCAGGATCCCCTGGTGCCAATGCAAAAGCCCAATCTTGAGGGTCGCCGCGGAGCAAGGAAATCACAATCCCAACCTGCTGTGCAGGGTCTCCAGCAGAACGAGATTTCAGGGACAAAAATAACTTACAATTATTTCTAAAATTCTGAAAGCTAGATCTATTCCCTGAGAAGAATTCCGGCAAAGGAATTCTCGGCTCTGATACCGGAGCATGAACAACAAAATCTTGCAAACTTTGTACTTTCGTGGCGAGATTATTCAAACCTGCAGTTACACTCTGTAGATCCATTATAGACAGGTGAACATAGAGCCATTCAAAGATTAGAAGGAGAGAGAAAAAAAAGAAAGACTGCAGCATAGACAGACTGGCAAGTGATCCAATTAAGAGCACACTAACTACTAGAAAAAAAAAAAAAAAAAAAAAAATTTTCAGCAGACTTCTTATTTCTCTCCTTTCTCAGCCAAGGATTTTAACCCTTTAGTGGGCCGGTCAAACTGTCATGATCTCCATGGCCAGAGAACTAGCATAAGCCTCAATAGGAACAAGCTCTTGGAAGATGTAACTGTACTGACCATGAACTAAACCTACCGCATCATCTAGAAGTAGCCAGGTAGCATGTCCTACTTTTTATCCCTATATGCCCAGCGCCGGCCGGAGAACTAAATAATGCTAGCAGAGGGAAATATAAGACCTGACTCACCTCTAGAGAAATGCCCAAAAAAAAGGAGACAGAGGCCCCCCACATATATTGGCGGTGATATGAGATGAAACAACAAACGCAGCAGGAAAATAGTTTTAGCAAATTTGAGGTCCGCTTTCTAGATAGCAGAAGACAGAAAGCATACTTTCATGGTCAGTAGAAAACCCTAACAAAACACATCCAGAAATTACTTTAGGACTCTGGCATTAACTCATAATACCAGAGTGGCAATTCCTGATCAACAAGAGCTTTCCAGACACAGTAACGAAACTGCAGCTGTGAACTGGAACCAAAATACAAAAACAAAACATGGACGAATGTCCAACTTATCTAGTAGATGTCTGGGAGCAGGAACAAGCACAGAGAGGCTTCTGATAACATTGATGACCGGCAAGCATCTAACAGAGAAGCCAGGTTATATAGCGACACCCAGATCTAATCAGAACAGGTGAACAGGGAAGATGATGTCACAAGTTCAATTCCACCAGTAGCCACCGGGGGAGCCCAGAATCCAAATTCACAACATCCCTCTCTGAGAATACCAGCCGGCTCAGAAACTCCCGGAGAGTCAGGCACAAAACTCCTAGAAAGTGCATCAGCTTTCACGTTCTTCGAACCAGGCAGGTATGAGACCACGAAGTTGAAACGGGAGAAAAACAACGACCAACGAGCCTGTCTAGGATTCAGGCGCTTGGCAGATTCAAGGTAAATCAGATTTTTGTGATCAGTCAAGACCACCACACGATGTTTAGCTCCTTCGAGCCAATGTCACCACTCCTCAAATGCCCACTTCACTCCCGATTACCAACATCATAATTCCGCTCGACAGGCGAAAATTTTCTTGAAAAGAAAGCACATGGCTTCATCACAGAGCCATCAGAGCGTCTCTGCGACAAAACAGCCCCTGCTCCAATCTCAGAAGCATCAACCTCGACCTGGAAGGGGAGAGAGACATCTGGCTGACATAAGACTGGAGCTGAAGAAAACCGGTGCTTCAGCTCCCGAAAGGCCTCCACGGCCGCAGGAGACCAATTAGTCACATCAGAACCCTTCTTGGTCAAATCCGTCAAAGGTTTAACCACGCTAGAAAAATTAGCGATGAAACGACGGTAAAAATTAGCAAAACCCAAGAACTTCTGAAGACTCTTAACAGACGTGGGCTGAGTCCAGTCATGAATAGCCTGGACCTTGACTGGGTCCATCTCCACAGTAGAAGGAGAAAAAATAAAACCCAAAAAGGAGACCTTCTGTACTCCGAAGAGGCATTTTGAGCCCTTCACAAATAAAGCATTAGCACGCAGGACCTGAAACACCATCCTGACCTGCTTCACATGGGACTCCCAATCATCAGAAAATACCAAAATGTCATCCAGATAAACAATCATAAATTTATCCAGATATTCTCGGAAGATGTCATGCATGAAGGACTGAAACACAGAAGGAGCATTAGAGAGTCCAAAAGGCATCACTAAGTACTCAAAATGGCCTTCGGGCGTATTAAATGCTGTTTTCCATTCATCTCCCTGCTTAATGCGCACAAGGTTATACGCACCACGGAGATCTATCTTGGTGAACCAACTGGCACCCTTAATCCGAGCAAACAAATCAGACAATAGTGGCAAAGGATACTGAAATTTGACTGTGATTTTATTTAGAAGACGATAATCTATACAAGGTCTCAAAGAACCGTCCTTCTTGGCCACAAAAAAAAATCCTGCACCAAGAGGAGAAGAGGATGGGCGAATATGTCCCTTCTCCAAAGACTCCTTTATATAACTCCGCATCGCGGCATGCTCTGGTATAGACAAATTAAAAAGTCGTCCCTTAGGGAATTTACTACCAGGAATTAAATTTATAGCACAGTCACAATCCCTATGAGGGGGCAGGGCACTGGACCTGGGCTCATCAAATACATCCTGGTAGTCAGACAAAAACTCAGGGACCTCAGAAGGAGTGGAAGAAGCAATAGACACCAACAGAGTATCGCCATGAATTCCCTGACAACCCCAACTTGACACAGACATAGCTTTCCAATCTAAAACTGGATTATGAGCTTGCAGCCATGGCAGACCCAAAACGACAACGTCATGCAAATTATGCAGAACAAGAAAGCGAATCACCTCCTGATGTATGGGAGTCATGCACATGGTCATTTGCGTCCAATACTGAGGCTTATTCTCAGCCAATGGCGTAGCATCAATTCCCCTCAGAGGAATAGGAAATTCCAAAGGCTCCAGGACAAAACCACAGCGCCTGGCAAACGACAAATCCATCAGATTCAGGGCAGCACCCGAATCCACAAAAGCCATAACCGGGTAGGACGACAAAGAACAAATCAAAGTAACAGACAAAATAAATTTAGGCTGTATAGTACCAATGGTGAAAGGTTTAGCGATTTTTTTTAAGCGTTTAGAGCATGCTGAGATAACATGAGTAGAATCACCACAGTAAAAGCACAACCCATTTTGACGTCTATGACTTTGTCGCTCAATTCTGGTCAGAGTTCGGTCACATTGCATAGACTCAGGTCTCTGTTCAGAAAATACCGCCAAAGGATGAGCAGATTTGCGCTCCCGCAAACGCCGATCAACCTGAATGGCTAAAGCCATAGAATCACTCAGACTTGTAGGGGTGGGAAACCCCACCATAACATTTTTAACGGCCTCAGAAAGACCTTCTCTGAAATTTGCAGCCAGGGCACACTCATTCCATTGAGTAAGCACCGACCATTTCCGAAATTTTTGACAATACACCTCTGCTTCATCCTGACCTTGAGAGATAGCCAGCAACGCTTTTTCTGCCTGATTCTCAAGATTAGGCTCCTCATAAAGCAGTCCAAGAGCCAGAAAAAATGCATCTACATTAAGCAATGCAGGATCTCCTGGCGCCAGAGAGAAAGCCCAATCTTGAGGGTCGCCACGCAACAAGGAGATAACAATTTTAACTTGCTGAGCGGAATCACCAGAGGAACGAGGTCTCAGAGATAGAAATAACTTACAATTATTCTTAAAATTTAGAAACCTAGATCTATCTCCAGAAAACAACTCAGGAATGGGTATCTTTGGTTCTGACATAGGGCTTATGAATAACAAAATCCTGAATACTTTGCACCCGTGCAGTAAGATGATCCACACTAGAAGTCAGAGTCTGAACATTCATGTCTGCAGCTGAGCTCAAAACCACCCAGAGTTCAAGGGGATGAAAGAAGCTAAACAGACTGCAGCAAAGGAAAAGCGGGAGGAAAAAAAAAAAATGTACTCAGGTCTTCTTTTTATCCCACTTCTGCGATGCATTAAACACTTTTTGGCCTGCTATACTGTTATGATCCTTAGTAGTGTTGAGCGATACCGTCCGATACTTGAAAGTATCGGTATCGGAAAGTATCGGCCGATACCGGCAAAGTATCGGATCCAATCCGATACCGATACCCAATACCAATACAAGTCAATGGGACTCATGTATCGGACGGTATCCCTGATGGTTCCCAGGGTCTGAAGGAGAGGAAACTCTCCTTCAGGCCCTGGGAACCATATTAATGTGTAAAAGAAAGAATTAAAATAAAAAATATTGCTATACTCACCTCTCCGACGCAGCCTGCACCTTACCGAGGGAAGCGGCAGCGTTCTTTGTTTAAAATTCGCGCTTTTCTTTCCTTTACGTGAAGTCCCGGCTTGTGATTGGTCGCGTGCCGCCCATGTGGCCGGGACGCAACCAATCACAGCAAGCCGTGACGTAATTTCAGGTCCTTCAGGATTTTAAAATTACGTTCCGGCGTTGTGATTGGTTGCGTCGCAGTCACATGGGCGACGCAACCAATCACAGCAAGCCGTGACGTAATTTCAGGTCCTTCAGGATTTTAAAATTACGTCCCGGCTTTGTGATTGGTTGCTTCGCGGTCAACCAATCACAAGCCGGGAGGCTGGACACGCGCGCATTTTAAAATGCGTGCTTGTCCAACCTCCCGTGACGTCCCGGCTTGTGATTGGTTGCTTCGCGGTCAACCAATCACAAGCCGGGAGGCTGGACACGCGCCCATTTTAAAATGCGCGCGTGTCCAGCCTCCCGTGACGTCACGGCTTGTGATTGGTTGCGACTCCCATGTGACTGCGACGCAACCAATCACAAAGCCGGGACGTAATTTTAAAATCCTTAAGGACCTGAAATTACGTCACGGCTTGCTGTGATTGGTTGCGTGCCGGTCACATGGGCGGCACGCAACCAATCACAAGCCGGGACTCACGTAAAGGAAAGAAAAGCGCGAATTTTAAACAAAGAACGCTGCCGCTTCCCTCGGTAAGGTGCAGGCTGCGTCGGAGAGGTGAGTATAGCAATATTTTTTATTTTAATTCTCTCTTTTACACATTTTTACATTAATGTTGTTTCGATACCGATACCCGATATCACAAAAATATCGGATCTCGGTATCGGAATTCCGATACAGCAAGTATCGGCCGATACCCGATACTTGCAGTATCGGAATGCTCAACACTAGTGTTGAGCCATTTTTTTTCTGTAGTTTGTTTTGTCTTTTCTTCCCTCTTTATTTATGGGTGGCCGAGGAGTCTTGTGCCAGCATGGATGTTCAGGAATTAGCTTCTCGTGTAGACCAGCTTGCTGCTAGGGTACAGGGTATTTCTGATTATATTGTTCAGACTCCTGCTTTAGAGCCAAAGATTCCTACTCCTGATTTGTATTTTGGTGATAGGTCCAAATTTTGGGGTTTTAAAAACAATTGTAAACTGTTTTTTGCTCTGAGACCGCGATCCTCCGGTGATTCCATTCAGCAGGTTAAAATTGTCATCTCCCTGCTGTGTGGCGATCCACAGGATTGGGCATTTTCCCTGGAATCTGGGAATCCGGCCTTGTTTAATGTAGATTCCTTTTTCAGGCTTTAGGATTATTATATGATGAACCGAATTCTGTGGATCAAGCGGAGAAAACCTTGTTGGTCCTGTCTCAGGGTCAAGAGGTGGCAGAATTGTATTGTCAGAACTTTAGAAAATGGTCTGTGTTGACTAAATGGAATGATGATGCTTTGGCAGCAATTTTCAGAAAGGGTCTTTCTGAATCCGTTAAAGATGTTATGGTGGGGTTTCCCACGCCTTCCAGTCTGAGTAATTCTATGTCTCTGGCCATTCAGATTGATCGGCGCTTGCGGGAGCGTCAAACTGTGCGCGCTGTGGCGTCGTCCTTAGAGCAAAGTCATTGTGGCGACACTTCTCATGTCATTTCAGTCTGCCCTAAGCGGACAAAAAGGATCGTTAGTTAATTTACTATCATTACTGTACAACCTAAATTTCTGTTATCGGTGTGTTGGTTCTCGGCTTCGGGTTGAGGATTTGGTTTGGTTGTCTTCCCATCATGTTCCTATGAAGGTCTCTTCCCCTAAGTTTAAGCCTCGGTTTATTGGTCCTTATAGGATTTCTGAGATTATTAATCCGGTGTCTTTTCGATTGGCGCTTCCGGCCTCTTTTGCTATCCATAATGTCTTCCATAGATCTTTATTGCGGAAATATGTGGTGCCCGTTGTTCCCTCTGTTGATCCTCCGGCCCCTGTTTTGGTTGATGGGGAGTTGGAGTATGTGGTTGAGAAGATTTTGGATTCTCGTTTTTCGAGGCGGAGACTTCAGTACCTTGTCAAATGGAAGGGTTATGGCCAGGAGGATAATTCTTGGGTTTTTGCTTCTGATGTCCATGCTGCTGATTTGGTTCATGCTTTTCATCTGGCTCATCCTGATCAGCCTGGGGGCTCTGGTGAGGGTTCGGTGACCCCTCCTCAAGGGGGGGGTACCGTTGTGAATTCTGCTTTTGGGCTCCCTCCGGTGGTTGTAGGTGGTAATGCAGTTACCCCTGAGTTGCAGTCCTGGTCAGGTGTATCTGCTGATTGCAGTTCTGACTGGGGCATTTAGGCGTGCAGGATTCATTAGTCCTTGCCAGTTGTCAATTGTTGTTAGGAGGTGTTGGACCTCTGCTTGGTTCCTCCTGCCTTTCTGCCAAATCAGCAAAGATAAGTGTCTGTTTTTTTTTTCCTGTGGCACACATGCTATGTGCTTCACAATTCAGTGCTATTCTTTGTGTTTTCTTGTCCAGCTTAGATTGTGCCAGTATTTTCTCAGTCTTGTTGGATTCTCTGGAGTGGCAGATATACATTCTATGTCTTTAGTTAGATTGTGGAACTTTTTGTATTATCTGCTGTGGATATTTTTGGAAGGGTTTTAATACTGACCGCCTAGTAATCTGTCCTATCCTTTCCTATTTAGCTAGAGTGGCCTCTTTTGCTATATCTTGTTTTCTACCTGCGTTTGTCTATTCTTCTCCTACTCACAGTCATTATTCGTGGGGGGCTGCCTATCCTTTGGGGGTCTGCTCTGAGGCAAGGTAGCATTCCTATTTCCATCTATAGGGGTATTTAGTCATCCGGCTGTGTCGAGGTGTCTAGGGTTTGTTAGGCACACCCCACGGCTACTTCTAGTTGCGGTGTTAGTTCAGGATTTGCGGTCAGTACAGGTTCCACCAACTCCAGAGAAAGTTTCATGCGGCTCCAAGGTCACCAGATCATAACATCATCGCACCCTGCACCACACATCATCATTCTCAACTTTTACTGGACGCCCCTTAGCAGGGTCATGGACCGGGTCTAGCCACCATGACAATCCCAGAACCGAGACAGAGAGGCCCGGTACCGGGTACCCCTTGGCCCTGTGACAGTGGGGGCGCTCCATTTCCACTATGTTAAAATATGCAGATAATGTACATGAGGATTCAGTACACAGAAGTGGTTTATATATGCAAAAAGTTATGTAATTATTATGTTCTGCTATTAGGACATTGTAGAGTTAACAAAGCAGCCCTGCTTTCCATATATAGCAACAAGCTCACATGGTTAGACCACATGACAGGGTCCTGGGCTTAGCAGTGAAGGAGAAGGAGACATTTTTTGCACAAGTGAGTTGCCCTAGAGAAGCTTAAGGCCTCTTTCACACTTCCATCGTTTGCAATCCGCCGCAATCCGTCGTTTAGGGCAAAAAATGGATCCTGCAAATGTGCTCGCAGGATGCGTTTTTTGCCCATAAACTTGTATTAGCGACGGATCGCGATGGATTGCAACACGTCGCGTCTGTCGTGCGATGGATCCGTCGTGTTTTGGCAGACCGTCGTCACAAAAAACGTTCAATGTAACTTTTTTGTGCGTCGCGTCCGCCTTTTTCGACGGCGCATGTGCGGCCGAAACTCCGCCCCCTCTTCACCAGACTGCAGAATGGGCAGCGGATGCGTTGAAAATCTGCATCCGCTGCCACGTCTTGCAAAGAATTCACAACGTCCGTCGGTATGTTGGCCCGACGCATTGCGACGGGCCCGTACCGACGGAAAAGTGAAAGAGGCCTAAGGAGCAGGTAAGGGAGCAGCCTTAGCTCTTGTACTATGAGCAATCAGCCTCAGCTTCAGACAGGTGTGATAAGGACTGTGCATATAAGCATGCACCATTTATATGTCCATTATTACACTGGAAATAATCTGTGATTGCTGCATAGTAATTGAATCTCTGTTCAATCATCTTTTATCTAAATGTACCTGTCTATTTGGCAACAAGTTAAGTTTATCAACAACCCCTGTGGCCTCCCTGTTTCTGGACTATTTAGAGTGCACCACATTACATCACATTACCAGGAAGCAGGGGTTAATTAAGTGCACCCAAGGGTCACAAACTTTCTTTTATTTTCTTCACCACTACTATGGCAGAGTGGTAACATACGCACACCACGTGACATATTGCACTTGACATATACAGTATGAGACATGTTTCATCAGTTGATGCACCAACCTGATGCACATCACAAAACAGAGATGGACTGCCTGAACAAACATGTTCAGTCTTACTTTGACTGTGTCCTTTCTCTCACAGGTATCCTGGGCCCTGATTCCATGAACTTCAGGGTCAGCAGATCTGACCAATGATAAAGACTGGCCAAATTGTATATGGGAATATGGTCTTGCTTTTCCTTCAATGTACTGTCTTCAACATGGCCGGTGGCTTTGTCATGACAAAGCATATCAAATTGTCCTCTGCCAGTGTGGAAAACCAGAGTAAATAAAAAAAGGGATAAAAGGGTGGATTATCTCTGCGCTGCTTGAAAGATAGAAGTCCAAATAGATATTCAGATGAAAAAGTGGCTTTATGCAACACGTTTCGGAGTTCTATGACTCCTTCATCAGGAAACCACAAAAGTATATACCCATATAATTGTCCTCTGCCAGTGTGGAAAACCATACATTTGTTAAAATGAATTAGGTATGGATCAGTGTGCATTTTAATTTATTTACATATGATGCCAATAATTGGAATGGCAGCAGCATTTGCCTGCTAGTCCATTGTATTCCATATAGTTCTGCTGCTGCTAGTGCTGATTCCGCCACACAACCAGGCATTTCCTGACTGTACATCAAGTTATATTATTGCTGAGCAGCTTCTTCCTTTCCATCATGTTGTATAAAGTGCTGTTGCTTCCTCTGCCAGTGCCAATAGACCACCAGTAAGCCACACATCTCCTGCGTCTACGTTGTGTTCTATATCTATACTGTCCTGCTGCAGCTGTCCAGTCTGCCAATGCTGGCCCTACACAGTTTAACACTTGTATTGTTGCCTGTCCCATCATATTTTATACTGTGTGGTTGTTGCAGCAGCCACTGCCGATAGACAGCTAAACATCTGCCTGTCCATTGTGTTCTATAGCTATATTATACTGCTCCTTGGAACACTTTCCTCCTTAGTGAAAATAAAATTGAAACTGCTCCCCAAAAAGGGATCATTGTTACATGGCTTGTTAAAAAGACAAAGGGTTGATTTTTGGACCACAAATTCAAAAACTATGGCATTTTCCATATATACTAAATGTGTATAAAAATAGAAGGCATCTAACCCAAAATGAATGATTTTTGGATAGTTTTTACACTTTAAAAATCATAAAAAGCAATGCAGTGTGTTATTAAACATTCTGTTGGTTACCATTCCATATGTGTTGGAGTTACTTTGACATTATTAATGCTGTGTTTTTGTAATTTTGAAAGGGGTTAGATTCTGTACAAGGAGACCTTAGAGTATTATATTGTCTTTTCAGGGCAATTTGCATTATTTACTTTTGAACCTGATCAATTTGGCAAAAAAACTAATGCCAAACAGATCTGAATCCCTAGAATTGGTGTTTCGAATGTGGGCAGTAAATCCCAAGGAAGAAAAATTATTGCTGTGTGGAATCTGCATGTCCCGGGTGAAGGCAGCTGCAGCATTACCAGCAAAGTAGAACAAAATAGATTTTTTGCAGCAGGAGACCAACACACTACTGATGCAACAGATACAACGGCAACAGAAGATGGCCCTCCTAACAGAGTCAGGCAGAGTCAGGGAGGTGGCACTTTCCCCATGCCAAAATGATGAGATCAAGGTGAGGAAGAAAATAAGAGGCTCATTGGAGAAATTGACTCTGGGTGATGACGTTGAGGCTTTCCTGACTATATTCGAGAGGGTGGTGAATTGGGAGAAGTTGCCTCTGGAAAAGTGGGCAGAGGTTCTGACGCCATATCTGGCGACAGAACCATAGAAGGCATATTATGACCTGACTTTGCAGGATGCAAAGGAATATGGCAAGTTAAAAACTGAAATGCTGGCATGCCTGGACATAACTCTCAATGTCAGGGCACAGCTGGTGCATCACTGAGGCTATCACAGACCTCCCCGGTCCCAGATGTTTGATATCCTGCACCTGGTGTAAAAGTGACCCCAGACCAAGACTTGTTCCACAGCCCAGATAGTGAGGAGAGTGGTAATGGATCAGTTTATCCACTGTCTCCTGAGGCCGGTTCAATCCAGGGTTTCCCAGGGAGATCCCCAGAATGCAGATGACTCGGTGGGTCTGGTGGAAAGTTACCAGGCAGATGAGAATTTCCTGGAAAGTCAAGGGTGATTTAAGTCACTGTATTGGGGTCCTGTTGAGAACGAAATTTAGATTAGTGTCTGATCATGGCCGGCTGAGATGGATGCAGGAGAAAAATAGGAACAATGCCTCGGTGACACTGGTGATTCCTAGCCCTTCAGGACTTTAGCTTTCAGGTGGAATATAGGCCTGGCAAACAGCATGGGAATGTGGATGCCCTATCAAGGGTTCATTGTATGATGGCAGACGTTGCCCAGCCCGCAAGCTTTGGGCACAGGTGGGGTATGTAGGAAAGTAGCTGGACAAATCCTGGATGGAGTATATGTGTTACGGAGGTGCCTAACTTCAGTGTTGCAAAACCTGGAGAAGCAGTCTCCAGTACGAATAGTGCTGACTGCTAAGAGGTGTTATTAATAGGTCTGGATTTTGAGTCCAGGTATTTGGGCGGCATTGACCATTCCTATCCTCGAATCCAGGAGGTGCACCTGGTGTAAAGGGCAGCTGAATTTCTCCATAATGAACTGTGTCGACTATTTTTGTTTTGGTTCTACTTTATGCCAGAAGACTGTACATTTTTCTACAGTGCAGACTTTATGAACTTTAATAAATCTGCCAGTTTGGACAAAGATACCTCAAGCCTGTGTGAATGCTATCATATGCCAAACAAAGCTGAATACTTACTGTTTTATCAATATACTAGCTGTACTACCCGGCTTCGCCCGGGTTAATGACTGCTGTTAGCAAAATAGAATGTGTTAACAAAAATTTATTCTGCACACAAAAACCACAAAACAAATAGATAGAAATGTAATTATTATAAGGCAAAAACTAAGCTAATAGAAGCATTTCTTAACATATATTAGCTTTGTTATACTGAGAATTTTTTTTGTTGCCTATATTAACCAATCAGAGCTCAGATTAATTAACTGTAGCAAAATAGAAGCTGAGCTGTGATTGGTTGCTATTGGCAGCCTGATAAATCCCCAGCCAACAGGAAGCCCTCCCCCCTGGCAGTATATATTAGCTCACACATACACATAATAGACAGGTCATGTGACTGACAGCTGCCGTATTTCCTATATGGTACAATTGTTGCTCTTGTAGTTTGCTTATTAATCAGATTTTTATTTTTGAAGGATAATACCAGACTTGTGTGTGTTTTAGGGCGAGTTTCATGTGTCAAGTTGTGTGTGTTGAGTTGCGTGTGGCGACATGCGTGTAGCGACTTTTGTGAGATGAGTTTTGTGTGGTGACATGCGTGTAGCAACTTTTTGTGTGTCGAGTTGCATGTGACAGGTTAGTGTAGTAAGTTGTGTGCAGCAAGATTTGTGCATGGCGAGTTTTGCGCTTGGCGAGTTTTATGTGTGGTGCGTTTTGAGTATGTGCAAGTTTTGTGTGAGGCAACTTTTGCATGTGGTGCAACTTTTGTACATGTGGCAATTTTTCTGTGTGTGCAAGTTTTGCATGAGGTGAGTTTTCCATGAGGTGAGTTTTGCACGTGTGGCGAGTTTTGCGTGAGCCTAGTTTTGCATATGGCAAGTTTTGCATGTAGCGAGTTTTGCGCGTGGCGAGTTTTGAGTGGTGACTTTTGTGTTTTGACTTTTATGTGGCGAGGTTGGTGTGTGTGTGGTGAAATGTGTGCTGAGGGTGGTATATGTGTTCAAGCACGTGGTAGTGTGTGGCGCATTTTGTGTGTGTGTTCATATCCCCGTGTGTGGTGAGTATCCCATGTCGGGGCCCCACCTTAGCAACTGTACGGTATATACTCTTTGGCGCCATCGCTCTCATTCTTTAAGTCCCCATTGTTCACATCTGGCAGCTGTCAATTTTCCTCCAACACTTTTCCCTTCACTTTTTCCCCATTATGTAGATAGGGGCAAAATTGTTTGGTGAATTGGAACGCGCGGGGTTAAAATTTCACCTCACAACATAGCCTATGACGCTCTCGGGGTCCAGACGTGTGACTGTGCAAAATTTTGTGGCTGTAGCTGCGACGGTGCAGATGCCAATCCCGGACATACACACATACATACATACACACATTTAGCTTTATATATTAGATATACCTGTATGTAATCTCCTGTATATAGTATATACCTGTGTGTCATCTCACCTATATATAGTATATATCTGTGTGTCATCTCCTCCTGTATATAGTATATACCTGTATGTCATCTCCTCCTATACATAGCATATACCTGTATGTCATCTCCTCCTGTATATACTATATACCTGTAGGTAATCTGTTCCTGTATATAGTATATACCTGTGTGTCATCTCCTCCTGTATATAGTATATACCTGTATGTCATCTCCTCCTCTATATAGTATATACCTGTGTGTCATCTCTCCTGTATATAGTATATATCTGTGTGTCATCTCCTCCTGTATATAGTATATACCTGTGTGTCATCTCCCCTGTAAATAGTATATACCTGTGTGTCATCTCCTCCTGTATATAGCATATACCTGTATGTCATCTCCTCCTGTATATACTTTATACCTGTGTGTCATCTCTCCTGTATATAGTATATGCCTGTGTGTCATCTCCCCTGTATATAGTATATACCTGTGTGTCATCTCTCCTGTATATAGTATATATCTGTGTGTCATCTCCTCCTGTATATAGTATATACCTGTGTGTCATCTCCTCCTGTATATAGTATATACCTGTATGTCATCTCCTCCTGTATATAGTATATATCTGTATGTCATCTCCTCCTGTATTAGACCTCGTTCACACGTTATTTGGTCAGTATTTTTACCTCAGTATATGTAAGCTAAATTGGCAGCCTGATAAATCCCCAGCCTACAGGAAGCCCACCCCCTGGCAGTATATATTAGCTCACACATACACATAATAGACTGGTCATGTGACTGACAGCTGCCGGATTCCTATATGGTACATTTGTTGCTCTTGTAGTTTGTCTGCTTATTAATCAGATTTTTATTTTTGAAGGATAATACCAGACTTGTGTGTGTTTTAGGGCGAGTTTCGTGTGTCAAGTTGTGTGTGTTGAGTTGCGTGTGGCGACATGCATGTAGCGACTTTTGTGAGATGAGTTTTGTGTGGCGACATGCGTGTAGCAACTTTTTGTGTGTCGAGTTGCATGTGACAGGTTAGTGTAGCAAGTTGTGTGCAGCAAGTTTTGCGCATGGCGAGTTTTGCGCGTGGCGAGTTTTATGTGTGGTGCCTTTTGAGTATGTGCAAGTTTTGTGTGAGGCAACTTTTGCATGTGTTGCAACTTTTGTGCATGTGGCAATTTTTCCGCGTGTGCAAGTTTTGCGTGTGGCGAGTTTTCCATGTGGCGAGTTTTGCACGTGTGGCGAGTTTTGCATGTGGAGAGTTTTGCGCGTGGCGAGTTTTGAGCGGCGACTTTTGTGTTTCGACTTTGATGTGGCGAGGTTGGTGTATGTGTGGGGAAATGTGCGCTGACGGTGGTATATGTGTTCGAGCACGTGGTAGTGTGTGGCGCATTTTGTGTGTGTGTTCATATCCCCGTGGTGGTGTGGTGATTATCCCATGTTGGGGCCCCACCTTAGCAACTGTACAGTATATACTCTTTGGCGCCATCGCTGTCATTCTTTAAGTCCCCCTTGTTCACATCTGGCAGCTGTTAATTTGCCTCCAACACTTTTCCTTTCACTTTTTCCCCATTATGTAGATAGGGGCAAAATTGTTTGGTGAATTGGAAAGCGCGGGGTTAAAATTTCACCTCACAACATAGCCTATGACGCTCTCGGGGTCCAGACGTGTGACTGTGCAAAATTTTGTGGCTGTAGCTGCGACGGTGCAGATGCCAATCCCGGACATACACACATACATACATACACACATTTAGCTTTATATATTAGATATACCTGTATGTAATCTCCTGTATATAGTATATACCTGTGTGTCATCTCACCTATATATAGTATATATCTGTGTGTCATCTCCTCCTGTATATAGTATATACCTGTATGTCATCTCCTCCTATACATAGCATATACCTGTATGTCATCTCCTCCTGTATATACTATATACCTGTAGGTAATCTGTTCCTGTATATAGTATATACCTGTGTGTCATCTCCTCCTGTATATAGTATATACCTGTATGTCATCTCCTCCTCTATATAGTATATACCTGTGTGTCATCTCTCCTGTATATAGTATATATCTGTGTGTCATCTCCTCCTGTATATAGTATATACCTGTGTGTCATCTCCCCTGTAAATAGTATATACCTGTGTGTCATCTCCTCCTGTATATAGCATATACCTGTATGTCATCTCCTCCTGTATATACTTTATACCTGTGTGTCATCTCTCCTGTATATAGTATATGCCTGTGTGTCATCTCCCCTGTATATAGTATATACCTGTGTGTCATCTCTCCTGTATATAGTATATATCTGTGTGTCATCTCCTCCTGTATATAGTATATACCTGTGTGTCATCTCCTCCTGTATATAGTATATACCTGTATGTCATCTCCTCCTGTATATAGTATATATCTGTATGTCATCTCCTCCTGTATTAGACCTCGTTCACACGTTATTTGGTCAGTATTTTTACCTCAGTATTTGTAAGCTAAATTGGCAGCCTGATAAATCCCCAGCCTACAGGAAGCCCACCCCCTGGCAGTATATATTAGCTCACACATACACATAATAGACTGGTCATGTGACTGACAGCTGCCGGATTCCTATATGGTACATTTGTTGCTCTTGTAGTTTGTCTGCTTATTAATCAGATTTTTATTTTTGAAGGATAATACCAGACTTGTGTGTGTTTTAGGGCGAGTTTCGTGTGTCAAGTTGTGTGTGTTGAGTTGCGTGTGGCGACATGCATGTAGCGACTTTTGTGAGATGAGTTTTGTGTGGCGACATGCGTGTAGCAACTTTTTGTGTGTCGAGTTGCATGTGACAGGTTAGTGTAGCAAGTTGTGTGCAGCAAGTTTTGCGCATGGCGAGTTTTGCGCGTGGCGAGTTTTATGTGTGGTGCCTTTTGAGTATGTGCAAGTTTTGTGTGAGGCAACTTTTGCATGTGTTGCAACTTTTGTGCATGTGGCAATTTTTCCGCGTGTGCAAGTTTTGCGTGTGGCGAGTTTTCCATGTGGCGAGTTTTGCACGTGTGGCGAGTTTTGCATGTGGAGAGTTTTGCGCGTGGCGAGTTTTGAGCGGCGACTTTTGTGTTTCGACTTTGATGTGGCGAGGTTGGTGTATGTGTGGGGAAATGTGCGCTGACGGTGGTATATGTGTTCGAGCACGTGGTAGTGTGTGGCGCATTTTGTGTGTGTGTTCATATCCCCGTGGTGGTGTGGTGATTATCCCATGTTGGGGCCCCACCTTAGCAACTGTACAGTATATACTCTTTGGCGCCATCGCTGTCATTCTTTAAGTCCCCCTTGTTCACATCTGGCAGCTGTTAATTTGCCTCCAACACTTTTCCTTTCACTTTTTCCCCATTATGTAGATAGGGGCAAAATTGTTTGGTGAATTGGAAAGCGCGGGGTTAAAATTTCACCTCACAACATAGCCTATGACGCTCTCGGGGTCCAGACGTGTGACTGTGCAAAATTTTGTGGCTGTAGCTGCGACGGTTCAGATGCCAATCCCGGACATACACACACACACACATACACACATTCAGCTTTATATATTAGATAGATATATATATATATATATATATATATATATATATATATATATACGGTATATACAAATACATACATATACAGCACAGTATATACATTTTATCACTATTTTTTGTGAATAGATATATAACTTATACTTTTCTTCAGTTAACAATTTATTGGAAACACTGACTATAAGTTCGAGCAGTCAAATTCCCTTGGTGAATCATATATTGCAGAGAAATCATTTTGGTAACATTTGTTTTGCATTTTTCTGCATTATTAAATTACTATTAAATATTAAATAATATTGATCCATTCTCAGTGACTGATGTCAATGGTCTTCATTACCAAATTTTCAATACTGTGAAATATTTGTTTTTCTCTGTAAATGAACAAAATGTATCTTTATGTTTTTTTTCAGGACTTTGATATTGAGACTAGGGGCATACCTCTGTATTTTCTCTCATCAGAGAGAATCAGGCCGATTATGCTAATCATACTTTGGTCAACATCTGATTAGAGTTCAATCAGAGTTTGATCACAGTGTGATCGGATTTTCTCAAATGAGAAGACAATGGAAAAAAAATCTCCATATTCTCCATACTGTCAGTCTGTGGAAATTGGACTGCACTCAGATGTCACGTAAGTGCAGTCTGGTTTCCACAGACTTATTGACTTGCATGGCCAAATGCAATCAAATGTTTTGTCAGATAGCACTGGAAAATACAGTCATCTGCACGAGCCCTTTAGGATAGGTTGTCAATATGCAATTGTCGAGGTTAGACACATAATAATAATAATAATTCTTGAGTATCTTTCTTCTGTGCTTTGCTGTGCCTCTCTAATTCTTATTGAAAAGTGTGTGTTACCATTCAGCTTTGTCTCAGCACACTCCCTCATTGTACCATCAGTGTCAATGCCATACTTTGTAGTGATGATAAACATTATTGGCATGGGGTACCGTATATACTCCAGTATAAGCCGAGATTTTCAGCCCATTTTTTTAGGCTGAACGTGCCCCTCTCGGGGCAGCGTCCCTGATGGTCTTCTCCGGGCGCTGACAGTTTCTTCCAGCGTTGAGCGGTCACATGGTACCGCTCATTACAGTAATGAATATGGACGCGACTCCACTCCCATAGGGAGCAGGTGAGTATAATGGGGAGGGTGAGCAGTATTGCGCGATATTCACCTGTCCTCGTTCCACCACCGGGCGCCGCTCCGTCTTCCGCATCCTCTGCTGTGATGCTCAGGTCAGAGGGGGCGATGACGTGGTTAGTGCGCGCCCTCTGCCTGAACGTCAGTGCAGAGGACGCGGAAGACGCAGCGGCGCCCGGCAGTGGAACGAGGACAAGTGAATATTGCAAGTGTCGGGGGCCTGAGCAGCGAGAGGTGAGTATGTCATTTTTTTTTTTAATCGCAGCAACAGCATATGGTGCAAATATCTCTATGGGGCATCTTATGGGGCAATAATCAACATTTGCGCAGCATTATATGGGGCAAATATCTCTATGGAGCATCTTATGGGGCCATAATCAGCATTTGTGCAGCATTATATGAGGCAAATGTGTCTATGAAGCATCTTAAGGGGCCATTATTAACCTTTGTGCAGCATTATATGGGGCATATTTTAATATGGAGCATCTTATGGGGCCCATCATAAACTGTATGGAGCATTATATGGGGCTCCTGATTCAATATGGATATTCAAAAACACTTAACCTACTGATGTCTCAATTAATTTTACTTTTATTGGTATCTATTTTTACTTTTGAAATTTGCCGGTAGCTGCTGCATTTTCCACCCTAGGCTTATACTCGAGTCATTAAGTTTTCCCAGTTTTTGTGGCGAAGTTAGGGGTCTCAGCTTATACTCGGGTTGACTTATACTCGAGTATATACAGTATATATCTATTTGTTAATGTATTTATATATTACCAGGAAGAATAACAGGGAAATTGCAAAGCACAGAGATATGGAACCCTAGAATTGTTGTTTCATGGGAAAGCAAAGTATTTTCTAAAATAGACATGTTTGGAGAGCTGAGGCTTCTGCATGTAAAAAGCTTTGGGAATAGGAAAATTGCATTTAATTACATTTTTATTGGAGAGGACATCATACAAATGCCAGATGTGTATATTCATAAGCATATATGTAGGGAGGAATAGTTTCATATTTTATGTAGGTACAATAATTCCATAAAGAACAAAACATATAGAAGATGTGAGGATGTACTGTCAGGTTAATATATACAGTCTGTCATTTTATCTCTGTAAGTCGTTTATTGATGTCTCATTTCCACCCACATATCATAAAAATCTCAGGTTGCCTGCGAACCAAACTGACATGTTTTATATAATACTAAATAAAGTCATGCAACATATACTTTACTACATATACCCCTGAGCAACGGCTATAAAAGGAAAAATAACAATGTTTATTATTTGGAAATTATATATAAAAGTGTAATGGAAAATTAAAGCTTGAAAAACAAATGGTTGAAAAAAGTTTTTTAAATCCAATAAATACCAATTGCAGGTAATGTAAAAGGGTAAATGTAAAACTGCAACAATGTAGAGAAGAGAAGTTAATCCAAGCTTCAGATTCTCTCTATATTGAAAACCCCCTTAAACCGTGCGCTTTACACGTGATTGTGACCTTGTAGTAGAACGCCTTGCTATTTCAATAGGCAATCAACAGTGTGAAACACAGAATATATTAGGTTACTTGCTAAATAATGATGCTGGTGAACAATTCAATAAGCATTTTTTGTAAAAAAAAAAATTACACACTGTGATACAAATATCTGACACCTCCAAGCATTATACTTACATAATCAGTTTCCCTCCTGATAATATATCAATTTAATTTTCACACTAAAAGCTTACAGATTTTCACAGTATAATAATACTTTCATGTGTTTTTAGTAGGAAAAGAGGTGAAAGCCACAGGCAGACAACTCTGGCAGCATCTTATATGTCTTCCAAAAAAAAGGATTGGGCAGTTAAAAGAGCACTGCTGTCAAAGTTGTTATCCTCTTAATATATTGCAATCATCATATTATATAGCACTGTGCACTTACTCATTTTGTCCTTCTACCCAGCGAATTCTTCTCTTTTCTCTGCTCTATGTAGATACAAAAAATTTGGGGGGGATCATGAGTCATCCCCCTCTTCAACTCCTGACCCCGCTGACTCATGCAGGGAAAAGAGACTTCCTGTCTTTACATATAGCTTACAAGGAATCAGTTAGTCTGTTTTTATAATTTACAGATTGCTGAATGTTTTTAATCACATGATGTCATAGACCTAAGAGAAAAAGAGAAGAATTAATGAGGTAATGAGGTAAAAGTCAAAATGAGCAATTGTAAGAATGTAAGGCGGCCAGGGTGGTAGTCGTGGCAACTGGCTGTACTGTCCCCACACCCTGGTGCCTCACAGATGAAAGTCCTTTTAGCTCTGTATGCAGTACTGTACTCACTTCAGCTGCTGGAGTCTCCGTGATCCCTGTTACTTCAGCCTCTGATGCATGAGTCCCATAAATCACTCTGTTCTCCCATGTTCTTGATCAACAGTGTAACTTTACTTAATATTAAAACAGTCCTTACTTTGGCAGCGCACATCACATACAGAGTCATCTTCCTTTCTTTCCCTGTCATCCGGACAGGCCCTGTTCTTACTGGCAGCTTCCCCTGCCCAGCAATCTCGGCTGTATCTTTTGGACAATCTGTGTCCCTCCTGTTCTTTCCCATCACCAGCTCCTTATCAGCCCCTTGTCTGGCTCCAGTAGGAAGAGGTGCCGGGAACGCTTCGACTGCGGCTCCTGCCCCAGTCATAGACCCCGGATCCTGCTATCGAGCTGGTGCCCATCTGCACTGTTCGCTGCCTGAGGCCCCTTACTGCTACAGCAGCTTTATTCCCACAGCTATAATCCTCTGCTCTATCACTGCTTACATGTCCTGTCCATGGGAAGGTTGCCCAAGCGACAAACTAGAAGTGCTGAGTTTCACTATTTAGACAAAATAAAAGCTACTACAGATAGTCTTGTTGCTTCTGGAGAACCTTTATTTTCATGACTTCTATGAATGGCCTAATGATTTCAATATTATTGTAGAGAAAAAAAGAAGCTAAATAATGAGTATTGCTAAAATTGTCCTTATTACCAGCAAACTGATGAGAACTAGTTGCCAATCCTTCATAAGTTCATAAATGATCCATAAAAGTAACAGAATTTTGGTCAGTGTTCATAATTAAAAAACAAACAAACAAAAAAAAATATGCAGATGCCTAAATTGTAGAGCGCTGGAAAAAATATTAAAAAAAGTAAAAAAATAAAATAAAATAAATACTCATTTTACTACACACCTGTCCGACCACTGCCACAGCATGCAATCCAGACTCTACTGTGTGCATTTCTCTGTCGCGCAACATCCTTTTCTGCCTTTTCAGTTGTGACATCCCAGTGCACATTTGTGAAGTCACAACGTTACAAGGTGCATTGGCTTTGACTAAGTCTTGGGCGCCGCACAGAGGTCCACTTGCACTTGAAGTTCTGGTGCAGAGAGAAGAAGGTTGAAGAGGATGAAAGAAGAGGATGAAATGTGGGCTATGGCAGAGGTAGAAAAGGCAAGCGATGAGGTGAATACTAATTTTTTTTTTACACCCTACTATGTTCTGGAAAGACCTGAAAGCATAATAAGGAACATGCAATTCTCATAGGAAAACTTCAGTAAAAACTGAATTTCCATGCCAAATTCAAGCATTCAGGCAAATTCTAGTTTCAGATTATTTGTAGTCTTTAATAATTTGATTGAAATTCGTAACAAATGAACAAATATACTAAAAACGCATGAATAATATAAGTTATTCAGGGAATGTAAAATGTGGATCATGGTTAGTAAGTGAATCTTTTGTTCCTCAGATAGCTGCATGTAGCAAAAGAAACTATTTTTTTCACATTTTGATATGGATATTTGGGAACTTTTCTCTTTCAATAAAAAACTGATCTGATTGTGGTGTTTACTCAGAATAACTTTTTTAAATTAGATATTGTTCAAAGAATAGTAACCTTTGATACAATGCTAAAACTGTATGCAGCAGCAGCCTTTCCTTCCGTAAGATGTTCAGGTTCCAGAAGACGAATTCATCAGCATTTGCTTTTAACTTCACTCCTTTGAAGCAGACAGACTTCACACTTGCTAGCTTTCTTCCAGAGAGTGATACTTAAAGGGACTGTTTAAAGAAGTGCTCACTTTTTTTTTTAAGCTAAACCTGTTTATACAAACATTTACACAGGTTTAGCTAATAAACTTATTATTTGGAGTGCTTCCATAATGGGAGCAAATGATATGGTGTAACTACGGAGTAACTAAAAACTGAATAACAGAGCATCTTGAAATAAAGTCATAACCACCATAGCTTTCTTGTGTGCTTAAAACATTGGACATATAGTTGTGCTCAAAAGTTTGCATACCCCGGCAGAATTTTTGCTTTCTTGGCCTTTTTTCAGAGAATATGAATGATAACACCACAACTTTTTCTCCACTCATGGTTAGTGGCTATGTGAAGCCATTTATTGTCAAACTACTGTGTTTTCTCTTTTTAAATCATAATGACAACCCAAAACATCCAAATGTCCCTGATCAAAAGTTCACATACCCCATTTCTTAATACCATGTATTGCCCCCTCTGTTATGACCTGGTGGCTAAGAAGCAACATGGGACAAGCTCTGAGGAGGTGGTATCTGTACTGACCGCAGTTCCTAATCCTAACACCAACACTAGAAGTAGCCGTGGGATGTTCCTGTCACTCCCTAGACACCTCGTCACAGCCTGAGAACTAACTACCCCTAAAGATGGAAACAGAAAGCTATCTTGCCTCAGAGAAAACCCCCAAAGGAAAGATTGCCCCCCACAAATATTGACTGTGAGTGGAGAGGGAAATGACATACAAAGAATGAAAACAGGATTTAGCAAAGGAGGCCAAAACTACCTAAATAGACAGAACAGAAAAAGATACTGTGCGGTCAGTATTAAAAGCTAAAAAATTCCACGCAGAGTTTACAAAAATAATCTCCACACCGACTCACGGTGTGGAGGGCAAATCTGCTTCCTCAGAGCTTCCAGCTAAGTTGAATATATCATACTGAAAAGCTGGACAAGAAAAAACATAACACGAGCTGAGCGATTAAGTCCACAGCAGGTGGACAACAAAAGAACAAGCAAGGACTTAGCTTTGCTGAAATGGACCGGCAATCAGAGAAATCCAAGGAGAGATCTGAATCCAACCAAGAAACATTGACAGCTGGCACTGGCTGAAGCCCAGAGCCAGGTTAAATAGCAGAGCCAGGAGAGACGATCAGTGGAAGCAGCTGCTAATGCTAAACCCAAGGAGCAGCAGTTCCACTCAAAACCACCAGAGGGAGCCCAAGGGCAGAATTCACAAAAGTGCCATTCACAACCACCGGAGGGAGCCCAAGAACGGAATTCACAACAGTACCCCCCCCCTTGAGGAGTGGTCACCGAACCCTCACCAGAGCCCCCAGGCTGATCCGGACGAGCCAAGTGAAAAGCATGAACCAAATCGGCAGCATGGACATTGGAGGCAACAACCCAAGAATTATCCTCCTGGCCATAACCCTTCCACTTGACCAGATACTGAAGCTTCCGCCTCGAAAAAGGAGAATCCAAAATCTTCTCCACCACATATTCCAACTCCCCCTCAACCAACACCGGAGCAGGAGGATCAACAGAGGGAACCACGGGCACCACATATCTCCGCAACAAAGATCTATGGAAAACATTATGGATGGAAAAAGAAGCTGGAAGGGCCAAACGAAAAGATACCGGATTGATAATTTCAGAAATCTTATAAGGACCAATAAAGCGAGGCTTGAACTTAGGGGAAGAAACCTTCATAGGAACATGACGAGAAGATAACCAGACTAAATCCCCAACACGAAGCCGGGGACCAACACACCGACGACGGTTAGCAAAACGTTGAGCCTTTTCCTGAGACAACGTCAAATTGTCCACCACATGAGTCCAAATCTGCTGTAACCTGTCCACCACAGAATCCACACCAGGACAGTCAGAAGGCTCAACCTGCCCTGAAGAAAAACGAGGATGAAAACCAAAATTACAAAAAAAAGGCAAAACCAAGGTAGCCGAACTAGCCCGATTATTAAGGGCAAACTCAGCCAACGACAAGAAGGTCACCCAATCATCCTGATCAGCAGACACAAAGCATCTCAAATAGGTTTCCAAGGTCTGATTGGTTCGCTCAGTTTGGCCATTTGTCTGAGGATGAAATGCTGAAGAAAAAGACAAATCAATGCCCATTCAAGCACAAAAGGACCGCCAAAACCTAGAAACAAACTGGGAACCTCTGTCAGACACAATATTCTCCGGAATGCCATGCAAACGAACCACATGCTGAAAAACAATGGAACCAAATCAGAGGAGGAAGGCAATTTAGGCAAAGGCACCAAATGAACCATCTTAGAAAACCGGTCACAAACCACCCAGATAACAGACATCTTCTGGGAAACAGAAAGATCCGAAATAAAATCCATGGAAATATGCATCCAGGGCCTCTCAGGGACCGGCAAAGGCAAAAGCAACCCACTAGCACGGGAGCAGCAAGGCTTGGCCCGGGCACAAGTCCCACAGGACTGCACAAAAGAACGCACATCCTGCGACAAGGAAGGCCACCAAAAGGACCTAGCAACCAAATCTCTGGTACCAAAAATCCCAGGATGACCAGCCAACACCGAACAATGAACCTTAGAAATTACCTTACTTGTCCATCTATCAGGAACAAACAGTTTCCCCACTGGACAGCGGTCAGGTTTATCAGCCTGAAACTCCTGAAGCACCCGCCGTAAATCAGGGGAGATGGCAGAAAGAATCACCCCCTCCTTGAGAATACCAACCGGCTCAAGGACACCCGGAGAATCAGGCAAAAAACTCCTAGAGAGGGCATCAGCCTTCACATTCTTAGATCCCGAAAGATACGAGACCACAAAATCAAAGCGGGAGAAAAACAGGGACCATCGAGCTTGTCTAGGATTCCACCGCTTGGCAGACTCGAGGTAAATCAGATTCTTATGATCGGTCAAGACCACAACGCGATGCTTGGCTCCCTCAAGCCAATGTCGCCACTCCTCGAATGCCCACTTCATAGCCAACAACTCCCGATTGCCGACATCATAATTATGCTCAGCAGGCAAAAAGTTTCTGGAAAAGAAGGCACACGGTTTCATCAAAGAACCATCAGAACTTCTCTGAGACAATACGGCCCCTGCCCCAATCTCAGAAGCGTCAACCTCAACCTGAAAAGGAAGAGAAACATCCGGCTGACGCAACACAGGGGCAGAAGTAAAACGACGATTAAGCTCCTGAAAGGCCTCAACAGCCACAGAGGACCAATTCACCAATTCATCACATCAGCGCCTTTCTTCGTCAAATCGGTCAGGGGCTTAACCACACTGGAAAAGTTAGCAATGAAACGGCGATAAAAATTAGCAAAACCCAAAAATTTCTGAAGGCTCTTCACAGATGTGGGTTGAATCCAATCATGAATGGCCTGGACCTTAACAGGATCCATTTCTATAGCCGAGGGAGAAAAAATGAAACCCAGAAAAGAAACCTTCTGAACTCCAAAAAGGCACTTAGACCCCTTCACAAACAAGGCATTAGCACGAAGGATCTGAAATACCATCCAGACCTGTTTCACATGAGACTCCCAATCATCGGAAAAAAACAAAATATCATCCAAATATACAATCATGAATTTATCAAGATAATTCCGGAAGATATCATGCATAAAGGACTGAAACAGATGGAGCATTAGACAGCCCGAGTGGCATCACCAGGTATTCAAAATGGCCTTCGGGCGTATTAAATGCTGTTTTCCATTCATCACCTTGTTTAATACGAACAAGATTATACGCCCCTCGAAGGTCAATCTTAGAAAACCAACTAGCCCCCTTAATCCGAGCAAACAAATCAGAAAGCAAAGGTAAAGGGTATTGGAATTTGACCGTGATCTTATTGAGAAGGCGATAATCTATACAGGGTCTCAAGGAGCCATCCTTCTTGGCAACAAAGAAGAATCCAGCTCCCAACGGTGACGAAGACGGGCGAATATGTCCCTTCTCCAAAGACTCCTTTACATAACTCCGCATGGCGGCATGCTCTGGCACAGACAGATTGAAATGTCAGCCCTTAGGGAACTTACAGCAAGGAATCAAGTTAATAGCACAATCGCAGTCCCTATGAGGAGGAAGGGAGCTGGACTTGGGCTCATCAAATACATCCTGGAAATCCGACAAAAACTCAGGAACTTCAGAAGAGGGGGAAGAGGAAATTGACATCAAAGGAACATCACTATGTATCCCTTGATAACCCCAACTAGTCACAGACAAAGATTTCCAATCCAGCACTGGATTATGTACCTGTAACCATGGAAATCCCAGCACAACAACATCATGCAAATTATGCAACACCAGAAAACGACAATCTTCCTGATGTGCTGGAGCCATGTACATGGTCAACTGTGTCCAGTACTGAGGTTTATTCTTGGCCAATGGTGTAGCATCAATCCCCCTTAAGGGAATAATAAGGCTCTGCAAAGGCTGCAAGGAAAAACAACAGCGTCTGGCGAACTCTAAGTCCATTAAGTTCAGGGCAGCGCCTGAATCCACAAATGCCATAACAGAAAAGGACGATAATGAGCAAATCAGGGTAACAGACAAGAGAAATTTAGGCTGTACAGTACTAATGGTAACAGACCTAGCGACCCTCTTAGTACGCTTAGGGCAATCAGAAATAGCATGAGCAGAATCACCACAGTAAAAACACAGCCTATTCTGACGTCTGAATTCTTGCCGTTCTGCTCTAGTCAAAATCCTATCACATTGCATAGGCTCAGGACTCTGCTCAGAGGACACTGCCATATGGTGCACCACCTTGCGCTCGCGCAGGCGCCGATCAATTTGAATGGCTAGAGACATTGATTCGTTCAAACCAGCAGGCGTGGGAAACCCCACCATAACATCCTTAAGGGCTTCAGAAAGACCCTTTCTGAAGATTACTGCCAGGGCATACTCATTCCATTTAGTGAGCACAGACCACTTTCTAAATTTCTGGCAGTATACTTCTGCCGCTTCCTGACCCTGACACAGAGCCAGCAAGGTTTTTTCTGCCTGATCCACAGAATTAGGTTCGTCATACAGCAATCCGAGCGGTTGAAAGAATGCGTCTACATTGAGCAATGCAGGATCCCCTGACTCAAGGGAGAATGCCCAGTCCTGAGGGTCTCCACGCAGCAGAGAAATTACAATCTTCACCTGCTGAATGGGGTCACCAGAGGAACGGGGTCTCAAAGCAAAAAATAATCTGCAGTTATTTTTAAAGTTCAAAAATTTGGATCTATCCCCAAAAAACAAATCAGGAGTAGGAATTCTAGGCTCTAAAGCCGGAGTCTGAACAACATAGTCTTGGATACTCTGTACCCTTGCAGCGAGTTGATCCACACGAGAGAACAAACCCTCAATATCCATGTCAGCGCCAGAATCCTGAACCACCCAGAGATTAAGGGGAAAAAAAAGGCAAAACAGGCTGCAGAGAAAAAGAAAAAAAATGGCTCAGAACTTTTTTTTCCCTCTTTTGAGATGCATTCAACACATTGAAGGCCAGCTGTACTGTTATGACCTGGTGGTTAAGAAGCAACATGGGACAAGCTCTGAGGAGGTGGTATCTGTACTGACCGCAGTTCCTAATCCTAACACCAACACTAGAAGTAGCTGTGGGATGTTCCTGTCACTCCCTAGACACCTCGTCTGTTATGACCTGGTGGTTAGGAGCACCTGGAATGACCTGATGGTTAAACTAGACGACAGGACAAGCTCTGGGGAGTGGGATCTCTGCTGACTGCAAACTCTATTCCTATCACACACACTAGAAATAGCCATGCAGCATACCTAACTCTCCCTAGACGCCTCTTCACAGCCTAAGAGCTAACTACCCCTAAAGATAGAAAATATAGCCTTACCTTGCCTCAGAGAAATTCCCCAAAGGAAAAGGCAGCCCCCCACAAATATTGACTGTGAGTTAAGAGGAAAAGTCACAAACACAGGAATGAAACAGGTTTTCAGCAAAGGAGGCCAGACTTACTAAATAGACTGAGGACAAAAAAGGGATCTATGCGGTCAGCACAAAAAACTACAAAAAGCCACGCAGAATGTGCAAAAAGACCCCGGCACCGACTCACGGTGCGGAGGTGCCACTCTGCACCCCAGAGCTTTCAGCTAGCAAGGCAATATCATGTTAGCAAGCTGGACTAGGACTTAACAAGTACTAATAAAGATATTCAGTACACAATGAACAACAAATGAACTAGCAGGGACTTAGCTTCTGCTGGAGTAGACAGGTCATCAGAAAGATCCGAGAGAGAGATCTGAACCAGTACTGATACATTGACAGCTGGCATGGAGTAACCATCTGAGTGGAGTTAAATAGAGAAGCCAGCCTAGCCGCAAACGAGGTCAGCTGATGAAGCAACCTCAGACCCAGCAGTTCCACTCACAGCCACCAGAGGGAGTCCACGGACAGAACTCACCGAAGTACCATTAATGACCACAGGAGGGAGTTCGAGAACGGAATTCACAACACTCGTCACAGCCTGAGAACTAACTACCCCTAAAGATGGAAACAGAAAGCTATCTTGCCTCAGAGAAATACCCCAAAGGAAAGATAGCCCCCCACAAATATTGACTGTGAGTGTAGAGGGAAATGACTTACACAGAATGAAAACAGGATTTAGCAAAGGAGGCCAAAACTACCTAAATAGACAGAACAGAAAAGGATACTGTGCAAATCTGCTTCCTCAGAGCTTCCAGCTAAGTTGAACATATCATACTGAAAAGCTGGACAAGAAAAAACATAACATGAGCTGAGCGATTAAGTCCACAGCAGGTGGACAACAAAAGAACAAACAAGGACTTAGCTTTGCTGAAATGGACCAGCAATCAGAGAAATCCAAGTAGAGATCTGAATCCAACCAAGAAACATTGACAGCTGGCACTGGCTGAAGCCCAGAGCCAGGTTAAATAGCAGAGCCAGGAGAGACGATCAGTGGAAGCAGCTGCTAATGCTAAACCCAAGGAGCAGCAGTTCCACTCAAAACCACCGGAGGGAGCCCAAGAACGGAATTCACAACACCCCTCTAACATCAATGACAGCTTGACATCTTTTGTGGTAGCTGCGGATGAGGTTCTTTATTTTCTCAGATGGTAAACCTACCCACTCTTCTTGGTAAAAAGCCTCCAGTTCCTGTAAAGTCCTGGGCTGTCTAGCATGAACTGCGCGCTTGAGATCTCCCCAGAGTGGCTCAATGATATTGAGGTCAGGAGACTGAGATGGCCACTCCAGAACCTTCACTTTCTTCTGCTGTAGCCAATGACCGGTTGACTTGGCCTTGTGTTTTGGATCGTCGTCATTTTGGAACGTCCAAGTATGTCCCATATGCAGCTTCCGAGCTGATGAGTGCAAATTTGCCTTCAGTATTTGCTGATAACGTGCTGCATTCATCTTTCCTTCAACTTTGACCAAGTTTACTGTACCTTTGTACCTCACACATCCCCAAAACATCAGCGATCCACCTCTGTGCTTGACAGTAGGAATGGTGTTCCTTTCATCATAGGCCTTGTTGACCTTTATCCAAATGTATTGTTTATAGTTGTGGCCAAAAAGTTCAATTTTGGTTTCCTCACTCCAAATTACCTTGTTCCAGAAGTTTAGAGGCTTGTCTCTGTGCTGTTTTGCTCATTGTAGGCGAGATACTTTGTGGCATTTGCGCAGTAATGGCTTTCTTCTGGCAACTCGACCATGCAGCCCATTTTTCTTCAAGTGCTTCCTTATTATGCATCTTGAAACAGCCACAGTGCTAGTTTTCAGAGAGTACTGTATTTCAGCTTATGTTATTTGGGGCTTTTTCTTTGCATCCCGAACAATTTTCCTGGCTGTTGTGGATGACATTTTTGTTGGTCTACCCGACCGTGTTTTTTTTTTTTTACAGAGCCTCTGATTTTCCATCTGGCATTATCAATTCCTTGGATATCTCTTTGTATCCCTTTCCTGTTTTATATAGTTCAACTACCTTTTCCCGTAGATCCATTGACAGTTCTTTTGCTTTCCCAATGACTCACAATCCAGAAACATCAGTGGCTGGATAAAAGATGCAAGAGTCTGTCTGGATCCCAGAAACTCACTCAGCTTTTATGCACACACACACGGATTACAAGCAAACAGGTCTCAGGTGAGGATATTACCTTTAGTAGGGATTCAAACCCATTTGCATCAACTTCTGTGCATGTTATCAGGCCAAAATCACCAGGGTATGTGAACTTTTGATCAGGGTCATTTGGATGTTTTAGGTTGCCACTGTGATTAATAAAGAGAAAACACAGTAGTTTGACAATAAATGGCTTCACTCAAACACTAACTATGAGTAGAGAAAAAGTTTTGGTGTTATCATTCATATTCTCTGAAAAAAGACCCAGAAAGCAAAAATTCTGCTGGGGTATGTAAATTTTTGAGCACAACGGTATGTGTGGTGGAAATCTAACACTGCACATCACCCTGAAAACATCATCCCCACCGTCAAAAATGGTGGTGGCAGCATCATGCTGTGGGGATGTTTTAGGAACTGGCCATGGACTAAAGACTATTGCATCCATGGATGTAGAATGGAGTGTATGGCTTTAAGGGATGCAGACTTTTTGAATCATAAAATACTAGTTGCTTTGATCCAATTGTGGTGTTTTATTAGTATGTTGCTTGCTCATCAGTTTAAGGTGCACAAATCTCTCCTGGAAAGTGGCTAACCTCAAGAATCGATGTTTCAATTCATTGACAGTAAGCAGAAGAAGACGTGTAGGCTGGATCTAATGTATACATAAGGCCTGACATGAGATTGGTAAACGTAATAATTCCATTGTTGTCATCTGTGTCTCCGGAGCCTCAATTAAGCCATTGTTCTCTCAGCCAATAGTCCCATTGTGTGGATGGGTGTAGTAGACCCAGTGGCGTCATCACCACAGGGGGGTCTCACATGCAATCCCAGGTGAGGGGTTCGGCAGTAGGAAAATACCTCCACCTATGCACAGCTAGCTTTGGGGTAGAGTATTTCCCTAGGGCCGAGTTAAATTCTGTGGGGGGTTGGATTATTTAGGACGCTGACTAGGGAATGGTGACATTGTTACTGTCTGAAGCTGGATATATGTGCTACGATCATGGTATGTCGTCTGGAGGTGCATGTACTGTGACTACAAACTATGTTGGCAGTTGATACAAAAGCTGTGGGCCTACCAAAAGTTTGGAGACCGTCGAGTATTGCCTGGTATGAGGGCAGTGAAACTACCAGCTCTGGTTGGGATCTTGTAGACTCAGGGCATTGCATTGTGGCCATCTACCCAAAGTTCTTGTAGGACCATGGACGTAAGGAATAAAAAATAGTTGTATTGTTAACTGCCTAGGTGATTATCACAGCCTCAGATCTTCACAACATGCTTTTTTTCAGCTGGGACAGGGGAGCTGGTCAGAGTTGATAGGAAAATGGATGGATCTAAATACAGGGTAATCCTGGAGGAAAACATGTTAGCAACTGCAAAAGACTTGAGACTGGGGTGTGATTTGACCTTCCAGGGGGACAATAACCATAAACATACCACAATGGAATGGTTTAGATGAAAGCATGTGTATGTGCATGAATGGCCCAGTCATAGTCCAAACCTAAGTCTCATTGAGAATTTGTGGCAAGACTTGAAAATTGCTCTTGCCTGATGCCTCCATCTAATCTGACTGAGCTAGAACTAGTTTGCAAAGAAGAATGGGCAAACATTTTAGGCTCTAGATGTGCAAATCTGGTACAAACATACCCAAAAAAACTTCCAGCAATAATTTCTTTTTTTAACTCAAATAATTTTTTTTAAGTATAAAATTCCAATAAAACATTTGACATTAATACATGTATTTTCATTTTCCACAACATTAACGCCCCTTACCCAGCCCTCCCCCCTCCTTTCCATTTAGAAAGCTCACGCTCTTCCCTTAACATGTCTTGTAACATTATATACATTATCAATATGTAATGTCTTCCATTATGAACATATAGACCATTATTATATAGGCGAACCCTACTCAGGCCTTGCTTCCCTTAACCTCCTCCTAACCGAGTTCCAGCCAAGGCATCCACAATTTATCATACAAGACCATCTTCCCTCTTTTCTGATATACTCCCTTTTCCAGGGCAATGACCTGCCCCACATATTTAGTATATTCTCCCCTAGAGGGAGGCTCCTCTTTAATCCAATTTCTTGCTATGACCTTTCGAGCCATGTATTAGTAGTCTAGCGATTGATATTTTCAACTTGTTATCCACAACTATCTCCTCTACGTACCCCAACACACACACCACGGGTTCCCTTGGAATCACACATCTGTATGCCCCTTCTATCCGGCTTAAAACCACCAACCAAAAAGCAGTCAATCTTGGACACGTCCATAACACATGAAACATACCAGCACTATCATTCCTACATCTAGGGCATTCCGAGTCAGATCTCAACCCAGCCTTGCATAGGACATTCGGGGATCTATACACTCTGTGAACAACATAAAGTTGGGAAAGTCTATACGGCTCATTTAGTGATAATTTCGGTATCCATTCTAGTACAGACTCCCCCGTTTCATCCTCTAAGCAACCCAACTTTCTTTCCCATTTAGCCCTCGCGCCAATCGGATATTCCAGCAATAATTTCAGAGAAAGGTGGTCCTACAAAGTATTGACTTACATCACAATTTTCAGATTTATATTTTTAAAATAATTAGAAATTGATGTACCATCATTTCCTTTACACTTCACAACTACTTGCGGTTTACTGTAGTGTTGGTATATCACATAAAATCCAAATGAAATACATTTAAGTTTGTGGGTGTAACGTGAAAAATTGTGGAAAAGTTCATAGCATATGAATACTTTTTCAAGCCACTGTAGATGTTAATGATTGCTCTTTGTTAGAGTTTCTGACCTTTACAACAGTTTCTTGACTCTTGGCTAGAAAGTTTTTCTAGGAAGCAAAGCAGAAGTTACATTTTCAGTTGAGTTTTGTAGAGTTACTATATCTATCTTGAAGTTTATGTTTTAACAAATGTGTCGCTTTTATAGGATTGTAAAGCCTTCAAATTGAAATACAAAATAATTATCTTGGATATTTCATTATCTAAGACACTGTCAAAAGACAGACCAAAAGCGATTGCATTTGTTATCACATAGTCGCATAGGAGAAATACATTACTCCAAATTAAATTATCCAAATTGAATTATCTCAAAAATTAGAACCAGTTCAGGAAAAGTAATGGCATTTTTTTTTTAACTCAGCACCCCCAAATATCCTAAGTCCATTCAAAAAACCTTGGCACCTGAAATTTGTTTTTTTGTAGACATGTGTTTTCAAATCATATAAAAAGCTTAATTAAATTAAAAAAAACTCTCAAACAAGAAATTTCATAGGAAGAGATTGCAGAAATTCCTAATGGGGATTTCTGTGCTGAAAATAAGTTTGCAATCACTCTATGTGACTGCAGACTGAATCGTGACAATGTGTGATGCACATTCTGTCATAATTTCCTTGTATTTCTCATGTGGGGTACAGTCACATGAGCACGTTTGTGACTTGCAAAGTTGCGGTCACTTGCCAATGGGACTCTTCTCCGCACACCAGGCTGTGACCACTCATTTGCACAGCAAATTCAGGGGAATCGTGCCAGTGTGAGATGCACACACTGTTATGATTCAGCATTCTACAGTTTCATAGAGTGACTGCAGACTTTTCTTCTCAGCCTGGAAGAACCCTTCAAGTCACTTCCCAATGATAAATCAGCTGGTCCAGATGGATTGGCTTATCTCCATTATAAAATACTTTGCTCCCACATATCTCCACACTATTTATTATTTAATCTACATAACTGATATTACTAGGCTAGAAAGAACAATGTAGAGTATGCCAGTTAAAGACCCATCTCCTTCTCTAATTAAAATATCAATATATTTACGAAGTTCAGAAAAAAAAGTTCATCCATTCTGTTCAGCGCTCCCAGGTAACAGGCACCAGGCAGAGGTATTACAAATCTTCAGTAATTTATTTAAAATAAAAGATCTTAAAAAACAATACATAGAACAACGCGTTTCGGCTATATACTTATTAAAAATAACCTTCCTCAGGTATGATATTACTTTATAGACTGCTGGAGTTATATAGTCTACATAGGTCTACTTGAATAATTAATTATGTTAATTGATCAAGACCTGGTGGTTCTTCATTAGCTTCTTTGCTGCTTAGTGGTTTTCAGTATATAGCTTTAGCTTATCCGTGTATAAGTATATTCATTTGAACAATTAAAATACATAATAAATTATAAATTATAAGGAACACATAAAACCATTAATTAGCATATATACAATATATGTGGATATATAAAATTTGTATCTATATCATTACCCATAAATACAATATATATTCAATGATTATATCTATTATATTATACTTCTTTTAATAAAAAACTTTTTCTTAAAAAATATAATAAAAAAGTTTCAAACATCTCTTCTGTTTATACAAATAAATACATCTGAAAAGACTATTCATTTATTTGATCATAGTGTTAATTCCATATTTTTAATTTGTATAGGAACTTGTTACATGCATTAGTTCCTTCTATTGGGTTTGAACTCGTGCAATCCACACTCAAGAATCTATCTTATGCCCCTCATGGGTATTTACCTCTATACCATGGGTTGTACTCTTTTCCTTTGGATAATATATTTGAAGGAATTAGTTATAGGTTAAATTTTATCAATAGATTAAAGTTCACGTATAGATAATATTAATTTTAGATCTACCTTTATTTAATAAGTCTTAGTTTGTCTAATAACTGGGTTCCTCACCTTTGCCGCCTGGCATAGAACATACACCACCACATGAGATGAACCTCATATAAATCACCATTATATTCTATGGGGTGCTGTAAAGCGTGCATTTTTGACCGCTAAGGATCACTAGCGAGTCATTTAAAAAAAAAAAAAATGCACTGAAAACTGCAAATTTAACCGTGTCACCTAATGAAGACCCTATGGTTTTCTTCATGGTCCTCATGACACTAGTTTCACTAGCCAAGAGTTTATGAACAAGCCTAAGGATAGATCATAAATTGTACCTATCCTAGGATAGCTTATACCCTATTATTTCTATAAGTTTCTATTGATCAGCAACCATGTCCTGATCTAATATAATGCTCTATATGTTCTCCAATCTATCATTGAGGCCGTCAGGATGCAGAGAATGCAATCTGTACATCCAGAAAGCCTCTTTCTTATTCAATAGATGGATTCTGTCTGATACATTATGCGGAATTTCTTCAACAGGAGTCAAAATTATTTCAAAATTCTTATTATGATTTATTAAAAGATGTCTCGATAGGCCATGCGTTAGTAGCCCAATTTTCGCATTATGTCGGTGTGCGTTTAAACGTGATCTAACCATCTGTGTGGTCCGGCCAACATATTGCATTCCGCAACTGCATGTGATTACATATATAACATAACTACTAGTGCAGGTTAGGTGATGTTTTATAGGAAAGGTCTCTCCTGTACTATTGGAGGTAATAGATTGCTGTCCATGAGTTATTATTTGGCAACATTGACATTTCTTCTGGTGGCATTTATAGGTGCCATAAAGTGTATTAATTGTCTTTTTCATTATAGAATTAGTAGTTTGGGGTTGAAAAAACATTTGTTTTTTTCCGGAGTTTTTCACTGCCAATTTTTTCAAACGACTAGGTGCTATAATGTTTCTGAGTGTTTTGCCCCTTCTAAAGGTGATGCCTGGTCTCTCTGGTAGTACATCCAGAAAAAAAGGATCTTGTCTCAGTATGTACCAATATTTTTGTAATATTTTTCTGATTTTTTGGTTACCTTTATTATAAGTAGTGACAAAGTTGTGTTCCCATCTCTTGGAATTATTCACTTTTTGAGCGATTCTTTTTTTATTGACCACTGAAGTTTGATTCCCCAAACAATCCTTCTGAGTTTTATTTAGATTAACCCTATATGCCTCATTGACAATTTATTGAGGGTATTTTTTCATCTGAAATCTTTCCTTTAGAAGTTCAGATTGCTGTTCAAAGTCCAGCTCCCTCATATTATTCTTTCTAATACAAAAAAACTGACCATAGGGGATATTATTCTTCCATTTGGTGCAATGGGCACTCTGGTAGTCCAAGTATGCGTCTTTGTAATTATTCTATTATTTTCATGTGTAATTTCAAGGTCCAAAAAGACTACTTTCTCTTTCTCTATATTTGAGACGAAGGATATACCCCAAGTATTATCATTCAGATCTTTTACTAGTAGCTCAGCATCCTCTCTAGTACCATTCCATATGATAATCAAATCATCAATATAACGTCTATATAATATTATATTCTGTACATATCTGGGGGAGCACAGGGGCGACAGGGACTCGAATAGCCCCCATAAACAGGTTTGCAAAACTTGGGGCTACCCGAGTCCCCATCGCGGTCCCGTGCCTCTGCAAATACAACTGGCCCTCAAACTCAAATAGGTTATGTCTGAGAATAAAGTCAAGGGCTGTCACAAGAAATTCTATCTGTTTCTCAGGCATATTTCCATTTTTTTGTAGATAATGTTTAGTCGCATTTTTTCCTAACTCGTGATCTATATTAGGATACAGTGCATTTACATCTAATGTAATTAACCAATAATTTTCCTCCCAAGATATTGTATTTAGTTCATGGAATCTTTAAGATAGGAAGGTAATTCCTTAACATGTTCTTGGAGATGAAGATCAAGAAAGTGGGATAGAGGACTAGTCAGGGAATTAATCCCCGAGATAATGGGACGTCCCGGAGGATTAATAGGGTCCTTGTGGACTTTAGGTAAATGATAGAAAAAAAGCTGTGGAAGCCTCTCTATTAACCAAAAAGTTCCTTTCCTTTTTAATCAGAATGCCTTCAGAAAAAGCCCTGTCAATTAAATCATGGTATTCTTTTATAAAGATTTTTGATGGGTCTGTTTCTAATTTTTTTAGTATTTACTATTAGAGAGGATTTTATGTGCTTCATTAATATAGTCTTCTCTGTCTTGGACAACTACCCCTCCCCCCTTATCGGCTTCACGAATTACAATTTCTCTATTTGCCTTTAATTTAGCGATCGCTATTTGTTCTTTCCTCGTTATATTGGCTTTCTGAATACGGTTTTTGATTTCTCTAGTCTCTCGGTTTTTCTTTTTGTTTTTATTTTTTGAAAATCCTTGTGATTTAATAGTACGAAATTCCTCGCCCGTTAGTGCAAGGAACATTTCTATATAACTCCCCCTATTGTAAATGGGATTAAAATTAGACTTCGTTTTTAATTCAAGATGTATATTAGAGTCTATAGTCGTAGCTCTACTGTCTGTAGTTTCTGAACATTTATCTATTTTCAGATTTGAGGTGCTTGCATTTTTCTTTTGGAGAATAAAATGTCTTGTAAGTGTCAATCTCCTCACAAATTTATTTAAATCGAGAAAGAGGTCAAAATTATTAACCTCCTGGCTTGGACAAAAATTGAGACCTTTTGTGAGGACATTTTGTTCTGTCAGATCTAATGGGTATTTGGACAGATTAAAAATCCTTTTACTATTATCTGTATTTTCATTATGTCGATTTGTATCAGTTTCGACTGCCAGATTCTTCTTTAACCCTATGTTTCCACTGTTACCGAGGTATCTGGATCTTTTGGTATTTTGGGGGGAATTTTTTAGGGAATTTTTTCCCCCTCTAGACCCTCGGGTCCTCCTTTTCTTTTTTTGGGGTGAATAGTTACTGGAGTGAAATACTTTGTAATCTGAGGTTGAGAAGAAGAAATCGTATCTACTAGAGGGACCATAGTGGGAGCCAGATTCGACTGGCTTAAAATCGAGGGAACAATTGTTTCCACTAAGCTGGGTAGGCATAAAGGACCGATCTCTAAAAAAGAGATCTGGGAACTTAGTGAAATAGGTGATAGGGTGGGAGCTTGGATCACCGTAGTGAACATAGAAGAAGTATCTTCAGTGCTATGTGTGGTAAGATCATGTAGATCAAAAAAACTATTATCATTATTCATAGTCTCATCTGGACTTTCAGTTCTATCCCTTATTTTATCTAGAGAGGCTTGTGGTCTCTTTGTTGGTATCATATTTAACGATGGTAATCCTGGATTAGGGGTAGGTAAATTTTGTTTTAGGGTCAAACTATAATTTTTTTCTTTATTGCTTTTATTCAAAGTCAATAACCTATCACATCTATGCATAGTTAATATAGGTGTACATTCTATTTGTTTACATTTAGGTATTGCTCCTGTGTTCCCCTGATATTTATTAGGGAATTTACTCATAGATTTAGGGCCAGTATTATTTGATAACCTAGAGTTGTAAAAAGTGCGTAGTTGATCAACCGTATTTCTTTGTTTTTTGGAGACAAAATCTGATGGGGTAGAATGATTTACAGATCCTTCCTTGGATCTGTTATGATCCCTACCTAAAGTGTTTTTGTTTTTATTTAAGAAGACATCTCTCCTTAATTTTTTAGTTTTTGTTTCCATAAGATTATTTTCCAAGTTTGTTAAGTTAGTATTTGTGTCAGAATTCAATGCATCATAATATGGAACCGTTTTGTATGGCTCAAGTTCCTTGATCAGGGATTCACATTTTTGAGTTGCAAGTAGTGCAAGCTCCTTGCGTTTCTCTATCAGAATAATCATTAAATTATATGAGCATGTATCTATAGTGTCACACCACTTTTTTGAAAACTCTATATCCATAGGAAATGTGCTATCAAAATGTATCTGTAACCCTTTGGGTATGATTTTCTGTTTAATGCATAAGTCCGAAAACTCAGCATCCATATGGTGACGAATCTCTATTTTCATATTTTTCTCAAAATTAAAAAAGTCATTTCTAATTTTCTTTTTTGTTTCTGAATCTATATCATTCAATAAGGGTGCTGTGTTGTTACAAATTTCTCTATGTGGATTAATAGCAGCAAAGGCCTCTCGCCTTCTTACTAGTCTATTGCAAAAATGTTCCATCAGGAGATCGCAGCCTTTGTCGTATTAGAAAGAATAATACGAGGGAGGTTCATCTCATGTGGTGGTGTATGTTCTATGCCAGGCGGCAAAGGTGAGGAATCCAGTTATTAGACAAACTAAGACTTATTAAATAAAGGTAGAACTAAAATTAATATTATCTATACGTGAACTTTAATCTATTGATAAAATTTAACCTATAACTAATTCCTTCAAACATATTATACAAAGGAAAAGAGTACAACCCATGGTATAGAGGTAAATACCCATGAGAGGAATAAGATAGATTCTTGAGTGTGGATTGCACGAGTTCAAACCCAATAGAAGGAACTAATGCATGTAACAAGGTCCTATATAAATTAAAGATATGGAATTAACACTATGATCAAATAAATGAATAGTCTTTTCAGATTTATTTATTTGTATAAGCAGAAGAGATGTTTGAAACTTTTTTATTATTTTTTTAATTATATTTTTTAAGAAAAAGTTTTTTATTAAAAGAAGTATAATATAATAGATATAATCATTGAATATATATTGTATTTATGGGTAATGATATAGATACAAATTTTATACATCCACATATATTGTATATATGCTAATTAATGGTTTTATGTGTTCCTTATAATTTATATTTTATTATGTATTTTAATTGTTCAAATGAATATACTTATACATGGATAAGCTAAAGCTATATACTGAAAACCACTAAGCAGCAAAGAAGCTAATGAAGAACCACCAGGTCTTGATCAATTAACATAATTAATTATTCAAGTGGACCTATGTAGACTATATAACTCCAGCAGTCTATAAAGTATTATCATACCTGAGGAAGGCTATTTTTAATAAGTATATAGCCGAAACGCGTTGTTCTATGTATTGTTTTTTAAGATCTTTTATTTTAAATAAATTACTGAAGATTTGTAATACCTCTGCCTGGTGCCTGTTACCTGGGAGCTCTGAACAGACTGGATGAACTTTTTTTTCTGAACTTCACTCCACGGTCTCCTGGCTGAGAGATCCGTTGTGTCCGGACTATAGCTGCATATCAGAGAGACAAGGCATCTCATCCAGACCACAAAGGTCGATACGCTATGACACAAGCCACATCAAAGGTGAGCAATTTAGCCTTTGAAAATTGAGTTGAACTAAATAATCTGCACTTAGATCTGCGCCCTGTTTCTTGTCTTTTCCCCTCTCCTAGACTCTGTAGCCTCGGGGTCATATATCTCTGAATATATTTACGAAGATACTTACAAGTTACCATTCCCTTTGGCTCCTGCAATTAGTCCATAAGGAACAAGTAGACTTTGTATGCTGTAGACAAGAAGGAGACAACACAAGCAGAACAGTGGATCTCATAGAAGTGTTCAACAAGACAACAAATAGAGAATTTTTGCTTAGTTTATACTCCAAAAATGATGTTCAGCTGCCTTGGTTGATGTTTGACATCTTGACAAAGTTTGGTATCTATGAACCTTTTCTCTTGGCTCTACTGAAGGACCTTTATGTGCAAGCATCACCATTAAGTTAACATTTTACAGTCCATCCAAATCTGCAACAACACACAATTTATCTCTCCAAATTTTTCTACATTTAGAGCCACTTGCAGGGTCAATACATCTTAACCAAAATATACATGGCATTATGGTGAGGGATATGGTATTTAAACTATTATTATTTGCTGATGTGTTGCTCACTTTGACAAAAGGGCATACCCTTCTATCCAACTTACATTTCCTTTTATAGAAATTATGTAATTTGGTAATTCTGTGCCTTTTCAGGATATAAGTTTACCACAGCCAAAACAGAGGCTCTTTCCCTGCACATCTCCAACTCTCTAATGCATACCTTTAGTAAAAATGACAAATACCATTAAAAAGTTACCTCCTTGAAATATCGTGGGGTTCAATTAGCGTAAATTTTCTTATCCCTACATCAATATAATTATTAGTGATGAGCGAGTATACTCGTTAATCGAGATTTCTCGAGCACGCTCGGGTGACCTCCGAGTATTTTTAGTGCTCAGAGATTTAGTTTTTATTGCCACAGCTGAATGATTTACATCTCTTGGCCAGCTTGATTACATGTGGGGATTCCCTAGCAACCAGGCAACCCCCACATGTACATATGCTGGCTAGTAGCTATCAATCATTCAGCTGCGGCAATAAAAACTAAATCTCCGAGCACTAAAAGATACTTGGAGGACACCCGAGCGTACTCGGGAAATCTCGAGTACCGAGTATATTCACTCATCACTAACAATTATCCCAGACTTGTTAGTGAACTGCAGCGGCTGCTTAAGAAGTGAAATTGCCTTCCATTGTCACTATAGGGAAGGAATTTGGATCCAGAAGTGACAGTTGCCCCCAAATTGCCGTATTTTTTGGAAACATATTTCTTCCTGTTGTATACATCAGCATTTGCTGACAGCTGCGAGTGATCCAATCTTCTGTTTTTCAATTCACCTGGGTGCATAAAAATCTTAGGTATAAGAAACAGATTTAATTTACTAACTAGTAAAGCTATGCTAGAATTGTGTGCTCCAGATATGGTTAAATACACTGCTCAAAAAAATATAGGTAACACTAAAATACCACATCCTAGATATCACTGGATGAAATAGTACAGTTGCAAATCTTTATTCATTAACTATTGGAATGAGTTGAGAACAATAAAACATACAAATGATTAATGTAAATCAAAATTAATATCCCATGGAGATCTGGATTTGGCATGATACTCAAAATCAAGGTGAAAAATCAACTTACCGGCTGATCCAACTTCAGTGGAAATGCCTCAAGACAAGAAAATGATGCTTAGTAGTGTGTGTGGCATCCACGTGCCTGTATGATCTTCCTACAATGCCTGGGCATGCTCCTGATGAGGCAGCACATCTTCTCATGACTGATCTCCTTCTAGACCTGGATTAAAGCATCAGTGAACTCCTGGACAGTCTGTGGTGCTCAATTGGATTCAGGTCTGAGGAATGGGCATCAATGTCTTCACCATTCTAGAGCTGCTGACACACTTCAGTCACTTGAGGCCTAGCATTGTCATACATCAAAAGGAACCCAGGGCCCACTGCACCTGCATATTGTCTTGCAATGGGTCAGAGGATCTCATCCCGAAACCTAAATGGCAGTTAGGCTACCTCTGGCGAGCACATGGAGGGCTGTGCGGCCGTCCAAAGAAATGCCTCACCACACCATTACTGACCCACTGCCAAGCAGGTCGTGCTGGATGATGTTACAAACAGCAGAAAGTTCTCCACAGCGTCTCCAGACTCTGTCATGTCTGTCACAAGTGCTAACTGTGAACCTGCTCTCATCCGTGAAGAGCACAGGGCATCAATGTTGTATCTGCCAATCTTGGTGTTCTCTGGCAAATGCCAATCGTCCTGCACAGTGTTGGACTGTAAGCACAACACCCACTTGTGGATGTTGTACCCTCAGACCACCCTCATGGAGTCTGTTTCTGACAGTTTGAGCAAACACATGGATGTTAGTGGGCTGCTGGAAGTCCTTTTTTAGGGCTCTGGCACTGCTCCTCCTGTTTCTCCTTGCACAAAGGAGGAGGTAGAGATCCTGTTGCTACCTCCTGTGGGTGACTTCTGTGGGTTGTAGACACCGCCTCATTCTACTGTACAGTTCCTCTAGGGATGAGAGCAATGATAAAATGCAAAAGTGACCAAAACAACAGCCAAAAAGGATGAGAACAGATAAATGGTCTGGGGTCACCCCTTGCAAAACAACTCCTTTATACTGGTTGTCTTGCTAATTGTCTGTCATTTCTATCTGCTGTCTGTTCCATTTGCACAACAGCAGGAGAAATTGATTCACAACCAGTGTTGCTTCAAAACTGGACAGGTTGATTTCACATATGTATGATTGACTTACAGTTACATTGTGTTGTTTAAGTGTTCCATTTTATTTTTTTTTTAGCAAAGTAATACTGGGTAGCTCACCTCCACAGGCATTTTTCATGTGGATGAAAGTTATAAAGCTCTGGATTGCTACAATTTGGAAGCTCCCACACTAGGCCCCATAGCTTTCAACAGGGGAATTTGAAGAACTTGCTGAAATAAATTTACATTTCTACAATTCTCCTAAGTCATATTTTTATTCAAACATATTTTTACAAATGAGCTTACTAGTACTATGTACTATTTTATTTTTCCTCTCCCTTGATATTAGCTTGTAAAGTTTAGGTTGTAATTTATTATACGTCTAACTGGGCATTACCATAGATTTTTCACTGGGGGCATGTACTCCTTCCCTTGTATGAGGTTAGCCAATCATAAGCAAAAACCGCTGGCAGGTTTTCTCATGTGTGAGAAATATAATAAAAGAAAGGCTTCTCTCTTCACTGGTCTCACTGCAGAACAGTGTGTGATTGCAGAGTGCTGGGAGCACAACAGAGTAGAGCAGAGATAAGTGTAGTTACAAAGTGCTGAGAGCAGAGCAGACATAAGTATGATTACTGACACTTCCTTAGCCTTCAAGTCACCAGTGAAAAGAGCAGACTGTTTGTCATTACATTACTAACACAAAAGAGTCTGCTCTCCTAATATCACTGCCCAGATGTGTGTGATTACAAAGTGCCAGGAGTAGATCAGAAATGAATGTGACTACATACACTTTTCAGCTTTCTTCTCATAGTAACCTGGTGAAGGTAGAGCTGAGCTTTGTCTCATTACAAACACTTCTAGTAGCTCTCCTCTAACTATTCTGTCATCTCTGCGACACTACTCCTCCCCTTCACACTGGTTTACATGAGATGAAAACTGAGTGTTAGCAATCACACTAATTTCTGCTCGCTGAGCACTTTGTAATCACACACAGCTTTGTATTGAGACCAGTGAGGAGAGCAGTGTTGTCTGTAATTACATATTGTCACAGAACTGTTGTAAGTTATCCCGGGGCAAGGGGCTCTTTCCCTATCCATAAAGCTAGGGGTGCCCTACCTATCCCTGCTCCCCGGATAACTTCTGATAGTGAAGATACAGGGGGCACATGCCTTGCTGTGCTCCTAAATCTGCTTTTATCTGTCTCTTTGTAGTGTATAAAAATACACAAACCCAACTAATAAGGGTATGTTTCAATGGGGTGTATTGCTTGAGCTTTTGCTGTGGATTGGATGCTGCGTACAGCCGCAGCGTACAGATATTACAGCATAGTGGATGGGATTTTATAAAATCCCATCTCCACTATGCAAACACACAAGCAGGCGGCAGACCTGCATATACGCATCTTTCTAGACCGCCGCATGTCTTTTTATCCTGTGGAGACGCTCAGTCTCCGCAAGATAAATAACACAGTCTATGAATAGGATGCAGTGACTCCACCTGTGTTCAAAGAACACAGGCAAAATCACTGCGCGTACAAAAGGGGGCAGGGCTTTGGACAGAGCGGGTATCTGCTGCGTCCAAAGTGCTGCCAATACGCCCCATGGAAACATACCCTAAGGGAAGACGAACAGAGATAAATTAAAATACCAATCATACAAATATGCACTCACAAACAACAGAGTGAGACACCGGGAAGTAAAGGAAGGAAAAAACAAATAGGAGAGGATGAGGTTATGCACACAGACAAATCACCAAGCAGCAGTCTTTAGAAGAAAACTCCAAACGCTTCCTCAATCAACCAACACCTCCAACTCCAGAAGCAGGCAATATGAAACTAACACTGGCAATCCTTGATTGTCTAGGCAAGTATTTATAACAGAGGGGAGCGGTCAACACTGAGAACATCAAAGAAGAAATCTCCATAATCTGATAACTGAATAGTTTAATCCCTGCACTGCTTACAGAAACCTGAACTGTTTAATATGATGATGAAGTGCTTCTAATCAGTGCAGGAGTATGTGAAATTTGACGCCGCGATCTTCCGGCCCGTCTCTGTCGCAGTAATCTCATGACAGTACTGCCCTTCTAAGAAGGACCTCCAGAACCTCAGGGCCGGGTCTATCAGGGTGAGTTTCGTGAAATGACCGGATCAACATGATCGCATAGACATCAGATGCTGGTACCCACATTCTTTCTTCAAGACCATAACTCTTCCAGTGTACCAAATACTGAAGAGACCAACGAACCAAGTAAAAATCAACATTCTTAGCTATACTAAATTCCAAATTCCTATCAACAATGGCTGGCGATAGTGGTTATTGTTTAGATGATGCAAAGTATTTTTTGAGTAGAGACCAGTGAAACATATTATGAATCCTAAAATTGGATGGCAAAGCAATACAGAATGCTACAGGATTGAAGATTGCCACAAGCTAATAAGGACTGATGAACCTAGGTCCCAGTTTTCAAGATGGAACCTTCAACTTAATGTTCCTTGAGGACAACCGCACCAAATCACCAACACACGGGTCCGGACCCACCAAATGTCTCCGATCAGCCACACACTTGATAATTTGAAGATGATGGGCTCCAAATTTAAGAACCTCTTGCTATACAGAAGTAATAAATGATGAAAAACATTTCTCTTCATGTAGTCCTGAAGAACTATTCCTTTTAAAAGAGCTGAACTGAAGATCAAATCCATATGCCAAGAAGAATGGAAACTTAGCAGCAGACTCATGAGAACTGTTATTCACTTCAAATTCAGCTAGAGGTAAGAAAGTAGCCCAATCCTCCTGATACAAAACGCCTAAGATAAGCCTTAAGATTCTGGTTAACGCATTCAGTTTGCTCATTACACTATGGATGAAAGGCTAAGGAAAATGACAGATGGATCCCCAAACAAGCGCAAAACGCTTTCCTAAATTTGGAAATAAATTGCATCCCCAGTCAGAAGCAATATTGGTTAGAATCCCATGTAATTTCAGAATTTCTTTGATGAAAATTTGCACCAAGATCTTGGCGTTGTGTAAAGCACATCATCAGAAGACATCCTGCTGCATCTGTCCACTACCACCAAAATAACTGTGTTACCTGCAGATATGGGTAGAAAAGTGATGAAATCTACCAATAAATGAGTCTAAGGTCTACTGGGAATCACTAATGGTTGGAGAGACCCAGAGGGATGAGTATGATGGGTCTTAGAACTCGCACAAACTCTACAGGCAGTTACATACTCCCAAACATCCTGGTGTACCCCAGACCACCAAAAACGCAGAGTAAGAAGATCTGTGGTGGCTTTACTACCAGGATGTCCAGCCAAGACAGAATCATGATGTTTACTTAGAACTTTAACATGGAAATTCACAGGTATGAACAGTGTACCTAATGGACAGGTAGCAGGGGCGTCTAACTTAGCCTCTACAACCTCCTTCTTGATATCAGAACCTATAGAAGCTATAACTATCCCTTTATGTAGCATAGGAACTAGTGATGAGCGAACGTGCTTGGATAAGGTCTTATCCAAGCATGCTTGGGTGCTGACCGAGTATCTTCGGTGTGCTCAAAAAATACATTTGAGTCCCCGTAGCTGCATGTCATCACAGCTGTTAGACGCAACACATGATGGAATTGCATAACAAACAGACAACATGCTTGGATAAGACCTAGTCAGAGCACGTTCACTCATCACTAATAGGAAGCAGTTCACAATTACCTCGACCACCAGAAAAACAATGAGATATGGCATCTGTCTTAATGTCCTTATTCTACGGCCTATATGTCACAAAAAAGTTGAATCTGGTGATCATTTAGCAGATGTTTAGCAGATTCTAAAAATAAAAGATTTTTATGATCAGTGATTACCATGACCGGATGATCTGCCCCTCCATAAAATGTTGCCATTCTTCAAAAGCCCACGTACCATATTTTTCGGACTATAGGACGCACCGGACTATAAGGCGCACCCAGGTTTTAGAGGTGGAAAATAGGGAAAAAAATATTTGAAGCAAAAAAAATGTGGTAAAATATTTAATAACATACTATTATATGTGGTGTTATTATATGTAATAGTATGTTATTATGTTGGAAGCTGCGGGACCAGTGTGGTGTCTGTGAAGTACGATATGAAGACGCTGGAGGGTGAGTATAAGGGCTCATTTCCACATGCGAGGCACACGTCCGTATCTCGCATGTGGAAACCAAGCTCTGGCGCCGGCACTTTGGAGCGGAGCTGTGCAGCTCCATGTGTTCCTATGCGGCCGCACACTCCGCTCTGGAGTGCTGGCTCCACAGCTTGGTTTCCACATGCGAGATACGGACGTGTGCCTCGCATGTGGAAATGAGCCCTAAGAATGGGTGCACAGGGCTTATAGTGAAAGCACCACTCCAGCACTGCAAAATAACACTGGAGTGCTGCTTTAAAATCCCATGGGAGAACTATAACTCCCAGCATGTCCTGCAGATCCTATGACATGCTGGGAGTTATAGTTCACCAAAGGAGTGGCAGAGTGCTTTATTGTGCTTTGTAAAGACTGACCTCTTAATTGTGGCAGCCAGCCAGCCTGTGGTGAGGTAAAAGCTGGAGCATCCCATGGCTGCACACACACAGAGCCCTCCCTGTTGTTGTTGCCTTTCCACAGTGCAGGACATAAGAGGAAGCTGCAGATTCTAGGTGGGAGTCTGAAGGACCTGTGATGATGTCAGAAGAGGGAGGGCTCTGAGCTGCCATGTGATGCTCCAGCCCACCCACTTCTGACATCACACAGGTCCTCCTTGTGCACCACAGACAGCTCAGCGTCCAGCACAGGCAGGTAGGCAGCGATCTCCTTGCCCCTGCTGCTGCTGCCTCCTCCTCCCCCAGACACACAGATTCTCCCCGGAATCAGTGCTGGGGAAACTGTGTGTCGCTGCTTAAGTGCAGTATTCATTTGCTGCTCCCGGCTCACCGCTCAGCTGATCGGTGAGCGGGGAGCAGCTAATAAATATTCACTGTACTTAATCAGCGGGGCCATGTGGTTTCCACAGCAGCTGATTCCGGGCAGCGGGGACAATCCTGAAGTGGGATAACAGTGCGATCCCACTCACTGCTGCCCCCCTCCCCACATGCTATATCCGTACTATAAGACGCACCCACACTTTCCTCCCAAATTTGGAGGAAAAAAAGTGCGTCTTATAGTCGGAAAAATACGGTAATTGCCAAGAGTTCCCTGTTACCAATGTCAAAGTTGAACTCTTTGTTATTAATTGCATTGTCCATGAAATTGTGAACTATACTCTTCAAATAGAAAGTGTTTTTTCTTTTTTCCTTACATAACGAAAAACGTAAATACACAGTTAAAAAAATTAAAATAGCATACTCACCTAGTTCCTCACCTATATGGGAATCGCAACTCCCTCACTGGTACTCTGCTGCTTTGCTCGCTCCCTTCAGCTTTAGTCTTCACTTCAATCTTCACTAGGGTTGAGCGACCTTTAGTTTTGTAGGGTCGAGTCGGGTTTTGTGAAACCCGACTGTCTTAAAAGTCGAGTCGAGTGAAATCGGCCGACCACCGTGAAAAGTCGGGTTTCGGCCGAAAGACGAAACCCAATGAAGGAAATTATTATTTATTTTTTTTCCTCTCTCTCTCTCTCTCTCTCTCTCTCTCTCTCCTCCGTCCCAGCACAGAAAATTTCGTATTGCACATTCCAAATCCCTACTGCGCACAAGCGATAACATGACGATAGGCGTTCACTCCCCTAACACCTATGTCATCACTCTGCCCACGCTCATTCATTGGCTGAAAAAATGGCGCTAATCGCGTCATACGAAACGCGACTTTGGCGCCAAGATCGCGTACCGCATGGCCGACCCCGCACAGGGATCGGGTCGGGTTTCATGAGACGCCGACTTTGCCAAAAGTCGGCGACTTATGAAAATGAACGACCCATTTCGCTCAACCCTAATCTTCACTCTTCTACGCCTCTAGTGCTGACCAAACCTTGAGCGACATCATGATGTTATTGTTACAGGGCTGCAACATAAGACTAAGGTAGAAGGGGGAAAACTGACCCTGCACTATGACTAGGCTGAATCCCTACGATGGAGTGGGCGACCCATTCCTTGCGAATAGACCCACTGATGATCCTAGGTTAATCTCAAGCAAAGACCTATAGATAATGGGAAGGGGTTCCCTAAAAGATCTAAGGACTGGATACAAAAACAGGTCACCTCCTAATAGAAAACAAAGAGAAGGCTGCAGAAACCAATAGAAAACAGAAACTAAGGCTAGCAGAACCAGAGGTACCAGCACTGCACAAATAACACACACAGAAGAGAAAGCAAAGCACCAAGCTAGAGCTCAAGCACATAAACACTGTTGTCCAGCAAGGACTGGGAGGCAGGTGCTGGTTAATAAAGAGTGAAACAAACACCTGACCCAAGACAAACCCATCACCAGAGGAAAAAGACCAGCAGCCAGAACTCCACAAGAAAATGGCAGATAGTCACAAACTAAACAGATTCTAACAGTTATGAAATCTCAAGAGCATTGACCTTTTTCTTAATTAGCATAAGTTAAATAGCAAAAAATTCAGGTTCGTTGCAAATCCAAATTCTTGCGAAATTCAAAGTGAATTCAATATGCCTTGCATCAATTCACTCACGTGTAGCCCTAAATTTTAATGCATATTTACAATTTAAAAACACAACTTAAAGGGGTTGTTTCCTTTCAGTGAATTAAAGAGATTGTCCACTACTTTTACATTGATGGCCTATCCTTAGCATAGGTCATTAATTACTGGCTAGGGTCTGACACCCGGCACACCCGCCAATTAGTTGTTATCAGTGTCAGTGGCCGCCGGTTGGAAATACTTGCTAGTGGACCTGGCCGTCTACTTTTAGTGGCCGCTGCAGTTGCTACACATCTGCCTCCTATTCAAATGAATAGGAGGCGGACGTGTAGTACCCCACGGCGGCCTCTACTAGCAGACAGCCAGCTCCGCAAGTAAGTCCTGCCGGACAGCAGGCACCGACATTGATAATAGCTGATTGGCGGGGGTACTGGGTGTCGGACCCAAACCGAACAGACATTAATGACCTATCCTATGGATAGATCATCAGAGAAAAAGTAGTGGACAACCTCTTTAGTATCCACAACTGCAGGCTTTAAAGAAACAAATCACCTCCTACTGATTTTCTTGGGTCCACTGGCAAGCCTCCACTGCTGCTCCCAGTGTCTTGAATTTGCTGCAGCACTGACATCATGTAGGCTGCGTGTCCGCCAAATAAAGGTGCTCAGCAGGAGTGTTCTGTCTACACTGACAGAATCCATATGACATCTGCCTGGCAGCCAACGCAAGATACTGGAAGCAGTGGCAAAGACTCATAGGTGGAACAGGGCAAAGTGAGTACAGTGTTTGTTTCTTTATAATAAGATGCAGCCAGGGACATTCATTTACGGAAAAGGGAATAACCCCTTTAATACTATCCTAAATCATATATGCAAAGAGCATACATACCAAACGATTAGTTTCGGCATGAGAAAACAATTGCAGCATGCTGAGAGTAGCTGCAGGACTTGACTCACACACACCCATACAAGTCTATGGGTGCGTATGAAACAATGGACTGAGTCAATGGAGAAGATGGAGAAATTAAGTTCTCCGTCTTCTCAGCACCTGTGCTGCAATTCTCTCGTGTGTGATAATCCGAGCACAGAGCACTGACACTGAGATCAAACTCACAGAGTTTGATCCAAGAGTATTTGGGTAATTGGCCCCGATTCTCACGCATAAGAGAATTGATGGCTTTGTGACCACGGCCTCATAGAAAGAATCAGTCTTTATAATGAATCCCTCAATGCTTAACTAGACGGGAAAATTTATTTCGATTAGTGCACATTTTAGACTGTTCTTCATTGCCAATCTTTGTTTGTGAAGTTAATTAGCAAATTATTTTTCCCATTACTGTTTGAATAGGCTCAGATTCCCTTTTCCGGGCAATTTCCATTAGAATTTTTCTTTCCAATCTTATTTTGTTTTCTAACGTAACCTCAGCTGCACCCAAAATATCTCTACGTGACAGTTTAGTCACATTTTATCCCGCAACCAATGTGTAGAAATGATGACCTGAAATGTAATTTTATTTTGTATCCCAGAATTCAAAGAGAGTCTATAATCAGAGTATTATTTAAATAAGGTGTTTGTATAAAAAGATATTAAAGAAGCCAGCAATTATAAAGACTATATAAAGAACTGCAGTGGCCAAATAAAATAGAGGAACTGATTCTCAGCTGCTTTGGACAGTTATTCGAAGTCATGGAGGCACTGGGTAGAGCTCCAATGCTCTGCCTCCTTGTCATCTACAGTAATTCTAAGTTTCTTTCATATGCCACTTTCTTCTTTTTCTAGCCCTTTATACTGATGCTTAATTGAACAGTACAAGTTGACCTAACATCTACATTAATGCCACCATCCAAGATTTTCCAGCACAATAGTATTCAAAGTGAACAGTCAGTTCTTGATATTCATTTGTTGGATCAGACGAAATGCAAAAAACTGTAAGGTTTGGGATGACTTTGCCAAATTGTGATGGGTAGATGACAGCATCATCACTAGAGAACGATCCACATAGGAGCAAGTTTGAGTCACATTGCTGAAACATAAGAGAGTGGACTAATGTCTGCACGGGTTTCCTCATAATGTACTACAGGTATGAAATCTAATGGATTATCATACCTTGTACAGCGGTGGTCAGTACTTGGGCCATCACAAATTAGCAGTTCCCAATGGAGAACAGTTTGTATAGCAGCATCGTTTTCTAGCTCCAAGTCACTGGCTAAGTCTCTCTTTTGTAGAGTGTAATCTCTTTTGATCAGTTGGGTCCTCTCTCTACTGTAGAGTGTAAACTCTTATCCCTCTGTCCTGTAGAGTGTAACTTCTTATGGTCAGTGGGGTCCTTTATTTCCTGTGAAGTGTAATCTGGTATTGTCAGTGGGGTCATCGCTTGTTTTTTGTGTCACGAGTTTTACTTTTGAACAACACCATTGGTTTTACCATATAATGTATCGCAAATTGGGAAAAAATCAAATTGCAGTGAAATTGCAAAAAACATAATTCCACAATTGTTTTTTGGGGTTTTTTTTTTACGATGTTCACTAAATGCTAACCTGCTATTATGATTCCCCAGGTCATTACGAGTTCATAGACACCAAACATGTCTAGGTTCTTTTTTATTCAAGTGGTGAAAAAAAACCAAAGTTTGTAAAAAAAAGTCACCATTTTCCAAAACTCATAGCATCTCCATTTTTTTGTGACCTGATATTTTTATTGATACCATTTTGGTGTAGATATGATCTTTTGATCGCCTGCTATTGCATTTTAATTCTGGCGCTTTGATTTTTTTTCTTGCTGCACCTTTTACCAATCAGATTCATTTATTTTATGTATTGATAGATCGGGCGATTCTCAAAATGGCGACACCAAATACAGTGCAGACCAAAAGTTTGGACACACCTTCTCATTTAAAGATGTTTCTGTACTTTCATGACTATGAAAATGAAAATTGTAAATTCACACTGAAGGCATCAAAACTATGAATTAACACATGCGGAATTATATACTTAACAAAACAGTGTAAAACAACTGAAAATATGTTATATATTCTAGGTTCTTCAAAGTAGCCACCTTTTGCTTAGATTACTGCTTTGCACACTCTTGGCATTCTCTTGATGAGCTTCAAGAGGTAGTCACCGGAAATGGTTTTCACTTCACAGGTGTGCCCTGTCAGGTTTAATAAGTGGGATTTCTTGCCTTATAAATAGTGTTGGGACCATCAGTTGTGTTGTGCAGAAGTCTGGTGGATACACAGCTGATAGTCCTACTGAATAGACTGTTAGGCTATGTGCACACTTTGCGGCGGCCTTCAGCGGGTTCTCCCGCAGCGGAATTTATAAATCTGCAGGGCAAAACCACTGCGGTTATCCCTGCAGATTTATCGCGGTTTGTTTTGCGGTTTCCGCTGCGGGTTTACTCCTATACTATTGATGCTGCATATGCAGCAATATGCAGCATCAATAGTAATGTTAAAAATACAAAAAATTGGTTATATACTCACCCTCTGATGTCCCGATCTCCTCAGCGCTGCACGCGGCGGTCCGGTTCCAAAGATGCTGTGCGAGAAGGACCTTCGTGACATCACGGTCATGTGACCGCGACGTCATCTCAGGCCCTGCTCGCAGAGCAACTGAGATCCAACGGCCGCATGCAGCGCTGAGAGGTGAGTATAGCATTATTTTTTATTTTAATACTTTTTTTTACTACAAATATGGTTCCCAGGGCCTGGAGGAGAGTCTCCTCTCCTCCACCCCGGGTACCATCTGCACATTATTCGCTTACTTCCCGCATCGTGGGCACAGCCACGTGTGGGGAGTAAGCGGATCAATGCATTTCTATTTGTGCAGAATCGCTGCGATTCTGCACAAAGAAGTGACATGCTGCGGGTTGTAAACCGCTGCGTTTCTGCGCGGTTTTTCCCGCACCATGTGCACAGCGGTTTGCGGTTTCCATAGGGTTTACATGTAACTGTAAATGCTATGGAAACTGCTGCGGACCCGCAGCATCAAAATCGCCACGGATCCGCAGTAAAAACCGCAAAGTGTGAACATGGCCTTAGAATTTGTATTATGGCAAGAAAAAAGCAGCTAAGTAAAGAAAAACGAGTGGCCATCATTACTTTAAGAAATGAAGGTCAGTCAGTCCGAAAAATTGGGAAAACTTTGAAAGTGTCCCCAAGTGCAGTTGCAAAAACCATCAAGTGCTACAAAGAAACTGGCTCACATGAGGACCGCCCCAGGAAAGGAAGACCAAGAGTCACCTCTGCTTCTGAGAATAAGTTTATCTGAGTCACCAGCCTCAGAAATCGCAGGTTAACTGCAGCTCAGATTAGAGACCAGGTCAATGCCACACAGAGTTCTAGCAGCAGACACATCTCTACAACAACTGTTAAGGGGAGACTTTGTGCAGCAGGCCTTTATGGTAAAATAGCTGCTAGGAAACCACTGCTATGGACAGGCAACAAGCAGAAGAGACTTGTTTGGGCTAAAGAACACAAGGAATGGATATTAGACCAGTGGAAATCTGTGCTTTGGTCTGATGAGTCTAAATTTGAGATCTTTGGTTCCAACCACCGTGTCTTTGTGCGACGCAGAAAAGGTGAACGGATGGACTCTACATGCCTGGTTCCCACCATGCCGTGAAGCATGGAGGAGGAGGTGTGATGGTGTGGGGGTGCTTTGCTGGTGATACTGTTGGGAATTTATTCAAAATTGAAGGCATACTGAACCAGCATGGCTACCACAGCATCTTGCTATTCCATCCGGTTTGTGTTTAGTTGGACCATCATTTATTTTTCAACAGGACAATGACCCCAAACACACCTCCAGGCTGTGTAAGGGCTATTTGACCAAGAAGGAGAGTGATGGGGCACTACGCCAGATGACAAGGCCTCCACAGTCACCAGATCTGAACCCAATCGAGATGGTTTGGGGTGAGCTGGACCGCAGAGTGAAGGCAAAAGGGCCAACAAGTGCTAAGCATCTCTGGGAACTCCTTCAAGATCTTGTGACATTAAAGTCATCCTTGTTGGACGACTATTTCCGGTGACTACCTCTTGAAGCTCATCAAGAGAATGCCAAGAGTGTGCAAAGCAGTCATCAAAGCAAAAGGTGGCTATTTTGAAGAACTTAGAATATAAGACATATTTTCAGTTGTTTCACACTTTTTTGTTAAGCATATAATTCCACATGTGTTAATTCATAGTTTTGATGCCTTCAGTGTGAATGTACAATTTTCAGTCATGAAAATGCAGAAAAATCTTTAACTGAGAAGGTGTGTCCAAACTTTTACTCTGTACTGTATGTGTATTCTTTTTATTTTGAATGGGGAGAATGAGAGGTGATTTAACTTTTATATTTTTTTATTTCTTTAATATTTTTAATAGCTTTTTTTTACTTTTTACTAGCTTCCATAGTCCCCATGGGAGACTAGAAGCTGCGATCCTCTGATCGCTTGTGCTGCACATAGCAGGGCTCATAGCTATCCGGCAATGACAACCACAGGGGTCTCCTGCAGACCCCTGTGACGACCCGCAGTCATGTGACACGGGTGCCAATGGGCGGTATTTGTGACACGCATCTGGTGCGATCATGCTAAATGTCACTGTCAGAGATTGACAGCAGCATTTAACAGGTTAACAGCTGAGGGTGGATCAGCTGACATGTGCCGGAAATGATGTGGGCTCAGCGCCAGAGCCCACAATCAAGCAGGGGGAGGTGACCTTGAACGTACCTATACGTCGAATGTTGTAAAGGGCTTAAAGAGGATGCTAGTAATGCAATAATGAAGAGGATGGGTCGGGTGATAGAGATGAAGAAGAAAATGTAGGGTGGTGCCGCAATGTGGAGAGCTTGGTGGGTAAGTGAGAGAATATTGTATTTTCATTATTATTAGTAGGAATAGTAGGGATATTTTTCTTTATTACATTTATATAAATTTTACTACCTCTCTCTTATGTACATCTACTTCGGGATGGGGGAAAAGCTTATTTTCTACATCAAAAAGTACAAGATGGTAGTTGGTTAGGGCACAGAAGCTAAATCCCTATTGGTGAAGACTCAAACCAGTTGTACAGCATGGCTGACTGCAGCACTCGCAGAGAGAGGGGATTCCTTTTTTCACTTCCCTTTAAGACCTCTCACTGGCATTGCTAGGGCTGATGGTTCTGTAACGGCACCCTAGATGTTACAAAGGCATCCTGAGCTGTACTAATAATAATAGTAATACTATCTCTTCAAGTGAATCTGTCATCATGTTTTTGTTATAAAATCTGACAGCAGCATGAGGTAGGGTCAGACATCTTGAGTCCAGCAATATATCGGCTTACTTAGTTCAGCAGTTGCCATAGAACCACGTTTTTCTCATATGCAGATCTATCAGAGCTCAGAATGCTGAGCTGTGTATAACCCGCTCACATCACTGATTAGCAGCTTTCCGTGTACAATATATCTTGACAAAACGTTGCTAACTCATGGTGGGCGAGAGGTTGGATTCTGAGGTGGCTTTATGTTACATGCGTGCTGCTAAGTTCAGATAGAGGCGGAACAGGTCTCATGAATTCTTTGGAACTCTGGGGGAACCGTTACTCGGGACGACCATGTACTGCAGCTTCCTCAGGCACAAGATGGATCCACTTGCTCACGCAGATACAATTGATTTAATGTCACAGCACATTAAGTACAACTCAAGTCTCTTAAGCACAGGCTTCATAAACAGTGAAGATGCTTCTTGGAGGCACATTGATTAACAGTCTCTTTCAGCAGCGTAGCTACCGGGGGGCAGAGGGTGCGGGTGCCCCGGGCCCGGAGCTCAGAGGGGCCCCACCCGGAGCTACGCTACTGTAACTGTATCGGTGTGCACAGTGAGCTGATACAGTTACATTCTGCGGCAGAGCAGGGAGAATCGGTCTCCCTGCTCTGGCACAGGCCGCTATGGGGCCCCAGACCAGGTGGAGGGGCCCCGGTGCCAGCAGTCACCACAGGGTCAGCTGTATCGGCATTTATCTGATACAGCTGACAGCATTGATGAGGGAAGGAGCAGGGCGCGATGATGTCAGTCTGCCTGTGGGGAGGGGGGTGCTGCCTTATACTACAGAGTCTGCCTGTGGGGGGGTGCTGCCTTATACTACAGTCTGCCTGTGGGGGGGTGCTGCCTTATACTACAGAGTCTGCCTGTGGGGAGGTGCTGCCTTATACTACAGTCTGCCTGTGGGGGAGGGTGCTGCCTTATACTACAGAGTCTACCGGTCGGGTTGCTGCCTTATACTACAGTGTCTGCCTGTGGGGAGGGGTGCTGCCTTATACTAGAGTGTGCCTGTGGGGGGCTGCCTTACAAAGTCTGCCTGTGGGGGGAGATGCCTTACAGAGTCTGCCTGGGGGGTGCTGCCTTACAGAGTATGCCTGTGGGGAGGGGGGCTGCCTCATACTACAGAGTCTGCCTGTGTGGATGGGGTGCTGCCTTATACTACAGAGTCTGCCGGTGGGTTTGCTGCCTTATACTACAGAGTCTGCTGTGGTGTGACTGGTGGTCGCGTGGTTAATGGGAGGTATGTGTCACAGGGATGGATGCTCCCTGCGATGCAACCTGGAGTATTTTGTCTTTAGTGCATGTGAGCACTAAAGATATCATTTAGTGCACCTGGGTCTGGGTTGCGGGTAGCTATGAGAGATGGGAGGGTCTGGCTACCACATACCTCACCTCTGAGTGGGGGTGCTCACTGTACCCTTTTCCCTGCAGGAGTTTGAGGACCTGCAGTGATGTCATGATCATGTGACCAATGCATGTGATGTTACCTCACCTGTAGGTGTGGTTACAGGCTACCTAAAGGAGGTGTATTTAGCACATGGTAGTGAGTGTTTGGGAGTCTGTCAGTGTGGACAGATTTCCATGTGTCCAGGCTGGACACTACAGAGTGGTCTGTGTCTTGAGAGGGACAAGCCTTTCTGTGTCTGTGGCTTCAGATAGAGCCTGAGTGCTGGACATTGCACAGCCTGTATGCCCACAGGCCTGAGAGAGCAGAGCTCTTCTATGGACATTAATGTTGTATCGGCCTGATGTACGGACTGTTTACCTTTTTGTTGCTGCCTTGATGGTTTATGGAGCAAATAAACCCACATGGACATTGAAGAGAATGTGCCTCCTGTTTCCTCCTACGCATCTGAGTAAGTACAATCCCTACAATTGGTGCTAGACTGTGGGCAACGATCCAAGGAGCACATGTTGCAGAGCTGGCTGATCTGAGCCAGAGGAGTGGACAGTCTTGACAACTGTGAGTAATACTGACCGGGGTCAGTGAGAACTGTTGTTTGTGGGACACCTTCGAGGAGAAGAGGGTTCCAGGAACCTGTGTGGCCGACACCAACAGGTAACGGACAGGAGTCCGTGTGATACTGACCGGGGTCAGTGAGAAACTGTGTTTGGGCTGTAAAGTCGGGTGTGTAACAGACAGGAGTCTGTGTTGTGCTGACCGGGGTCAGTAAGAGTGTTTTTTTTCTTATAAAGCACGTGTGCAGGTGTTTGCTGTGGACTGGCGGATCCATGTATTTTTTTTTCTTTTCTGATCAACTTGCTGTGGCTCGGCGGGGCCATGAAGACTGAAGGCGTCTGGCGGTAACTCGGCGGGATTACGAAGTTTGCTGTGGATCGACGGGTCCAGGAAGTCTGCGGTGGTTACGTGCAGTGCAGTTGCAGCAAGAGGTTCTGCAGCAGCCGGAGTTGCGGTGGCAGCAGCAGCGGCTTGTGATCGGCAGCCGGAGGTGCCGGTGCTTTGTGTCTGCAGCGGTAGCTGTGGTAGCACCAGTAGGAACTGGTGAGGTGTCGAAAAAGACATTGCTGGACCAAGTCGTGCAGACTCTTAAAGGGCCAGTGCCGACCTAAAGAGACATACTGTGGAACTGTTGGGGCCTGAGAGTACCGTGGTGAAGTTCACGGGGTGTACCCCAGAGTGGGGTGGTGTCCCTAAAAGGGGGTGGAGTCCCAAAAACGGAGCGGTGACCCAAATAATTATGGTTGGCAAAAAAGGGGCCGGGCATTCCAAAAATGGGGCATTATCCCAAAAGGGAGTAGTGGTAGTTGAACAGAAGGGGTGGAGTCTGTAAAGGGGGTGGTGGCCCTAAAGGAGAAAATGGCCCACAAGGGGTGGTGACCCAAAAGGGGTGGTGGCCCCAAAAAGGGTGGAGTCCCAAAAGGGGATAGTGGCCCAAAACGGGGTGGAGATTTCAAAACGGGCGGTGCTGGTTACCTCAGTAGACATGTCTGGGGAACAGCAGTGTTTGTGTTTTGTGTATTCCGAGTGCGGCATAGACTTCCCATTTGATGACAGGCTGCAGGTGTGTACTGTTATGTTACACCGTGAAGGAGTATCTGGACTGCTGGACTCAAAGAGTCAGGTGACTCTGACGGGAACTCCTCTCGTTCTATGTCTAACCAAGAAAAAGGTCAAGGTTTGCTGCATCCATGGGGTCACTGTGGACTATACTGTGGACAGAGTGATCATTGATATGTTCAAAAGTGTAGAGTGCCAAGATGGCGGTATAACACCAAACTTGTTCTACCCCTTTGAGAGGGGCCAGGACTTTGTGATCTTTGAAGATGTATGGGAAGTTGACGAAGTGTGGGGTTGCCACCTAAGGTCAATAGTCCAGAGTTACGGGTGACCGGAAGAAAGTGTGGGTCTGACACCTGTTTAAGTGGGGACTTGTTGTTCCAGGATGACCGGGTGAAAGGGGATGACTCCTATTCAGACTTTGACTCAAACGCAAGGGGAAAAGAGTGCAGTAAGGGGGAGCCGAGTAAAAATGACACATCTTCATCTCATCGTTGGAGCCGCGCAAAGACGGGGTCATGTGCAGATCACGTTATCATCCCTGATGAGGAGGTCACTTTATCTCTGTCAAACCCTAGCACTAAGGTAGTTAGTGATGGGCTGGGGTTAGAACAGACCTGTAGTAGACCCACATCTGCAATGCCCGGAAAGAGTGAAATGGCTCAGTATGATGAAGTACCTGATGCTGAAGAGATGGAGAACTCTGAAGTTACCAAGAGTCAAGAGGTAAATAGGAGTAAACAGACAGAGAGCCCAGGAGAGACCATTGAGGTGGATGCAGAAACAAGTGGAACTCTGAAGAGGCAGAGTATGGGTGGGCAAGAGACCCCATCTGAAAATCTAATTAAAGAGGTGATGGTGCGACATGTGCTGGCCAAAAGAGAGCAGGACTATGAGATAGAGCTGCTTAAAGAAATAGTTGACCAAGAAAGGGTCCTGAGAGAGGTGATTGAGCAGAGAGTGGGTGAGCTGGAGAAGGAAGTCTCTGAGCTCAGAGGTCACATATCAGCGAGTCAAAACATGAACAAGGCCATATTGAAAGATATGGAGGTGTTCAGAGAGGCCCAAGAGAAGAATCAGCAGGAGCTTCTCCAGAGAGAGGATGAGCGTCGCTGCTTGGTAGAGGAGCAAGATAAAGTTCTCCAAGAGCTCAAGACAAAGGAGACTAATCAATAGCTCCTGAAATCCACGGATGACCGGGAAATCGAACTGTTGCGCAATCCAGATCTGATCGCTATGAAGGAGAGTGAGCTGGAGAGGCTGACCAAAGAAGGGGCCTCCACGGAGGAAGAAATCCAGCAAGGGAAGAGCCACGCAGATGGCCGAACGAAGGACAAGGAGGTCCAACGATATGACCAAGAAGGTGAGACTTCAGTTTTCAAATGTGTAATAGACATACCCAAAGACATGCAAGAAGCGTGTGCCAGTGAGGAGGTGCATGAGGCTTTTAAAAAGGCGGTCGAAGCGTGTAGGGTGCACTGGGCGCCTGAGACTCATCAACTGGTCATACTTTCGACTAGGGAAGTCACAGTGAAGCGGGTGGCTGTCCTGAGAGAGATGCATCTATAATGCCTCCGCACAAAGCAAATGATCATGTTGAAGAATGAGGAAGCCGCTCGTCGTCTGGAGCTAGCGAGAGAAGCACAAAATCGGCTTGGCTTGGTGGAGGACATCATTCTGGTACCCAGAAATTTGGTGGGAAAAGTTATCGGAAGGCTTTGGCGAGTGATGCAGGAGATTGTAAATAGATCCGGTGTGAAGAGACTGAGGGTTCTGGGTGATGACAAGGCCCAGGTCGTGGGTGAAGATGGGATGGTTCCATTCCTTGTTGTCGGATCCACGGAGAGTCTTGAGAATATCCGGATGCTCCTGGGGTATCGCGTGGGTTACCTAAAAGAAGTTGAGCAGCTAAGACGTGAGAGGGAGCAGATCAATATAGAACTGCAGGAAATGGCAAACAGATTGCCGCAACCTTCAATTCGCGGTATAGAGAGGCGAAGAGGTTTGCATAAGACTGGAAGTCCTCAAGCTGAAGCTAACAGAGGACATAGAGAAAAATGGATGGATTGCTCTCCAGGCAATAAAGACCATGGGAGAAGTGGCCAGCACAGACATAACAGAAGGTGGCCTGATGTAACAGGTAGAAGCAGTGATGCCTCAGTTAGCTCAGGGATGAGTGACCTAAGTGGGAGACCCTGTAGCGGATGAAATGACAAAGAATCAGACCAGACAGGACGTATGGGTACAAGGGGATATGCCTACGTACTGACTGATGGAGGCAGGGAAGGCCTAATAGATTGTTGACGCTGACACATGAGGCGACAAAGTCTGATAGCACATTGTTCACAGACAGGGATGTGGTGACAGTGACGGACTATGTCTCAGGAGCTGATGCTCAAAACCAATTGGGAAGGCCCTCTCGACGGGTAGAGCAAGGTTATGCGGGTGCCCTGTCTAGAGGCCCTCGGTTTAGGACAAGTGTTCAACCCCACAGGTTTGAACAGAGGGGGGAATATGTGGTGTGACTGGTGGTCGCGTGGTTAATGGGAGGTATGTGTCACAGGGATGGATGCTTCCTGTGATGCAACCTGGAGTATTTTGTCTTTAGTGCACGTGAGCACTAAAGATATCATTTAGTGCACCTGGGTCTGGGTTGCGGTTAGCTACGAGAGATGGGAGGGTCTGGCTACCCACATACCTCACCTCTGAGTGGGGGTGCTCACTGTACCCTTTTCCCTGCAGGAGTTTGAGGACCTGCAGTGATGTCATGATCATGTGAGCTCTTCTATGGACATTAATGTTGTATCGGCCTGATGTATGGACTGTTTACCTTTTTGTTGCTGCCTTGATGGTTTATGGAGCATATAAACCCACATGGACATTGAAGAGAATGTGCCTCCTGTTTGCTCCTACGCATCTGAGTGAGTACAATCCTTACACTGCCTATGGGGTGATGTCTTCTACTAGAGGGTCTGCCTATGGGGGGCTGCCTTATACTGCAGAGTCTGCCTATGGGATGCTGCCTTATACTAGAGGGTCTGCCTATGGGGTGATGTCTTATACTACAGAGTCTGCCTATGGGGGTGCTGCATTATAATACAGAGTTTGCCTATGGGGTGATGTCTTATACTACAGAGTCTGCCTATGAGGTGCTGCTTTATACTACAGGGTCTGCCTATGAGGTGCTGCCTTATACTACAGGGTCTGCTTATGGGGTGCTGCCTTATACTGCAGAGTCTGCCTATGGGGGTGCTGCATTATACTACAGAGTCTGCCTATGGGGTGCTGCCTTATACTACAGAGTCTGCCTATGGGAGCTACATTATACAATAAAGAGTTGGTCTATGGGGAGTGCATTGTACTATATGGAGTCCTATGAGGAGTGCATTATACTATATTGAGGACTATCTGGTGCATTATACTATATGTAGGCTATCTAGAAGGCCATCATACAGTGTGGGGATTACATTGAGGGGTCATCTTACAATGTTGGAGCCATCAAACAGTTTGGGTGCTACTAAGTTGAGAGTATACTGTGTGCGTGGTACTATACAGTGAGTAGGCATCATGCTGTGTATAGGGGATCTGTACAGGGGGGAGACTCAGGACATTATTAAATGTAAAGTGGCCACTTATTGTTATAGGGGAACTGAGGTTACTGTGACTATCAAAGGGGCACACAGGGCATTATTACTTTCTAGGGGCAAAATATGTGCACTGTTTTCTAGGGCACTTGCACCCGGCATTACTATATTATAGAGGGTTGCTTTAGAATTTAGAGGGCACATAGTAACACACAGCAGGTACAGTAATAGGGACACATACAGCAGCAGCGGCTCAGTATTGGGGTGTCAGGGGCAGTAATAGGGACACATACGCAGCAGTGGCTCAGTATTTGGGTTATCAGGGGCAGTAATAGGGAATAGATGATGATAGCTAAAATATGAGAAGTAAAACGTGTCTTTGTTGTATTCTCTGCAGCCGAGTCGTGGCTGGAGAAGTCGTCATGTCGGTCTGGGCCAGATGGAAAAGATATGAAAAGTGATGACTCAATCAGAAAGAACGTGAGCGGTAAGTCATTCTTCTTGGCTGCTGCCAGAATCTAAACAAGTTTCTCACTATCCCACTGGGGCTCTGCTAACCACTCCTTGTCTCCTGTGACTGTGTTAACGCCTCTAGTTACTGGATGCTTTTGAAGCAACAACAGTTAGCACTACTTCTGCATGTCACATTGCCTGTAGTGATAATCACCTGCTGATAGAAGACTGATTGCATTGAAACAGCAAACACAGCACAGTAAATGACACATCTCTGAAAGCAGACTCTCTGTTAGGAGTCGAGTTTCCTCTGCTGCACAGGGGGAATCTTGATCCGTCTGCTGCAGTCTCCCATTCTCCATCGGCCGCAGCGGAGCCTGCTCAGCGGAGACATTGGTCCCAGCATCTCACTGAGTCTGATTCAGTGCAAAGGGTTATTGCTGCCTCTCCAGGCTCTACTATTGTACCCTGCACTGATCTACGGCGAACAGGCCTTCCGGGCACTAAGTCCTGCTTTGCACATACTGAGCATGCCCAGGGCAAGATCTCTCACGGGAGATCAGGGGTCACATGTTCAGCTTCTGCAGCCAAGTCCATTGGTCCTTTCAGGAAGGTCCTATAGGTGCTAGGACTAAGTCCTGCTCTGCACACACTGAGCATGCCCAGGGCAAGATCTCTCAGTGGAGATCTAGGGTCACATGCTCAGATATGGCAATCTCTCATTGGTCCTCTTCTTTAAGGTCCTGTAGGTGCTGCAGCTATTTAAGGCTCGCATGGCCGCACGGCCATGCGCTAGTATCCTCATATGTTACATGCTTTGCACCATTGTGGTCATTTGTGTGAATGTGTTCAGGGACCCGGCTGAAATAGCCCCTAGAATGCTGGCACCTCCGGCGAGGAGTTTGTGTGTTAGAGTATTCAGGGACCCGGCTGAAATAAGCCCTTAGAATGCTGGCACCTCCGGCGAGTATGCACCCCTGACTGCTCTCGTCTGGGTAGTTAGCCTGTGTCTCTGTGAGAGTTAACAGGGCACAGAGCTTTGTCTTCTCGGCCACTCTGTGAAGCTAACAGAGCTGGTTATTTCCGCCATATAGCGCCGCCATCCACTTAGCAGCAGGATATTCCTGCACGGTGGATCCCGGGTTGCGAACGCACCAATCACCTCAATAAATATATTCGGTGCGTTCCGCAAACCCTAACATTATGCTAGCGCCAGGATCTGACTAAGTAATGGCGGACAAACAGCGATTGCAGGGGTACATCCAGCTGCTGGAGGGCCGGTTGGCGTCTCTCAAGCGTGCAACCTCGGCGGTGGATGTTACCGCAATTGCTGTTCAGGCTGTTAGCGTGGCTGCAGCAGCTTTACCCACTGCCACCTCTGTCCCAACCTTATCCCATCTTCCTTTGCCTGAAAAATTCTCTGGGGACAGTAAGTCCTGTAGGGGATTCGTGAGCCAGTGCGGTATACATCTCGAGCTCCTGGCTGCACGTTTTCCCACAGAGCGGGCAAAGGTGGGATTTGTAGTTTCTCTTCTGTCAGACAGAGCTTTGGAGTCGGCTACGCCGCTGTGGGAGCAACGATCATGTGGTGCAGAGTGTTCCTCGGTTTCTGGACACTCTGAAGCAGGTCTTTGTAGGACCTCAAGTCACCCATGATACGGCGCTCGAACTGCTGGCATTGACTCAGGGTTCGACCATGGTCAGCCAATTTGCCATTCTCTTCCGGACCTTAGCGTCTGAGTTGGAGTGGTCTGATAAAACCCTCATCCCAGTCTTCTGGAGGGGGCTGGCTGACCATGTGAAGGACGCTTTGGCCACTAGGGAGATTCCCGCTACACTGGAGGAGCTCATATCCATATCAACTCGCATAGACCTTCGTTTTCACGAGCGAAGGTTGGAGCGAGCCCAGTGTAAGCAGAGGTTTCGGCTGGCTCCCACCTTTGCCAGACCTTTGGAATCTCCGGTCCAGGTGCCCGAGTCACATGAGGCCATGGAGGGGTCACGAGCGGGGTCTAAGTCCCAGGCAGCTCATGCCCCTAAGGTCTGTCATGTTTGCCGGCAGTCCGGACATCTTGCCTCCAAGTGTCCGCAGCGGTCGAGGAAACGTCAGAGTCTAGTGGCAGTTGGAGGAGGTACATTAGACACGGCGACGTTTACCTCAAAATTGTCCTTCAAGGGGACAATTACCATAGGCCCATCCACTCTTATGGTAGAGCTTTGCGTGGACTCTGGAGCGGAGGGTAATTTTATGTCATCCGCTTTCGCTCAGCGACACGCAATACCCCTGGTGATGCTCGCCAAGCCAATAACCATTAGAGTGGTAAATGGGTCGACACTACCTTCACAGATTACACACCAAACCATCCCTTTCACTCTCTCTGTATCTCCATCACATCAGGAGATTATTTCTCTTTTGGTCCTTCCTGAGGGAGTTGATGAGGTCCTGTTGGGGATACCCTGGCTTCGTTTTCATTCTCCTCATATAGAGTGGTCCTCAGGGAAAATTTTGAGATGGAGTAAATCCTGTGAGGGTAGATGTCAGAGGGAGTGCGTTCAGGTTGCTACAACTGAGGTACCCGCAGATCTTTCCTCTCTCCCCAAGCATTATTGGCCTTATGCGGACGTATTCTCCAAAAGGGCTGCGGAGACCCTTCCGCCTCACCGCCCCTATGACTGTCCTATCGATCTCTTGCCTGGAGCTGAGCCTCCCTGGGGTCGAGTCTATCCGTTATCTCTCCCGGAGACGGAGGCAATGTCTCAGTATATCCAAGAAAATCTGGCAAGAGGTTTTATTAGGAAGTCAGTGTCACCTGCTGGGGCTGGGTTCTTCTTCGTACAGAAGAAGAGTGGAGAATTGCGTCCATGCATTGACTACAGGGGTCTTAAGGCCATCACCGTTAAAAACAAGTACCCACTACTCCTGATATCTGAGCTCTTTGATAGGCTACGGGGAGCAAAGGTTTTCACTAAATTAGATCTGCGGGGTGCTTATAACCTGATCCGCATCCGTGAGGGGGACGAGTGGAAGACGGCTTTTAACACCAGGGATGGGCACTATGAATATCTGGTGATGCCCTTCGGGCTCTGTAATGCCCCAGCCGTTTTCCAAGACTTTGTGAACGACATCTTCCGGGAGATGCTCACCACCTCGGTCGTAGTCTATCTGGATGATATTCTCATCTACTCTCCAGATATTGACTCCCACCGGAGAGATGTTCGCAAAGTCTTCGACCTCTTACGGGCAAACTCCCTCTACGCCAAATTGGAGAAGTGTGTGTTTGAGCAGGAGTCCTTGCCATTCCTTGGTTATATCATCTCTAAAAAGAAAAGAATGTCCAGCTCCACCGAATCCGTAAAAAGAGTTTTCTTTATTCACATACTATTGAGCATAGAGGATACAGACTTCAGCACAAGCCATATGGGCAAGAATCTCAACGCGTTTCTGGAGACTAAGCTCCCTTAATCATGACATTCCAAAAGACCCATGTGTCCCACTTAAATAACCCTGAACCGGAAAACACACCGCTGGGGTAAATGATTAGCATAACTAATTTAAGTTATTGGGCGTAAGATAAACAGACATATAGTTTTCATAGCATGACAATCCATCTGAACAATATACATATATAACAAAGCAAAAATATTACCAATAATGATACAGATTAAAAAAATTTCATGCAATGAAATTTGTATTAAAAAAAAAAAATTACATAAATAAAAATTCTTATTAAGAATTGAACAATTATGACTACAGTTATAAATAACCAAATACTTTGAGCATCGAACATAACAATAACAAGTATAAGTTGCAAAAAAAGGGGAAAATCCAGTACCAAAAAGCAGAGTATTCATGAGTAGTGTTGAGCGATACCGTCCGATACTTGAAAGTATCGGTATCGGAAAGTATCGGCCAATACCGGCAAAGTATCGGATCCAATCCGATACCGATACCCGATACCAATACAAGTCAATGGGACTCAAGTATCGGACGGTATTCCTGATGGTTCCCAGGGTCTGAAGGAGAGGAAACTCTCCTTCAGGCCCTGGGAACCATATTAATGTGTAAAAGAAAGAATTAAAATAAAAAATATTGCTATACTCACCTCTCCGACGCAGCCTGCACCTTACCGAGGGAAGCGGCAGCGTTCTTTGTTTAAAATTCGCGCGTTTACTTGGTTACTTGAAGTCCCGGCTTGTGATTGGTCGCGGCGGCCATGTTGCCGGGACGCGGACCAATCACAGCAAGCCGTGATGTTATTTCAGGTCCTGCAGGATTTTAAAATTACGTCCCGGCGTTGTGATTGGTTGCGACGCAGTCACATGGGCGACGCAACCAATCACAAGCCGTGACGTCACGGGAGGCTGGACACGCGCGTATTTTAAAATGCGCGCTTGTCCAGCCTCCCGTGACGTCCCGGCTTGTGATTGGTTGCATCGCGGTCAACCAATCACAAGCCGGGAGGCTGGACGCGCGCATTTTAAAATGCGCGCTTGTCCAGCCTCCCGTGACGTCCCGGCTTGTGATTGGTTGCATCGCGGTCAACCAATCACAAGCCGGGAGGCTGGACGCGCGCATTTTAAAATGCGCGCGTGTCCAGCCTCCCGTGACGTCACGGCTTGTGATTGGTCGCGGCGGCCATGTTGCCGGGACGCGGACCAATCACAGCAAGCCGTGACATAATTTCAGGTCCTGCAGGATTTTAAAATTACGTTCCGGCGTTGTGATTGGTCCGCGTCCCGGCAACATGGCCGCCGCGACCAATCACAAGCCGGGACGTCACGGGAGGCTGGACACGCGCGCATTTTAAAATGTGCGCGTGTCCAGCCTCCCGTGACGTCCCGGCTTGTGATTGGTTACGTCGCCCATGTGACCACGACGCGCCCAATCACAACGCCGGAACGTAATTTTAAAATCCTGCAAGGACCTGAAATTACGTCACGGCTTGCTGTGATTGGTCCGCGTCACGGCAACATGGCCCCCGCGACCAATCACAAGCCGGGACTTCACGTAACCAAGTAAACGCGCGAATTTTAAACAAACAACGCTGCCGGTTCCCTCGCTGAGGTCCGGGCTGCGTCGGAGAGGTGAGTATAGCAATATTTTTTATTTTAATTCTCTCTTTTACACATTATTACATTAATGTTGTTTCGATACCCGATACCCGATACCACAAAAGTATCGGATCTCGGTATCGGAATTCCGATACAGCAAGTATCGGCCGATACCCGATACTTGCAGTATCGGAATGCTCAACACTATTCATGAGTAATTGCAATCGCAGGCAAAAGACGCAACAAATGTGCTTATGGCAGTAAAATGACAATTGTTGTTATTTATTTTTGCATATGCCAAATTTATTAGTGACGTTTGTTTATTAACAAAAAAGAAAAAAGAACCAACAACTGTTGTAAGATGTGATGGTATGCTCCAGGAACTAAAAACAAGAGAGAACACAAGAAATTACAGTGTGTCAAGCGGTGTGATGTTGTCAGATCATTGCCGGCAGGGATTAGTGCAGGGACTCTATCTAAACAAGATTAAATAGTGCAAATAACACAGTACAAATAGTTGCTAAACAACAAAGGAAAAGAAAGATAAAAGCTCCTGTTCCGAAGCGCAGTCACCAGTCGGCTATTGAAGCGCAGTCACCAGTCGGCCAATAGCCGCACATAAAGGTACCGTCACATTAAGCGACGCTGCAGCGATAGCGACAACGATGCCGATCGCTGCAGCGTCGCTGTTTGATCGCTGGAGAGCTGTCACACAGACCGCTCTCCAGCGACCAACTATGCCGAGGTCCCCGGGTAACCAGGGTAAACATCGGGTTGCTAAGCGCAGGGCCGCGCTTAGTAACCCGATGTTTACCCTGGTTACCAGCGTAAAAGTAAAAAAAACAAACAGTACATACTCACCCAGCGTCCCCCAGCGTCTGCTTCCTGACACTGACTGAGCTCAGCTCCGGCCCTAACAGCACAGCGGCTTTCACTTTCACTTTAGGGCCGGCGCTCAGTCAGTGTCAGGAAGCAGACGCTGGGGGAGGTATGACGCTGGGTGAGTATGTACTGTTTGTTTTTTTTACTTTTACGCTGGTAACCAGGGTAAACATCGGGTTACTAAGAGCGGCCCTGCGCTTGGTAACCCGATGTTTACCCTGGTTACCAGTGTAAAACATCGCTGGTATCGTTGCTTTTGGTGTCAAACACAACGATACACGGCGATCGGACGACCAAATAAAGTTCTGGACTTTATTCAGCGACCAGCGACATCACAGCAGGATCCTGATCGCTGCTGCGTGTCAAACTAAACGATATCGCTAGCGAGGACGCTGCAACGTCACAGATCGCTAGCGATATCGTTTAGTGTGACGGTACCTTAAGAGGGGAATTGGAGAAACTTGTAATGGAGGTAAAAGAGCCTATTTAACCCATTGTTACATGTGTAAGTACAATTAGTAGGATAAAGCTGAAAGAAAATAACCAAAAATATGTGACTAATTGTGAATATTTACCAAAAACACAAAGTTCATAAATAGTAAAAGCTGCAAAAGGGAAATGCGGCATGTGTGGAGTGAATACTACAATATTGAGCACCCATGGTAAATACTTATCAGGAACAAAAGTTCATGAATAGTAAACCGCAACAAGAAAACGTAGCGTGTGTATTATTGGTGCTACAATACTAGAGACCCATAATAAACAAGGGCACAAAAGATTATCAGTATAATATACAATATAATGTTGTGATTGTAACGCTCATGAATAATGAAATGGTTTCATTCTAAACAAAATAAATTCCTACAACTAACTGAATGTGAATAATTTAATGTGTAAAACCTCGTGGTATATGTATTGATAATGCTGCAATACTAAAAGCCTATAATGAAAAAGGCACACAAATTGTCCGAATATAATAAAGTGTGATGTTATGATTTTAATACTAATGGAAATGAGTATCTTATTCCAAACAAAATAAATAAATAAATTTCTGCAACTAACTAAATGTGAAAAATATTTATAGGAAAACTGATCATTAATAAAATAACATCATGTCTTTTCTTTTATTTAAACCTGCTGGAACCCTAGTGTTTAATTTTAGCATCCACCAAGCTTCTCTGCTCCTCAATATAGTTTCAATATCACCCCCTCTTTGTGACTTATATATTTTTTCTATGGCATAGATTTTTAGTGAGTCTAAATTGCCGTTATGGCAATCTAAAAAGTGCTTAGAAACTTGTGACATATTCCTATTGGAATTAGCATTTTCTACGTCGTGAATATGTTCCCTAATTCTGGCTTTGAGCTGACGTATGGTACTGCCCACATATTTCAAACGACAAAGCGTATATTCCATGATATAAATTACATTGCAGGTATTGCAGTTCAAGAACGTTTTTATGGAAAATGTGTGTTGTTCACTAGAATCCATAAAACTAGAACACTTTAATGAAAATTTACAAGTTTTACAAACTTTATGCCCGCACTTAAAAAAGCCCTTTGTGTGAAGCCAGCTTTGAGGATTAGGATGTGGAGATTTTAAACAATTAGGCCGGCGTCACACCTGGCGTAAGACAATACGCCACGTATTATACGTCCGTACTACGGCCGTAATACGGAGAAATGTTCCCAAAATATTGATCCGTAGTCAGGGTGTGTCAGCGTATTTTGCGCATGGCATCCTCCGTATGTAATCCGTATGGCATCCGTGCTGCAAGATTTTCGCGCAGGCTTGCAAAACCGACATCTAATGGATTTATGTGCTCAAATGTTCGGGAAAACATATATACAGTATATATATATATATATATATATATATATATATATATATATATATATATGTCATTGAGACACATATATTTATATTCTGTATTTAGATTTCATTCAGCGCGATATCTGTGAAAAGCCGGTAATTCAATTGCCGGCTTTTCATTTCTCCTGCACAAACCCGACAGGATATGAGACATGGTTTACATACAGTAAACCATCTCATATCCCCTTTTTTTTGCATATTCCTCACTACTAATGTTAGTAGTGTGTATGTGCAAAATTTCAGCGCTGTAGCTGCTAAAATAAAGGGTTAAATGGCGGAAAAAATTGGCGTGGGCTCCCGCGCAATTTTCTCCGCCAGAATGGTAAAGCCAGTGACTGAGGGCAGATATTAATAGCCAGGAGAGGGTCCATGGTTATTAGCCCCCCCGTGGCTACAAACATCTGCCCCCAGCCACCCCAGAAAAGGCACATCTGGAAGATGCGCCTATTCTGGCACTTGGCCACTCTCTTCCCACTCCCTGTAGTGGTGGGATATGAGGTAATGAAGGGTTAATGCCACCTTGCTATTGTAAGGTGACATTAAGCCAGATTAATAATGGAGAGGCGTCAATTATGACACCAATCCATTATTAATCCAATTGTTTGAAAGGGTTAAAAAACACACACACACATGATTTAAAAGTATTTTAATGAAATAAACACAGCGGTTGTTTTAATAATTTATTGCTCTCTCAATCCATTTCCAGGCCCTCACTTGGCAAAATAATAAACACACAATATACATACCTTCTGATGTCCTATCACGTCCAACGAGGTAATCCATCTGAAGGGGTTAACTAATAAACGCACAAGATACATACCCTCAGCTGAACCGTCACGTCCCACGAAGTAATCCATCTGAAGGGGTTAAAATATTTTACTTTTAAATCATGTGTGTGTGTTTTTTAACCCTTTCATACAATTGGATTAATAATGGATAGGTGTCATAATTGACGCCTCTCCATTATTAATCTGGCTTAATGTCACCTTACAATAGCAAGATGGCATTAACCCTTCATTACCCCATATCCCACCGCTACAGGGAGTGGGAAGAGAGTGGCCAAGTGCCAGAATAGGCGCATCTTCCAGATGTGCCTTTTCTGGGGTGGCTGGGGGCAGATGTTTGTAGCCACGGGGGGTGTTATGACCCCAATGGCGAGGGTCTCAGAGATATCAGCAAGTCTGCGAAGTACAAAAATCCAGCTCATAGGGCAGTGGTAACTGGGTTGACCATATATCTACTCCTAACGCCAACACTAGAAGTAGCCGGGGAACATGCCTACGTTGGTCGCTAGATGTCTCGCGCCAGCCGGAGGACTAACTACCCCTAGAAGAGGAAAACAAAGACCTCTCTTGCCTCCAGAGAATAGACCCCAAAAGTTGGATACAAGCCCCCCACAAATAATAACGGTGAGGTAAGAGGAAATGACAAACACAGAGATGAACTAGGTTTAGCAAAGAGAGGCCCACTCACTAATAGCAGAATGTAGTAAGATAACTTATATGGTCAACAAAAACCCTAACAAAAATCCACACTGGAGATTCAAGAACCCCCGAACCGTCTAACGGCCCGGGGGGAGAACTCCAGCCTCCCTAGAGCTTCCAGCAAGGATAGGATACAGATTATGTACAAGCTGGACAAAAATGCAAAACAAAAACAATAGCAAAAAGCAAGAAAGCAGACTTAGCTTAATCAAGCAGGAACCAGGATCAGTAGACAAGAGCACTACAGATTAGCTCTGATATCAACGTTGCCAGGCATTGAACTGAAGGTCCAGGGAGCTAATATAGCAATACCCCTGACCTAACGACCCAGGTGAGCATACAAGGGATGATAGACATACCCAGAGTAAAAACACTAGTAGCCACTAGAGGGAGCCAAAAGGTAAATTCACAACAGTACCCCCCCCTTAGTGAGGGGTCACCGAACCCTCACCAAGACCACCAGGGCGATCAGGATGAGCGGCGTGAAAGGCGCGAACTAAATCGGCCGCATGCACATCAGAGGCGACCACCCAGGAATTATCCTCCTGACCATAGCCCTTCCACTTGACCAGGTACTGAAGCCTCCGCCTGGAGAGACGAGAATCTAAGATCTTCTCCACCACGTACTCCAACTCGCCCTCAACCAACACCGGAGCAGGAGGCTCAGCAGAAGGAACCACAGGCACAACGTACCGCCGCAACAAGGACCTATGAAATACGTTGTGAATGGCAAACGACACCGGAAGATCCAGGCGAAAGGATACAGGATTAAGGATCTCCAATATCCTGTAAGGACCAATGAATCGAGGCTTAAATTTGGGAGAGGAGACCTTCATAGGAACAAATCGAGAAGACAGCCATACCAAATCCCCAACACGAAGTCGGGGACCCACACCGCGGCGGCGATTGGCAAAACGCTGAGCCTTCTCCTGTGACAACTTCAAGTTGTCCACCACATGATTCCAGATCCGCTGCAACCTATCCACCACAGAATCCACTCCAGGACAGTCAGAAGGCTCCACATGTCCCGAGGAAAAACGAGGATGGAAACCGGAGTTGCAGAAAAATGGCGAAACCAAGGTGGCAGAACTAGCCCGATTATTAAGGGCAAATTCAGCCAACGGCAAGAAGGTCACCCAATCATCCTGATCAGAAGAGACAAAACACCTCAAATACGCCTCCAGAGTCTGATTAGTTCGTTCCGTTTGTCCGTTAGTCTGTGGATGAAAAGCGGACGAAAACGACAAATCAATGCCCATCCTACCACAAAAGGATCGCCAGAACCTGGAAACAAACTGGGATCCTCTGTCCGACACAATATTCTCAGGAATGCCGTGCAAACGAACCACGTTCTGGAAGAACACAGGAACCAGATCAGCAGAGGAAGGCAGCTTAGGCAAAGGAACCAGATGGACCATCTTGGAGAAACGATCACATATCACCCAGATGACAGACATGCCTTTAGACACCGGGAGATCCGAAATGAAATCCATAGAGATGTGTGTCCAAGGTCTCTTCGGGACAGGCAAGGGCAAGAGCAACCCGCTGGCACGAGAACAGCAAGGCTTAGCTCGAGCACAAGTACCGCAGGACTGCACAAATGACCGCACATCCCTTGACAAGGAAGGCCACCAAAAGGACCTGGCCACCAGATCTCTGGTGCCAAAAATTCCCGGGTGCCCTGCCAACACTGAGGAATGAACCTCGGAAATGACTCTGCTGGTCCATTTAGCAGGCACAAACAATCTGTCAGGTGGACAAGAGTCAGGCCTACCAGCCTGAAATCTCTGCAACACACGTCGCAGATCTGGAGAAATCGCTGACAAGATAACTCCTTCCTTAAGAATACCCTCAGGTTCAGCGACTCCAGGAGCATCAGGCACAAAGCTCCTAGACAGAGCATCGGCCTTCACATTCTTAGAACCTGGTAAATACGAGACCACAAAGTCAAAACGGGAGAAAAACAATGACCAGCGGGCCTGTCTAGGATTCAGGCGTTTAGCAGACTTGAGATACATCAGATTTTTGTGATCAGTCAAGACCACCACCCGATGCTTAGCACCCTCGAGCCAATGACGCCACTCCTCAAATGCCCACTTCATGGCCAATAACTCCCGATTGCCCACATCATAATTTCGCTCTGCCGGCGAAAACTTCCTAGAGAAAAAGGCACAAGGTCTCATAGTAGAGCAACCAGGGCCTCTCTGCGACAATACGGCCCCTGCCCCAATCTCCGAAGCATCCACCTCAACCTGAAAGGGAAGTGAGACGTCAGGCTGGCACAAAACAGGCGCCGAAGTAAACCGGCGTTTCAACTCCTGGAAAGCCTCCACGGCAGCAGGAGCCCAGTTAGCTACATCAGAGCCTTTCTTGGTCATATCCGTCAGCGGTTTAACAACGCTAGAGAAATTTGCGATAAAACGACGGTAGAAGTTAGCAAAACCCAAGAACTTCTGAAGACTCTTAACTGACGAGGGTTGAGTCCAATCATGAATAGCTCGGACCTTGACTGGATCCATCTCCACAGCAGAAGGGGAAAAAATGAACCCCAAAAAGGGAACCTTCTGTACACCAAAGAGACACTTTGAGCCTTTTACAAACAAAGAATTTTCACGCAAAATCTCAAAAACCATCCTGACCTGCTCCACATGCGAGTCCCAATCATCAGAAAAAACCAGAATATCATCCAGATAAACAATCAAAAATTTATCCAGATACTTCCGGAAAATGTCATGCATGAAGGACTGAAAAACTGAAGGTGCATTAGAGAGCCCAAATGGCATCACCAAGTACTCAAAATGACCTTCGGGCGTATTGAATGCGGTTTTCCATTCATCGCCCTGCCTAATGCGCACAAGGTTGTACGCACCACGAAGGTCTATCTTGGTGAACCACTTGGCACCTTTAATCCGGGCAAACAAATCTGACAACAACGGCAAAGGATACTGAAATTTGACAGTGATCTTATTTAAAAGCCGATAGTCAATACAAGGCCTCAAAGATCCGTCCTTTTTGGCCACAAAAAAGAATCCCGCACCAAGAGGGGAAGAAGAAGGACGGATATGCCCCTTCTCAAGAGACTCCTTGATATATGATCGCATCGCGGTATGTTCAGGTACCGACAGATTAAACAGTCTCCCCTTAGGAAACTTACTGCCTGGGATCAAATCTATTGCACAGTCACATTCCCTATGAGGAGGCAGTGCACTGGACTTAGACTCGCTGAAGACATCCTGATAATCAGACAAATACGCCGGAACTTCCGAAGGCGTAGAAGAAGCAATAGACAAGGGCAGGGAATCTCCATGAATTCCATGGCAGCCCCAACTTGACACTGACATAGCCTTCCAGTCCAAGACTGGATTATGGGTCTGTAACCATGGCAAACCCAAAACAACCAAATCATGCATTTTATGCAGAACAAGAAAACGTATTACCTCCCGATGTTCGGGAGTCATGCACATGGTAACCTGTGTCCAAAACTGCGGTTTATTTTTTTGCCAATGGCGTAGAATCAATACCCCTAAGAGGGATAGAATTTTCCAATGGCTCAAGAACAAATCCGCAGCGCTTGGCAAATGACAGATCCATAAGGCTCAGGGCCGCACCTGAGTCCACAAACGCCATGACAGGATACGATGACAGTGAGCAAATCAAAGTTACAGATAGAATAAATTTAGGTTGCAAATTACCAATGACGACCGGACTAACAACCTTAGTAAGACGTTTAGAGCATGCTGAGATAACATGTGTAGAATCACCACAGTAGTAACACAAGCCATTCTGGCGTCTATGAATTTTCCGCTCATTTCTAGTCAGGATTCTATCACATTGCATTAATTCAGGTGCCTGTTCAGACAACACCATGAGGGAATTTGCGGTTTTGCGCTCCCGCAACCGCCGGTCGATTTGAATAGCCAGGGCCATAGAATCATTCAGACCTGTGGGAATGGGAAAACCCACCATCACATTCTTAATGGCTTCAGAAAGACCATTTTTAAAATTTGCAGCCAATGCACACTCGTTCCACTGGGTCAGCACGGACCATTTCCGAAATTTTTGGCAATACACTTCAGCCTCGTCCTGGCCCTGAGACATAGCCAGCAAGGCTTTTTCTGCCTGAATCTCAAGATTGGGTTCCTCATAAAGCAAACCGAGCGCCAGAAAAAACGCATCAATATCAGCCAATGCCGGATCTCCTGGCGCCAGCGAGAAAGCCCAATCCTGAGGGTCGCCCCGTAAAAAAGAAATAACAATTTTCACTTGCTGAGCGGAGTCTCCAGAGGAACAGGGTCTCAGGGACAAAAACAATTTACAATTATTCCTGAAATTTCTAAACTTAAATCGGTCTCCGGAAAACAGTTCAGGAATCGGTATCTTAGGTTCTGACATAGGATTTCTGGTAACATAATCTTGTATGCCCTGCACACGAGCAGCAAGCTGGTCCACACTTGTAATCAAGGTCTGGACATTCATGTCTGCAGCAATCACAAACCACTCAGAGGTAAAGGGGAAAAGAAAAAAAAATGAGAGAGAGAAAAAAAAAACTCAGAACTTTCTTTCTTATAATCCCGCTTCTGCAATGCATATAACATTTAATACTGGCCTGGCAAACTGTTATGACCCCAATGGCGAGGGTCTCAGAGATATCAGCAAGTCTGCGAAGTACAAAAATCCAGCTCATAGGGCAGTGGTAACTGGGTTGACCATATATCTACTCCTAACGCCAACACTAGAAGTAGCCGGGGAACATGCCTACGTTGGTCGCTAGATGTCTCGCGCCAGCCGGAGGACTAACTACCCCTAGAAGAGGAAAACAAAGACCTCTCTTGCCTCCAGAGAATAGACCCCAAAAGTTGGATACAAGCCCCCCACAAATAATAACGGTGAGGTAAGAGGAAATGACAAACACAGAGATGAACTAGGTTTAGCAAAGAGAGGCCCACTCACTAATAGCAGAATGTAGTAAGATAACTTATATGGTCAACAAAAACCCTAACAAAAATCCACACTGGAGATTCAAGAACCCCCGAACCGTCTAACGGCCCGGGGGGAGAACTCCAGCCTCCCTAGAGCTTCCAGCAAGGATAGGATACAGATTATGTACAAGCTGGACAAAAATGCAAAACAAAAACAATAGCAAAAAGCAAGAAAGCAGACTTAGCTTAATCAAGCAGGAACCAGGATCAGTAGACAAGAGCACTACAGATTAGCTCTGATATCAACGTTGCCAGGCATTGAACTGAAGGTCCAGGGAGCTAATATAGCAATACCCCTGACCTAACGACCCAGGTGAGCATACAAGGGATGATAGACATACCCAGAGTAAAAACACTAGTAGCCACTAGAGGGAGCCAAAAGGTAAATTCACAACAGGGGGGGCCAATAACCATGGACCCTCTCCTGGCTATTAATATCTGCCCTCAGTCACTGGCTTTACCATTCTGGCGGAGAAAATTGCGCGGGAGCCCACGCCAATTTTTTCCGCCATTTAACCATTTATTTTAGCAGCTACAGCGCTGAAATTTTGCACATACACACTACTAACATTAGTAGTGTGGAATATGCAAAAAAAAAGGGGATATGAGATGGTTTACTGTATGTAAACCATGTCTCATATCATGTCGGGTTTGTGCAGGAGAAATGAAAAGCCGGCAATTGAATTACCGACTTTTCACTAACACCGCTGCGTATTTCTCGCAAGTCACACTGCTGGTCCGTGTGGAATCCGTATTTTTCTCGCCCCCATAGACTTTCATTGGTGATTTTTTTGCGCAATACGCTGACAAACGCAGCATGCTGCGATTTTGTACGGCCATAGAAAGCCGTATATTACGGATCCGTAATATACGGCTGATAGGAGCAGCCCCATTGAGAATAATTGTGCCGTATGTTATGCGAGTTTTACGGACGTAGTTTCTGCGCTCTTACGTCCGTAAAACTCGCCAGTGTTACGCCGGCCTTAGGTGAAAGTGTTTTGCCTAAGGACGGTGCTCTTCTTGATACGATTCTATAACCATTATTTAAAATATTTGCTATTTCTAGGTCCTCTCTCAAGATGCACAAATTATTTTCAATAATTTTCCTAATCGCAGCAAATTGGTTATTATACTGTAGGACTAACGTGACTGGACCAGTATTAATACGTTCTTTTCTTTTTGGTTTTGAATAGAAACGCGGTCTCCCCTCCACTATTTTCTCAGCTCGGTTTAAATTCCAGTTAGTATACCCTCTCTTTTTCAATCTTTCCTTAATTTGGATAACCTCACTATTGTAGTCTATTTGTGAGCTACAATTGCGTTTTGCTCTAATCATTTCACCCACTGGAATGCTCTTGATTAGGGTTGAGCGAAACGGGTCGTTCATTTTCATAAGTCGCCGACTTTTGGCAAAGTCGGCGTCTCATGAAACCCGACCCGATCCCTGTGCGGGGTCGGCCATGCGGTACGCGATCTTGGCGCCAAAGTCGCGTTTCGTATGACGCGTTTAGCGCCATTTTTACAGCCAATGAATGAGCGTGGGCAGAGTGATGATATAGGTCTTAGGGGAGTGAACGCCTATCGTCATGTTATCGCTTGTGCGCAGTAGGGATTTGGAATGTGCAAAACGAAATTTTCTGTGCTGGGACGGAGGGGGAGAGAGAGAGAGAGAGAGAGAGAGAGAAAAAAATAAAAAAAAAATCCTTCATTGGGTTTCGTGTTTCGGCCGAAACCTGACTTTTCACGGTGGTCGGCCGATTTCACTTGACTCGACTTTTAAGACTGTCGGGTTTCACAAAACCCGACTCGACCCTAAAAAACTAAAGGTCGCTCAACCCTACTCTTGATGGTGTGTTTGGGGTGATGGCTATGAGCATGTAAGATAGTGTTACCTGCAGTGCTTTTTCTAAAGGTGGAAGTTGTAACCACATCTCCATGTGTGCCTCTTAGTTTCAAGTCCAAAAAATTAACCTCATTAAAATCCTGACATACCGTAAATCTTAAATTGAAAAAATTACAGTTTAGATAAAAATCAAATTTTTCTGAAACAGAGAAATTAGGGCCACAAATTAAGATCACATCATCAATATATCTACCGTACCACAGTATGTGGTCTTTGAAAGGATTGTCAACAGTATAGATATATAATTCTTCCCACCAGCTCATGACGAGATTGGCGAGAGACGGGGAATATTTCGCCCCCATAGACACGCCGTTAGTTTGTCTGTAGAAGATGTCATTGAAACAAAAATAATTGTTGGAAATAAGGAAAATTACAACGTCACAAATATAATCCTGAAGTTCTAGTGCAAACTTACTATTTTTCTGTAAATTAAATTTTAATGCATATAAGGCCACTTTATGGGGTATAGAAGTATATAACGAAATTACATCTATAGTGATCCAAGAAAACCCGCTACACCACGTAAAATCCTGCAGGGCATTAAGTACATCAGAGCTATCCCTCAGATAGCCTGGAATCCTTTGAACCAAAGGCTGGAGTAGTGAATCCAACCACTCACCTAGTTTCTCCCCAAGGGAACCAATTCCTGAGACAATTGGTCTCATGGGAGGGGGATTGGTGCCCTTGTGCGTCTTGGGTAAGGCATATAATATGGGAGTTACAGGATTTTCCACTTTAAGGTATGCCATTTCTTTTTTGTTAAAAAAACCCAAATGAAAACCTTCATCAATAATTTTATAGATGCGCACTTTAGTTGTCTCTGTGGGATTATTTTTCAAACGCTCATAAATAGCCTTGTCATTCAACATGTTCTCTACCCAACTCACATAATCTATTTTATTCATGATAACTACTGAACCACCTTTATCAGAATTTTTAATTACAAGATCGTCATTATTTTTTAACTGTTCATAAGCTATCTTCAAATTAGGTGTTAAATTGGAGTTGGTTGGATGTTTTCTGAGTAAATTCTCAGACACGGATTTCAATTCCAATTCCACAGCATTCTGAAATTTATCCATGGCAGGTCTCCTAGATTGCACAGGATAAAAATGAGGATTCGTTATGTGTAAATGAGAGTTCAGTGGAACGCAATCCTGATTCTCAGAATCAAGGTCTTGCAGGCATGTGAGCAGTAGTTGTTCAGAAAAGCTGAGTGTTTTAAATTGATTAGCTGGTATAACACTATCCTCATTAGTGGGGTTAATATCTTCCTCAAAGTGTAGTTTAAGTGTGATATTTCTAATGAATTTATTAACATCACAAATAGTGGAAAACAAATCAAAATTACAGCTGGGAACAAAATTAAGTCCGTGCGAGAGCAGAGTCTGTTGATCCGAGGTGAGTGGAAAAGAAGACAAGTTAATAACATCAAAGTTACCTAATGTGGAGCTCAGATGGTATCTCTGTGTTCCTTTGTTTGGATTGGTGCTTCCTCCCTTTTCTTCGTATTTTCTTTTTTTGAGGTACGGTGGACGCTTGTTCTTTTTGAAATACAAGTTTTTTGACATTTGTGCTGTTTCCGCATCTGAGTCCTCTGTAGCTCCAACTGAAGTATCTAGCTCAGATGAGCTGAAAGTCACCTGTTTGGGTGAATAATGGGGATTGAAATGGTGTTTGGAACGTCTCAGTATAGGTCTGGGAGATTTATTCACATTCTCCCATCTCCCCCACTCATAAACTTGATCCAGGGAATAGTCATTTAAATCTCGTTCTAATTTGCGTTTTTTTATATCCATTATTTTCATCTCCGCTTTGTGAATTTTTTCTTCACTTTGAGCAAAAAAGTTTTTTAAATGTTCTTTAGACATTTTACTGTTGATTTCTTTTTTCACAACTTCAATGCTATTTTGTAGTTCAGATAAAGCATTTTCCTCTTCCCGTATGATTAGAGAAATCAACTTCAGTGAGCAATCTGAGAGGATAATATTCCAGTCCTTGACAAACTTGTCTGAATAAATTGGAGAAACTTGTAATGGAGGTAAAAGAGCCTATTTAACCCATTGTTACATGTGTAAGTACAATTAGTAGGATAAATCTGAAAGAAAATAACCAAAAATATGTGACTAAGTGTGAATATTTACCAAAAACACAAAGTTCATCTTACAACAGTTGTTGGTTCTTTTTTCTTTTTCTTTTTTGTTAATAAACAAACGTCACTAATAAATTTGGCATATGCAAAAATAAATAACAACAATTGTCATTTTAGTGCCATAAGCACATTTGTTGCGTCTTTTGCCTGCGATTGCAATTACTCATGAATACTCTGCTTTTTGGTACTGGATTTTCCCCTTTTTTTGCAACTTATACTTGTTATTGTTATGTTCGATGCTCAAAGTATTTGGTTATTTATAACTGTAGTCATAATTGTTCAATTCTTAATAAGAATTTTTATTTATGTATTTTTTTTTTTTTTTAATACAAATTTCATTGCATGAAATTTTTTTAATCTGTATCATTATTGGTAATATTTTTGCTTTGTTATATATGTATATTGTTCAGATGGATTGTCATGCTATGAAAACTATATGTCTGTTTATCTTACGCCCACTTTTTAACTTAGTTATGCTAATCATTTACCCCAGCGGTGTGTTTTCCGGTTCAGGGTTATTTAAGTGGGACACATGGGTCTTTTGGAATGTCATGATTAAGGGAGCTTAGTCTCCAGAAACGCGTTGAGATTCTTGCCCATATGGCTTGTGCTGAAGTCTGTATCCTCTATGCTCAATAGTATGTGAATAAAGAAAACTCTTTTTTACGGATTCGGTGGAGCTGGACATTGTTTTCTTTTTGGACTCTATACGCATGAACACAGCGGGTCCGTGCTCCCGAGGACTGGTTTATGCATCACGGGTGAGCTGGTTTATATTCCTTCTTTCAAAATTATATCATCTCTGCCCAGGGTTTGGCTATGGATCCTGCCAAACTACAAGCTGTGATGGACTGGCAGGAACCCCATTCACTTAAAGCGGTGCAGCGCTTTATGGGGTTCATCAATTACTATCGCCAGTTCATTCCACACTTTTCAACTTTGGTAGCTCCCTTGCTTTCCCTCACCAAGAAGGGAGCAAATCCCAAGTTGTGGTCGGAGGATGTCTCCAAGGCATTCCTTTCGATTAAGTCACACTTTGCTAGCGCTCCAATTCTACATCGTCCCGATGTAGATAAGCCATTTATTATGGAGGTGGATGCCTCATCCGTTGGTGCTGGAGCAGTCCTTTTCCAAAAGGATGCTGAAGGTCGGAAGCATCCTTGCTTCTTCTTCTCCAAGACCTTCACACCAGCGGAGAGGAATTATTCCATCGGGGACAGGGAGTTGCTAGCAATGAAGTTGGCTTTTTCTGAGTGGAGACACCTCTTGGAGGAAGCTCGCTTTCCCTTCCAAGTATTCACCGACCACAAAAACTTGGTGTATATACAGACGGCCCAGCGGCTGAATTCTCGCCAGGCCAGATGGTCCCTGTTCTTCTCCCGGTTCCATTTTACTCTCCATTTTCTCTCTGGAGAGAAGAACATTCGTGCCGATGCTCTCTCTCGCTCCGTAGTGTCATCTGAGGAGGAGGATGAGGAGCCTCGGCTTATTGTCCCCTCTGAGAGCCTGAGAACTGTGGCCCCGGTTTTGCTAGAGTCCGTGCCCCCAGGCAAGACTTTCGTACCAGCAAATTTGCGATCGGAGGTTCTCTCTTGGGCTCACTCGTCCAGAGTGGGTGGACATTTTGGAACCAAGAGGACATCTGAGCTTTTGGCGAGGACGTACTGGTGGCCGCATATGGCCCGTGACGTCGGGGACTATATTCGGGCGTGTGTCTCCTGCGCCCAGAATCGGTCTTCACGGCAACGGCCTGCCGGGTTACTTTACCCCATGCCGGTGGCAGACAGGCCTTGGGAGATGGTCGGGATGGACTTTGTGGTGGGTTTGCCCAAGTCTCGCGGCTGTACCATCATTTGGGTCATCACCGATCATTTCTCGAAAATGGTGCATTTGGTGCCACTACCACGGTTACCTTCTACACGGGCCTTGGCGGCGTTGTTCATTAAGCATATTTTCCGCTTACATGGTATGCCTGATAAAGTTGTCAGCGACCGGGGTCCCCAGTTTGCGTCTCGGTTTTGGAGAGAGCTCTGCCGTTTACTCAGCATAGAGCTGAATCTCTCCTCTGCATATCATCCCGAGACGAATGGGTTGGTAGAGAGAACCAATCAGACTCTGGTGACATACTTACGACACTTTGTCTCTGCTAGGCAGGATGACTGGGCATCTTTGTTACCTTGGGCGGAATTTGCCTTGAATAATGCCGTAGCCGATTCCACTGGTCAGACTCCTTTTCTTCTTAATTACGGCCAGCATCCGCGTGTCCCTGTGCCCATGCCCGTGTCATCCACCGATTCTAGGGTGGCAGACTGGGCGGTGGAGGCACGTGACATCTGGGACCGCACACAGGATGCCATCCAGGCCTCCAAGGAGAGAATGAGGGTCTCGGCTGATACACACCGACGCCCCGCTCCGACCTTTGCTCCTGGCGACTTAGTGTGGCTCTCCGCCCATAACATCAGTCTGCGAGTTGAGTCCACTAAGTTTGCGCCTTGCTACATTGGTCCGTTCAAGGTTCTGGAACAGGTGAACCCTGTGGTCTACCGTTTGGCTATTCCTCCACGCCTTGGTATCACCGATACCTTTCACGTTTCCCTCTTAAAGCCCGTTCAGTTGTCCCGCTTTTCTGAGTCATCTGCCGGGGCATCGGGTTCATCCACGGATGAGTTTGAGGTGAATGCTATCGTGGGGTGCAAGGTGGTACGTGGCAAGAAATTTTATCTGGTGGATTGGAAGGGTCACGGTCCTGAGGATAGAACCTGGGAGCCTGTGGAGCACATTCGGGCTCCGCTGCTCATTGCAGCTTTTGAGCGTAGCGAGGCTCAAGGAGGGGGGGGCCCTAGGAGGGGGGGTAATGTTAGGAGTCGAGTTTCCTCTGCTGCACAGGGGGACTCTCGATCCGTCTCTGCTGCAGTCTCCCATTCTCCATCGGCCGCAGCGGAGCCTGCTCAGCGGAGACGTCGGTCCCAGCATCTCACTGAGTCTGATTCAGTGCAAAGGGTTATTGCTGCCTCTCCAGGCTCTACTATTGTACCCTGCACTGATCTACGGCGAACAGGCCTTCGGGGGACTAAGTCCTGCTTTGCACATACTGAGCATGCCCAGGGCAAGATCTCTCACTGGAGATCAGGGGTCACATGTTCAGCTTCTGCAGCCAAGTCCATTGGTCCTTTCAGGAAGGTCCAATAGGTGCTAGGACTAAGTCCTGCTCTGCACACACTGAGCATGCCCAGGGCAAGATCTCTCAGTGGAGATCTAGGGTCACATGCTCAGGTATGGCAATCTCTCATTGGTCCTCTTCTTTAAGGTCCTGTAGGTGCTGCAGCTATTTAAGGCTCGCATGGCCGCACGGCCATGCGCTAGTATCCTCATATGTTACATGCTTTGCGCCATTGTGGTCATTTGTGTGAATGTGTTCAGGGACCTGACTGAAATAGCCCCTAGAATGCTGGCACCTCCGGTGAGGAGTTTGTGTGTTAGAGTATTCAGGGACCCGGCTGAAATAAGCCCTTAGAATGCTGGCACCTCCGGCGAGGAGTGTAGTATGCATGGATGACCACTGACTGCTCTCGTCTGGGTAGTTAGCCTGTGTCTCAGTGAGAGTTAACAGGGCACAGAGCTTTGTCTTCTCGGCCACTCTGTGAAGCTAACAGAGCTGGTTATTTCCACCATATAGCGCCGCCATCCACTTAGCAGCAGGATATTCCTGCACGGTGGATCCCGGGTTGCGAACGCACCAATCACCTCAATAAATATATTCGGTGCGTTCCGCAAACCCTAACACTCTCTTCCCCTATATCAGTGTTCCCCAACTCCGGTACTCAAGAGCCACCAACAGGTCATGTTTTGAGGATTTCCTTAGTGTTGCACAGGCCATTGAATGCTTTCCTGTCCAGGTCATGCAATTATCACCTGTGCAATACTAAGGAAATCCTGAAAACATGACCTGTTGGTGGCTCTTGAGGACCGGACTTGGGGAACACTGCCCTATATCATGGTGCTCACAAATTAAGTAGCAAAACCTGTTGACAGATTATGTTTAAAGGGAATATGTCACCACATTTGACCTACAAGGATATCGGAAGGAGATATAAAAGAGGAGACCAGGGGCGCAGAGTCTAAGTGTAGGTGTATATTCACAGCAAGAAATATATATTGTTGCACTCACCCTTTGGATGTCTTGTATGTACATTCAATTGATCCGTATGATGGATCCATGCCTTATAATATTCCGGTTTGCAGCACATATAATACCTGATGAAGGCCGTTGTGGGCTGAAACGTGTTGTTTTGTTCTTATTAATGTGGAGCGCCCCCACACCGCCGCAGGGCCGAGGGGTACCCGGAGCCGGGCCTCTGGGATCTCAGTCCTGGGGTTGTCACGATGGCTAGACCCGGTCCGTGGCCCTGTCTGTCAGTGGGGGACGTCCGTTGCAAATAGGTACTGTTAACGGTGGTGTAGCGGTGCAGTTGTGGGGTGCAGGTCGCGGTAAATAACGAGGACACCAGGTTGCAGTCTCTTTACCTCTTTACTGGAGATCTCTCGGTCCTCAGTCCAGAATCCGGTCCACCAGGCTGCGCAAGTCCGGCCGGTCCACTGGCACTTCCAGAGTTCTCCTCACAGGTGGAAATCAGTGCCTTCCTTCTTAGCGCTTTGTGTTGTAGTCCTTCCCTGCTGTGCTTACGGAAAGTACCCCACAACTGTTGTGTCTGTTTCTTAAGTTCCCTCACAACTCGATTAACTGGTCTTCTGCTAATCTTCCGTCCCTTCCTGATGTTACAGTAAGAACGGCACCCGTTTGTCAGGTAGGCCTGGAGTTCTTCCGGGACCCTAGAGACGCCCCTCTCCCGCAATTGCCCCCCAAGACTTCATAGGTGATATGTGGTAGACAGCCCGCCTGAGACTGACTGTCCTGCCGCTGTTTGGAGTATGGCTTGAAGCTGTATATTATTCCACTCCCTCGGCGTTCCGGCCACCGGTAATGCGCCTCAGCAAGGTGCTGCCTCTTTCAACAAAACCCCTGCTGGTATTCTCCTTCTGCTTGATCTCGTTTCTCACTCAGCACAATCTATCTCGCTTCTAATCCTTTCTTAGGGCACCGCCGCTATTCTGAGCAGGCACGGTCCCGTTACGTTCTTTCAATGCCAAGCCTCTGCCAGGATCCCACCCCTGGCAGAGACCCTACTGTCTCTTCCTCCACAACACCCTCTCTCACTAGGTGTTGCTTCGTTCAATCCAGTCAGCTTTCTCTACTAACTTCCTGCCTGACCCCCAGTTTACCCACTATGGTGGGGAGTGGCCTAATGAATAGCACCCTTAGCTCCCCCCGGAGGCCCAGCTGTGAAACATATTGGTGTCTGTGATACCTGATTGGAGGAACTCCTTCAGTGCCATCGAACGCACCATGGCTCCCCTTAGTGGCGGAGCCACAGTACTGCAACGACCAGGACTCTGGGGCGCTGCACTCCCCCCTGGTTAAACACAGTACTCCGGGACTGGGAAGAAAACAACAATACAGGTTAGCAAAAAGACATACAAATTTGTTGAGTGCAAAACAATAAGCATACTTGAACAGGCTTCCCTTTATGGGAGGTGAGGACACTTTAACGTTACAAAACATAATTAAATATCATAGCAACAGGCTACAATTAACTCTCATTACCCAACTGGGTATTCTACTAAGTGCAAATGCTGGAACAATAAATTAACATTGCCTTTAGGAAACATACACTCTTAGTTTACCAAAGGCCTTCCTACAATCACATTACAGGGCAAGGTAACTTCACATTCTCCTACTTTGAACCTGCAGGACCGCCTGTCCCTATGGCACCAGACCTACTGCCTCTCCTTTCTTTTACAGGACCGCCCCGTTCAGCCAGGGCCTACTGCCTTTCTCTACTATACATAGTATAGACATAACATTCCTTTCAATTTGAGAGCATGGAGCCCACTCTGCTTGGCTCCTATAAGGACTCACTCACTAACCCCTACGGGTCTACTTTCTGTCCTTAGTAACGAACTAACTTTCTATGGGGACGCAGGGTTTACCTTCTATCCTCACCTTCGTTATTACTTCTTTACTTTCAGTTAAACGGAACTCTACATCTACCCCTACGGGCTTTCTGCATCTTTCTCTTCAAAGAACATTATCTAGGTTTCACATTTTAAACAAATTAAACACACATAACTTTTCCATGAAAAACAGTTACATTTCCTTCAAAGCATTATCTTGACATTACTGTTCTAAAACAGTATCACTTTCAAGTTCAATTCTAACCTCCCCTTTAAGAGGAGATCAAGTCTTTCTGAGGTAGCTCTTCTTCTCAGCCTACCAGTCCATGCAAAGGCTCCGGAATGGTATCTTCGCAAAATGTCTTTAAACAAAACCAGTAGGAAGCACCTTTAAGAAGGTGCAAACTATTTACAAGAAAGTTCAAATCATGCACAGTCCATGATTTCGCAGTTTGTGTAACTTTGTGCAAAACTTCAAGAAAACAACAATAGTGACCCCGGGTCAACAAAGGGGTCACCTTTCTTAAAGTTTACCCTGGACGGGTTTAGCAGCAACTTAAAGAACAAACAGTAACTATTTACATTTTCAGGTTTCCGAGGTTTACTCTTGTTCAGGTGGCTTGGGCTCCTGCCCCCCGGCCACTGTGGTGCCAGTGTCCGCGGTTCGAACGTGCAGATGAACTCGACTGGCCAACTCGGTGGCCGCTACCAGGCGCACCGTTGCGATGGTGACAAGGTCGGGTGCTCCTGGGACCAGGTCCGAGGTGGTAAGGGTCGCGGCTCCAAACATACACCGCCGAACATTCCGTGCATACCACCCGAGCGGGTTCTGGTGGCGGCTGTAGGTCACCTGATCCCCCTTTTGCAATGGTTCTCCACTTCGGCCACAGCAGGGAGCCCTCACGTTACAGTGCGCAACAAAAACGTCAGTATCCAATCCCGGCTCGTGTATGAGGCCCCACCCCCTTCTTGCATGGTAGGCCAACACAGTGCCCCGCCTTATCGTGTCTCTGTCATCCCATGCCGGAGGGGATTGTTGTATTTTCGATGGACCCATCGGCTCGGCCTCTTTCCGGCCTTTCCACTGTAGAATCAAGCACTGTCTATATTGTTCCCACGTAAGCACCGCAAGAGTGGACCCGTCCTCCTGGGATCCATCTGTTCCAACCCAGGGGCTGTCCCACCGAAGAACTACTCCATCTAGACTCACATCCACAGGCTCCCCCACTCTAGTCGACAGCGGTGGCACCATCCTCCCCAGGTCACCAGGGGATAACACCATTAACCCTGCCGAGAAGGGTCGACCTTTACTGAGATGGAGGTGGGTCGTGGAAGCGGGCTCGTGAGGGGGAGCAGGGGCGTCTTCCGTACCTACGCCTGATGTGGTTCCACCGATGTCGATCCGGTCCGCTAACAAGAACGCTGGAGTCGGCTGCTGCTCGGACCGCGGCTCTTCCAATGCGGCCCCCGAACGCTGCTCCGCTCGCTGTGGTTCCTCCTCCACGGACTCCAAGGTCAGGGTTGGTGGACTCAGCTCTGATATCTGTTCCAGGAGTTTCAGGTCCTCCGGCTGCAGGGGACATAAGCCCGTCTCCGGTGAAGAGGGGCAAGCCGGAGTCGCATCTTCCTCGCTCAGGCACTTGCTGTTCATCATCGCTGTCTGATAGTCGGTGGCAGTGCATGCATCTGACTCCGCCATTTCTCCGAGGTCGGGCTTCTCCATCTCCTGCTTCCCGCCGTTGCAAATCAGGAGGTTGTCTTCTGCTTTGGGGCAGGTCATCTCCTTGCAGCCCGAAGCGCAGAGGGCGGTATCCATTTCTCGCGCCATTCTGGTAGTCTCGTCCCATAGCACGCCCTCCTTCTTCTCCAAAGTAGCAATGGCAGCGGCTTTTGGCGGGAACTTCTCTTGGTCAATGGTAGCACACAGTCTCTCAATAAAGCTACAGTTCATGCACAACAAATCACAGTCTCTAGGCACACATGACCTGATTCTTCAGGCTTAAGTAGATCCTGTTCGTGACGCCAAGATTTGGAGCGCCCCCACACCGCCGCAGGGCCGAGGGGTACCCGGAGCCGGGCCTCTGGGATCTCAGTCCTGGGGTTGTCACGATGGCTAGACCCGGTCCGTGGCCCTGTCTGTCAGTGGGGGACGTCCGTTGCAAATAGGTACTGTTAACGGTGGTGTAGCGGTGCAGTTGTGGGGTGCAGGTCGCGGTAAATAACGAGGACACCAGGTTGCAGTCTCTTTACCTCTTTACTGGAGATCTCTCGGTCCTCAGTCCAGAATCCGGTCCACCAGGCTGCGCAAGTCCGGCCGGTCCAATGGCACTTCCAGAGTTCTCCTCACAGGTGGAAATCAGTGCCTTCCTTCTTAGCGCTTTGTGTTGTAGTCCTTCCCTGCTGTGCTTACGGAAAGTACCCCACAACTGTTGTGTCTGTTTCTTAAGTTCCCTCACAACTCGATTAACTGGTCTTCTGCTAATCTTCCGTCCCTTCCTGATGTTACAGTAAGAACGGCACCCGTTTGTCAGGTAGGCCTGGAGTTCTTCCGGGACCCTAGAGACGCCCCTCTCCCGCAATTGCCCCCCAAGACTTCATAGGTGATATGTGGTAGACAGCCCGCCTGAGACTGACTGTCCTGCCGCTGTTTGGAGTATGGCTTGAAGCTGTATATTATTCCACTCCCTCGGCGTTCCGGCCACCGGTAATGCGCCTCAGCAAGGTGCTGCCTCTTTCAACAAAACCCCTGCTGGTATTCTCCTTCTGCTTGATCTCGTTTCTCACTCAGCACAATCTATCTCGCTTCTAATCCTTTCTTAGGGCACCGCCGCTATTCTGAGCAGGCACGGTCCCGTTACGTTCTTTCAATGCCAAGCCTCTGCCAGGATCCCACCCCTGGCAGAGACCCTACTGTCTCTTCCTCCACAACACCCTCTCTCACTAGGTGTTGCTTCGTTCAATCCAGTCAGCTTTCTCTACTAACTTCCTGCCTGACCCCCAGTTTACCCACTATGGTGGGGAGTGGCCTAATGAATAGCACCCTTAGCTCCCCCCGGAGGCCCAGCTGTGAAACATATTGGTGTCTGTGATACCTGATTGGAGGAACTCCTTCAGTGCCATCGAACGCACCATGGCTCCCCTTAGTGGCGGAGCCACAGTACTGCAACGACCAGGACTCTGGGGCGCTGCAAATGTGTCCTAATAAATTTGGTACTGAGCAAATTATCTCAACCTCCAAACTACCCTTGTCTTCCGGAAGCGCCAAGAAATGATTTTTTTTTTTCTAACCATTGTATTCACATTTGACCCACCTAATCTATTAATAAGGGCATACAGGTTATAGACTGCTGAAAACAAGTCCTCCTTGTATGCCTCATATCAGATGCCTTGTTGTTGATAAATAGTCTTTTATCACTTTATGTAAATTATTTCTTCCAGGCTCTGAGGAGAACTCTCCCTGGAAGATAACTCTGCCTCCAGAGCTTGTTTTGAATAGAAGGGGAGTTACCAGTATGATATGTGATGACAGTTCTTTGTTCTCCTGATTTCACTGCAGAGCTGTGTGTGATTATACCTGACACATCTGCAGGTTCCTCTCAGCTTCCATCTCAGGTAGACAGGGTTGTAATATTGTTACGATACAGCAGAGCTCAAGAGCTGCAAAAAATGTGTTTGCAAGAAGACAAAGTTCGTTTATCCTGTTCTGTGTTAGCTACATGTCTCACACTGGTAACTCCTTCTTTTATCTTAGCTAAGCTCCGGAGGCAGAGTTATCTTCCAGGCAAGATCCTCCCCATAACCTGGAAGACGTCAATTACATGTAAGAAAAACATGGATTTCTCTGAAATAAGAGATTGGATAGCAGATATCAAGGTATCATTATATTCAGCTTTTATGACTTACATGTCCATATAAATGGCTTAGCAGGGTTGATCCTACTGACAGATTAAGGCTTACATTAGGTTATACATAATGCAATGATGTAATTTCCCATAGACAAAAAATATTTCATTCTAGTAAAAAAAGAAAATGTTAATGTCCCGTCATGAAGTTATACACTGTAAGACAAAGCAGAATTTCTTTTATGCATTTTGACATAATTAAAAGGTATATAAACTTAAATAATCTTATATGTCAGCCACAATGGTACATACAGCAAGGCCTCAGATAGCTACCTTAGTAATTATAAAGTCTGTAAATCAGTTTATTAAAAAATTGTGTTGTCTAAGCCCTGAAAAATCCAAACTGATAACCCATAGGTGTTTCCCTACTGTCAAACTTGCTGTCATCTTCCTGTAATCCATCTCTAGTAGTAATCCATCTGCAGGAGTAGAGACACTGACACGGGTTACAGAAAGCGGGAACTTGCCACTGTCCCTGCTCCTTGCGTCTCATAGCTATCAAAGTTTTGAATCACAAAACAAGTATTTTTTAGACTTGTACAAGGAATGCCCAAGAACACCCCCAAACTCTTAGGTACAGTGGCGTATATATAAACCATAAGTCTCCATAGAAAAAAATTCTAATTGGGTCACCCACCTAAAAGAAAAATATTCAGCAGAGTAGGCAGGGTCACGGTACATAAGTGTAGTCACAAAAGACCATATCTCCCACCTTTTATAGATAAGGAGAGGGACATGTGTTGCAACACATACATAATTGTGCCCTATCTGAAACCCCTTGGTTTTTTCACCCTCTACCACACCTCAGTCATGGTCTCCATAGACTATAATGACCCTCAAAAATGTCCCCTCATATGCAGTATGATACTCCCACACTGGATTCTTCCACAAGCACAGTATGATGACCCCAGAGTGACTCCAGCAAAGATACCACAGTACAGTATGATAGCCCAATAGTTTCACCACACACAATATGATCCTCTCATAGCCTTCCACACATGGTATGATGTTCTCATAGATTTTTCTGTATACAATATGATGGCCCCAGGTAAATTATGATGGTTCACACAGCTGTCCTATACACAGTATGATGGCCCTCACAGCTGTCCTATACACAGTATGATGGCCCTCCCAGCTCTCCTATACACAGTATGATGGCCCTCACAGCTCTCCTATACACAGTATGATGGCCCTCACAGCTCTCCTATACACAGTATGATGGCCCTCACAGCTCTCCTATACACAGTATGATGGCCCTCACAGCTCTCCTATACACAGTATAATGGCCCTCACAGCTCTCCTATACACAGTATGATGGCCCTCACAGCTCTCCTATACACAGTATGATGGCCCTCACAGCTCTCCTATACACAGTATGATGGCCCTCACAGCTCTCCTATACACAGTATGATGGCCCTCACAGCTCTCCTATACACAGTATAATGGTCCTCACAGCTCTCCTATACACAGTATGTTGGCCCTCACAGCTCTCCTATACACAGTATGATGGCCCTCACAGCTCTCCTATACACAGTATAATGGCCCTCACAGCTCTCCTATACACAGTATGATGGCCCTCACAGCTCTCCTATACACAGTATGATGGCCCTCACAGCTCTCCTATACACAGTATGTTGGCCCTCACAGCTCTCCCATACACAGTATGATGGCCCTCACAGCTCTCCTATGCACAGTATGATGACCATTACAACTCTCCTATGCACAGTATGATGGCCCTCACAGCTCTCCTATACACAGTATGATGGCCCTCACAGCTCTCCTATGCACAGTATGATGGCCCTTACAGCTCTCCTATACACAGTATGATGGCCCTCACAGCTCTCCTATACACAGTATGATGGCCCTCACAGCTCTCGTATACACAGTATCATGGCCCTCACAGCTCTCCTATACACAGTATCATGGCCCTCACAGCTCTCCTATGCACAGTATGATGACCCTCACAGGTCTCCTATACACAGTATGATGGCCCTCACAGCTCTCCTATACACAGTATGATGGGCCTCACAGCTCTCCTATACACAGTATCATGGCCCTCACAGCTCTCCTATACACAGTATGATGGCCCTCACAGCTCTCCTATACACAGTATGATGGCCCTCACAGCTCTCCTATACACAGTATGATGGCCCTCACAGCTCTCCTATACACAGTATGATGGCCCTTACAGCTCTCCTATGCACAGTATGATGGCCCTTACAGCTCTCCTATACACAGTATGATGGCCCTCACAGCTCTCCTATACACAGTATGATGGCCCTCACAGCTCTCCTATACACAGTATGATGGCCCTCACAGCTCTCCTATACACAGTATGATGGCCCTTACAGCTCTCCTATGCACAGTATGATGGCCCTTACAGCTCTCCTATACACAGTATGATGGCCCTCACAGCTCTCCTATACACAGTATGATGGCCCTTACAGCTCTCCTATGCACAGTATGATGGCCCTTACAGCTCTCCTATACACAGTATCATGGCCCTCACAGCTCTCCTATGCACAGTATGATGACCATTACAACTCTCCTATGCACAGTATGATGGCCCTCACAGCTCTCCTATGCACAGTATGATGGCCCTCACAGCTCTCCTATGCACAGTATGATGGCCCTCACAGCTCTCCTATGCACAGTATGATGGCCCTCACAGCTCTCCTATACACAGTATGATGGCCCTCACAGCTCTCCTATGCACAGTATGATGACCATTACAACTCTCCTATGCACAGTATGATGGCCCTCACAGCTCTCCTATGCACAGTATGATGGCCCTCACAGCTCTCCTATGCACAGTATGATGGCCCTCACAGCTCTCCTATGCACAGTATGATGTCTTTACAGTTTCCTTATACATATCATGATGCCTTTACAGCCCCCCACAGAGTTTGATGGTCACAACAACTTCCCTGTAGAATGTGTGATGCTCATACACAGTATGATGACCCGATACACCCTATACACAGTAAAAATAATGGTATGATGCACTCACAGCACATTTTAATTAGTATGATTTCTCTATAGCTCACCTATATACAGTATGAGGCCCCACAGCTTCCCTATTCACTATGATGGCTCCACAGCTCTCTATACAAATTATGAAGTCACCTCAAGTACTGACTGATGTGTTAATAAAAAAAACTACTCTACATCCTGCTTCCACGAGTCTTCACCCCATAGCGTATGCCTAGCCTGCCACTTTGAGCAGTATACTACTGATTGGGTTTTCTCCAAAATGGAAAAAAAAACTAGTGCAGAGTTTCCATGACCTTCTCCCCATTTTATGCACAGTCCAAGGGACAGTTCAAGGTCAGGCAGCCATTGAACAAGGGCAGAAATACTATCACCTATAGTGCTGGCAGAATGCTTACAGAGAGGAGCATCCCACTCAAAAATATAGAATGGTAATTTGCAGAGCATGAGAATATGAACCAGAACTAGTTTCAGAGATATGAGTAACCCCAGAAAAAAGAACTATGACATTAAATATAAACTAAAAGTTATTATGAATAGTTAAAAATAGATAAAGACATGAGTAATGTTACAGGGATAACATCTTAAAGGGAACCTGTCACCGAAATTTGGCGGGACCGGTTTTCGGTCATATGGGCGGGGTTTTCTGGTGTTTGATTCACCCTTTGCTTACCCGTTGGCTGCATGCTGGCCGCAATATTGGATTGAAGTTCATTCTCTGTCCTCCGTAGTACACGCCTGCGCAAGGCAATCTTGCCTTGCGCACACGCAGTATGCTTTGCCCAACTGCGTGCAAAGCCGAAAAGCATTAGTGCGCATGCGCCGGCACACTATGTCCCGGAACACAGAGAAATACTTCCGGGACATAGTGCGCCGGCACATGCGCAATAATGCTTTTCGGCTTTGCCCGCAGTTGGGCAAAGCATACTGCGCATGCGCAAGGCAAGATTTCCTTGCGCAGGCGTGTACTACGGAGGACAGAGAATGAACTTCAATCCAGTATTGCGGCCAGCATGCAGCCAGCGGGTAAGCAAAGGATGAATCAAACACCCGAAAATACCCCGCCCATATGACCAAAAGCCGGTCCCGCCAAATTCCAGTGACAGGTTCCCTTTGACACCAAAATGGTGAATGCACTGATCATAATCAGCCTATACAAACGGTTAACGCAGTCAGCCAGCACAAATGGTGAATGCATTTATCGAAGTCAGCCAGTGTGGTGCCCCTGAGGGTCCAGTCGCCACAGAGTACTGCACTTAAATAGTAATACAATTGGCGCACAGCAAAATGGAGCAAATCTCACAATATCAATGGGGGTGCAAGCCAAGTTAACAAAAAGCAGGAAATGGCAAAAGAAAAAAAAGAAGTCACTTATAAGGTATGCACACCACCCAATATCATATAATATAATCTGTATCTGTATGTAACCTGTGTTACAGGTTGGATCTTATTTGTGGATCTTAAGCACCTGTCCCCCGTGTGGATCTCTACCACATTATTGCATTATTGAAGTTATTAGATTCAAGGTGTTTTGTGTATATTTCTTTGACTCAGTGCTGCGTATTATTCACCTGGTGGGTGTGCTGGTAGAATTATATATTCGCATACCTCCATGGGTGTATTTTCTCTGGCTGCCGTTACTTATTGCTTTAATGTATAACACTGTGTATTGCTATTTTTCACACAGGTGGGGGGTATGTGGTGGAGTGTTGCTTTGTTTTAATTGGTTTTAAAATGTTGTTACCAATAAAGTTTGCTGTTTTATATTATATGATATTGGGTGGTGTGCATACCTTATAAGTGACTTCTTTTTTTCTTTTGCCAGAGTACTGCACCTCATCCAGAGGTGTGGGATTCCACTCTCAGGTAAGGAGGGGGCACTGCACAGAACCCTACACCTGCATCCAACACCGGACAATTCAGTCAGGGAACCTGGACACACCCTAAGGGAGAAAGGTCTCATCTCAGGCTGGATAGGAAAGGGTGTTAGAGGAGTAGGTGGGGTAGGTAGAGTAGGGGAGAAGCTTATGAAAAACATCAGCATTAAGCGGAGATTGTGAGAGAAGTGGAACTGAGCAGACGTGAGGGTCTGCAGCTCCTGTGAGACAGAAAGACTGAAACAGACAGAAAGGAGTTCCCAGAAAGTGAGGTAACTGAAGGCAAGTGAAACAGAAAGAACCAAAGGAAGGGATCCTAGAGGCATGGGTAGTGAGAAGTCCACCCGTGGGGCTCGTATCCATGCTGACCATCGTCGGGTGGAGGGACCAGGTCACAGTGAGGGAGCGGCCCTCAAATTAGTGGAGAAACTAAGAACTCAGCTAGCTAACCAGAGGCTGTGGCTTTTGCAAGAAGTACAGTCACATCTGCACACATTCGCTGAAAAGGCAGCTGTATAGGATTCAGGGAGGACTTAGCACTCACCGTCTGGCAGAATCCGTGGCTGCTGGCTTGGGACACTGTGTGGCAGGCACAGGGCAGGAGAGGCGATAGCCAGCGCAGAAAGCAGCCAGAGAAAGGAACATAGAAAGAGGGTTCTGGAAAGTGCACCCAAATTGCTTGAGAGCTGGCTGGACCACAAGCCTGGAGGACACAGCACCCCGGCTGGGGCAACTAAGAACTGTGAGTAAAGCATTGGAAACTGCACCATGCTGTGTCCTCACATTTATTTACTGCGCCATCCACCATGCACCACAGCTGCTACAACTACCACAACAGCCATCACCACCATATTAGAATCTAAGTGCCCTGGGACTAAAGCTCTGCCTGTGGAGAGCTGTACCTACTCTGCTGCATCACCACCAGCCCCAGCGGTCTCTTCAAGCAGTGTCGGCTAACATCTCACATTTGCTGAATACCACAGATGGCGTCACGAACATTTATCCCATAAACTTTATTCCCATTTCAATTCCACTTTTATTGGACGCCCAGGGCCATGGACCAGGTCACTGCCGCCATGACACATCCAATTTAAGAACCGGCAAGGTGCCGAGTATGCCGCGGTCCTGGCGGGCGCTCCACCAGCACAGTGAACGCCATGAATGGAGTCAGCCAGCACAGTGAACGCCATGAACGCAGTAAGCCAGCACAAACAGTGAAATTAGTGTTGGTTAATATCTATTTTGAAGTGCTATGATATGATTACTGGTTACTTATGGATCATTATTAATGACTAGAGCATGAGAATAGTTGTAATTAGTGGATACATTTGACTGGTGTGTACGTTAAAAGTTGCTTTAACTTGTTGAGGGGATTGAGGGCAGGGCTAAGAATTGGTTTAGGTAGATCATATCGTCCTTTTTTGACATTTGAGCATTTACAGTTCTTGGTGTTTGTAGTGGAGGTGTATTTTACAGTTGTTTCACTTTATGTGTATTTGTTTAGTCATATATGAAATGCTTTATATATATGTAAACGCCGTGTGCACAGCTGTATTTCTGGTGCAGAGACTAGGTTCCCAAACCATATAGTAAATAATAAAGAAGTCTCGCACTCAACTTAAATCTTTTAGATTGACAAATTTAATTGTATTGGAGTAGCACTGGAAACGTTTCAGCTCTTAATGAGCTTTCATCAGTCACGTGCTGTGCCTTTCAGTGTGTGTTAATCATATCTTTGGTTAGAATATAGATCCTAAATTGTGCAGTGGATGGCCGCCCCGGGATAGCGTAGTGGATATTGCTGGTATGCAAAGTGCATAGGAGCTCATTTATATATGTTGTTGGAGGGGGTGGCCTCAATGAGGAGGGCCAGCACTTAGGTAGAGGCTGGAGGAGTGTTACCAGCACAGAAGTGGGGGCTGGAGGGGAGCCGCCTCGACTTGTGTGTCAGTTATCCTCTCAGACGCGGTGTCCACCGCTAGTCTGTCTCGGTGGACACCGCGTCTGAGAGGATAACTGACACACAAGTGGACTATAGACCGCGGACATTGCTGGTTTATGGCGGGACTCCCAGCCACTGCGGGACCCGCTCTGCATAGAACTACACACGGACCAGTTTGATTTTTGATGGACTGTCTTTCTTTGATATACTAAGAAGACCCATTGGCATTTTTCATAGATAACTCCCCTGATGATTCTCCTTCATTGGAGTTGAAACGCGTAGGGAGATAAGAGACATTTAGGGTTTACTGTGGTTGGTGGGTGGCCATAGCAGGGCTCACTTGGGGCCTGTCCTTGTGAGGACAGGAGCTCTACAGGGGTATACAGGGAAGATAGTGGTTATATTGTATTTCCCTACCCTTGACCCTGTTTTCTTCGTTTTTGTATTCATCTGGAACCACCTACCCCACAGAATTGGTGAGACATCCTCTAATTGTCCGTCTAAATTGGTAAGACTATTCCAGTTTTTTTATTCATTTAGCACTGGTTCACTTTAGCACTTTGTTACACTGTCTATATATGTGTTTTTTGGTAAGGGCCCAGGTATTTTATATATATTTATTAAAAGTTATGTTTTAATCTAGTGAACATCCTCCATAGCTATTTCTACATTTATTCTGAGGGTTAGGACACGGCAAGTTACATTACAAGCCTTAGCTGCTTCCGAATATGGAAAATAACACAAAAGAACGGTAAAAATGGATGCAAATTTTTTTAGAAGGGGATCTAGATTTCATTTTCTTTTATTAGGACAGTCTATAGAAGCACCAAATTGATTAAGAGGATCATACCTGATTCAAACAATGAACTTGACTTGTGTATGAAATATTAGACTTAAAGGTAACTTGTCACCAGAAAAAATGCTATTAACCTGCAGATACGGTGTTAATCTGCAGGTTACTAGCGTTACTAGCGTTACTAACTTGCCAGTCACCTGCACATAGCAGAACGCTGCTGGGATAAAATTAATTGTATTCTTCCCCGTAGCGTTCCGGTTTCAGTCACAGGTGCGGCACCTGCACTGGCTCAGTCACTGCTCTGAGTATACTGAGCGGCTGCTGTAAATGCACCCCCAGCCCTGACTGACTCTGGCTCAACATTGGGGCTGGCTGTCAGTCAAGGCTGAGGGCACGGTTACATCTACTGCTGTGTTTACATGGAGCGGTGACTGAACCCGTGCTGGTGCCGATCCAGAGACTGAAACCAAAACACTAAGTTTGGGCACCGGTCAGGTTAATAACACTATTAACCTGCAGATTAACCCCCATATCTGCAGGTTAATTATGTTTGTTTCTGGTGGCATGTTCCCTTTAAATCTGCCCCTAAGTTTACAATAAGCCTACAATGTTGGCATGTATGCACATGTATGCACAGATTTGTTCTGCAAGTTCAATTCACGGATAAGTTACTCTTCAAAAACTTGATATCCTTTATTATGCTCTGAGGTCTATGCAGACCCCATAGCATACTAAACACAAGATGTGAAAAAAGACTTTTACTCACTTAATTGCTCACTTCTATGGCAGGTCTGCTCCTTGTCTCCAAGCATCTTGTCTTTGCCGCACCTTCAGATCAACATCACTTATGCTGAGCCTCTTTGATCCTGGAGTTCTGGTGTTGATGAGGCCTGTTGTGAACTCTATTTCTGGGCTCCCTCTTGTAATCACAAGTGGTACTGTGTGAGTGCTGTCTTTCTGCAGGTTTGTGACTGGCATCAGCTGTCTCGTTATCTGTGGGCTGGTTTTCTATTTAAGCTCACTTGGACTCTCAGTCTATGCCTGCTGTCAATGTATTCAGTGCTATTCTGATTCCTTCTGACTACCTTGCTCCCAGTCTCTTCAAGAGAAGCTAAGTTTCCGTTTTGTTCATTTTTTGATCATCAGTGTTCTATATGTTTCTTGTCCAGCTTGCTAATATGTGATTTCCCAGCTTGCTGGTCGCTCTGGGGGGCTGAGTTTCTCCCCCCACACCGTTAGTTGGTGTGGGGGTTCTTGAATTCTCAGCGTGGATATTTTGGTAGGGTTTTTTACTGACCGCACAGTTCGCTATCTGTCTTCTGCTATCTAGTATTAGCGGGCCTCATTTGCTGAATCTGTTTTCATTCCTACGTGTGTCTTTTCTCCTTACCTCACCGTTATTATTTGTTGGGGGCTTCCTATATCTTTGGGATTATTTCTCTTGAGGCAAGTGAGGTCTTGCTTTCTCTTTAGGGGTAGTCAGTTTCTCAGGCTGCGTCGAGACGTCCAGGATTTTAGGCACGTTCACCGGCTACCTTTAGTGTGTTTGGATAGGATCAGGTTTTGCGGTCAGTCCAGTTACCACCTCCCTAGAGCTCGTGTCTATGTTTAGTTACTTAGCTAGTATTTCCTGTGATCCCCAGCCACTGGGATCATAACAGTACAGCAGGCCAAAAAAGTGTTTAATGCATCGCATGAAGTGGGATAAAAGAAGTCCTGAGTACAATTTTTTTTTTTCCTCCTTTGCTGCAGTCTGTCTAGCTTCTCTCATCCCCTTAATCTCTGGGTGGTTTTGAGCTCAGCTGCAGACATGGATATTCAGAGTCTGACTCCTAGTGTGGATCATCTTGCTGCAAAGGTGCAAAATATTCAGGATTTTGTTGTTCATAGCCCTATGTCTGAGCCAAAGATACCTATTCCTGAGTTGTTTTCTGGAGATAGATCTAGGTTTCTGAATTTTAGGAATAATTGTAAATTGTTTCTATCTTTGAGACCTCGTTCCTCTGGTGATTCCGCTCAGCAAGTTAAAATTGTTATCTCCTTGTTACGCGGCGACCCTCAAGATTGGGCTTTCTCTCTGGCGCCAGGAGATCCTGCATTGCTGAATGTGGATGCGTTTTTTCTGGCGCTTGGACTGCTTTATGAGGAACCTAATCTTGAGAACCAGGCAGAAAAGGCTTTGCTGGCTATCTCTCAAGGTCAGGATGAAGCTGAGGTGTACTGTAAAAAATTTCAGAAATGGTCAGTGCTTACTCAATGGAATGAGTGTGCCCTGGCTGCAAATTTCAGAGAGGGTCTTTCTGAAGCCATTAGGAATGTTATGGTGGGGTTCCCCACGCCGGCAAGTCTGAGTGATTCAATGGCTTTGGCCATTCAGATTGATCGGCGTTTGCGGGAGCGCAAATCTGCGCATCCTCTGGCGGTGTTCTCTGAACAGAGACCTGAGTCAATGCAGTGTGACAGAATTCTGACTAGAATTGAGCGACAAAGTCATAGACGTCAAAATGGGATGTGCTTTTACTGTGGTGATTCTACTCATGTTATCTCAGCATGCTCTAAGCGCTTAAAAAAAATCGCTAAACCTGTCACCATTGGTACTATACAGCCTAAGTTCATTTTGTCTGTTACTTTAATCTGTTCTTTGTCATCCTACTCGGTTATGGCTTTTGTGGATTCAGGTGCTGCCCTGAATCTTATGGATTTGTCGTTTGCCAAGCGCTGTGGTTTTGTTCTGGAGCCTTTGGAATTTCCTATTCCACTGAGGGGAATAGATGCTATGCCATTGGCTGAGAATAAGCCTCAGTATTGGACTCAAGTGACCATGTGCATGACTCCTGTACATCAGGAGGTGATTCGCTTTCTTGTGCTGCATAATTTGCATGATGTTGTAGTTTTGGGTCTGCCATGGCTGCAGGCCCATAATCCAGTTCTGGATTGGAAAGCTATGTCTGTGTCAAGTTGGGGTTGTCAGGGGATTCATGGCGATGTCCCTTTGGTGTCAATTGCTTCTTCCACTCCTTCTGAGGTCCCTGAGTTTTTGTCAGACTACCAGGATGTATTTGATGAGCCCAGATCCGGTGCCCTGCCTCCTCATAGGGATTGTGATTGTGCTATAAATTTGATTCCTGGCAGTAAGTTCCCTAAGGGACGACTTTTTAATTTGTCTATACCAGAACATGCCGCGATGCGGAGTTATATAAAGGAGTCTTTGGCGAAGGGACATATTCGCCCATCCTCCTCCCCTCTTGGTGCAGGATTCTTTTTCGTGGCCAAGAAGGATGGTTCTCTGAGACCTTGTATAGATTATCGTCTTCTAAATAAAATCACGGTCAAATTTCAGTATCCTTTGCCATTATTGTCTGATCTGTTTGCTCGGATTAAGGGATCCAGTTGGTTCACCAAGATAGATATTCGTGGTGCGTATAACCTTGTGCGTATCAAGCAGGGGGACGAATGGAAAACAGCATTTAATACGCCCGAAGGCCATTTTGAGTACTTGGTGATGCCTTTTGGACTCTCTAATGCTCCTTCTGTGTTTCAGTCCTTTATGCATGACATTTTCTGAGAATATCTGGATAAATGTATGATTGTGTATCTGGGTGACATTTTGGTCTTTTCTAATGATTGGGAGTCCCATGTGAAGCAGGTCAGGATGGTGTTTCAGGTCCTGCGTGCTAATGCTTTATTTGTGAAGGGCTCAAAATGTCTCTTCGGAGTACAGAAGGTTTCCTTTTTGGGTTTTATTTTTTCTCCTTCTACTATTGAGATGGACCCAGTCAAGGTCCAGGCTATTCATGACTGGACTCAGCCTACATCTGTTAAGAGTCTTCAGAAGTTCTTGGGTTTTGCTAATTTTTACCGTCGCTTCATCGCTAATTTTTCTGGCGTGGTTAAGCCCTTGACGGATTTGACCAAGAAAGGTTCTGATGTGACTAATTGGTCTCCTGCGGCAGTGGAAGCATTTCGGGAGCTGAAGCACCGGTTTTCTTCAGCTCCAGTCTTATGTCAGCCTGATGTCTCTCTTCCTTTCCAGGTCGAGGTGGATGCTTCTGAGATTGGAGCAGGGGCTGTTTTGTCGCAGAGAAGCTCTGATGGCTCTGTGATGAAGCCTTGTGCCTTCTTTTCAAGAAAGTTTTCGCCTGCCGAGCGGAATTATGATGTTGGTAATCGGGAGTTGTTGGCTATGAAGTGGGCATTTGAGGAGTGGCGACATTGGCTCGAGGGAGCTAGGCATCGTGTGGTGGTCTTGACTGATCACAAAAATCTGATTTATCTCGAGTCTGCCAAGCGCCTGAATCCTAGACAGGCTCGTTGGTCGTTGTTTTTCTCCCATTTCGATTTCGTGGTCTCGTACCTGCCTGGTTCGAAGAACGTGAAGGCTGATGCCCTTTCTAGGAGTTTTGTGCCTGACTCTCCGGGAGTTTCAGAGCCGGCTGGTATCCTCAAAGAGGGAGTGATTTTGTCTGCCATTTCCCCAGATTTGCGACGAGTGCTGCAGAAATTTCAGGCTGATAGACCTGACCGTTGCCCACCAGAGAGACTGTTTGTCCCAGATAGATGGACCAGCAGAGTTATTTCCGAGGTTCATTCTTCGGTGTTGGCAGGTCATCCTGGGATTTTTGGTACCAGAGATTTGGTGGCTAGGTCTTTCTGGTGGCCTTCTTTGTTGCGGGATGTGCATTCCTTTGTGCAGTCCTGTGGGATTTGTGCTCGGGCTAAGCCTTGCTGTTCTCGTGCCAGCGGTTTGCTTTTGCCTTTGCCTGTCCCGAAGAGGCCTTGGACGCACATTTCCATGGATTTTATTTCAGATCTTCCAGTATCTCAGAGAATGTCTGTCATCTGGGTGGTGTGTGATCGTTTTTCCAAAATGGTCCATTTGGTTCCCTTGCCTAAGTTGCCTTCCTCCTCCGATTTGGTTCCTTTATTTTTTCAGAATGTGGTTCGCTTGCACGGCATCCCTGAAAATATTGTGTCTGACAGAGGATCCCAGTTTGTGTCCAGATTTTGGTGGATTTTTTGTGCTAAGATGGGCATTGATTTGTCTTTTTCGTCGGCCTTCCATCCTCAGACGAATGGCCAAACCGAGCTAACTAATCAGACGTTGGAAACTTATTTAAGATGTTTTGTTTCTGCTGATCAGGATGATTGGGTGACTTTTTTGCCATTGGCCGTGTTTGCCCTTAATAATCGGGCTAGTTCTGCTACTTTGGTTTCGCCTTTTTTCTGCAATTCTGGTTGTTATCCTCGTTTTTCCTCGGGTCAGGTTGAGCCTTCTGACTGTCCGGGGGTGGATTCTGTGGTGGATAGGTTGCAGCAGATTTGGAACCATGTGGTGGACAATTTGAAGTTGTCACAGGAGAAGGCTCAGTGCTTTGCCAACCGCCGTCGCGGTGTTGGTCCCCGACTTCGTGTTAGGGATTTGGTATGGCTGTCTTCTCGGTATGTTCCTATGAAGGTTTCCTCTCCTAAATTCAAGCCTCGCTTCATCGGTCCTTATAAGATTTTGGAAATACTTAACCCGGTGTCTTTTCGTTTGGACCTCCCAGCATCGTTTGCCATTCATAATGTGGTCTTTGTTGCGGAGGTATGTGGTGCCTGTGGTTCCTTCTGTTGAGCCTCCTGCTCCGGTGCTGGTTGAGGGCGAATTGGAGTACGTGGTGGAGAAGATCTTGGATTCTCGTATTTCCAGACGGAGGCTTCAGTATTTAGTTAAGTGGAAGGGCTATGGTCAGGAGGATAATTCCTGGGTTGTCGCCTCTGATGTCCATGCGGCCGATTTGGTTCGTGCCTTCCATGTGGCTCATCCTGATCGCCCTGGGGGTCTTGATGAGGGTTCGGTGACCCCTCCTCAAGGGGGGGGTACTGTTGTGAACTCTATTTCTGGGCTCCCTCTTGTGGTCACAAGTGGTACTGTGTGAGTGCTGTCTTTCTGCAGGTTTGTTACTGGCATCAGCTGTCTCGTTATCTGTGGGCTGGTTTTCTATTTAAGCTCACTTGGACTCTCAGTCTATGCCTGCTGTCAATGTATTCAGTGCTATTCTGATTCCTTCTGACTACCTTGCTCCCAGTCTCTTCAAGAGAAGCTAAGTTTCCGTTTTGTTCATTTTTTGATCATCAGTGTTCTATATGTTTCTTGTCCAGCTTGCTAATATGTGATTTCCCAGCTTGCTGGTAGCTCTGGGGGGCTGAGTTTCTTCCCCCACACCGTTAGTTGGTGTGGGGGTTCTTGAATTCTCAGCGTGGATATTTTGGTAGGGTTTTTACTGACCGCACAGTTCGCTATCTGTCTTCTGCTATCTAGTATTAGCGGGCCTCATTTGCTGAATCTGTTTTCATTCCTACGTGTGTCTTTTCTCCTTACCTCACCGTTATTATTTGTTGGGGGCTTCCTATATCTTTGGGATTATTTCTCTTGAGGCAAGTGAGGTCTTGCTTTCTCTTTAGGGGTAGTCAGTTTCTCAGGCTGTGTCGAGACGTCCAGGATTTTAGGCACGTTCACCGGCTACCTTTAGTGTGTTTGGATAGGATCAGGTTTTGCGGTCAGTCCAGTTACCACCTCCCTAGAGCTCGTGTCTATGTTTAGTTACTTAGCTAGTATTTCCTGTGATCCCCAGCCACTGGGATCATAACAGAGGCCTAAGAGAGTTTTGTTCATGTGCGAGCAATGGTCTTAATGTACGCCATGATGTCATAATGACCTTTAAGGTGTTCATCAAATCCATGAGGACAGGTGACATGGAAGAGTCAGAGCGGTAACAGGAGTATAAGGATTTTTTTTAAAGATTTTGATGGCCTTTTATGATAAAAAAAATGGCGCTATTTTGCTGAGTCCATGCAGAAGAGAAGTACTACAAAAAAATCAACATTTTGGCAAATGTGTTTTTTTTTAATTCAAGTAGAATTCAGTGTGATTCAAATTTATTTGCAATGAAAGGAGAAAATGGGGCACTCACCACTACACATTAAAACAAGCTTGATTTGCGGTTCCAAACAGATTGTGGAGACAATGGGGCTGACAGCTGGTTTGCGTGTAAGTCACGCTTCCTCTAAGCCACAAGGAAGCATAATTTACAGGCGAAATGGCTGCCAGCCACATCGCATATGTGATCACTGACTTGTGAATCCTCACAATGCAAGTGTATTGAGTGAGGATGGAAACAGTCTAGATGGAATGTGTCCAGGAGCATGAATATCGTATACTTGCAGTTACATAACCGACTCTCCCACCTCTGGCACCTGAGAACCCTCACAGCATGTAGTATGAACATTGTGAGGATATACAAGTCTGCAGTCAGATAGAGTGACTGCAGACTTGTAGCTTAAGACCTGACTACCCCTTTAACATATCGTGTCTATGCTATTTATGTAGTAGGAAAAAGTTCCAGCATCCAAATCTTCTTGAAATCACTCTTTATTTCAAAAAAATATTAAAATAGTCACAAGCTTGTGACTATTTTAATATTTTTTTCAACAATAAAAAGAGTGATTTTAAAAAGATTTGGATACTGGAACTTTTTCCTAAATTTTGTGGCACTGCAAGTTTTTTCCCTGCATTGATCTTCCCTACATGGGTGAGTTGACTTTTTTTATTTAAAATTCTATGCTATTTATATAGCTTGTCCAATTTTAGATTTAGATTTTGTATTAGAATGAATGATCCACCCGAGTAGCATGGGGTAAGATGACCTGCTGCACTGTTAATGTAGTGCACTTGCAATTTCTTTGGTGCTTGTTACTTCTGTAGGATGGCTAGCAATAGAGATAGAGATTGAAGAAAGAAGATTGCAAAAAGAAATGAATAAGAATACTGTGTAACAGAGATCATATTAAATTATTACGACTGTCAAGAAGTAGGAGAAAACCTCAGATTTGTCCAAGAAACAAAATGGAAGGTCTTTTGTATCGCCCTAGGAATAAAATGTATGCAGGATTTAGTATTTTTTAATATATACTATGTATATTTTGTACTGATACCAGTTCGGAGCTGCCTATTCTTTGGCTATTTGGTGTCACTGAATTAACCCAGGATACTAAAACAAACCAGTAAAACTCCCAGTACAATGTGCCACCCTGAAATTCAGCACAGAAATATTTTTAATGCATTAGCAATGTTGTAAAAATGTTATCGGGGAGGACTATGAGATCATAAATCATTTCAGAAGTCTAAGAATCTTTCACTGGACGTCTGGTTTTGGGTATTTAATATGGTAAATCAAATGTATGTCAAAATGAATTAAGTGGAACATTTCTTAGGCTCCAGTCTCATGACTTTACTCGCAACTTTTTGGAACGGTTTCTCATCTACATTCAGTCCAAATAAACCCAAGATTTGTTCTCACAGATTTCTTGAAGTAATTAGAATTGTTGATCGTAATTAAGTATTTTCACCGTTATCATAGTTTATATTATTAAACTCTTTAAGTTTGTAATGTACCAAATATATTTAAAAAAAAAAACACTAAAAGCCTAATAGTCCACGTGCAATAATAAGGAATGGGACTGTAGAGTTAAATGAAATGCGTTTAGTTTCCTCTTAATTGAGATATGATTTAGTTATTGTACGTATCATTGCCTACTTAATCGAGTATAAAATGTGCTGTTTACAATTATGTGCAATGTAATTTGAAACATACACAGCAGGAACATAACAGGATTGGCCAGGACTGACAAAAGATATAGCTAGGAATTTCTATGTATTAGGGTCTTGGAAACATCTTTGCAATCTTTTTTTTTAAATGAAATTAGGATGAGTTCTTTGGGGAGTCAAGAAAGTTCTGCCATTATCATATTAGGAAACCACACACCATTCATTATGTAACGGGGAATCAGGGAATGTATTCCTATGCTAATGTTATCATCAAATCTGTTATTAAATGTATCAAATTATTCTGCTAATCATCATTATGCTGTACTGTTGTTTATAATAACACTATAATTTGTATAATTCATATTTTTCCTGTGCTGTCTTCTCTGTGACCTATTGTAGCTCCTTCATTATAAAGGTAAAAGCCAATTAAATTAAGCAGATGTAGTTTGTAGTTTAGTTTACTTTAAATTGTATTTGAAAGTAAAGAAGTGCTCCCATCAAAGTTTTTATTCTCTTAATATATTGCATGTGATGCGGCTGTAGTGCAGAGTAGCGCAACCTCCACCAGGGGGTGCTGGCGAGGGAAGAGAGACCGCACAGTCACAACGCAGCAACACTGAGCAGCCAAACAGGTGTCACAGGTAACAAAAGAGTGGTCAGACGAGCTGAGTCAGAACCTGTCAGGAGCAGAAGTACCCGAAGTAACAACAATGCGCATAGTCCGAGACAAGCCAGAAGTGAGAGCCAAATGGGAGTGCAGTGTCCAAAATGTGAGACATAAGATGAAGTCGAGGTACAAGCCACAGAGTCAAAGCCGGTCGGGGAACGTGATATCAGAGATCAGATTCAGAGTTCAGAGATCAGGCCGAATCATACACTATAGGGAAACAACTAGACGAACACTAAATCAGGGATAGGGAATGGGTCTAATACAAGTACGGGAAGTCAGAGGCAGAAGGATGACCAGGTTATACGGGTCAGCTGCTCTAGCCAGGAATCATGAACTATCACTGACGTTGGCCAGCAGACTGCAGAGGACTTAAAAAGCCCAGCCAGCTCCAAAAGGAGGCTGAGGGGATTAACTGTTGTGAATTTGCTTTTTGGCTCCCTCTAGTGGTTACTAGTGATTTGACTCTGGGTATGTCAGTCATCCCTTGTATGCTCACCTGGGCCGTTAGTTCAGGGGTGTTGCTATATAAGCTCCCTGGACCTTCAGTTCAATGCCTGGCAACGTTGTAATCAGAGCTAATCTGTTGTGCTCTTGTCTACTGTTCCTGGTTCCTGCTAGATTAAGCTAAGTCTGCTTTCTTGCTTTTTGCTATTTGCTTTTGTTTGCATTTTTGTCCAGCTTGTACATAATCTGTATCCTAACCTTGCTGGAAGCTCTAGGGAGGCTGGAGTTCTCCCCCCGGGCCGTTAGACGGTTCGGGGGTTCTTGAATTTCCAGTGTGGAATTTTGATAGGGTTTTTGTTGACCATATAAGTTATCTTACTACATTCTGCTATTAGTAAGTGGGCCTCTCTTTGCTACACCTAGTTCATCTCTGTGTTTGTCATTTCCTCTTACCTCACCGTTATTATTTGTGGGGGGCTTGTATCCAACTTTTGGGGTCTATTATCTGGAGGCAAGAGAGGTCTTTGTTTTCCTCTTCTAGGGGTAGTTAGTCCTCCGGCTGGCGCGAGACATCTAGCGACCAATGTAGGCATGTTCCCCGGCTACTTCTAGTGTTGGCGTTAGGAGTAGATATATGGTCAACCCAGTTACCACTGCCCTATGAGCTGGATTTTGGTACTTCGCAGACTTACTTGTTCCTCTGAGACCCTCGCCATTGGGGTCATAACAGTTTGCCAGGCCAGTATTAAATGTTAAATGCATTGCAGAAGCGGGATTATAAGAAAGAAAATTCTGAGTTTTTTTTTCCTTTTTCTCATTTTTTTTTTTCTTTTCCCCTTTACCTCTGAGTGGCTTGTGTTTGCTGCAGACATGAATGTCCAGACCTTGATTACAGGTGTGGACCAGCTTACTGCTCGTGTGCAGGGCATACAAGATTATGTTATCAGAAATCCTATGTCAGAACCTAAGATACCGATTCCTGAACTGTTTTCCGGAGACCGATTTAAATTTAGAAATTTCAGGAATAATTGTAAATTGTTTTTGTCCCTGAGACCCTGTTCATCTGGAGACTCCGCTCAGTAAGTGAAAATTGTTATTTCTTTTTTACGGGGCGACCCTCAGGATTAGGCCTTCTCGCTGGCGCCAGGAGATCCGGCATTGGCTGATATTGATGCGTTTTTTCTGGCGCTCGGTTTGCTTTATGAGGAACCCAATCTTGAGATTCAGGCAGAAAAAGCCTTGCTGGCTATGTCTCAGGGCCAGGACGAGGCTGAAGTGTATTGCCAAAAATTTCGGAAATGGTCCGTGCTGACCCAGTGGAACGAGTGTGCATTGGCTGCAAATTTCAGAAATGGCCTTTCTGAAGCCATTAAGAATGTGATGGTGGGTTTTCCCATTCCCACAGGTCTGAATGATTCCATGGCCCTGGCAATTCAAATCGACCGGCGGTTGCGGGAGCGCAAAACCGCAAATTCCCTCATGGTGTTGTCTGAACAGGCACCTGATTTAATGCAATGTGATAGAATCCTGACTAGAAATGAGCGGAAAATTCATAGACGCCAGAATGGCTTGTGTTACTACTGTGGTGATTCTACACATGTTATCTCAGCATGCTCTAAACGTCTTACTAGGGTTGTTAGTCCTGTCGCCATTGGTAATTTGCAACCTAAATTTATTCTATCTGTAACTTTGATTTGCTCACTGTCATCGTATCCTGTCATGGCGTTTGTAGACTCAGGTGCTGCCCTGAGTCTGATGGATCTGTCATTTGCCAAGCGCTGCGGTTTTGTTCTGGAGCCATTAGAAAATCCTATCCCTCTTAGGGGTATTGATGCTACGCCTTTGGCAAAAAATAAACCGCAGTTTTGGACACAGGTTACCATGTGCATGACTCCCGAACATCGGGAGGTGATACGTTTTCTTGTTCTGCATAAGATGCATGATTTGGTTGTTTTGGGTTTGCCATGGTTACAGACCCATAATCCAGTCTTGGACTGGAAGGCAATGTCGGTGTCAAGTTGGGGCTGCCATGGAATTCATGGAGATTCCCTGCCCTTGTCTATTGCTTCTTCTGCGCCTTCGGAAGTTCCGGCGTATTTGTCTGATTATCAGGATGTCTTCAGCGAGTCTAAGTCCAGTGCACTGCCTCCTCATAGGGAATGTGACTGTGCAATAGATTTGATTCCTGGCAGTAAGTTTCCTAAGGGGAGACTGTTTAATTTGTCGGTACCTGAACATACCGCGATGCGTTCATATATCAAGGAGTCTCTTGAGAAGGGGCATATCCGTCCTTCTTCTTCCCCTCTTGGTGTGGGATTCTTTTTTGTGGCCAAAAAGGACGGATCTTTGAGGCCTTGTATTGACTATCGGCTTTTAAACAAGATCACTGTCAAATTTCAGTATCCTTTGCCGCTGTTGTCAGACTTGTTTGCCCGGATTAAAGGTGCCAAGTGGTTCACCAAGATAGACCTTCGTGGTGCGTACAACCATGTGCGCATTAAGCAAGGCGATGAATGGAAAACCGCATTCAATACGCCCGAAGGTCATTTTGAGTACTTGGTGATGCCATTTGGGCTCTCTAATGCACCTTCAGTTTTTCAGTCCTTCATGCATGACATTTTCCGGAAGTATCTGGATAAATTTTTGATTGTTTATCTGGATGATATTCTGTTTTTTTCTGATGATTGGGACTCGCATGTGGAGCAGGTCAGGATGGTTTTTAAGATTTTGCGTGAAAATTCTTTGTTTGTTAAAGGCTCAAAGTGTCTCTTTGGTGTACAGAGGGTTCCCTTTTTGGGGTTCATTTTTTCCCCTTCTGCTGTGGAGATGGACCCAGTCAAGGTCCGAGCTATTCATGATTGGACTCAACCTTCGTCAGTTAAGAGTCTTCAGAAGTTCTTGGGTTTTGCTAACTTCTACCGTCGTTTTATCGCAAATTTTTCTAGTGTTGTTAAACCATTGACGGATATGACCAAGAAAGGCTCTGATGTAGCTAACTGGGCTCCTGCTGCCGTGGAGGCTTTCCAGGAGTTGAAACGCCGGTTTACTTCGGCGCCTGTTTTGTGCCAACCTGACACCTCACTTCCCTTTCAGGTGGAGGTGGATGCTTCGGAGATTGGGGCAGGGGCCATTTTGTCGCAGAGAGGCCCTGGTTGCTCTACTATGAGACCTTGTGCCTTTTTCTCCAGGAAGTTTTCGCCGGCAGAGCGAAATTATGATGTGGGCAATCGGGAGTTGTTGGCCATGAAGTGGGCATTTGAGGAGTGGCGTCATTGGCTCGAGCGTGCTAAGCATCGTGTGGTGGTCTTGACTGATCACAAAAATCTGATGTATCTCGAGTCTGCTAAATGCCTGAATCCTAGACAGGCCCGCTGGTCATTGTTTTTCTCCCGTTTTGACTTTGTGGTCTCGTATTTACCAGGTTCTAAGAATGTGAAGGCCGATGCTCTGTCTAGGAGCTTTGTGCCTGATGCTCCTGGAGTCGCTGAACCTGTGGGTATTCTTAAGGAAGGAGTTATCTTGTCAGCTATTTCTCCTGATCTGCGGCGTGTGTTGCAGAGATTTCAGGCTGGTAGGCCTGACTCTTGTCCATCTGACAGATTGTTTGTGCCTGCTAAATGGACCAGCAGAGTCATTTCCGAGGTTCATTCCTCAGTGTTGGCAGGGCACCCGGGAATTTTTGGCACCAGAGATCTGGTGGCCAGGTCCTTTTGGTGGCCTTCCTTGTCAAGGGATGTGCGGTCATTTGTGCAGTCCTGTGGAACTTGTGCTCGAGCTAAGCCTTGCTGTTCTCGTGCCAGCGGGTTGCTCTTGCCCTTGCCTGTCCCGAAGAGACCTTGGAGACACATCTCTATGGATTTCATTTCTGATCTTCCGGTGTCTCAGGGCATGTCTGTCATCTGGGTGATATGTGATCGTTTCTCCAAGATGGTCCATTTGGTTCCTTTGCCTAAGCTGCCCTCCTCTTCTGATCTGGTTCCTGTGTTCTTCCAGAACGTGGTTCGTTTGCACGGCATTCCTGAGAATATTGTGTCGGACAGAGGATCCCAGTTTGTTTCCAGGTTCTGGCGATCCTTTTGTAGTAGGATGGGCATTGATTTGTCGTTTTCGTCCGCTTTTCATCCCCAGACTAACGGACAAACGGAGCGAACTAATCAGACTCTGGAGGCTTATTTGAGGTGTTTTGTCTCTTCTGATCAGGATGATTGGGTGACCTTCTTGCCGTTGGCTGAATTTGCCCTTAATAATCGGGCTAGTTCCGCCACCTTGGTTTCGCCATTTTTCTGCAACTCTGGTTTCCATCCTCGTTTTTCCTCGGGACATGTGGAGCCTTCTGACTGTCCTGGGGTGGATTCTGTGGTGGATAGGTTGCAGCGGATCTGGAGTCATGTGGTGGACAACTTGAAGTTGTCACAGGAGAAGGCTCAGCGTTTTGCCAACCGCCGCCGCGGTGTGGGTCCCCGACTTCGCGTTGGGGATTTGGTATGGCTGTCTTCTCGATTTGTTCCTATGAAGGTCTCCTCTCCCAAATGTAAGCCTCGCTTCATTGGTCCTTACAAGATATTGGAAATCCTTAATCCTTTATCCTTTCGCCTGGATCTTCTGGTGTCGTTTGCCATTCACAACGTATTTCATAGGTCCTTGTTGCGGCGGTACGTTGTGCCTGTGGTCCCTTCTGCGGAGCCTCCTGCTCCGGTGTTGGTTGAGGGCGAGTTGGAGTACGTGGTGGAGAAGATCTTAGATTCTCGTCTCTCCAGGCGGAGGCTTCAGTACCTGGTCAAGTGGAAGGGCTATGGTAAGGAGGATAATTCCTGGGTGGTCACCTCTGATGTGCATGCGGCCGATTTGGTTCGTGCCTTTCACGCCGCTCATCCTGATCGCCCTGGTGGTCTTGGTGAGGGTTCGGTGACCCCTCACTAAGGGGGGGGGTACTGTTGTGAATTTGCTTTTTGGCTCCCTCTAGTGGTTACTAGTGATTTGACTCTGGGTATGTCAGTCATCCCTTGTATGCTCACCTGGGCCATTAGTTCAGGGGTGTTGCTATATAAGCTCCCTGGACCTTCAGTTCAATGCCTGGCAACGTTGTAATCAGAGCTAATCTGTTGTGCTCTTGTCTACTGTTCCTGGTTCCTGCTAGATTAAGCTAAGTCTGCTTTCTTGCTTTTTGCTATTTGCTTTTGTTTGCATTTTTGTCCAGCTTGTACATAATCTGTATCCTAACCTTGCTGGAAGCTCTAGGGAGGCTGGAGTTCTCCCCCCGGGCCGTTAGACGGTTCGGGGGTTCTTGAATTTCCAGTGTGGAATTTTGATAGGGTTTTTGTTGACCATATAAGTTATCTTACTACATTCTGCTATTAGTAAGTGGGCCTCTCTTTGCTACACCTAGTTCATCTCTGTGTTTGTCATTTCCTCTTACCTCACCGTTATTATTTGTGGGGGGCTTGTATCCAACTTTTGGGGTCTATTATCTGGAGGCAAGAGAGGTCTTTGTTTTCCTCTTCTAGGGGTAGTTAGTCCTCCGGCTGGCGCGAGACATCTAGCGACCAACGTAGGCATGTTCCCCGGCTACTTCTAGTGTTGGCTTTAGGAGTAGATATATGGTCAACCCAGTTACCACTGCCCTATGAGCTGGATTTTGGTACTTCGCAGACTTACTTGTTCCTCTGAGACCCTCGCCATTGGGGTCATAACAATTAACCCCCGCATGACCAGTCCAGAGAGATGATAGCAGAAAACAAACCCCCAAACTGGATCATGACACCATAGTCACCATAACAAACAGGATTGTGTGCTTACAATTTCTCATTTTGCCTTTCTACCTAAATAATTATTCTCTTTTCTACACTCTATGTAGGAAGTTTCTTTTCCCTGCATGAGTCATTCCAATTTTGCATGCACTGATTTTTTTTAGGTCTAGTCACAGATTTTCAATGATGTTCAGATCAGGGGACTGTGAGAACAATTGTAAAACCTTCACCTTGCGCCTTTTGAGGTAGTCTATTGTGGATTTTGGCATGAGAAATTTCTCCCCGTGAACTGTTGTTAACTCACCTCTGCACCATGAGACTTTTTCTCACTGTGTTAGTGGTGATCTCACCGAGGTCCCCGCAGTTCAGGGGCCTGGCTAGGAATGCAGCCTCAGTGACCTGCGATAACCTTCATGAAGTCACTGAGGCTAAGCTCGCAACAGCTCTTTTCCCAGTGGTTCACAGCCTGGACGGTTGCATCTTGGCACCATGGAGGTTGAAATCTGTTTATTCCTAGATATAGATTTCTGTGTAAGACAGAATGACGGACAAGTGAGGGATACTGTTGTTTTTTATTTTTTACAGGAGACCATGGCTTCAGTGGAATGGTCGTTAGTTGAGTATAACTGTGCAAGGAAGAATATCAGGGCACCAATTTCTGAAGCCTTTTTTAATGTCTGAATGACCCTTAGCTATTTCACAACCTCATGCACAGAGTTTTCAGGGTGAAGCAAAATCTAAAACATATATTAAGCTTTTAAGGAGAAGAAGAAATGTTAGCACTCACTCAGTCTGCAGGTAAATCAGTTTTTGTTAAATTTTTATTTTCTTAACATCCTGGACAATATCATAAAGTGCAGTAGTGCTAACATTGCAAATGCAGGGGCAGGGATTTCAGAAAAAAACATGAGACATAATGAATGAATTATGGATCTGTAGAAGCGCTAGTGAAGTGCGAAACGGTTGTTGTTTGCCATGTCTCACATTTTTTTCTGAAATCCCGACATCTGCATTTGCAATATTATCACTACCACACTTATTGATATTGTCCAGGATGTTAAGAAAAACAAAATGGACTGATTTACCTGCAAACTGGGCAAGTGCTGACATTTCTTCTTCTCCTTGAAAGCTGAGTATAACTGTGTTTTACTTTTTTATTTAAAAATAACAAAGTGTATTCTTTTATTTTTATTTTTTCCCAAATTATCTGGAATGGCGATGGGGACACGCTGTGCACCTGCCTATGCTAATTTTTTAGGCTGGTAGGAGACAACTATGGTTTATCACTTCCATGCCTATTAAGATAATATCTCTAATGGCATTGATATAGAGATGATGTCTTTTTTATTTGGACGTCAACGGAGAAGTTTATTTCTCTCTTAAATCAAAATAATTACAACATTTTTGTCCCATAGTCTGTCCCCCACTTTCTTTTCCTTTCTGGATTTGGAGATAGTTATTCACGACAACAAATTATACACGAAATTGCACATTAAACCTACAGCAACTAATGGTTTGTTGCAATATTCCAGTTTTCACCCTTTCCACATCCGGAATAGAATTACAACTGGTCAATTTCTAAGTGCAATACAGAATTGTACTAGAGAGGAGGACTTTCGGGACCCAGCCAAACAATTGGCAGATCGACTGATGCAGCGGGGTTATCCAAGGAAATCACCTCCTCCTCCTCCTCCTGCTTCTTCAACAAGTACTTAGTGGTCATATATGTATACCCCACGTAGGTAATGTTTTGTACTTTGTGAAAACTTTGCACATTGTGAATTGGTGAAATTTGTATTCCCTATCTATACCACTTGTAATAGCTGCAAAGTGTATTATGATGTCCCCATCACTGCGTATTTCAGATTGTCTGATACACATTCCTTGGGTAATTTTTGTAAAACTGCACATTGTGCAATGGTGAAACTTGTACTCACTATCGATTGTCTTGCTGACACACTGAAACATCGGGGTAATGAAAATTATTACCACTGCTAAATTGTCACGTTTGATTATCTCAACCCGGATTGGTCCAGTCGCACAACTGCTAGATATGATGCGTTATTTATTAAACCAAAATAATATCATGATTTTTTTAATTTTTTTTTAAATATTGCCTTGCTGACACACTGCAGCAGTGGAGTAAAGAAAATTATTGCCACTGCTAAATTGTCACATTTGATTATCTCTACCCGGAATGCGCCAGTCGCACAACTGCTAGATACTAGAACTAATCTTCACAATCTTCAGCTCTTAATAGAACTTTTTGAAATGACTAAAGGTACCTTCACACTAAGCGCCTTTGCAGCGAGAACAACAACGATCCGTGACGTTGCAGCGTCCTGGATAGCGATATCGTTGTGTTTGACACGCAGCAGCGATCAGGATCCTGCTGTGATATCGCTGGTCGTTGCTGAAAGTCCAGAACTTTATTTCGTTGCTGGATCTTCCGCTGACATCGCTGAATCGGTGTGTGTGACACCGATCCAGCGACGTTTTCACTGGTAACCAGGGTTTCGTCACTGTGTGGTCGCTGGAGAGCTGTCACACAGAAGGCTCTCCAGCGACCAACGATGCCGAAGTCCCCAGGTAACCAGGGTAAACATCGGGTTACTAAGCGCAGGGCCGCGCTTAGTAACCCGATGTTTACCCTGGTTACCATTGTAAATGTAAAAAAAAAAACACTACATACTCACATTCCGGTGCCCGGCGTCCGTTTCCCTGCACTCCTCCTGCGTCCTGTGTAAGTGCCGGCCGTAAAGCAGAGCGGTGACATCACCGCTGTGCTCTGTGGGAGATGCCGGAGATGTTCGGTGCTGAAACAGGATGCAGGAGGAGTGCAGGGAAGCGGATGCCGGGCACCGGAATGTGAGTATGTGTTGTTTTTTTTTACATTTACAATGGTAACCAGGGTAAACATCGGGTTACTAAGCGCGGCCCTGCGCTTAGTAACCCGATGTTTACCCTGGTTACCTGGGGACTTCGGCATCGTTGGTCGCTGGAGAGCCTTCTGTGTGACAGCTCTCCAGCGACCACACAGTGACGAAACAGCGACGCTGCAGCGATCGGCATCGTTGTCGATATCGCTGCAGCGTCGCTTAGTGTGAAGGTACCTTTACACTCCCCATAAGCTCCTATCACTCTCACTATGCTCACACTATGCTCTCCCTATTCTATTACCGGCTGCAATGTGCACAAGATGGCGCCGGCTGGGGAGTGATGGAGAGGCTAGATCCGCTGAGGATGATGAAGCAGAGGAGAGACAGTAAATGGAATATGAGGAGACTGAAACCCTGATGGAAATTGGGCCCGCTATTCTTGGTTTGGGTAACATGTGTGATGTCCCAGTATCTGATTCTGTCCCAGACTCTGCAAGGTTAACTCAGTGTGCTCTCAGGGAAATGTATCGCCCCTGTACACAAGAACTTGTCCACGTGTCTATGGTTAGGTGGACATTCCCTTTAACTGTGTTTTCCAGAGCATGGCTGATATTGTGTAAGACGTGCTTATGTAACGCTGGGATGGAAAAATAGTGTCAGATGGGAATTGAGTACCATGGGGCTGCCCTTGCCAAGAGGTAGCAGAAAGACTCAGTTCCCACAAATCGAAATGGCTACATTCCCAGGGTTAGCAATCTGGCAATGTGGGTGTTTAGCAGTTTGTCCTGTGGGTGGGTGGATATTTCTGCTTTCTGTTAAACATCTGGGGCAGGGACAACTGAACGCTGTGGTGGGACAATGAACTGGACGTGGTTGCTGACTGTTGTGTCTGTGCAACTGTAGCTTGTGGGCAAGAGACATCAGTGCCTGCTTCATGGACAGCAGATTGGGAAGGCCATTACACAGTGGTAGGGGCAGTGGTTTCATCATCAGACACAGATTTGGTACCCAGGCATTCCACCCACCTACTGGGGTGCTTGGCTGCTATGTGCTTTTGCTGGTGGTGGTCAGGTTGGCAGTGTTCTTGCCTCTTCTTGGCTTGGTTTGGCAGATGCTGAAAATTACAGTTGTTTTGTCTGAAAGAATTTCATAAAAAAACTGCCATACAGGGGAACAATTGTTCCTTGGTGTAATACTATTGTAGGAACTCAAGGATTCTGAAAGCATGGGGCAATGAACAGACAGAGACGGGTGTCTTTAGTGCAAATAGTGTATTTGTACAACAGCAATAACACCCAAAACAATATACTGATAACCCACAGTGTCCTGAAATGAAACGAGTCCTTGAAAAATATACAGAAAATCGTCAGAGTCCTCAGCAAGGTGAATGTGATAGGTGATGTGGTGCAGATCCAAACACTGTCGGCACAGAAAGAGTCATATCCAGGTATGAAGTAAAACACAGGGAAGTCCAGAACAAATCCACAAGTTCATCCCAGGGGTGGCATGAACACGGGTAAGTCAAGAAACTAGTTCACAAGTTGATCCCAGATGTGACATACACACGGGTAAGTTCAGAAACAGGTTCACCTTAAAGTATTATACTGGTGTTGTTTCCAACAGCTCCCACCGGGGGAGTAAATGAAGGATTAAGTAGCAACACACAGTCCCGAAACAAAGTTCCAAAAACACAGTTCTTACACGAAGGAGTGAACCGAGGGTTAAGTTTCAAGTCAGCAGACTAATGATAACATAGAGAGTGTAGCTTGGAAATGTCCAGAGCCAGAGGTAGAGACACACTCAGAACCAGCAGCTGAGCTGAAGGAGAACAGAATCAGAATACTCCAGCAAAGAGCTGACACCTGACCCGGGTTTTAAACAAACGAACTGGAAGTAGGGCAGACAAAAACAGCAAACTCCATCTTAACAAAGGGCAAAATCATTCACAATGTGACTTAGAAAACCCGGAATACTGACACTTGGCCTGTTATCTAGCCAAATGGGGGGGCTCTGTGTAACAGTTGACTGATTTCTCCCTCTTTAATGGTGCACATTGAGAGGCCTGACAAATTACAAGGGAACGTTAAAAGTTCCTCAGGGTATCCAGCATTGGGGTCATATGTCGCCTGGGACTTGACTCTTGATGGTGGGAAGAAGGAGGACCAGGTTAAGGATTCAGAGGCCCAGCCTCTTGGCTACTGAGACTGGAATGTCTGGAAGACTTTGTGTTGCTGCTTGTCAACACACTGGAGCCTTTGTTTGCCATACAATCCACAAAATCCACGCACTTGTCTGGGTTCGTCAGTTGTGTAGCGCGCTGATCAAATTTTGACAGGAAGTTAGAACAAGATCCAGTCACCTTCTGATCTGTAATACGGCCCTGGCAGGCACCACCACATCCATGTCCCTTAATGTCACCCTTTCTCATATTGAATGCTTTATGCTTATGAAAAAATAATTTCCTGGCTTTATTTTTCACAAGTACCCTTACAGAGGTGTTATGTACAAATTCACTGTGTCTAGCAATGTGTGTCAGGTTTTTTTTAAAGATATCAGCTTTTTTACACATGGCAACAGCAAAATGAGAGTTAAAGGTAAATAGTCACATTTACGTATCTCAGCAGGCTTTGTGCCAGTAGCACAACTGCTAGATAAAGGTACCCTATTTATTAAACTAATAGAAAATTATGTTTTTTGCTATATTCCTCTTGAAATAATTGCAAAGTGTCCTCATCTTTCAGCTGGTCAGATAGAGCCCCCTTGGGTAATTTTTGGAAAGCTTTGCACATTGTGCAACTGTGAAACTTGTACTCCCTATCTCTACCCTCTTGTAATAACTGCTAAATGTATTGTGAGTGTACATCACGGCCTCTTTCAGCGTGTATGATACAGACCCCTTGGTGTAAGTTTTGGAAACCTTTGTACATTGTGCTAAGGTCAAATTTCTACTCTCAATCTCTATATAATCTATTATTATATTTTTTTTATTGTGTTGGGCTTCTCATGGTCTCCTTAAGCGTATATCTTGTAGCCTGATGTTGATTTTTGGGTCTGCACTTGGACATTTTGGAACATGAATGCATTGATATGCTCCACACAATTCTTCAGGCTTCAGCTTTACACAGAATAATAATATGAGCAATGAAACATGCTCTATATATGTTGCTATCTAACCCATACATCCCTTTATAAAGGGAAATTCGACATAATACCTCTGTTACCATTAGCCATATAATGCTCATATCCACAGCATCCCAGTAGGTGGGCAGAACGCCTAGTTATAAAATCTGTGTCAGATGGTGAAACCACTGGCCCTTCCCCTGTGTTACGTCCTTCACAATCTGCTGTCCAGGAAGGAGGCACTGATGCCTCCTGTCCACAATCTGCAGTTGCACAGACACAAGTCAGCAACCACGTCCAGTTCATTGTCCCAGCGCAGCATTCAGTTGCCCCTTGTCAACAGATATGTCTATTCACAAATTGTTATTTAGATAGGGCATACATATTTGTTAGCAATTTACATTGTCCGGTGCTGGACAAAGACAATTGCTGACTTTTCCATGCTCATAAATGAGACTTCTGTCTCTTTATTAAACTGTCGCTTCCTGTTATGGTTTCCAATGGCAAGGAAACATCAGAAGCATAGAATAAACGGACAAGCTCTCGGGTGATGGAAACTAGAGCTGACCGCGATGCTAAACCTACACACCACACTAGAAGTAGCCAGGGGGCATTCCTGCGTTGTCTCTAGATGCCGCGCGCCAGCCGGAGAACTAACTACCCCTGGTAGAAGAAAACACAGTCCTGGCTTGCCTCCAGAGAATGTCCCCACAGGAGATAGCAGCCCCCCACATATAATAACGGTGAGAGCAGATGAAAAGACACACGTAGTATGAAAGCAGATTTAGCACAGAGGCCCGCTAACTAAATAGCAGAAAGATACAACAGAGGACTTCGCGGTCAGCTGCAAAACCCTTCAAAACACCATCCTGAAATTACCTTAACTCATGTGACAACTCATGCCACTGGAGTGGTAATTTCAGCCCAACAAGAGCTTCCAGCTGCAGAGATTCACATAAGTGCAAACTGGACAAAACATACAAAAATAGACTTAAGGACTAAAGTGTCCAACTTAGCTGAGCAGAAAACTGGGAGCAGGAACATGCAACAGAATCACTCTGGATACATTGATGGCCAGCATTAGAATGACTGAGGAGCAAGGTTAAATAGGATACTCCCACATCCTGATAGGAACAGGTGAACTGAAGGCAAAGCTTGCAGGACACCAGTACCACAAGAGACCACCGGGGGAGCCCACGAACCGAATCACAACAGCTTCCCTTACATTTTCTAAATTTGGGTCCACTCCTTACAAAAAAATGGTGGTGGGGTATTGGCCAGTTTTTGTCCATGTTAAGCACATCTAAGAGATTGGGTTAATACCCTCCAAAGACCTATTCAGTTTGCAGCCTTATACATATTGGAATATGGTCATTACCATGCTAAGGCCATTACCTGAGCTCTGTAGCACTGCCTGTCACATGAGTAATGCACTCCACAGACCTTGACACTGTCTGCGAAATATCCTGTAAATACTCCATTGTTGCTCAAAACCATGTAAAAGATACAATTTGCCTGGTCGTTTCCAGAAGAAGTGCGTAGGCTTGTGAAGATTGGTCAATGGCACATAAATGGGTAAGCATAGCCAAGGGTGTTACATCTCGCTGACTGGGCACTGTGTGACTCTGGTAGCTATGGGGCAGGCAGGGGAGATGCTGCTCCACAAGTCTTGAAATCCCCAAGGCTTGCAAGAGAAACCTCTATATTTCACACTTTCGCTTCTGCCTCCTATTCTACCTTCCCTGGGGCTTCCACCTGCGCTCTCAACCTCTGCCTTAATGAGACACACGTTCCAATAGTGCAGAGTGAATCCCCACTACCTCCATAATGTGCTGCCAGGGCTAACTGCAATCAGGCAGTGTTAAAGTTGATATGCCTTGGAGACCGCAGTCATACAACTGAAGACTTGTGGACAGCTCTCTAGGCCGAGTTTGAGCAATGGCTGTCTGTGCTGAACCTAAATCAAGGGAATATCGAGTCCAATAATAGTGCAAACCTGGTAGCGGTACTATGGCGAGGCACGCTCACACATGTGCCTTGCACGGCTCCCGTCCTCAACCTAGTGGTACAGCATTTTCTTCCACATTATCCTGGCCTGGGTGAGCTGCTGCAAAAAGAACAGAAGCTATGTGCTCACTTTCAGAGTTCGGACCCCTCAGGTCATCGACTTGCATCGATACAGAGGTCTTTGTCCATGCCAGTTAACAGATTGATATGTGATGTGTCGACATGGTGGAATTCCACTCTGCACATGTTGCAGTGACTGTGGCACCAGCAACGAGCCCTGATGCAGTATGTTATGTTGTATTGCCTGGGCTAACGCCGTGCAGATGGGGCACAAATCATGTTTATGGAGTGGGCATAGCTTAAAGACCTCTGAATCCATCTGCACAGTTTCGAAATGGCTACTAAGATGGTTAGCGCTGACGATGCTGACATCAGCATCACTATTCCGGTAATCTATAATCTGGAGTAGACTTTGAGTAGCCTGCGGGAGGAGGTGGTCCCAGAGGAAGGAGAGGAGATTGTGGAAGGGATAACATTGTCTCAAAGTTCCAGACTGTCATCACACTAGCAGGTGCCAGGGGAGGGTGGATTTTTGCAATCGAAGGGGCTGGAGATAACAGACAAACTGTTAGTGAAGGTGCAAGATCTGAGGAACGAATGGAGGAGGAAGAGGTAACGGGTGAACAACTGTCAGGAGATGAAGAGGATAATCATCCCCCCTCTGTTGTTCATGGTTGGCAGGAGGGAACGAAGGAAACAAGCATCAATGTTACCCAACCACTAACACAGCATGGGCTTGGACCTCATGGTAGAGCCCAACATACGAGTGCCGTCTTGCTGCACGATCTGCAACGTGAAGTCCATAAAATTATGATTCGAAATAGTGCTGACTACTGGGTTGCCACTTTATTAGATCCACGTTATAAAACAAAATTTTGCCAGATGCTTCATGCCCTGGAAAGGGACCCGCGAATGCTGGAGTATCAAAACATGCTTTTACATAACCTTAAGAGAGCTTTTCTCCATGACAGCAGTGAGGCACACAGTGCACATCACAGCTCTAGATTTCCAACCTCCAGCACGTCAATTCATCAACGCCAAAACATTAGCAGCAGTAGTGTAAGTGACAGAAGCAATTTCTGTGAGTCCTTTGACACATTTTTTAGACCAGCTCGTGCATCAGCACAACAGAGTCCAAGTCTAACACGTGATGAATGAATGGAGAGGATGGTGCAGGAGTATCACATTTTTGTATTCAAAAATGGATGAGTGGCCTGAGCTCGCCTCTCATGAATCGAAGGTTTTATCAAGCCTGGCAGCCAGTGTTCTCTCAGAACATGTCTTCAGCGCTGCTAGTGGTGTCCTGACAGATAAGTGCAGCCGGCTGTCCCCTGAAAGTGTAGGCTGCCTAACTTTCAGCAAGATGAACAAGTCATGGATTTCCAAGGACTTTTGCATGGCTGCTGGGCACACCAGATACAGGCCCTAGATACGTCAAATTTCACAAGTTTAGTCTGTAAAGCAGAGAGGCGTGCAGCAGCACAAATTTGCAAAGATACAGAAGCACAAACTATATATATATATATATATTTGAATTAAAAAAGTAAAATGCATTTAGAAAAAGTATTGCATTAAAGAATTTGATTGTTTGATATCGATGACAATAATGATGGTGATGATGATGATAATTATAAAGCTTTTCATATCCATACACTATATTTGCAATAATGTAATATATTTTCCTGAACATTTAACAAAGAAAGTACAATGAATGTCTTAGATTACAATGGCTCTTGTCCAGGTTACTTCATGTTCCATAGAGTCCATGACTCATCTTTAACCTCTGACATTATATTGATCCAAAGCCTAAGTAATTATGGTGTTTAAGGTATTATCCCATTGCAGTGACCTCCAATACAGTTTAAGTGCTATGGCTTTTATGATGTAGTGATTTGCTTTAGACCTGTTATTTGGGCATTGACGTTCGAGAGGGAGCAATACTATCTGGTTTTCTTTAATAATTGAGAGTCTGTAGGTATATACAGTGTACTACACTTTCTGTTGCTTTTCAGTGAAGTAATACATCCAACTCAATACTCTTGGTCATGACTCATGATCTTTCCCTGACATTTTGTGGATGTACTAAAAAATGAAGTACAAGAATTCTTCTTTATGGCCTTACACTATGACACGGAAATAAAAGCTTAGTTTCAACTTTACCTTGAAATTAATAAGCTCATAAGCTGAAGTGCGGAGAGAACGTTGTTCACGAAATACCAGTAAATGCTCTTGGGACTTCTATAGCAGCTGTCGAATTTCATCAAACAAGTGGCATTTGGCAATGCTAGAACTTGGATCACTAGGAAAACTGAGTATCACAATGCTGATAGCTGTTTTGTGGGTAGTTCAGTATCACCATAGCCAATGTGAAAAAGCAACACATACACTCACCGGCCACTTTATTAGGTACACCATGCTAGTAACGGGTTGGACCCCCTTTTGCCTTCAGAACTGCCTCAATTCTTCGTGGCATAGATTCAACAAGGTGCTGGAAGCATTCCTCAGAGATTTTGGTCCATATTGACATGATGGCATCACACAGTTGCCGCAGATTTGTCGGCTGCACATCCCAAAGATGCTCCATACAAGGCAGGATGGATCCATGCTTTCATGTTGTTTACGCCAAATTCTGACCCTACCATCCGAATGTCGCAGCAGAAATCGAGACTCATCAGACCAAGCAACGTTTTTCCAATCTTCTACTGTCCAATTTCGATGAGCTTGTACAAATTGTAGCCTCAGTTTCCTGTTCTTAGCTGAAAGGAGTGGTACCCGGTGTGGTCTTCTGCTGCTGTAGCCCATCTGCCTCAAAGTTCGACGCACTGTGCGTTCAGAGATGCTCTTAGGCCTACCTTGGTTGTAACGGGTGGCGATTTGAGTCACTGTTGCCTTTCTATCAGCTCGAACCAGTCTGCCCATTCTCCTCTGACCTCTGGCATCAACAAGGCATTTCCGCCCACAGAACTGCCGCTCACTGGATTTTTTTTCTTTTTCGGACCATTCTCTGTAAACCCTAGAGATGGTTGTGCGTGAAAATCCCAGTAGATCAGCAGTTTCTGAAATACTCAGACCAGCCCTTCTGGCACCAACAACCATGCCACGTTCAAAGGCACTCAAATCACCTTTCTTCCCCATACTGATGCTCGGTTTGAACTGCAGGAGATTGTCTTGACCATGTCTACATGCCTAAATGCACTGAGTTGCCGCCATGTGATTGGCTGATTAGAAATTAAGTGTTAACAAGAAGTTGGACAGGTGTACCTAATAAAGTGGCCGGTGAGTGTAGATACAGCACATTACTAAATTAGTTGATAAAGTCAAGTAGAATCTTTTATCAGACTGTAAGTTTTATAGCTAAAAGGAAACGTTCTATGTACCTTATGATATTCACACTTAATGATTATTTAAAGTATACCGCTAAGTTCAGAATAAGCTATTGTATATTTACATGAGGATTAACACTATTTCTAACCAATATGACTTTTGTCGTGCATTTTTCACTAGCTTTCTCATCTTCAGGCTCTGTCTTTAATTTTCTGTACTCTATAATGCCCCATTCACATGTCCGTGTTTTATGTCTGTATGCGGTCCATTTTTTTAAGAACCGCAAATACAGACGCAAGCACACCCATTATATTCATTGGTGGTGCGCAAACCTGCAGACATGTTTTTTTTACGCACCATGGAGAAAATATGTGCTATACACTTGCACACTGATGACACATGGAAGACATCCAGGTGTCATCAGTGTGACATGCACATGCTCTCAGGAAAAAGTAGTGGAAAATATTTCTAATGGCGCTCGTGCTGATGTCCGTCAGGTGAAGTGAGTTAATTGGCTGTGAACTCCCAAGACCTTTCTGATGACACTGCGAGGGTGAGAACTTTCTCACACTCGCGCCACATGTAAGATAGGTTATAGGAGTTCACTGTGAGACACTGAGCAGCGGTAGCAGACGCTGCTCAGTGTCTCTGCTGGATGACAGGCTGTAGAGTCGCATCATGCAACCATGCAGCCTGCCATCTAGAGGTAGCAGAGCTAGACCTGTCGTGGGACAAATGGATTATCATCTTCTCTGCAGAAAGGTGAGAAATATTGCTGCTTGTTATTTTAATTGTCTTGCAGGGAACAATGGCAACACAGGAATGGGCGATGGTTTAATTAAGAGTTATTAAAGGAGTCTGCGTCATTCTTTCAATTAAAGGACTTTATTCTGGGTATGTGTGTGTGTTTTTATACAATATGACTATGGGGTTAGTAATGGGGGCATATTATAAATGCCTTTCCATTACTAACCTGTGGGCTTGATGTCACCAGACAATGCAAAGGTGACATCAACCTTGCTACTGCATCATGGCAAGTGAGAAGCGGGAAGCTAAGTGCCAGAATTGGCACATCTTATAGATGCACCTTTTCTCGGGCGGTTGAGAGCTGATGTTTTTAGCCTGGTGGGGCCAGTATCCATGGACCCTTCCTAGTTTATTAATATCAGACTGCAACTGTCTGCCTAGCCTTTAACCCCTTAAGCCCCGAGGGTGGTTTGCACGTTAATGACCGGGCCAATTTTTACAATTCTGACCACTGTCCCTTTATGAGGTTATAACTCTGGAACGCTTCAACGGATCTTGGCGATTCTGACATTGTTTTCTCGTGACATATTGTACTTCATGTTAGTGGTAAAATTTCTTCGATATAACTTGCGTTTATTTGTGAAAAAAACGAATATTTGGCGAAAATTTGGAAAATTTCGCAATTTTCCAACTTTGAATTTTTATGCCCTTAAATCACAGACATATGTCACACAAAATACTTAATAAATAACATTTCCCACATGTCTACTTTACATCAGCACAATTTTGGAACCAAAATTTTTTTTTGTGACGGAGTTATAAGGGTTAAAAGTTGACCAGCAATTTCTCATTTTTACAACACCATTTTTTTTTAGGGACCACATCTCATTTGAAGTCATTTTGACGGGTCTATATGATAGAAAATACCCAAGTGTGACACCATTCTAAAAACTGCACCCCTCAAGGTACTCAAAACCACTTTCAAGAAGTTTATTAACCCTTCAGGTGTTTCACAGGAATTTTTGGAATGTTTAAATAAAAATGAACATTTAACTTTTTTTCACACAAAATTTATTTCAGCTCCAATTTGTTTTATTTTACCAAGGGTAACAGGAGAAAATAGACCCCAAAAGTTGTTGTACAATTTGTCCTGAGTACGCTGATACCCCATATGTGGGGGTAAACCACTGTTTGGGCGCATGGCAGAGCTTGGAAGCAAAGGAGCGCCATTTGACTTTTCAATGCAAAATTGACTGGAATTGAGATGGGACGCCATGTTGCATTTGGAGAGCCCCTGATGTGCCTAAACATTGAAACCCCTAACAAGTGACACCATTTTGGAAAGTAGACCCCCTAAGGAACTTATCTAGATGTGTGGTGAGCACTTTGACCCAACAAGTGCTTTACAGAAGTTTATAATGCAGAGCCGTAAAAATAAAAAATCATATTTTTTCACAAAAATGATCTTTTCACCCCCAATTTTTTATTTCCCCAAGGGTAAGAGAAGAAATTAGACCACAAAAGTTGTTGTGCAATTTGTCCTGAGTACGACGATACCCCATATGTGGGTGTAAACCATTGTTTGGGCGCATAGCAGAGCTCAGAAGGGAAGAAGCGCTATTTTACTTTTCAATGCAAAATTGACTGGAATTAAGATGGGATGCCATGTTGCGTTTGGAGAGCCCCTGATGTGCCTAAACATTAAACCCCCCCACAAGTGACACCATTTTGGAAAGTAGACCCCCTAAGGAACTTATCTAGATGTGTTTTGAGAGCTTTGAACCCCCAAGTGTTTCACTACAGTTTATAACGCAGAGCCGTGAAAATAAAAATTATTTTTTTTTTTCACAAAAATGATTTTTTAGCCCCCAGTTTTGTATTTTCACAAGGGTATCAGGATAAATTGGACCCCAAAAGTTGTTGTCCAATTTGTCTGGAGTACGCTGATACCCCATTTGTGGGGGGGGACCACTGTTTGAGTGCATGACAGAGCTCGGAAGGGAAGGAGCGCCATTTGGAATGCAGACTTAAATGGATTGGTCTGCAGGCGTCACGTTGCATTTGCAGAGCCCCTGATGTACCCAAACAGTACAAACCCCCCACAAGTGACCCCATATTGGAAACTAGACCCCCCAAGGAACTTATCTAGATGTGTTGTGAGAACTTTGAACCCCCAAGTGTTTCACTACAGTTTATAACGCAGAGCCGTGAAAATATATATATTTTTTTTTTCACAAAAATGAAATTTAGCCCCCAGTTTTGTATTTTCACAAGGGTATCAGGATAAATTGGACCCTAAAAGTTGTTGTCCAATTTGTCCTGAGTACGCTGATACCCCCTATGTGGGGGGGAACCACTGTTTGGGCACATGACAGAGCTCGGAAGGGAAGGAGCGCCATTTGGAATGCAGACTTAAATGGATTGGTCTGCAGGCGTCACGTTGCATTTGCAGAGCCCCTGATGTACCCAAACAGTACAAACCCCCCACAAGTGACCCCATATTGGAAACTAGACCTCCCAAGGAACTTATCTAGATGTGTTGTGAGAACTTTGAACCCCCAAGTGTTTCACTACAGTTTACAACGCAGAGCCGTGAAAATAAAACATATTTTTTTCCCCACAAAAATGATTTTTAGCCCCCCAAATTTTTATTTTCCCAAGGATAACAAGAGAGCTTGGACCCCAGAAGTTGTTGTTCAATTTGTCCCTAGTACGCTGATACCCCATATGTTGGGGTAAACCCCTTTTTGGACGCACGGGAGAGCTCGGAAGGGAAGGAGCACTGTTTTACTTTTTCAACGCAGAATTGGCTGGAATTCAGATTGGACGCCATGTCGCGTTTGGAGAGCCCCTGATGTGCCTGAACAGTGGAAACTCCCCAATTCTACCTGAAACCCTACCCCTAACCTCACCCCTAACCGTTTACTGAACATTTTCTGACAGTCATAAGTGCCACGTATATAAGTGCCACGTATATAAGTGCCACGTATTTAAGTGCCACGTATTTCAGTGCCACGTATTTCAGTGCCACGATATTTCAGTGCCACGTATTTCAGTGCCACGTATTTCAGTGCCACGTATTTCAGGCACTGAAAAATACGTGGCACGTAAATACTTCAGTGCCACGATATTTCAGTGCCACGTATTTCAGTGCCACGTATTTCAGGCACTGAAAAATACGTGGCACGTAAATACGTGGCACGTAAATACGTGGCACGTAAATACGTGGCACTGAAATACGTGGCACTGAAATACGTGGCACTGAAATACGTGGCACTTAAATACGTGGCACTTAAATACGTGGCACTTATATACGTGGCCACTGAAATATCGTGGCACTTATATACGTATATAAACGTATATTTCAGTCCCACGTATTTCAGTGCCACGTATTTCAGGTTAGGGGTAGGGTTAGGGGTAGGGTTAGGGTTTTTTGTTTTTTTCTTGTTTTCTTGTGTTTTTCTATAAAAACGCATGCGTTTTACCGCGTTTACATGCATTTTTTCACACATGCGGTTTTTTAAAAAAACGCATGCAGATAAAAACGCAAGTGTGAAACCAGACTAAAAGACGCTTTTTATAGCAAAAAAGTTTTTGCGTCTCCACATTTTGAGACCTATAATTTTTCCACATTTTGGTCCACAGAGTCATGTGAGGTCTTGTTTTTTGCGGGACGAGTTGACGTTTTTATTGGTAACATTTTCGGACACGTGACCATTTTTTATCACTTTTTATTCCGATTTTTGTGAGGCAGAATAACCAAAAACCAGCTATTCATGAATTTCTTTTGGGAGAGGCGTTTATACCGTTCTGCGCTTGGTAAAATTGATAAAGCAGTTTTATTCGTCGGGTCAGTACGATTACAGCGATACCTCATTTATATCATTTTTTTATGTTTTGACGCTTTTATACGATAAAAACTATTTTATAGAAAAAATAATTATTTTGGCATCGCTTTATTCTGAGGACTATAACTTTTTTATTTTTTTGCTGATAATGCTGTATGGCGGCTCGTTTTTTGCGGGACAAGATGACGTTTTCAGCGGTACCATGGTTATTTATATCCGTCTTTTTGATCGCGTGTTATTCCACTTTTTGTTCGGCGGTATGGTAATAAAGCGTTGTTTTTTGCCTCGTTTTTTTTTTTTTTTTCTTACGGTGTTTACTGAAGGGGTTAACTAGTGGGCCAGTTTTATAGGTTGGGTCGTTACGGACGCGGCGATACTAAATATGTGTACTTTTATTGTTTTTGTTTGTTTTTTTTAGATAAAGAAATGTATTTATGGGAATAATATTTTTTTTTTTATTATTATTTATTTAGGAATTTTTTTTTTTTTTTTTTACACATGTGGAATTTTTTTTTTTTTACTTTTTTACTTTGTCCCAGGGGGGGACATCACAGATCGCAGATCTGATAGTGTGCACAGCACTCTATCAGATCTGCGATCATACTTTCATCGGAGCAGGCTGCAGCTTTCATCTGCAGCCTGCTCCGACCCGGAAGTGCTCCCTGCAGGACCCGGATACAGCCCCTCGGCCATTTTGGATCCGGGGCCTGCAGGGAGAAGACGTTCGGTACGAGGTGAGTACATCACCTTGTACCGATCGTCTCAGGGAAGCACGCAGGGATGCTTCCCTGTACCGCCGGTACACCGCGATCATGTTTGATCGCGGTGTGCCGGGGGTTAATGTGCCGGGGGCGGTCCGTGACCGCTCCTGGCACATAGTGCCGGATGTCAGCTGCGATATGCAGCCGACACCCGGCCGCGATCGGCCGCGCTCCCCCCGTGAGCGCGGCCGATCGCGTATGACGTACTATACCGTCACTGGGAATTAAGGCCCACCCCACCTCGACGGTATAGTACGTCAGATGGGATTAAGGGGTTAATCATTATTAATTATAGGGGGACCCTACGTCATTTTTTGAGGGGCTCCCATTTTAATAGCCAGTAAAGGCTAAGTATTTAGTTTTGAGCTGATATTATTAGCCTGGGAAGCTCCATGGGTATTAACTCCTTCCCAAGCTATAAACATCTGCCCCCAGCCGTCGGCTTTCGTACTGCTGGTTAAGAAAATTATGAGGGAGCCCATGCCATTTTTTTCAGAAAAATAATCTTTTAATAATGAAATACATGTACAGTAAGCTGCACCCACATTATACTAATTGTGTATGTCACTGACATCTATAGAGGTGCATGTCACAAAATTAGAATATCCTCAAAAAGTTAATTTATTTCAGTTCTTCAATACAAAAAGTGAAACTCATATATTAGATAGAGTCATTACAAACAGAGTGATGTATTTCAAGTGTTTATTTCTGTTAACGTTGATGATTATGGCTTACAGCCAATGAAAACTCACACTTTATTATCTCAGTAAATTAGAATACTTTATAATACCAGCTTGAAAAAATGATTTTAAAATCCAAAATGTTGGCCTACTGAAATGTATATTCAGTAAATACACTCAATACTTGTTCGGGGCTCCTTTTGCATCAATTACTGCCTCAATGCGGCGTGGCATGAAGGCGATCAGTCTGTTTCACTGCTGAGGTGTTATGGAAGCCCAGGTGGCTTTGATAGCAACATTCAGCTCATCTGCATTGTGGTATCTGGTGTCTCTCATCTTCCTCTTGACAATGCCCCATAGATTCTCTATGGGGTTAAGGTCAAGCGAGTTTGCTGGCCAATCAAGCACAGTGATACTGTTGTTTTTAAACCAGGTATTGGTACTTTTGATAGTGTGGACAGGTGCTTGTCAGCAGAGGGAAGCATGAAGTACTCTAAAATTTCCTGGTAGATGGCTGCGCTGACTTTGGTCTTGATTAAACACAGTGGATCTACACCAGCAGATGACATGGCTCCCCAAACCATCACTGATTTTGGAAACTTCACACTAGACCTTAAGCAGCTTGGACTGTCTCTCCACTCTTCCTCCAGACTATGGGACCTGGATTTCCAAGGTCTAGTGTAAAGTATCCACAATCAATGATGGTTTCAGGAGCCATGTCATCTGCTGGTGTAGGTTCACCGTGTTTTATCAAGACCTGGTTTTAAAACAACTGTATCACTGCGCTTAATTGGCCAGCAAACTCATCTGACCTTAACCCCATATGCAGCAATTGATGCCAAAGGAGACCAACCAAGTATTGAGTGCATTTGTAACTTTTTGATGATATTCTAATTTTGTGAGATGCACCTGTATGTGTATATATTATATGTAATCCATCTATTCTATCTTGTCAGGTCCTGCTGTGATTTTACAGTACTCAGCTGCTGAATTTACATGTTTTCATCTTTATCTATCTACAGGGTCGGACTAGCCCACTGGAGAACCGGAGGATTCTCCGGTGGGCCCAGGCACTGACACCTGCTGGCATCAGGGTTAGCAGATGCATAGGGCCCCCTGCTGCTCCAGTGGTCCCCAGCTCGCGGCCTGTCAGTAATAGCAGCACACTACACAGCTGCTATGGGGCCCGTGAGTCAGGGGGGCCCCACACGGTGACAGCAGAGCAGCAGCGGGTGACAAGAGGCAGAAGCAAGTTGCTGCGGCTGAAGCCTGTCCCCACTGCTAAAGAGAAATAAATATTCACTCTTAACCATGCCCCCATGGGCATAGAGTGGAGTGGATATTCATTTCACTTTAATAGTAGGCAGTGTTAGCCGCAAGCTGCCGCTAACACTGCCCGCTATCAGGGCCAGCAGACCAGGGACCCCGCTTCCTCAGGGACATCCAGTCCATGCGGCTGCTATGGGGCCCATAAGTCAGGGGGGCCAGGGGCCAGTGCCACCCCCTAGTGCATACCTCATTCAACAATATCTGCATCATAGATGCCAATTCTGTAGAAAGAAATAATGGAGGAGAGAGCTTCAGATGATGCTCCCTCTGCCATCATTTCCCTCTACCTCTGACACTGCGGGTGTGCGATGACGTCACTTCATAGCCTTCCCGCTGTGTGTTGGGCAGACGCATCGCAGCTCCTGATACTGGAGCAGAGTCAGAATCTACGGCTCTATGGTAGTGTGACTCCTGTCTAAGAACCCCGCTGACTATAAGAGCTTACACTTTCATGTGTATTCAAGCCTGAAACTTACAGGTAATATTTCTAAAATACTTTGGGAATGAATAAAGCACTGTGCATGATATCATAGCTCACACCTCCAAAAATAGTTAAAGACACAAAAGCAGCGACTTGCAACAAAATATTGCTATCAACATTTTGTTCTTTTATATTTTATGGCATTTTAGCTAACGTATGAAAGATTTTAGACAGGACTCTGCTGATTTCACAGTATTTTTTTCTGCCAATTACTTCAGCTCTGTTTGATTTGACAAGACTCCAATTTTCATTTCATTAAACTTCTATGAAATGTACGAAGTTTTCATAGAAAAGTATTTTGTTTGCCCTCAGTTCAATGCTGCAGGGCAACAATGGTATATTTTTTAGCAAGACAGCAATAACTTCATATATTCATGAATAAAATAGACACAATTGAGCAGTATATGCCGTAGTGACAATATTGTCATGCTAAAATAGGAAAAGGAAACTAAACTTGATAAGTTTCTTGTTAAGAGACATAATAAAGAGGTGACTATAAAATCTGTAAATGTTATCTAAGGGTGAATTTTAAATCACTCACTTTTACATTTCACAAAGGCTATAGTAATGTAAAAAAAAAAGATAATATATATATAGACACTGTACAGTATATACAGGGTGGGCCATTTATATGGATACACCTGGGTGGGCCATGTATGTGGATAAACTAGGAATGGTTGGTGATATCAACTTCCTGTCTGTCCTGTCTGTAGCACATTAGTATATGGGAGGGGGAAAACTTTCCAAGATGGGTGGTGACTATGGCGGCTATTTTGAAGTCGGCCATTTTGGATTGCATCTTTATAAATGGCCCACCCAGGTGTAATATATATATGTAATTATATATACAGTCTGGGAAATAAGTATTTGATCCCTTGCTGATTTTGTAAGTTTGCCCATTGACAAAGACACGAACAGTCTATAATTTTAATGGTAGGTTAATTTTAACTTTGAGAGATAGAATATCAAAAATAAAATCCAGAAAATCACATTGTATAAATTATATAATTGTACTTGCATTTTGCATTGAGAAATAAGTATTTGACCCCATACCAACCATTAAGAGTTCTGGCTCCTACAGACCAGTTAGACCCTCCTTATCAACTCAATACCTGCATTAAAGACAGCTGTCTTACATAGTCACCCTTATAAAAGACTCCTGTCCACAGACTTGTGATCTGGAAAAGATGAGTTGAAGTGATAGTTATGTTTTTATCTTGTTAAAATTATTAAAATAAAAAATGAAAAAATCCCCTTTCTCTCTGCTGTGACCCAGTCTATACAGTGAAGCTGTCTGCCAGTAGAAGCGTTGAGTGACTGTTCCACAGTTCTCACAATAAAGAATCCATGTGAAACCAGAACACATGAGCTGCGCGCACGGCGAACAAGCCCGTAGAGACATGTTCACACCACCAAGAGACTTGAAAACACAAAAAAGCACAATAAAACCAAAAACACTCTGTTGCAAAAAACAAGACTGGGGAGGCCTCCACCCCTCTTTTTTTGAGCTGTGCGCACAGGAGCCGTTCTGTCCAGTGTGTCCACATGGACATTCCTTTTCTGAATCCTGCTCATACAGGTATTGTACATATGACCAGGTTTTAAATACATCAGATAGGGATTACATACATTAGCTAGGACTGCTCTGATATGGGTATACCTTGACGTTTGGTAGAGTGGCTTAATATACATTTTTTGCAAAAAACGTATCAACCAAATACCCTGTTTTTTCCATCTTTTTACCAGCACTTGCTGTCCACTGTGATTCTTTTGCAACAGAGTGTTTTTGGTTTTACTGTGCTTTTTTGTGTTTTCAAGTCTCTTGGTGGTGTGAACATGTCTCTACGGGCTTGTTCACCGTGTGCGCAGCTCATGTGTTCTGGTTTCACATAATTGTTTTCTTGTGTCCACAAGACTGGGGAGGCCTCCACTCCTCTTTTTTTGAGCTGTGCGCACAGGAGCCATTCTGTCCAGCGTGTCCACATGGACATTCCTTTTCTGAATCCTGCTCATACAGGTATTGTACATATGACCAGGTTTTAAATACATCCGATAGGGATTACATACATTAGCTAGGACTGCTCTGATATGGGTATACCTTGACATTTGGACGAGCGGCTTAATAAACATTTTTTGCAAAAAACGTATCAACCAAATACCCTGTTTTTTCCATCTTTTTACCAGCACTTGCTGTCTACTGTGATTTTTTTGCAACAGAGTGTTTTTGGTTTTACTGTGCTTTTTTGTGTTTTCAATAAAGAATCCATGTCCATAAAAAAGTCTGAAACTTTGAACATCCCACAGAGCTGCATTCAATCCAATCATTTATCACAAAATGAAAAGAATAAGGCACAACTACAACAGACGGCAGCCCATCAAAATTCACTTACCAAGGAGGACATTAATCGGAGCTTAGACACAGACACCAACAAAAACAATGAAGGTGCTCGAAAGATTCACAAATGAGATGAAAATATGTGTCCACTGTCCACATGATTACTATAAGCTTAATGGAAGTATAAAAAAGCTATTACTTAAAGTAGTTAAGAGCATGTGTAAGACTCTAAACACATGGAGGAAAATTATCTGGTAAGATGAGCAAAAAATTGACCTTCTTGGCCACCATGGTAAAAGCCATGTGCAATGCAAACCCAACAATTCCCATCACCCCAAGAAACTACTCCCATAGTAAAGAATGATGGTAGCAGTACCATATATGATGCTGATTATTGACAAAAAAATGAAAACTGTCTTAGAGTAAATTCTGAAGCAGGACCTGTCACTTGCTCAAAAAATGAATTAAATATCTGGTAAAATACCTTTAGTTGTCCCCCCTTCCGTGCTCTTCAAAACCTCCTTTGCTGATTTTGACACTCTTTTCCATTTTCTGCTGCATCGCTCCATTTTCGAGATATTCACATTTTTATTTTTTCAGGACAGTATGTGAAATCTCTGCCTACAAATGAATAGGGCATTTCCTCAGTGTCTCCTTGTGAATCTTCACCCCTCTCCCAGACAATGCAAATTCCAGCACGGCAGCTGATGTAGCAGTCTCAGGTACTGCCAATCTGTGGTTGACAGCATCTGGGAGGGATCGGTGAAAGTGAAAAGTCATAGAGAAGACTCTAAAAATATACCAGTTCCACCACAAGAAGAAATTTCACATACTGCACTCCACTATCAACAAATAAGAATATGTATGCAGGAGAATGATACAACACAAAAAGAAAATGAGTGGTAGAATCCGAAGAGCTTAGGAATTTTTAGAAGGTATTAGTCACAGATAGGGTTGAGCGACTTTCATTTTTTTAAGATCGAGTCGGGTTTTGGGAAACCCGATTTTGTCCAGAGTCGAGTCGAGTGCAGTCGGCCGATTGTCGCTAAAAGTCGGGGATCGACCGAAACACGAAACCCAATGCAAGTCAATGGGGAAGCATAGTCGGCAGTGAGTGGAGGCCAGGAAAACACCTACAGTGCCCATTTTAATGCCAAAAACATCCATTCTTGTTTCTGAAGCTTGTCAATCTTAATTAACTTTATAATAATAGTTGGGCATTGGAACTTGGGGGTCATTTGGCAAAAGTTGTTGGGGGTAGGGCTGGTTCAAGGTTTTAATGGGCCCAGGAAACGTGGACTACGTCACGGCGGTGGAGCAGGGAGAGGTAAGTATTTCAACGTTGCAAGTGCTGTGATCCTCAGCAACCAGGGGGGGCCCACTCGTTCGCATTGGCACTGGCACAGGGCCCCTCAAAGTATGGCGGTGTGTTTGCATGGCGGGGGCGCCTCTCACCAGCAGCGACACTTTTGCGTACTCTGAGGGGCCCTGTGCCAGTGACGTCGCCAACGAGTATGCCCCCCCCACCTGATGAAGGAACCTGCACTTTCATCTGCACCTTCCTCTTTGTCCCTGTGTAAGGTGGTGTAACATGCGGAAAGGGGAACCTTACTTTCAGCAGGGTCAGATTCTGGCTGTGTAGAGTGCAAGGGGAATGTAGTGGTCTAGGTCAATGTACCAGCAGACTCATCTAGCAGTGGCTGGGCAATGGGCAGGATGAGGAGGAAACAGATATAGGGCCAAAGAATAAATTAGGCTAAATGCAGTTCAAAATTGGTAACAGGACTAAACAGGCGGCATTGCTTTGTTCAGTGGAGTAGCAAACCCAAGAGCAGCAAACACTTTTTCAAGGGCCCAACCACACCAGTAGGCCAAATGCAGTTTAATATCTGATACTATAGGCCAAAAGCCAGAAGGTAGAAGCTCAGCTGTATTAAGTTGAGGACAAACACCAGGCAGGGGCAGACACCATTAGTAGGCCCTAAACACCATTTTTTAAAAACACAGCACTTAATGAGAGCCAGAAGGTAGAAGCTCAGCTGTATTCAGTTGAGGACAAACACCAGGGAGCAGCAAACAGAGGTATTAGGCCCCATCCAGCAATTTAAAAAAAAAAAAAAAAAAAAGCTTAATAAGAACCAGAAGGTAGAAGCTCAGCTTTATTCAGTTGAGGACAACACCAGGGAGGGGGCAGACACCGTTAGTAGGCCCTAACCACCAATTTTTAAAAACACAGCACTTAATGATAGCCAGAAGGTAGAAGCTCAGCTTTATTCAGTTGAGGACAACACCAGGGAGGGGCAGACACCGTTAGTAGGCCGGAACCACCAATTTGTTTAAAAACAGCAGTTAATCAGAGCCAGAAGGTAGAAGCTCAGCTTTATTCAGTTGAGGACAACACCAGGCAGGGGCAGACACCGTTAGTAGGCCGGAACCACCAATTTGTTTAAAAACAGCACTTAATGATAGCCAGAAGGTAGAAGCTCAGCTTTATTCAGTTGAGGACAACACCAGGCAGGGGCAGACACCGTTAGTAGGCCGGAACCACCAATTTGTTTAAAAACAGCAGTTAATCAGAGCCAGAAGGTAGAAGCTCAGCTTTATTCAGTTGAGGACAACACCAGGGAGGGGCAGACACCGTTAGTAGGCCGGAACCACCAATTTTTAAAAACACAGCACTTAATGATAGCCAGAAGGTAGAAGCTCAGCTTTATTCAGTTGAGGACAACACCAGGCAGGGGCAGACACCGTTAGTAGGCCGGAACCACCAATTTGTTTAAAAACAGCAGTTAATCAGAGCCAGAAGGTAGAAGCTCAGCTTTATTCAGTTGAGGACAACACCAGGGAGGGGCAGACACCGTTAGTAGGCCGGAACCACCAATTTGTTTAAAAACAGCAGTTAATCAGAGCCAGAAGGTAGAAGCTCAGCTTTATTCAGTTGAGGACAACACCAGGCAGGGGCAGACACCGTTAGTAGGCCGGAACCACCAATTTGTTTAAAAACAGCACTTAATGATAGCCAGAAGGTAGAAGCTCAGCTTTATTCAGTTGAGGACAACACCAGGCAGGGGCAGACACCGTTAGTAGGCCGGAACCACCAATTTGTTTAAAAACAGCAGTTAATCAGAGACAGAAGGTAGAAGCTCAGCTTTATTCAGTTGAGGACAACACCAGGGAGGGGAAGACACCATTAGTAGGCCGGAACCACCAATTTTTAAAAACACAGCACTTAATGATAGCCAGAAGGTAGAAGCTCAGCTTTATTCAGTTGAGGACAACACCAGGCAGGGGCAGACACCGTTAGTAGGCCGGAACCACCAATTTGTTTAAAAACAGCAGTTAATCAGAGCCAGAAGGTAGAAGCTCAGCTTTATTCAGTTGAGGACAACACCAGGCAGGGGCAGACACCGTTAGTAGGCCGGAACCACCAATTTGTTTAAAAACAGCACTTAATGATAGCCAGAAGGTAGAAGCTCAGCTTTATTCAGTTGAGGACAACACCAGGCAGGGGCAGACACCGTTAGTAGGCCGGAACCACCAATTTGTTTAAAAACAGCAGTTAATCAGAGCCAGAAGGTAGAAGCTCAGCTTTATTCAGTTGAGGACAACACCAGGGAGGGGCAGACACCATTAGTAGGCCGGAACCACCAATTTTTAAAAACACAGCACTTAATGATAGCCAGAAGGTAGAAGCTCAGCTTTATTCAGTTGAGGACAACACCAGGCGGGGGCAGACACCGTTAGTAGGCCGGAACCACCAATTTGTTTAAAAACAGCAGTTAATCAGAGCCAGAAGGTAGAAGCTCAGCTTTATTCAGTTGAGGACAACACCAGGGAGGGGCAGACACCATTAGTAGGCCGGAACCACCAATTTTTAAAAACACAGCACTTAATGATAGCCAGAAGGTAGAAGCTCAGCTTTATTCAGTTGAGGACAACACCAGGCAGGGGCAGACACCGTTAGTAGGCCGAAACCACCAATTTGTTTAAAAACAGCACTTAATGATAGCCAGAAGGTAGAAGCTCAGCTTTATTCAGTTGAGGACAACACCAGGGAGGGGCAGACACCGTTAGTAGGCCGGAACCACCAATTTGTTTAAAAACAGCACTTAATGATAGCCAGAAGGTAGAAGCTCAGCTTTATTCAGTTGAGGACAACACCAGGCAGGGGCAGACACCGTTAGTAGGCCGGAACCACCAATTTGTTTAAAAACAGCAGTTAATCAGAGCCAGAAGGTAGAAGCTCAGCTTTATTCAGTTGAGGACAACACCAGGGAGGGGCAGACACCGTTAGTAGGCCCTAACCACCAATTTTTAAAAACACAGCACTTAATGATAGCCAGAAGGTAGAAGCTCAGCTTTATTCAGTTGAGGACAACACCAGGCAGGGGCAGACACCGTTAGTAGGCCCTAACCACCAATTTTTAAAAACACAGCACTTAATGATAGCCAGAAGGTAGAAGCTCAGCTTTATTCAGTTGAGGACAACACCAGGCAGGGGCAGACACCGTTAGTAGGCCGGAACCACCAATTTGTTTAAAAACAGCACTTAATGATAGCCAGAAGGTAGAAGCTCAGCTTTATTCAGTTGAGGACAACACCAGGGAGGGGCAGACACCGTTAGTAGGCCGGAACCACCAATTTGTTTACAAACAGCACTTAATGATAGCCAGAAGGTAGAAGCTCAGCTTTATTCAGTTGAGGACAACACCAGGGAGGGGCAGACACCGTTAGTAGGCCGGAACCACCAATTTGTTTAAAAACAGCACTTAATGATAGCCAGAAGGTAGAAGCTCAGCTTTATTCAGTTGAGGACAACACCAGGCAGGGGCAGACACCGTTAGTAGGCCGGAACCACCAATTTGTTTAAAAACAGCAGTTAATCAGAGCCAGAAGGTAGAAGCTCAGCTTTATTCAGTTGAGGACAACACCAGGCAGGGGCAGACACCGTTAGTAGGCCCTAACCACCAATTTTTAAAAACACAGCACTTAATGATAGCCTGTTGTGAATTTGCTTTTTGCTCCCTCTAGTGGTTACTAGTTTTTTGACTCTGGTTTTTCTGTCATTCCTTTTATCCGCACCTGGGTCGTTAGTTAGGGGTGTTTCTATATAAGCTCCCTGGACCTTCAGTTCAATGCCTGGCAACGTAGTTATCAGAGCTAGTCTGCTGTGCTCTTGTCTACTGATCCTGGTTCCAGTTATATCAGCTAAGTCTGCCTTTTGCTTTTTGCTATTTGTTTTGGTTTTGTATTTTTGTCCAGCTTGTTCCAAATCTATATCCTGACCTTTGCTGGAAGCTCTAGGGGGCTGGTGTTCTCCCCCCGGACCGTTAGACGGTTAGGGGGTTCTTGAATTTCCAGTGTGGATTTTGATAGGGTTTTTGTTGACCATATAAGTTACCTTTCTTTATTCTGCTATCAGTAAGCGGGCCTCTCTGTGCTAAACCTGGTTCATTTCTGTGTTTGTCATTTCCTCTTACCTCACCGTCATTATTTGTGGGGGGGCTTCTATCCAGCTTTGGGGTCCCCTTCTCTGGAGGCAAGAAAAGTCTTTGTTTTCCTCTACTAGGGGTAGCTAGATTCTCCGGCTGGCGCGTGTCATCTAGAATCAACGTAGGAATGATCCCCGGCTACTTCTAGTGTTGGCGTTAGGAGTAGATATATGGTCAACCCAGTTACCACTGCCCTATGAGCTGGATTTTTGTATTCTGCAGACTTCCACGTTCCTCTGAGACCCTCGCCATTGGGGTCATAACAGTTTGCCAGGCCAGTATTAAATGTTTAATGCATTGCAGAAGAGGGATTATAAGAAAGAAGATTCTGAGTTTTTTTTTTTCTTCTTCCCCTTTACCTCAGAGTGGCTATGCTTGCTGCAGACATGAATGTCCAGACCTTGATTACAAGTGTGGACCAGCTGGCTACTCGTGTGCAGGGCATACAAGACTATGTTATCAGAAATCCTAGGTCAGAACTTAAAATACCGATTCCTGAACTGTTTTCCGGAGACAGGTTTAAGTTTAGGAATTTCGTGAATAATTGTAAATTGTTTTTGTCCCTGAGACCCTGTTCATCTGGAGATTCTGCTCAGCAAGTAAAAATTGTTATTTCGTTCTTACGGGGCGACCCTCAGGATTGGGCTTTTTCGCTGGCGCCAGGAGATCCGGCATTGGCTGATCTTGATGCGTTTTTTCTGGCGCTCGGTTTACTTTATGAGGAACCCAATCTTGAGATTCAGGCAGAAAGGGCCTTGCTGGCTATGTCTCAGGGGCAGGACGAGGCTGAAGTGTATTGCCAAAAATTTCGGAAATGGTCCGTGCTGACACATTGGAACGAGTGTGCACTGGCCGCTAATTTTAGAAATGGCCTTTCTGAAGCCATTAAGAATGTTATGGTGGGTTTTCCCATTCCCACAGGTCTGAATGATACTATGGCACTGGCTATTCAAATTGACCGGCGGTTGCGGGAGCGCAAAACCGCAAATTCCCTCATGGTGTTGTCTGAACAGACACCTAATTCGGTGCAATGTGATAGAAAAACCGCTAATTCCCTCATGGTGTTGTCTGAACAGACACCTGATTTAATGCAATGTGATAGAATCCTGACTAGAAATGAGCAGAAAATTCATAGACGCCGGAATGGCTTGTGCTACTACTGTGGTGATTCTACACATGTTATCTCAGCATGCTCTAAACGTATAGCTAAGGTTGTTAGTCCTGTCACCGTTGGTAATTTGCAACCTAAATTTATTCTGTCTGTAACTTTGATTTGCTCACTGTCATCTTATCCTGTCATGGCGTTTGTAGATTCAGGTGCTGCCCTGAGTCTCATGGATCTCTCATTTGCTAAGCGCTGTGGTTTTACTCTTGAACCATTAGAAAATCCTATTCCTCTTAGGGGTATTGATGCTACACCATTGGCAGCAAATAAACCGCAGTATTGGACACAGGTTACCATGTGCATGACTCCTGAACACCGCGAGGTGATACGTTTCCTGGTTTTACATAAAATGCATGATTTGGTTGTTTTAGGGCTGCCATGGTTACAGACCCATAATCCAGTCCTGGACTGGAAGGCTATGTCAGTCTCAAGTTGGGGCTGTCGTGGTATTCATGGGGATTCCCTGCCTGTGTCTATTGCTTCTTCTACGCCTTCGGAAGTTCCGGAGTATTTGTCTGATTATCAGGATGTCTTCAGTGAGTCTGAGTCCAGTGCATTGCCTCCTCATAGGGACTGTGACTGTGCTATAGATTTGATCCCAGGCAGTAAATTTCCTAAGGGAAGACTGTTTAATCTGTCGGTACCTGAACATACCGCTATGCGTTCATATATCAAGGAGTCTCTGGAGAAAGGACATATTCGTCCGCCTTCTTCCCCTCTTGGTGCGGGATTCTTTTTTGTGGCAAAAAAGGACGGATCTTTGAGACCTTGTATTGATTATCGGCTTTTAAATAAGATCACTGTCAAATTTCAGTATCCTTTACCGCTGTTGTCTGACTTGTTTGCCCGGATTAAGGGTGCCAAGTGGTTCACCAAGATAAACCTTCGTGGTGCGTACAACCTTGTGCGCATTAAGCAAGGTGATGAATGGAAAACCGCATTCAATACGCCCGAAGGTCATTTTGAGTACTTGGTGATGCCTTTTGGGCTCTCCAATGCGCCTTCAGTTTTTCAGTCCTTTATGCATGACATTTTCCGGAAGTATCTGGATAAATTTTTGATTGTTTATCTGGATGATATTTTGGTTTTTTCTGATAATTGGGATTCGCATGTGGAGCAGGTCAGGTTGGTCTTTAAAATTTTGCGTGAAAATTCTTTGTTTGTCAAGGGCTCTAAGTGTCTCTTTGGTGTACAGAAGGTTCCCTTTTTGGGGTTCATTTTTTCCCCTTCTGCTGTGGAGATGGACCCAGTCAAGGTCCGAGCTATTCTTGATTGGACTCAGCCCTCGTCAGTTAAGAGTCTTCAGAAGTTCTTGGGCTTCGCTAACTTCTACCGTCGTTTTATCGCTAATTTTTCTAGCATTGTGAAACCTTTGACGGATATGACCAAGAAGGGCTCCGATGTAGCTAACTGGGCTCCTGCTGCCGTGGAGGCTTTCCAGGAGTTGAAACGCCGGTTTACTTCGGCGCCTGTTTTGTGCCAGCCTGACGTCTCACTTCCCTTTCAGGTTGAGGTGGATGCTTCGGAGATTGGGGCAGGGGCCGTTTTGTCGCAGAGAGGCCCTGGTTGCTCTGTTATGAAACCTTGTGCCTTTTTCTCTAGGAAGTTTTCGCCTGCCGAGCGAAATTATGATGTGGGCAATCGGGAGTTGTTGGCCATGAAATGGGCATTTGAGGAGTGGCGTCATTGGCTCGAGGGTGCTAAGCATCGTGTGGTGGTCTTGACTGATCACAAAAATCTGATGTATCTCGAGTCTGCTAAACGCCTTAATCCGAGACAGGCCCGCTGGTCATTGTTTTTCTCCCGCTTTGATTTTGTTGTCTCGTATTTACCAGGTTCAAAGAATGTGAAGGCCGATGCTCTTTCTAGGAGCTTTGTGCCTGATGCTCCTGGAGTCGCTGATCCTGTTGGTATTCTTAAAGATGGAGTTATCTTGTCAGCTATTTCTCCGGATCTGCGACGTGTGTTGCAGAGATTTCAGGCTGATAGGCCTGAGTCTTGTCCACCTGACAGACTGTTTGTCCCGGATAAGTGGACCAGCAGAGTCATTTCCGAGGTTCATTCCTCGGTGTTGGCAGGTCACCCGGGAATTTTTGGCACCAGAGATCTGGTGGCCAGGTCCTTTTGGTGGCCTTCCTTGTCAAGGGATGTGCGGTCATTTGTGCAGTCCTGTGGGACTTGTGCTCGAGCTAAGCCTTGCTGTTCTCGTGCCAGCGGTTTGCTCTTGCCCTTGCCTGTCCCGAAGAGACCTTGGACACATATCTCCATGGATTTCATTTCTGATCTTCCGCTATCTCAGGGCATGTCCGTTATCTGGGTGATATGTGATCGCTTCTCCAAGATGGTCCATTTGGTTCCTTTGCCTAAGCTGCCTTCCTCTTCCGATCTGGTTCCTGTGTTTTTCCAGAACGTGGTTCGTTTGCACGGCATCCCTGAGAATATTGTGTCAGACAGAGGATCCCAGTTCGTTTCCAGGTTCTGGCGATCCTTTTGTAGTAGGATGGGCATTGATTTGTCGTTTTCGTCTGCTTTCCATCCTCAGACTAATGGACAGACGGAGCGAACCAATCAGACTTTGGAGGCTTATTTGAGGTGTTTTGTCTCTGCTGATCAGGACGATTGGGTGACATTCTTGCCGTTGGCTGAGTTTGCCCTTAATAATCGGGCTAGTTCCGCCACCTTGGTTTCGCCTTTTTTCTGCAACTCTGGTTTCCATCCTCGCTTTTCTTCGGGTCATGTGGAGCCTTCTGACTGTCCTGGGGTGGATTCTGTGGTGGATAGGTTGCAGCAGATCTGGAATCATGTGGTGGACAACTTGAAGTTGTCACAGGAGAAGGCTCAGCGCTTTGCCAACCGCCGCCGCGGTGTGGGTCCCCGACTACGCGTTGGGGATTTGGTATGGCTTTCTTCCCGCTTTGTTCCGATGAAGGTCTCCTCTCCCAAATTTAAACCTCATTTTATTGGGCCTTACAAGATATTGAAAATCCTTAATCCTGTATCTTTTCGTCTGGATCTTCCTGTGTCGTTTGCTATTCACAATGTATTTCATAGGTCCTTGTTGCGGCGGTACATTGTGCCTGTAGTTCCTTCTGCTGAGCCTCCTGCTCCGGTGTTGGTTGAGGGCGAGTTGGAGTATGTGGTGGAGAAGATCTTGGATTCTCGCCTCTCCAGGCGGAGGCTTCAGTACCTGGTCAAGTGGAAGGGCTATGGTCAGGAGGATAATTCCTGGGTGGTCGCCTCTGATGTTCATGCGGCCGATTTAGTTCGTGCCTTTCATGCCGCTCATCCTGATCGCCCTGGTGGTCGTGGTGAGGGTTCGGTGACCCCTCACTAAGGGGGGGGTACTGTTGTGAATTTGCTTTTTGCTCCCTCTAGTGGTTACTAGTTTTTTGACTCTGGTTTTTCTGTCATTCCTTTTATCCGCACCTGGGTCGTTAGTTAGGGGTGTTTCTATATAAGCTCCCTGGACCTTCAGTTCAATGCCTGGCAACGTAGTTATCAGAGCTAGTCTGCTGTGCTCTTGTCTACTGATCCTGGTTCCAGTTATATCAGCTAAGTCTGCCTTTTGCTTTTTGCTATTTGTTTTGGTTTTGTATTTTTGTCCAGCTTGTTCCAAATCTATATCCTGACCTTTGCTGGAAGCTCTAGGGGGCTGGTGTTCTCCCCCCGGACCGTTAGACGGTTCGGGGGTTCTTGAATTTCCAGTGTGGATTTTGATAGGGTTTTTGTTGACCATATAAGTTACCTTTCTTTATTCTGCTATCAGTAAGCGGGCCTCTCTGTGCTAAACCTGGTTCATTTCTGTGTTTGTCATTTCCTCTTACCTCACCGTCATTATTTGTGGGGGGCTTCTATCCAGCTTTGGGGTCCCCTTCTCTGGAGGCAAGAAAGGTCTTTGTTTTCCTCTACTAGGGGTAGCTAGATTCTCCGGCTGGCGCGTGTCATCTAGAATCAACGTAGGAATGATCCCCGGCTACTTCTAGTGTTGGCGTTAGGAGTAGATATATGGTCAACCCAGTTACCACTGCCCTATGAGCTGGATTTTTGTATTCTGCAGACTTCCACGTTCCTCTGAGACCCTCGCCATTGGGGTCATAACATAGCCAGAAGGTAGAAGCTCAGCTTTATTCAGTTGAGGACAACTTGAATTAGGGACTGCAGACAGACTTAGCAGGCTGTCCCCTGTGTGGACCATGCATCCAATACATTAACCCATTGAGCCACAAAGGACACGTAACCTTCCGTGGCCATGCCTACAGGTCCATGTGTCTGTTGTCAGGTGTACCTTTGGACTCACAGATTGACAGAATGCAAGGACAATGCGGTCTTTAACATGCTGGTGGAGGGGTGGGATGGCTTTTCTCGCAAAAGAATTGTCAACTGGGTAGCTCATAGCGTGGTACATCGTAGTCCATCCTGGCTTTATTAATATTAAATAAAATAAAAAAATAGGCTCTATGCACTTTATAATTGGTTCCAGGGGTACACGGGCAGCAGTGGTCTGGTCAGTGGAGGCCTAGTGGAAGGAGGGACCGCAGACAGGCTTCGAAGGCCTAACACAATAAAATGGGCTGGCTGTAGGCACTTTATAATTGGTTCCAGGGGTACACGGGCAGCAGTGGTCTGGTCAGTGTAGGCCTAGTGGAAGGAGGGACCGCAGACAGGCTTCAAAGGCCTAACACAATAAAATGGTCTGGCTGTAGGCACTGTAAAATTGGTTCCAGGGGTACACGGGCAGCAGTGGTCTGGTCAGTGGAGGCCTAGTGGAAGGAGGGACCGCAGACAGGCTTCGAAGGCCTAACACAATAAAATGGGCTGGCTGTAGGCATTTTAAAATTGGTTCCAGGGGTACACGGGCAGCAGTGGTCTGGTCAGTGGAGGCCTAGTGGAAGGAGGGACCGCAGACAGGCTTCGAAGGCCTAACACAATAAAATGGGCTGGCTGTAGGCACTGTAAAATTGGTTCCAGGGGTACACGGGCAGCAGTGGTCTGGTCAGTGGAGGCCTAGTGGAAGGAGGGACCGCAGACAGGCTTCGAAGGCCTAACGCAATAAAATGGGCTGGCTGTAGGCACTTTATAATTGGTTCCAGGGGTACCCGGGCAGCAGTGGTCTGGTCAGTGTAGGCCTAGTGGAAGGAGGGACCGCAGACAGGCTTCAAAGGCCTAACACAATAAAATGGGCTGGCTGTAGGCACTGTAAAATTGGTTCCAGGGGTACACGGGCAGCATGGTCTGGTCAGTGTAGGCCTAGTGGAAGGAGGGACCGCAGACAGGCTTCGAAGGCCTAACACAATAAAATGGGCTGGCTGTAGGCACTTTATAATTGGTTCCAGGGGTACACGGGCAGCAGTGGTCTGGTCAGTGGAGGCCTAGTGGAAGGAGGGACCGCAGACAGGCTTCGAAGGCCTAACACAATAAAATGGGCTGGCTGTAGGCACTTTATAATTGGTTCCAGGGGTACACGGGCAGCAGTGGTCTGGTCAGTGGAGGCCTAGTGGAAGGAGGGACCGCAGACAGGCTTCGAAGGCCTAACACAATAAAATGGGCTGGCTGTAGGCACTTTATAATTGGTTTCCAGGGGTACACGGGCAGCAGTGGTCTGGTCAGTGGAGGCCTAGTGGAAGGAGGGACCGCAGACAGGCTTCGAAGGCCTAACACAATAAAATGGGCTGGCTGTAGGCACTTTAAAATGGGTTCCAGGGGTACACGGGCAGCAGTGGTCTGGTCAGTGGAGGCCTAGTGGAAGGAGGGACCGCAGACAGGCTTCGAAGACCTAACACAATAAAATGGGCTGGCTGTAGGCACTTCATAATTGGTTCCAGGGGTACATGGGCAGCAGTGGTCTGGTCAGTGGAGGCCTAGTGGAAGGAGGGACCGCAGACAGGCTTCGAAGGCCTAACACAATAAAATGGGCTGGCTGTAGGCACTTTAAAATTGGTTCCAGGGGTACACGGGCAGCAGTGGTCTGGTCAGTGGAGGCCTAGTGGAAGGAGGGACCGCAGACAGGCTTCGAAGGCCTAACACAATAAAATGGGCTGGCTGTAGGCACTGTAAAATTGGTTCCAGGGGTACACGGGTAGCAGTGGTCTGGTCAGTGGAGGCCTAGTGGAAGGAGGGACCGCAGACAGGCTTCGAAGGCCTAACGCAATAAAATGGGCTGGCTGTAGGCACTTTATAATTGGTTCCAGGGGTACACGGGCAGCAGTGGTCTGGTCAGTGTAGGCCTAGTGGAAGGAGGGACCGCAGACAGGCTTCAAAGGCCTAACACAATAAAGTGGGCTGGCTGTAGGCACTGTAAAATTGGTTCCAGGGGTACACGGGCAGCAGTGGTCTGGTCAGTGTAGGCCTAGTGGAAGGAGGGACCGCAGACAGGCTTCGAAGGCCTAACACAATAAAATGGGCTGGCTGTAGGCACTTTATAATTGGTTCCAGGGGTACACGGGCAGCAGTGGTCTGGTCAGTGGAGGCCTAGTGGAAGGAGGGACCGCAGACAGGCTTCAAAGGCCTAACACAATAAAATGGGCTGGCTGTAGGCACTGTAAAATTGGTTCCAGGGGTACACGGGCAGCAGTGGTCTGGTCAGTGTAGGCCTAGTGGAAGGAGGGACCGCAGACAGGCTTCGAAGGCCTAACACAATAAAATGGGCTGGCTGTAGGCACTTTATAATTGGTTCCAGGGGTACACGGGCAGCAGTGGTCTGGTCAGTGGAGGCCTAGTGGAAGGAGGGACCGCAGACAGGCTTCGAAGGCCTAACACAATAAAATGGGCTGGCTGTAGGCACTTTAAAATTGGTTCCAGGGGTACACGGGCAGCAGTGGTCTGGTCAGTGGAGGCCTAGTGGAAGGAGGGACCGCAGACAGGCTTCGAAGGCCTAACACAATAAAATGGGCTGGCTGTAGGCACTGTAAAATTGGTTCCAGGGGTACACGGGCAGCAGTGGTCTGGTCAGTGGAGGCCTAGTGGAAGGAGGGACCGCAGACAGGCTTCGAAGGCCTAACGCAATAAAATGGGCTGGCTGTAGGCACTTTATAATTGGTTCCAGGGGTACACGGGCAGCAGTGGTCTGGTCAGTGTAGGCCTAGTGGAAGGAGGGACCGCAGACAGGCTTCAAAGGCCTAACACAATAAAATGGGCTGGCTGTAGGCACTGTAAAATTGGTTCCAGGGGTACACGGGCAGCAGTGGTCTGGTCAGTGGAGGCCTAGTGGAAGGAGGGACCGCAGACAGGCTTCGAAGGCCTAACACAATAAAATGGGCTGGCTGTAGGCACTTTAAAATTGGTTCCAGGGGTACACGGGCAGCAGTGGTCTGGTCAACGGAGGCCGATTGTAATGAGTGTCTGCCAGTTAGTAGTCAAAAACAACAATTAAATGTGAATGTCTCGCATTAAAACAAAACAAAAACACTAAAGGGTGCAATCATTAGGTTCAGGGGTGGGATCCTCTGCGTTGTTTCAGACCTACTAATTTAGCGCAAAGTATTTACTGTGGTAAATAGAGTACACTGCCCCTGACTATGTTAAGTACCATCATACATGTCAACACAATGGTATTGTCAGTGGCAGGTATGGAAGGATGTCATCGCATAGACTAAACATTGGTGGAAGTGTGAGAGATAACTGTGGAAGTGGTAGAGCAATGTTTGACCTGGGGGTGGGTGAACTCTCTTGTGGCCGGCGGTACAGGCCCAGGGCCCCTCATGTTACAACAGTGTGTCTGACGTTGGGTGCGCACCACCACCGCCAGAGACACTTTATTGTACTATGAGGGACCCAGTAGCAATGCCGTCGACCAAAAGCAAGCACACCCACCTCTTCAGACAAACAACAGTCTCACGGGTGCTTGCGCCAAGTCGCGATACCATGGCCCCGTGTGGGGAGTTTGGCCATTTAGGGAGGTGTAAACATGTCGTATGCTGGACAATCAGCTGTAGAAAATTAGACATTAGAAAAGTAATTCACAGTAGTCCACAGGCAAGAGCTTTTCATAGGAAAGCTAGGTGTCGGCCGGGCAAGGTGGGGCAAAAGATTTCGAAATCCAGTTGTGGTTCATTTTAATGAATGTTAGATCATCAACATTTTGGGTAGCCAGACGAGTCCTTTTTTCGGTTAATATTGAACCTGCAGCACTGAATACTCTTTCTGATAGGACACTTGCTGCCGGGCAAGCAAGCTCCTGCAATGCATATTCTGCCAATTCTGGCCAGGTGTCTAATTTTGATGCCCAGTAATCAAATGGGAATGACGGTTGAGGGATAACATCGATAAGGGATGAATATGGTTAGTAACCATACTGGACAAATGTTGTCGCCTGTCACTTTCAATTGATGCAGCAGTACCTGTCCTGTCTGCGGTCATAGCAAAATCACTCCACAACCTGGTCAGAAAACCCCTCTGTCCAACGCCACTTCTGATATGTGCACCCCTAACACTCCTAGTCTGCTGCCCCCTGGAGCTCGTGTGAGAACGATCACGTGCGCTGTGTGCTGGGAATGCCTGAAGCAAACGGTCAACAAGAGTTGATTGTTTGGTTGCTAATATTAGTTCCAAGTTCTCATGTGGCATAATATTTTGCAATTTGCCTTTATAGCGTGGATCAAGGAGGCAGGCCAACCAGTAATCGTCATCGTTCATCATTTTCGTAATGCGTGTGTCCCTTTTTAGGATACGTAAGGCATAATCCACCATGTGGGCCAAAGTTCCAGTTGTCAAATCTCCGGTTGTGATTGGTTGAGGGGCAGTTTCAGGCAAATCTACGTCATTTGTGTCCCTCAAAAAACCAGAACCCGGCCTTGCCTTGCAACCAATTTCCAGTGCCCCCGGGAAAGCTTCCGCATTAAAAATATACTCATCCCCATCATCCTCCTCGTCCTCCACCTCCTCTTCGCCCGCTACCTTGTCCTGTACACTGCCCTGTCCAGACAATGGCTGACTGTCATCAAGGCTTTCCTCTTCCTCTGGTGCAGACGCCTGATCCTTTATGTGCGTCAAACTTTGCATCAGCAGACGCATTAGGGGGATGCTCATGCTTATTGTGGCGTTGTCTGCACTAACCAGCCGTGTGCATTCCTCAAAACACTGAAGGACTTGACACATGTCTTGTATCTTCGACCACTGCACACCTGACAACTCCATATCTGCCATCCTACTGCCTGCCCGTGTATGTGTATCCTCCCACAAAAACATAACAGCCCGCCTCTGTTGGCACAGTCTCTGAAGCATGTGCAGTGTTGAGTTCCACCTTGTTGCAACGTCTATGATTAGGCGATGCTGGGGAAGGTTCAAAGACCGCTGATAGGTCTGCATACGGCTGGAGTGTACAGGCGAACGTCGGATATGTGAGCAAAGTCCACGCACTTTGAGGAGCAGGTCGGAGAAACCAGGATAAGTTTTCAATAAGCACTGCACCACCAGGTTTAAGGTGTGAGCCAGGCAAGGAATGTGTTTCAGTTGGGAAAGGGAGATGGCAGCCATGAAATTACTTCCGTTATCACTCACTACCTTGCCTGCCTCAAGATCTACTGTGCCCAGCCACGACTGTGTTTCTTGTTGCAAGAACTCGGACAGAACTTCCGCGGTGTGTCTGTTGTCGCCCAAACACTTCATAGCCAATACAGCCTGCTGACGCTTGCCAGTAGCTGGCCCATAATGGGACAACTGGTGTGCAACAGTGTCATCTGCCGATGGAGTGGTTGGCCGACTGTGGTCTGTGGAAGAGCTGTAGCTTCTGCAGGAGGACGAGGAGGAGGAGGAGGAGGGGGTGCGAACGCCTACAGCCAACTGTTTCCTAGACCGTGGGCTAGGCACAACTGTCCCGAAATTGATGTCCCCTGTGGACCCTGCATCCACCACATTCACCCAGTGTGCCGTGATGGACACATAACGTCCCTGGCCATGCCTACAGGTCCATGCATCTGTAGTCAGGTGCACCTTTGTACTCACAGATTGCCTGAGTGCATGGACGATGCGCTGTTTAACATGCTGGTGCAGGGCAGGGATGGCTTTTCTGGAAACAAAGTGTCGACTGGGTAGCTCGTATCGTGGTTCAGCGTACTCCATCAGGGCTTTGAAAGCTTCGCTTTCAACTAACCGGTAGGGCATCATCTCTAACAAGATTCGTCTAGCTATGTGGGCGTTAAAACCCTGTGTACGCGGATGCGAGGATAAGTGCAGCGCCTGTTGTGAATTTGGATTCTGGGCTCCCCCGGTGGCCGCTTGTGGAATTGGACTTGTCATCCTCTTTCCTGTTTCACCTGATTCCATCAGTAGTGGGTGTCGCTATTTAAGCTCATTTCTCTGGTGGTTTCTTGCCGGTCAACAATGTTATCTGATGCCTCTCAGTGCTTGTTCCTGCTTCTAGACAACTACTGATAAGTTGGACTTTTGTCCATGTTTTGTTTTGCCTATTTGTTCCAGTTCGCAGCTGAAGTTTTGTTACTGTGTCTGGAAAGCTCTCGTCGATCAGGGATTGCTACTCTGGCGTTATGAGTTAATGCCAGAGTTTAAGGTAATCTCTGGATGGTGTTTTGTTAGTATTTTTCTGCTGACCATGAAAGTATACTATCTGTCTTCTGCTATCTAGTAAGCGGACCTCAAATTTGCTAAGACTATTTTCCTGCTGCGTTTGTTGTTTCATCTGAACTCACCGTCATTATATGTGGGGGGCTACTGTCTTCTTTGGAATATTTCTCTAGAGGTGAGCCAGGTCTTATATTTCCCTCTGCTAGCTATTTAGGTCTTAGGCCAGAGCTGGGCATCTAGCGATTAATAGGAAATGCTACCTGGCTATTTCTAGTTGCGCGGCAGGCTTAGTTCATGGTCAGTATAGTTCCATCTTCCGAGAGCTTGTCCCTCTATAGGCTTGCTATGATCTCTGCCTGCAGAGATCATGACAGTTTGACCGGCCCATAAAGTGTTAAAGACCCAGGTTGAGAAAGGAGAGTTATAAGAAGTCTGCTGGAATTTTTTTTTTTTTTTTTCCTCCAGTCTGCCTTGCTGCAGTCTTTTTTCTCTCTCTCCTCCTAATCTCTGTATGCTCTGTGTGCACCTGACAATAATGGATCTCCAGAGTGTAACTGCGGGTTTGAATAATCTCATCACGAAAGTACAAAATTTACAAGATTTTGTAGTACATGCTCCGGTATCTGAGCCGAGAATTCCTTTGCCGGAGTTCTTCACAGGGAATAGAGCTAGCTTCCAGAATTTCCGAAATAATTGTAAGCTTTATTTGTCCCTGAAGTCTCGTTCAGCTGGAGACCCTGCTCAGCAGGTTAGGATTGTGATTTCCTTGCTCAGGGGTGACCCTCAAGATTGGGCCTTCTCATTGCCAGCAGGGGATCCTGCGTTACGCGATGTGGATGCGTTTTTTCTGGCCTTGGGCTTGCTTTATGAGGAACCTCATTTGGAACTTCAGGCAGAAAAAACTTTGATGGCACTATCTCAGGGGCAAGACGAAGCTGAAGTTTTCTGCCAAAAATTCCGTAAATGGTCTGTGCTTACTCAGTGGAATGAGTGCGCCTTGGCGGCAACTTTCAGAGAAGGTCTCTCTGATGCCGTTAAGGATGTTATGGTGGGGTTCCCTTTGCCTGCAGGTCTGAATGAGTCCATGACAATGGCTATTCAGATTGATAGGCGTCTGCGGGAGCGCAAACCGATGCACCATCTGGCGGTGTCTATGGAAAAGACGCCAGAAAGTATGCAGTGTGATAGAATTCTGTCCAGGAGCGAGCGACAGAATTTTAGACGGAAGAATGGATTGTGTTTCTATTGTGGGGATTCTACTCATGTTATATCGGCATGCTCTAGGCGTACAAAGAAGCTTGATAAGTCTGTTTCCATTGGCACCATTCAGTCTAAGTTTATTTTGTCTGTAACCCTGATTTGCTCTTTGTCATCCATTGCCACGGACGCCTATGTTGACTCTGGCGCCGCTCTGAGTCTTATGGATTGGTCCTTTGCCAATCGTTGTGGTTTTGATTTAGAGCCTTTGGAGACTCTTATTCCTCTGAAGGGGATTGACTCCACCCCATTGGCTAATAATAAACCACAATACTGGACACAAGTAACCATGCGTATCAATCCGGATCACCAGGAGATTATTCGTTTCCTGGTGCTGTATAATTTACATGACGATTTGGTACTGGGATTGCCATGGTTGCAGTCTCACAACCCAGTCTTGGACTGGAGAGCTATGTCTGTGTTGAGCTGGGGATGTAAGGGTATTCATGGGGACGTACCTTTGGTTTCTATTTCGTCGTCCATTCCCTCTGAAGTCCCTGAGTTCCTCTCTGATTATCAAGACGTCTTTGACGAACCCAAGCTTGGGTCGTTACCTCCGCACCGTGAGTGCGATTGTGCCATAGATTTGATACCGGGTTGTAAATATCCAAAGGGTCGTTTGTTTAATTTGTCTGTGCCGGAACATGCTGCTATGCGGGAATATATAAAGGAGTCTTTGGAAAAGGGACATATTCGTCCATCTTCTTCTCCCTTGGGAGCTGGGTTTTTCTTTGTCTCAAAAAAAGACGGCTCTTTGAGACCATGTATTGATTATCGGCTTCTGAATAAGATCACTGTTAAGTATCAATACCCATTGCCATTGCTTACTGATTTGTTTGCTCGTATAGAGGGTGCTAAGTGGTTCTCTAAAATTGATCTTCGTGGGGCGTATAATTTGGTGCGGATCAGGCAGGGGGATGAGTGGAAGACCGCATTTAATACGCCCGAGGGCCACTTTGAGTATTTGGTCATGCCTTTTGGTCTTTCTAATGCCCCTTCAGTTTTCCAGTCTTTTATGCATGATATTTTCCGCGATTTTCTGGATAGATTTATGATAATATATCTGGATGATATTCTGATTTTTTCTGATGACTGGGACTCTCATGTCCAGCAGGTCAGGAGAGTTTTTCAGGTTCTGCGGTCTAATTCTTTATGTGTGAAGGGGTCTAAGTGCGTTTTTGGGGTCCAGAAAATTTCCTTTTTGGGGTATATTTTTTCTCCCTCTTCCATTGAGATGGATCCCGTCAAGGTGCAAGCTATTTGTGACTGGACTCAGCCCTCCTCTCTTAAGGGTCTTCAGAGATTTTTGGGCTTTGCCAACTTTTACCGCCGATTTATTGCTGGTTTTTCGGATGTCGTTAAACCACTGACTGATTTGACCAGACAAGGCGCTGATGTTGCTAATTGGTCCCCTCATGCTGTAGAGGCCTTTCAGGAGCTTAAGCGCCGTTTTGCCTCTGCCCCTGTGTTGCGTCAGCCTGATGTGAATCTGCCTTTTCAGGTTGAGGTTGACGCTTCGGAGATCGGAGCTGGGGCAGTGTTGTCGCAGAAAGGTTCCGACTGCTCCGTCATTAGGCCTTGTGCCTTCTTTTCTCGCAAATTTTCGCCCGCAGAGCGGAATTATGATGTTGGGAATCGGGAGCTTTTGGCCATGAAGTGGGCGTTTGAGGAGTGGCGCCATTGGCTCGAGGGGGCTAGGCATCAGGTGGTGGTATTGACTGACCACAAAAATTTGATTTATCTTGAGACTGCCAGACGCCTGAATCCTAGACAGGCGCGCTGGTCTTTATTTTTTTCTCGCTTTAATTTTGTGGTGTCATACCTACCGGGTTCTAAGAATGTTAAGGCAGATGCCCTTTCTAGGAGTTTTGACCCGGACTCTCCTGGTAATTCTGAACCCACAGGTATCCTTAGGGAGGGAGTAATTTTGTCGGCCGTTTCTCCTGATCTGCGGCGGTCCTTGCAAGAGTTTCAGGCGGATAGACCGGATCGTTGTCCGCCTGATAGACTGTTTGTTCCGGATGATTGGACCAGCAGAGTCATCTCTGAGGTACATTCTTCTGCATTGGCAGGTCATCCCGGAATTTTTGGTACCAGGGATTTGGTGGCAAGATCCTTCTGGTGGCCTTCTCTGTCACGAGATGTGCGAGTCTTTGTGCAGTCATGTGACGTTTGTGCTCGGGCCAAGTCTTGTAGTTCTCGGGCTAGCGGACTGCTGTTGCCCTTGCCTATTCCTAAGAGGCCTTGGACACACATCTCGATGGATTTTATTTCAGATCTGCCTGTTTCCCAGAAGATGTCTGTCATCTGGGTGGTCTGTGACCGTTTCTCTAAAATGGTCCATTTGGTTCCTCTGCCCAAGTTGCCTTCTTCTTCTGAGTTGGTTCCTCTGTTTTTTCAGAATGTTGTCCGATTGCACGGTATTCCTGAGAATATTGTTTCTGACAGAGGTACCCAATTTGTGTCTAGATTTTGGCGGGCATTCTGTGCTAGGATGGGCATAGATTTGTCTTTTTCATCTGCTTTTCACCCTCAGACTAATGGCCAGACCGAGCGGACTAATCAGACCCTTGAGACATATCTGAGGTGTTTTGTCTCTGCTGACCAGGATGATTGGGTTGCTTTTTTGCCATTGGCAGAGTTCGCCCTCAATAATCGGGCCAGTTCTTCCACCTTGGTGTCCCCGTTTTTTTGTAATTCGGGGTTTCACCCTCGATTTTCCTCCGGTCAGGTGGAATCCTCGGATTGTCCTGGAGTGGATGCGGTGGTGGAGAGATTGCATCACATCTGGGGGCAGGTTATGGACAATTTGAAGTTGTCACAGGAGAAGACTCAGCGTTTTGCCAACCGTCATCGTCGTGTTGGTTCTCGGCTTTGTGTTGGAGATTTAGTGTGGCTGTCTTCTCGTTTTGTCCCTATGAGGGTCTCTTCTCCTAAGTTTAAACCTCGGTTCATCGGCCCTTATAGAATATTGGAGATTCTTAATCCTGTTTCTTTCCGTTTGGACCTCCCTGCGTCCTTTTCCATTCATAACGTTTTTCATCGGTCGTTATTGCGCAGGTATGAGGTACCTGTTGTACCTTCTGTTGAGCCTCCTGCTCCGGTGTTGGTTGAGGGTGAGTTGGAGTACGTTGTGGAGAAAATTTTGGACTCTCGTGTTTCCAGACGGAAACTCCAGTATCTGGTCAACTGGAAGGGTTACGGCCAGGAGGATAATTCTTGGGTCAATGCATCTGATGTTCATGCTTCTGATCTTGTTCGTGCCTTCCATAGGGCTCATCCTGGTCGCCCTGGTGGATCTGGTGAGGGTTCGGTGCCCCCTCCTTGAGGGGGGGGTACTGTTGTGAATTTGGATTCTGGGCTCCCCCGGTGGCCGCTTGTGGAATTGGACTTGTCATCCTCTTTCCTGTTTCACCTGATTCCATCAGTAGTGGGTGTCGCTATTTAAGCTCATTTCTCTGGTGGTTTCTTGCCGGTCAACAATGTTATCTGATGCCTCTCAGTGCTTGTTCCTGCTTCTAGACAACTACTGATAAGTTGGACTTTTGTCCATGTTTTGTTTTGCCTATTTGTTCCAGTTCGCAGCTGAAGTTTTGTTACTGTGTCTGGAAAGCTCTCGTCGATCAGGGATTGCTACTCTGGCGTTATGAGTTAATGCCAGAGTTTAAGGTAATCTCTGGATGGTGTTTTGTTAGTATTTTTCTGCTGACCATGAAAGTATACTATCTGTCTTCTGCTATCTAGTAAGCGGACCTCAAATTTGCTAAGACTATTTTCCTGCTGCGTTTGTTGTTTCATCTGAACTCACCGTCATTATATGTGGGGGGCTACTGTCTTCTTTGGAATATTTCTCTAGAGGTGAGCCAGGTCTTATATTTCCCTCTGCTAGCTATTTAGGTCTTAGGCCAGAGCTGGGCATCTAGCGATTAATAGGAAATGCTACCTGGCTATTTCTAGTTGCGCGGCAGGCTTAGTTCATGGTCAGTATAGTTCCATCTTCCGAGAGCTTGTCCCTCTATAGGCTTGCTATGATCTCTGCCTGCAGAGATCATGACAAGCGCCCCAGAGTCCTGGTCGTTGCAGTACTGTGGCTCCGCCGCTAAGGGGAGCTATGGCACGTCTGATGGCACTGAAGGAGTTCATCCGACCAGGTATCACAGACACCAATACATTTCACAGCCGGGCCTCCGGGGGGAGCTAAGGGTTCTATTCACTAGGCCACTCCCCACCATAGTGGGTAAACTGGGGGTCAGGCAGGAAGTTAGATGAGAAAGCTGACTGGGTTGGAACCAGGCAACACCTTGTGGCAGAGGGTGTTGTAGGGGAAGATACAGTAGGGTCTCTGTCAGGGGTGGGATCCTGACAGAGGCTTGGCAATTTGAGCGAACGTAACGGGACCGTGCCTGCTCAGGATAGCGGCGGTGCCCAAGGAAGGATCAGAAGCGAGATAGATTGTGCTGAGTGAGAAACGAGATCAACGCAATAAGGAGAACACCAGTAGGAGTCGTGCTGTAAGACCGAGGCAACATCCTACTGAGGCGCACAACCGGTGGCCGGAACGCCGAGAGAGTATCTTAACATTCAGCTTCAAGCAGTACTCTAAACAGTGGCAGGGCAGTCAGTCTAAGGCGGGCTGTCTCACTTAAATCACCTATGCAGTCTTGGGGGGCAACTTGTGGAGAGGGGCGACTCTAGGGTCCCGGAAGAGCTCCGAGCCTACCCGTCAAACGGGTGCCGTCCCAACCAGAACATCAGGGAGGGACGGAGGATTAGCAGAACATCATCTAATTGAGTTGTGAGGGAACTTAAGTAACAGACACAACAGTTGTGGGGACTTTCTGTAAGCACAGCAGGGAAGGACCGCAACACCTAGCGCTAGGGGGAAGGCACAGATTTCCACTTGTGAAGAGAACTCTGGAGGTGCCATTGGACCGGCCGGACTTGCGCAGCCTGGTGAACCGTATTCCGGACTGAGGACCCAGAGATCTTCAGTAAAGAGGTAAAGAGACTGCAACCTGGTGTCCTCGTTATTTACTGCACCGCACCACCACGGCACCACATCACCATCTGCACCATTCATATCAATTAATTGCTGTGCGCCCCACGGCAGGGTCACGGACCGGGGCCTAGCCACCGTGACAACCCCAGAGCAGAGACTCAGAGGCCCGGTACCGGGTACCCCTCGGCCCTGCGGCAGTGTGGGGGCGCTGCATAAGTACTTCCTTTTTCTAACCAGAGTCTCATGTAGGGTGAGCTGGACTGGAGAGCTGGAGATCGTGGAACTTTCGGGTGTGCCGGTGTACATGGCAGACTGAGAGACGGTTGGAGACGGTATTGTTTCCACCGGTGCCCTAGATGCAATATTTCCTCCTACAAAACTGGTGATTCCCTGACCCTGACTGCTTTTGGCTGGCAAAGAAACCTGCACAGATACTGCCGGTGGTGCGGAAAATGGTGGCCTTACAGTGACGGAAGGGATGTTGCGTTGCTGACTAGCTTCATTGGCCGAGGGTGCTACAACCTTAAGGGACGTTTGGTAGTTAGTCCAGGCTTGAAAATGCATGGTGGTTAAGTGTCTATGCATGCAACTAGTATTGAGACTTTTCAGATTCTGACCTCTGCTTAAGCTAGTTGAACATTTTTGACAGATGACTTTGCGCTGATCAATTGGATGTTGTTTAAAAAAATGCCAGACTGCACTCTTCCTAGCATCGGATCCCTTTTCAGGGATTGCAGACTGAGCTTTAACCGGATGGCCACGCTGTCCTCCAACAGGTTTTGGCTTTGACACGCGTTTTGGGCCAGATACGGGCCCAGCAGATGGAACCTGTTGCGATGTTGATGCCTGCTGCGGCCCCTCCTCCACCTCCGCTTCTGAACTTCTGCCGCCTGCACCCTGTTCCCCCAATGGCTGCCAATCGGGGTCAACAACTGGGTCATCTATTACCTCCTCTTCGAGCTCGTGTGCAACTTCGTCTGTGTCACTGTGTCGGTCGGTGGTATAGCGTTCGTGGCGGGGCAACATAGTCTCATCAGGGTCTGATTGTGGATCAGTACCCTGAGAGGGCAATGTGGTGGTCTGAGTCAAAGGAGCAGCATAGTACTCTGGCTGTGGCTGTGCATCAGTGCACTCCATGTCAGAATCTACTTGTAATGGGCATGGCCTGTTAAGTGTTTCACTTTCTAAGCCAGGGACGGTATGTGTAAAGAGCTCCATGGAGTAACCCGTTGTGTCGCCTGCTGCATCCTTCTCTCTTGTTGTAGTTTTTGCTGAAGAGGACAAGGAAGCGACTTGTCCCTGACCGTGAACATCCACAAGCGATGCGCTGCTTTTACATTTACCAGTTTCAGAAGAGGAGGCAAAAGAGCTAGAGGCTGAGTCTGCAATGTAAGCCAAAACTTGCTGTTGCTGCTCCGCCTTTAAAAGCGGTTTTCCTACTCCCAGAAAAGAGAGCGTTCGAGGCCTTGTGTAGCCAGACGACGAAACTGGCTCCACAGCTCCAGACTTAGGTGGAATATTTTTATCCCCACGACCACCTGATGCTCCACTACCACTACCATCATTACCAGCTGACAATGAACGCCCACGGCCACGACGACCTCTTGCACCAGACTTCCTCATTGTTTTAAAAACTTAACCAAAGTAACTTTATTTGTTGCTGTCAAACAACTTACACGGTGAGCTACAACTTCAGTATGATTTCAATATCCCTTAACAGGTTGGTGAGACCACAAGGAAAATCAGGCACAATGTTACACACTCTGTTTTCTGTGGCACCAAATCACAGAGATGCCACACACGCAGGACTGTCACTCAAGCACAAATGTCAATATTAATCTCCCACTGTTTTCTTTTTTTTTTCTTTTTCAGGGAGACTTTAGAAACCAAATAATAAAAAATAAATAGGCTTTCTATGGCCCACTGAGTGAGAGATGGCACACACAGGAGTCAGGAGTGGCACACAAGCCCTGACTGAGGCCAATATTTTTCTCCCACTGATTGATGTAGTGTTTTTTTCTCAGGTAGATTTTAGAACCCAAATCAAGCAAAAAAATTAATAGGCTTTCTATGGCCTACTGAGTGAGAGATGGCACACACAGGAGTCAGGAGTGGCACACAAGCTCTGACTGAGGCCAATATTTTTCTCCCACTGATTGATGTAGTGTTTTTTTCTCAGGTAGATTTTAGAACCCAAATCAAGCAAAAAAATTAATAGGCTTTCTATGGCCCACTGAGTGAGAGATGGCACACACAGGAGTCAGGAGTGGCACACAAGCCCTGACTGAGGCCAATATTTTGCTCCCACTGATTGATGTAGTGTTTTTTTCTCAGGTAGATTTTAGAACCCAAATCAAGCAAAAAAATTAATAGGCTTTCTATGGCCCACTGAGTGAGAGATGGCACACACAGGAGTCAGGAGTGGCACACAAGCCCTGACTGAGGCCAATATTTTGCTCCCACTGATTGATGTAGTGTTTTTTTCTCAGGTAGATTTTAGAACCCAAATCAAGCAAAAAAATTAATAGGCTTTCTATGGCCCACTGAGTGAGAGATGGCACACACAGGAGTCAGGAGTGGCACACAAGCCCTGACTGAGGCCAATATTTTTCTCCCACTGATTGATGTAGTGTTTTTTTCTCAGGTAGATTTTAGAACCCAAATCAAGCAAAAAAATTAATAGGCTTTCTATGGCCCACTGAGTGAGAGTTGGCACACACAGGAGTCAGGAGTGGCAGACAAGCCCTGACTGAGGCCAATATTTTGCTCCCACTGATTGATGTAGTGTTTTTTTCTCAGGTAGATTTTAGAACCCAAATCAAGCAAAAAAATTAATAGGCTTTCTATGGCCCACTGAGTGAGAGATGGCACACACAGGAGTCAGGAGTGGCACACAAGCCCTGACTGAGGCCAATATTTTTATCCCACTGATTGATGTAGTGTTTTTTTCTCAGGTAGATTTTAGAACCCAAATCAAGCAAAAAAATTAATAGGCTTTCTATGGCCCACTGAGTGAGAGATGGCACACACAGGAGTCAGGAGTGGCACACAAGCCCTGACTGAGGCCAATATTTTTCTCCCACTGATTGATGTAGTGATTTTTTCTCAGGTAGATTTTAGAACCCAAATCAAGCAAAAAAATTAATAGGCTTTCTATGGCCCACTGAGTGAGAGATGGCACACACAGGAGTCAGGAGTGGCACACAAGCAGAAAGGGCAATATTAATCTCCCACTGTTTTATTTTTTTTTTCTTTTTCAGGGAGACTTTAGAAACCAAATAATAAAAAATAAATAGGCTTTCTATGGCCCACTGAGTGAGAGATGGCACACACAGGAGTCAGGAGTGGCACACAAGCAGAAAAGGCAATATTAATCTCCCACTGTTTTATTTTTTTTTTATTTTTCAGGGAGACTTTAGAAACCAAATAATAAAAAATAAATAGGCTTTCTATGGCCCACTGAGTGAGAGATGGCACACACAGGAGTCAGGAGTGGCACACAAGCAGAAAGGGCAATATTAATCTCCCACTGTTTTATTTTTTTTTTCTTTTTCAGGGAGACTTTAGAAACCAAATAATAAAAAATAAATAGGCTTTCTATGGCCCACTGAGTGAGAGATGGCACACACAGGAGTCAGGAGTGGCACACAAGCAGAAAGGGCAATATTAATCTCCCACTGATTGATGTAGTGATTTTTTTTCAGGTAGATTTTAGAACCCAAATCAAGCAAAAAAATAAATAGGCTTTCTATGGCCCACTGAGTGAGAGATGGCACACACAGGGATGGCACTCTAGCAGAAATGCCAATCTTAATCTCCCACAAAAAAACAAACAAACCAGGGACTGTCCTACAATTACTATCTCCCTGCAGTAATCTCAGCCAGGTATGGCAGGCAGCAATAAGGAGTGGAATGATGCACAAATTAAATAAAAAGTGTGGACAAACAAAAAAGATAGCTCTGCAGAAAGGAAGGAACAAGAGGATATGTGCTTTGAAAAAAGCAGTTGGTTTGCACAGTGGCGTACACACAGCAATACAGCTATCAGGGAGCCTTCTAGGGCAGCCCAATGAGCTACAGCGCTGAGAGAAAAAAAAAATGTAGCTTCCACTGTCCCTGCACACTGAAGGTGGTGTTGGACAGTGGAAATCGCTACAGCACAAGCGGTTTGGTGGTTAATGGACCCTGCCTAACGCTCTCCCTGCTTCTAATGAAGCGGCAGCAACCTCTCCCTAAGCTCAGATCAGCAGCAGTGAGATGGCGGTCGGCGGGAACGCCCCTTTATAGCCCCTGTGACGCCGCAGACAGCAAGCCAATCACTGCAATGCCCTTCTCTAAGATGGTGGGGACCAGGACCTATGTCATCACGCTGCCCACACTCTGCGTTCACCTTCATTGGCTGAGAAATAGCGCTTTTCGCGTCATTGAAACGCGACTTTGGCGCGAAAGTCGCGTACCGCATGGCCGATGCAACGCTGGGATCGGCTCGGTTTCATGAGACGCCGACTTTGCCAAAAGTCGGCGACTTTTGAAAATGAACGACCCGTTTCGCTCAACCCTAGTCACAGATTCTCTTTATGGAAAACCTGCTTCAGTCTGACAGAGATTTGAGACATGATTCACTTTAAAGCAGGATAATAACCCTAATCATTCTGCTAAATCTACACGGGTTTGTTTTAGGGGCAGACATCTAAATGCCTTGGAATGGCCTAGTTTATAGCCTAACCTCAATCCCAATCAGAATCTGTGGCATAACCAGCAATACAACCCATCTAACCCGTAGGAGTTGGAGTAGTTTAGCCTGGAAAAATGTACAAAAATTCCAAATTCCAGTGTATAGATGTGTTGAGTTATTAAAGACATACCTAAAAAAATACAAATCTGTAATTGTAGCAAAACATTGTATCCTCTTTGAGATATGGCATTTTTTGTCTTGTTTTCCTTTTGTCTTTTCCTCCTCACCCTCTTAGAGACATTACTGTTTTTTATCTCTCCATTGACATAGCAATATGATGGCTTTTTTTGGAACATGTTTTATTTTTGAGTAAAACAATTTATTATTATTATTACTACCAAATAATGTACTTAATATTAGAATAAAAATTGAAGTGTATGAAATTGGCGGTTATGTTTTTATGGTATTCACTTTGTACTAAAAATAGACCGGTATCCTTATTGTGAAGGTTAGCATGATTACATGGATACCAAATTTATTTTTTTTCTTCCTTTTACCATATTTTAAGAGCCTTAGCTTTTTTTTTTATAATTTTGTCAATAGAGTTGTATTAGGGATTGTTTTTTGTAGACTAAGCTGTAGGTTTCATTGATATTATTTTTGGCTTTTAGATGTCCTTTTGATCTCTATAATTAGATCATTTTGGAGGTGACATGAACAAAAAAACTGAAATTCTGCCATTTTATTTTTTTCTGCTTTGGATTTCACCAGAAAAAAAATTTGAGCATTTTGTTTACTTCAGATAAATATGCATTACATTATTTAAAATTGTTTGTAAATTTTAGGTTTCACGTTTTGGATTTAGATTTCATGTAACGTTTCTAATACTTTTATTCTTTTTTTAAATTTCATGTTATTTTGCATTGTTAATCCAATTTAGGGAACCTGACCCTATACTCGCTTAATCACTTATAGAATACACTGTGTTGTGGGGGATTAGATGTTACTGGCATCTAAGAGGTTAACCTGTTACTCTTTGGTACTTGCTCTATAACACAGTTAGGCTGCTTTCACACATCAGTGTGTTGCTGTCAGTCACAATCTGGCGAATTTTGAAAAAAACGGATACAGAAAAAGTATAGGCAGCATCAAGAGTAAAAAGTTGGTCCGGGATGGGGCGACACACTGGCACTGACTGGAGGGGAGTAGGGAGGGGGCACAGACTTGAGGAGAGTAGGGAGGGGCCAATTCGCGGCCGGACTAAGCCTATCGCTGATTGGACGTGCCCGGCCGGCGACCAATCAGCGACGCGGGATTTCCGTTACGGAAGTTAGTTACAGACAAACAAACGGAAGTACCCCTTAGACAATTATATATATAGATTCTTTTTCTATCAACTCAAACTCTAACTCAAGCCTCATGCCCTCTACTGGCCAGGTCATATATTACATCACAAATCTCCAGCAATACAGTAAACTGTCATTAACTCTTACACAAATACATCTAGCATCTTGTTTGTGGGCAGTGTATCACAAACCTAATGTATAAGGACAAATAATATGTAAGATTTGAACAATTGAATAGTTTTCTCATGGTGTTAAAGAGAACCTGTCAGCATGATTTAGCAATATAAAGGTATGGCCATAATGGTGATATGCTGATTAAACTGATATATTTGGTGAATCAATCCGATGTATGGTTTGTCAAGGTTTGTCTGTTTCAGTTCCTTTAGGGTTAACTCCTGTAGCCTCACACTGATCCTGGGTGGACTTTTTATAGCCTCCATCTGGGAGTTTCCTTTGTCAGTGATACTTCCGCCCTTGGCTAAGTGTATTGACCCCTGAGTGTGTTTTGTGCTGTGTGCTGGTTTGCTTGATCTCTTGGCTCTTTGACTCGGTCTGTTCTCTGGATACTGTTTATTGGATTCCCTCTCTGTACTTTCTCTGTCCGTTCGGTATTGACCTCTGCTTGGCCCCTACTATCCTTTCTGTCTAGTCCCTTGGTACCGTTACGCTATCCCGTGCTCTGACCCCGGCCTGATCTGTTTATGTCTCTGTCTGTGCCCCTTGGTAGCTCTGTTCTTTAGTTACCTTTCTATGAGTTTTCCTTCAGCTCCTAGCTCCCTGGAGCTTAGGCCATGCCCACCAGCAGTCAGGTGATTCAGGTCCTGACAGGCCTGAAGCAATCTCTCTCCAGTCTTGCTTGCCCTGCATTTCTGGGAGTCTGTGGCTATCTCCAGGTCCTATTTTCCCAGGAGATAGCATCGGTGAGTGTCACTCATATCTCCCTGCCTGATATGGTTCTTGTTTAATCAGGATTTGAAGTTTTCTTCTAATGATATTTCAGGTGGCGTATAAGCAGAATTAGATCGTAGCTCAAAGACATCTTCATTAATCCGAGATCTCGATGTGTGCATGCGTCACCTCCAGCGTCATTTTATTGAAGACCAGAAGGCAAGGGTTGAAATCAAACTGCGCACGCAGCGTCCACTTCACTGACGATGGTGCAAATTTCAAACAGGAGGCAGGCCACTGAAGAATCAGTGGCCTTTCATTGAAACACCGGAGGCAGACAGAGGGGCCGGAGCAGGAGGAGAAGACCCTACCCACAGTCCCACCCTTGGGCACAGAAATATCATTAGAAGAAAACTTCAAATCCTGATTAATCAAGAATCACAGATTGGATTGATTCACCAAAGGTATCAATTTAATCAGGATAACCTTATGGTCATGCCTTTACTTTATATTGCTAAATCCTGATGACAGGTTCTCTTTATGGAATATGAACAGCTATTAATCAATTATATCAGTTTTTATGGGAGTTGAGTGATTTTATCTATAAGGACTATTACCCTCTCATAGCCTGTGTAAAGTAAATACTGTATATTACTTATACAATAATATGAAAGTATAGTTATGACAAACTTACAATTCAGGAGTTTGACAACCACTTAAGGAACTAATAACTACAGGGAAATGGACCAAAATATAATTTTGTAATATTGCAAGAATTTATATTATACTTTGCATGTAAATGTAAATACTTGGACCACACTACTGTATATTCCACGGATTCTGCTAATTTGGTCTTGTGGATGGTGTTCAAGTTAGGGCTCATGCAGATGTCCATGCAAATCTATTAGATCTTGGATGACTAAATCACGGACTGGCTGTGTCTCTCCTGGCCAAGAATGTTACAGCTTCAAATATTTCTATAAGGCTGTCACACATGGGTTGCGGGACAGCAGCCAGTCTGTACATTAGTGGCCTGTGCTCAGACCGATTTGCACGTACATCTGCATGAGTCCTTTAAGCTTAAATTATGCAATAATTCATACGGGGTTTTAAATTAGTCAAACTCTTAAAGCAGATTACTTTTTTCTGGTGTTGTCTGTAAATCTGATCACATCACAATGCTCTGTGATGCATTTCTGAACAGGTCTCAAGTAAATAAATAATTTTGTACATCAGTTTTTAGCACTTCTTCACTGTGTCATAATTGCGGATAATTGATTTTATGTAATGGTGGTGGGAGCTGATGGATTGCTCCCTGACACTCAAGGGTCAAATGTATTTGATGCTCTTGTATGTGGTAAAGGTATGATACCCACTGGAGCTGAAGTTTGCTGGGACCGGGTTAACTGTAGTGGCAATCCCGGTTTGGGAGTGGGAACTGAGTGTTAGTGACAAGTGCAGGAAGTTACAGTCAGTGTGAGGGCAGCATTGAGTAAAGCAGCAGGTTTCGGGCTGCTAGGGACAGCATTAGCCTAATACTCAGGGCAATTGATTGCCGTAAATACCCTTGTGTTTGATTCTGGGGGCAACCGCGAGATGGACGTCGGGGGCCAGATGCACACAGCTTGTGAAGTGACAGGTAAAGATGGACTCAGACTACATGGGGCGGAAAGTATTGCAATCCAGATATACTGCTAGTGATGAGGAAGATTCCCTAGGGCTAGGAAAGCCAAAGAGAGGGACATGCCACCTATACCGAGGACCAGGGCTGAAGTTGTATTCAGTACCTGTGGGAAAGATGACAACCTGTTGGGCCTTACCCTTTGTATCTGCTTGTAAATACTGTACAGACTGTCATTCACAAAGTAAAAGTTTGGTTTTTATGACCCACGAATCTCCTGGATTAATTGCCGCAATGGTTCTAGAAGAAGGATTCCTGGAGTCAGAAGAGACCTGCAGGCCAAAAGAAAGTAGAAAGCACCACATACACAGCAGCACACTAGGACTGAGACACACCTTGTCTGTAGGATGCCAGAGTGAGTGGGGACCAAAGCTCACCTGTTATGAACTGGTGGCCTAGGAGCAGCATGAGACGTACCCTGGAGAAGGTGGAACCTGTACTGACCGCAGACCCTGAACTTAACACCGCAACTAGAAGTAGCCGTGGAATGTACCTATCACTCCCTAGACATCTCGACACAGCCGGAGGACTAATTACCCCTAGAGATAGAAAAGGGAAAACTATCTTGCCTCAGAGAAAATCCCCAAAGGATAGACAGCCCCCCACAAATATTGATTGTGAGAGGAGAGGGAAAAAAACATACACAGACTGAAATCAGAATTTAGCAAAGGAGGCCACTTCTAGCTAAATAGAAAGGATAGGACAGAGTACTATGCAGTCAGTATTAAAACACTAGAAAATATCCACCACAGAAAATACAAAATCTCCACATCTAACTAAAGATATGGAGGGTATATCTGCATCTCCAGAGATACCAGCTTGGCTAAACAAATCCTTATACAGACCAAGCTGGACAAGACAAAAACATGGAAAAGAACTGAACAATAAGGCCCACAGCATGTGGACTGCAAAAATCAGGGCCAGAACTTATCTTTGTTGAAATGAACAGCAAAGCAGGAGAGACCAGGCAGGGATGTGAATCTTCCAGGAACAATGGACAACTGGCACTGACTAAAGGGTCAAGCAAGACTAAATAGCCCAGTCAGATTTGCAAAAAGTGGACACACCTGATGAATGCTGCGATCCAGAGACAGCAGCGCTACCACTTATAACCACCGGAGGGAGCCCAAGAGCAGAATTCACAACAGTACCCCTTGAGGAGGGGTCACCGAACCCTCACCAGAGCCCCCAGGCCGATCCGGACGAGCCAAATGAAAGGCACGAACCAAATCCTCAGCATGAACATCGGAGGCAACAACCCAAGAATTATCCTCCTGGCCATAACCCTTCCATTTGACAAGATACTGAAGCTTCCGCCTCGAAAATGAGAATCCAAAATCTTCTCAACCACATACTCCAACTCCCCATCAATCAACACCGGGGCAGGAGGATCAACAGAGGGAACAACGGGCACCACATATTTCCACAACAAAGATCTATGAAAAACATTATGGATGGAAAAAGAGGCTGGAAGGGCCAAACGAAAAGACACTGGATTGATAATCTCAGAAATCCTATAAGGGCCAATAAACCGAGGCTTGAACTTAGGGGAAGAAACCTTCATAGGAACATGACGGGAAGACAACCAGACCAAATCCCCAACTCGAAGCCGGGAACCAACACACCGACGACGGTTAGCAAAACGCTGAGCCCCCTCCTGAGACAACACCAAATTGTCCACAACATGAGCCCAAATTTGCTGCAACCTGTCAACCACAGAGTCCACCCCAGGACAATCAGAAGGCTCAACCTGCCCCGAAGAAAAACGAGGATGAAAACCAGAGTTACAAAAGAAGGGTGAAACCAAGGTAGCAGAACTAGCCCGATTATTAAGGGCAAACTCGGCCAATGGCAAGAAAGCCACCCAATTATCCTGATCAGCAGACACAAAGCATCTCAAATAAGTTTCCTAAGTCTGATTAGTTCGCTCGGTTTGGCCATTTGTCTGAGGATGAAATGTGGAAGAAAAAGACAAATCAATGCCCAGCCTAGCACAAAAGGCCCGCCAAAACCTAGAAACAAACTGAGAACCTCTATCGGACACAATATTCTCCGGAATGCCATGCAAACGAACCACATGCTGAAAAAACAACGGAACCAAATCAGAAGAGGAAGGCAATTTAGGCAAAGGTACCAAATGAACCATCTTAGAAAACCGGTCACAAACCACCCAGATGACCGACATTCTCTGGGAAACTGGAAGATCCGAAATAAAATCCATAGAAATATGCGTCCAAGGCCTCTCAGGGACCGGCAAAGGCAAAAGCAACCCACTAGCGTGGGAACAGCAAGTCTTGGCCAGCGCACAAGTCCCACAGGACTGCATAAAAGAACGCACATCCCGTGACAAAGAAGGCCACCAAAAGGACCTACCAACCAAATCTCTGGTACCAAAAATCCCAGGATGACCTGAAGAATCACCCCTTCCTTCAGAATGCCGACCGGCTCAAGGACCCCAGGAGAATCAGGAAAAAAGCTCCTAGAGAGGGCATCAGCCTTAACATTCTTAGAACCCGGAAGATACGAGACAACAAAATCAAAACGGGAGAAAAACAGGGACCATCGGGTCTGTCTAGGATTCAGCCATTTGGCAGACTCGAGGTAAATCAGATTCTTATGATCGGTCAAGACCACAATACGGTGCTTGGCCCCCTCAAGCCAATGTCGCCACTCCTCAAATGCCCACTTCATAGCCAACAACTCACGATTGCCGACATCATAATTGTGTTCCGCAGGCGAAAACTTTCGAGAAAAGAAGGCACACGGTTTCATCAAGGAACCATCAGAATTCCTCTGAGACAAAACGGCCCCTGCCCCAATCTCAGAATCGTCAACCTCAACCTGAAAAGGAAGAGAAACATCCGGCTGACGCAACACAGGGGCAGAAGCAAATCGGCGTTTAAGCTCCTGAAAGACAGAAACAGCCGCAGAGGACCAATTCGTCACATCAGCGCCTTTCTTCGTCAAATCGGTCAGGGGTTTAACCACACTGGAGAAGTTGGCAATGAAACGGCGATAAAAATTAGCAAAGCCCAAAAATTTCTGAAGGCTCTTCACGGATGTGGGCTGGATCCAATCATGAATGGCCTGAACCTTAACCGGATCCATTTCTATAGATGAGGGAGAAAAAATGAAGCCCAAAAAAGAAACCTTCTGTACTCCAAAGAGGCACTTAGACCCCTTCACAAACAAGGCATTATCACGAAGGATCTGAAATACCATCCTGACTTGTTTCACATGAGACTCCCAATCATCTAAAAAAATCAAAATATCATCCAAATATACAATCATGAATTTATCAAGATAATTCCGAAATATATCATGCATGAAGGACTGAAACACAGATGGAGCATTAGAGAGTCCGAATGGCATCACAAGGTATTCAAAATGGCCTTCGGGCGTATTAAACGCAGTTTTCCATCCATCACCCTGCTTAATACGAACAAGATTATATGCCCCTCGAAGGTAAATCTTAGTAAACCAACTAGCCCCCTTAATCCTAGCAAACAGATCAGAAAGCAAAGGCAAAGGGTATTGGAATTTGACTGTGATCTTATTCAAGAGGCGATAATCAATACAGGGTCTCAAGGAGCCATCCTTCTTGGCAACAAAAAAAAACCTGCTCCCAATGGTGAAGAAGATGGCCGAATATGCCCCTTCTCCAAAGACTCCTTAACATAGCTCCGCATGGCGGTATGTTCTGGCACAGACAGGTTGAAAAGTCGGCCCTTAGGGAACTTACAGCCTGGAATCAAGTCAATAGCACAATCACAGTCCCTATGGGTTGGAAGGGAACTGGACTTGGGCTCATTGAATACATCCTGGAAATCTGACAAAAACTCAGGAATTTCAGAAGAGGGGGAGGAGGCAATTGACATCAAAGTAACATCACCATGAACCCCCTGACAACCCCAACTAGTCACAGACATAGATTTCCAATCTAATACCGGATTATGCACCCGTAACCATGGGAAACCCAGCACAATAGCATCATGCAAATTATGCAACACCAGAAAACGACAATCTTCCTGATGGGCTGGCGCCATGCACATGGTCAGCTGTGTCCAAAACTGAGGTTTATTTTTAGCCAACGGTGTAGCCCCTCAAAGGAATAGGACTCTGCCAAGGCGGCAAGGGGAAACCACAACGTCTGGCAAATTCTAAGTCCATTAAGTTTAGAGCGGCGCCTGAATCCACAAATGCCATGACAGAAAATGACGATAATGAGCAGATCAGGGTCACAGATAACAGAAATTTAGGTTGTACAGTACTGATGGTAACAGAACTAGCGATTCTCTTGGTACGCTTAGGGCAATAAGAAATAACATGAGCAGAATCGCCGCAGTAAAAACACAACCTATTCTGACGTCTGAATCCTTGTCGTTCAGCTCTAGACACAATCATATCACACTGCATAGGCTCAGGACTCCGCTCGGAAGACAATGCCATAGTGTGCACAACTCTGTGCTCGCGCAAGCACCGATCAATCTGAATGGCCAGAGACATAGAATCACTCAGACCAGCAGGCGTGGGGAACCCCACCATAACATCTTTAACGGATTCAGAAAGACCCTTTCTGAAAATTGCCGCCAAGGCATCCTCATTCCATTTAGTCAGCACAGACCATTTTCTAAATTTCTGGCAATATGATTCTGCCGCTTCTTGACCCTGACACAGGGCCAACAAGGTCTTCTCAGCATGATCCACTGAATTAGGTTCATCATACAATAACCCAAGCGCCTGGAAAAAGGTGTCTACATTAAGCAAAGCCGGATTCCCAGGTTCCAGGGCAAATGCCCAATCCTGGGGGTCACCACGCAGCAGAGATATAACAATTTTAACCTGCTGGATGGGATCACCAGAGGAACGGGGTTTCAGAGCAAAAAACAGTTTACACTTATTTTTAACCCCTTAATCCCGTATGACGTACTATCCCGTCAAGGTGACCCGGGACTTAATTCCCGGTGACGGGATAGTACGTCATACGCGATCGGCCGCGCTCACGGGGGGAGCGCGGCCGATCGCGGCCGGGTGTCAGCTGCCTATCGCAGCTGACATCCGGCACTATGTGCCAGGAGCGGTCACGGACCGCTCCCGGCACATTAACCCCCGGCACACCGCGATCAAACATGATCGCGATGTGCCGGCGGTGCAGGGAAGCATCGCGCAGGGAGGGGGCTCCCTGCGGGCTTCCCTGAGCCCCCCGCAGCAACGCGATGTGATCGCGTTGCTGCGAGGGTCTTACCTCCCTCCCTGCCTGCTCCAGACCCGGATCCAAGATGGCCGCGGATACGGGTCATGCAGGGAGGGAGGTGGCTTCACAGAAGCCTGCTCAGAGCAGGCACTGTGAAGCAGCCTGCGCTTCTCTCAGATCGGTGATCTGTCAGAGTGCTATGCAAACTGGCAGATCACCGATCTGTATTGTCCCCCCCTGGGGCAAAGTAAAAAAGTTAAAAAAAATTTTCCAAATGTGTAAAAAAAAATAAAAAAAAATATTCCAAAATAATGAAAAAAAAAAATATTATTCCCATAAATACATTTCTTTATCTAAATAATAAAAAAAAACAATAAAAGTACACATATTTAGTATCGCCGCGTCCGTAACGTCTGGACCTATAAAACTGGCTCACTAGTTAACCCTTTCAGTAAACACCGTAAGGAAAAAAAAAAAAAACGAGGCAAAAAAAAATGCTTTATTATCATACCGCCGAACAAAAAGTGGAATAACACACGATCAAAAAGACAGATATACATAACCATGGTACCGCTGAAAGCGTCATCTTGTCCCGCAAATAACGAGCCGCCATACAGCATGATCAGCAAAAAAATAAAAAAGTTATAGTCCTGAGAATAAAGCGATGCAAAAATAATTATTTTTTCCATAAAATAGTTTTTATCGTATAAAAGCGCCAAAACATAAAAAAATAATATAAATGAGGTATCTCTGTAATCGTACTGACGTGAAGAATAAAACTGCTTTATCAATTTTACCAAACGCGGAACGGTATAAACGCCTCCCCCAAAAGAAATTCATGAATAGCTGGTTTTCGGTCATTCTGCCTCACAAAAATCGGAATAAAAAGCGATCAAAAAATGTGACGTGCCCAAAAATGTTACAAATAAAAACATCAACTCGTCCCGCAAAAAACAAGACCTCACATGACTCTGTGGACCAAAATATGGAAAATTTATAGCTCTCAAAATGTGGTAACGCAAAAAATATTTTTTGCAATAAAAAGCGTCTTTCAGTGTGTGACGGCTGCCAATCATAAAAATCCGCTAAAAAACTCGCTATAAAAGTAAATCAAACCCCCCTTCATCACCCCCTTAGTTAGGGAAAAATAAAAAAAATGTATTTATTTCCATTTTCCCATTAGGGCTAGGGTTAGGGTTAGGGCTAGGGTTAGGGCTAGGGTTGGGGCTAGGGTTAAGGCTACAGTTAGGGTTGGGGCTAAAGTTAGGGTTAGGGTTGGGGCTTAAGTTACGGTTAGGGTTTAGATTACATTTACGGTTGGGAATAGGGTTGGGATTAGGGTTAGGGGTGTGTCAGGGTTAGAGGTGTGGTTAGGGTTACTGTTGGGATTAGGGTTAGGGGTGTGTTTGGATTAGGGTTTCAGTTATAATTGGGGGGTTTCCACTGTTTAGGCACATCAGGGGCTCTCCAAACGCGACATGGCGTCCGATCTCAATTCCAGCCAATTCTGCGTTGAAAAAGTAAAACAGTGCTCCTTCCCGTCCGAGCTCTCCCGTGTGCCCAAACAGGGGTTTACCCCAACATATGGGGTATCAGCGTACTCAGGACAAATAGGACAACAACCTTTGGGGTCCAATTTCTCCTGTTACCCCTGGGAAAATACAAAACTGGGGGCTAAAAAATAATTTTTGTGGGAAAAAAAAGGATTTTTTATTTTCACGGCTCTGCGTTATAAACTGTAGTGAAACACTTGGGGGTTCAAAGTTCTTACAACACATCTAGATAAGTTCCTTGGGGGGTCTAGTTTCCAAAATGGGGTCACTTGTGCGGGGCTTCTACTGTTTAGGTACATTAGGGGCTCTGCAAACGCAATGTGAAGCCTGCAGACCATTCCATCTAAGTCTGCATTCCAAATGGCGCTCCTTCCCTTCCGAGCCCTCCCATGCATCTAAACGGTGGTTCCCCCCACATATGGAGTATCAGCGCACTCAGGACAAATTGGACAACAACTTTTGGGGTCCAATTTCTCCTGTTACCCTCGGAAAAATACAAAACTGGGGGCTAAAAAATAATTTTTGTGGGAAAAAATTTTTGTTTTATTTTTATGGCTCTGCATTATAAACTTCTGTGAAGCCCTTGGTGGGTCAAAGCGCTCACCACACATCTAGATAAGTTCCTTAGGGGGTCTACTTTCCAACACGGTGTCACTTGTGGGGGGTTTCTACTGTTTAGGGGCTCTGCAAACGCAATGTGACGCCTGCAGACCATTCCATCTAAGTCTGCATTCCAAATGGCGCTCCTTCAATTCCGAGCCGTTCCAAGCGTCCAAACGGTGGTTCCCCCCCACATATGGGGTATCAGCGCACTCAGGACAAATTGGACAACAACTTTTGGGGTCCAATTTCTCCTGTTACCCTCGGGAAAATACAAAACTTGGGGCTAAAAAATAATTTTTGTGGGAAAAAAATTTTTGTTTTATTTTTATGGCTCTGCATTATAAACTTCTGTGAAGCCCTTGGTGGGTCAAAGCGCTCACCACACATCTAGATAAGTTCCTTAGGGGGTCTACTTTCCAACATGGTGTCATTTGTGGGGGGTTTATACTGTTTAGGTACATTAGGGGCTCTGCAAACGCAATGTGACGCCTGCAGACCATTTCATCTAAGTCTGCATTCCAAATGGCGCTCCTTCCTTTCCGAGCCCTCCCATGCACCCAAACAGTGGTTCTCCCCACATATGGTGTATCATCGCACTCAGGACAACTTGGACAACAAATTTTGGGGTCCAATTTCTCCTGCTACCCTCAGGAAAATGCAAAACTGGGGGCTAAAAAAATAATTTTTGTGGGAAAAAATTTTTGTTTTATTTTTACGGCTCTGCATTATTAACTTCTGTGAAGCCCTTGGTGGGTCAAAGCACTCAAAACACATCTAGATAAGTTCCTTAGGGGGTCTACTTTCCAAAATGGTGTCACTTGTGGGGGGTTTCAATGTTTAGGCACATCAGTGGCTCTCCAAACGCAACATGGCGTCCCATCTCAATTCCTGTCAATTTTGCATTGAAAAGTCAAACGGTGATACTTCCCTTCCGAGCTCTCCCATGCGCCCAAACAGTGGTTTACCCCCACATATGGGGTATCAGCGTACTCAGGACAAATTGTACAACAACTTTTGGGGTCCAATTTCTTCTCTTACCCTTGGGAAAATAAAAAATTGGCGGTGAAAAGATAATTTTTGTGAAAAAATATGATTTTTTATTTTTACGGTTCTGCATTATAAACTTCTGTGAAGCACTTGGTGGGTCAAAGTGCTCACCACACCACTAGATAAGTTCCTTAGGGGGTCTACTTTCCAAAATGGTGTCACTTTTGGGGGGTTTCAATGTTTAGGCACATCAGTGGCTCTCCAAACGCAACATGACGTCCCATCTCAATTCCTGTCAATTTTGCATTGAAAAGTCAAACGGCGCTCCTTCCCTTCCGAGGTCTCCCATGCGCCCAAACAGTGGTTTATCCCCACATATGGGGTATCAGCGTACTCAGGACAAATTGTACAACAACTTTTGGGGTCCAATTTCTTCTCTTACCCTTGGGAAAATAAAAAATTGGGGGCGAAAAATAATTTTTGTGAAAAAATATGATTTTTTATTTTTACGGTTCTGCATTATAAACTTCTGTGAAGCACTTGGTGGGTCAAAGTGCTCACCACACCTCTAGATAAGTTTCTTAGGGGGTCTACTTTCCAAAATGGTGTCACTTGTGGGGGGTTTCAATGTTTAGGCACATCAGGGGCTCCCCAAACGCAACATGGCGTCGCATCTCAATTCCAGTCAATTTTGCATTGAAAAGTCAAATGGCGCTCCTTCGCTTCCGAGCTCTGTCATGCGCCCAAACAGTGGTTTACCCCCACATATGGGGTATCGGCGTACTCAGGACAAATTGTACAACAACTTTTGGGGTCCATTTTCTCCTGTTACCCTTGGTAAAATAAAACAAATTGGAGCTGAAGTAAATTTTTTGTGAAAAAAAGTTAAATGTTCATTTTTATTTAAACATTCCAAAAATTCCTGTGAAGCACCAGAAGGGTTAATAAACTTCTTGAATATGGTTTTGAGCACCTTGAGGGGTGCAGTTTTTAGAATGGTGTCACACTTGGGTATTTTCTATCATATAGACCCCTCAAAATTACTTCAAATGAGATGTGGTCCCTAAAAAAAAATGGTGTTGTAAAAATGAGAAATTGCTGGTCAACTTTTAACCCTTATAACTCCCTAACAAAAAAAATTTTTGGTTCCAAAATTGTGCTGATGTAAAGTAGACATGTAGGAAATGTTACTTATTAAGTATTTTGTGTGACATATCTCTGTGATTTAAGGGCATAAAAATTCAAAGTTGGAAAATTGCAAAATTTTAAAAATTTTCGCCAAATTTCCATTTTTTATGAAAATAAACGCAGGTAATATCAAAGAAATTTTACCACTATCATGAAGTACAATATGTCACAAGAAAACAATGTCAGAATCGCCAAGACCCGTTGAAGCGTTCCAGAGTTATAACCTCATAAATGGACAGTGGTCAGAATTGTAAAAATTGGCCCGGTCATTAACGTGCAAACCACCCTCGGGGCTTAAGGGGTTAAAGCTCAAAAATTTGGACCTGTCCCCAAAAAACAAATCAGGAGTTGGAATTCTAGGCTCTAAAACCAGAGTCTGAACGATATAATCGGAAATACCCTGTACTCTAGCAGCAAGTTGATCCACACGAGAAGCCAATCCCTGAACATCCATGCCAGCGCTAAACTCCTGAGCCACCCAGAGGTAAAGAGGGAAAAAAAAAACACAACAGACTACAGAAAAAAAATGGCTCAGCACTTTCCTTCCCTTCTTCTGAGATGCGGTTAACTCATTGTGGGCCAGTTGTACTGTTATGAAATGGTGGCCTAGGAGCAGCATGAGACGTACCCTGGAGAAGGTGGAACCTGTACTGACCGCAGACCCTGAACTTAACACCGCAACTAGAAGTAGCCGTGGAATGTACCTATCACTCCCTAGACATCTCGACACAGCCGGAGGACTAATTACCCCTAGAGATAGAAAAGGGAAAACTATCTTGCCTCAGAGAAAATCCCCAAAGGACAGACAGCCCCCCACAAATATTGACTGTGAGAGGAAAGGGAAAAAAACATACACAGACTGAAATCAGAATTTAGCAAAGGAGGCCACTTCTAGCTAAATAGAAAGGATAGGACAGAGTACTATGCGGTCAGTATTAAAACACTAGAAAATATCCACCACAGAAAATACAAAATCTCCACATCTAACTAAAGATATGGAGGGTATATCTGCATCTCCAGAGATACCAGCTTGGCTAAACAAATCCTTATACTGACCAAGCTGGACAAGACAAAAACATGGAAAAGAACTGAACAATAAGGCCCACAGCATGTGGACTGCAAAAATCAGGGCCAGAACTTATCTTTGTTGAAATGAACAGCAAAGCAGGAGAGACCAGGCAGGGATGTGAATCCTCCAGGAACAATGGACAACTGGCACTGACTAAAGGGTCAAGCAAGACTAAATAGCCCAGTCAGATTTGCAAAAAGTGGACACACCTGATGAATGCTGCGATCCAGAGACAGCAGCGCTACCACTTATAACCACCGGAGGGAGCCCAAGAGCAGAATTCACAACACTCACCCATGACTACTTCACTTGGGCATTTTACATTTATCCAACCCAAAAATAAAAATGACTACAACCGTCTCTGTCCTGAAATAGGAAAGGTATTCAATATGTGTCAGATTCATTTCATTTTCAACATTTGTGATTAAAGTAGTTAGCAAGTGAGGATGAGTAATACTTACCATTAAAGGATACCTATCACTATGGAAAATGCTATTTACCTGCAGATATAGGGTTAATCTGCAAGTAAATAGTGTTACAGTGCTGTTCAGCTGCCTTACTAAAAAATGCAGATACCGTGAGAAAGTGAACTTATTTCCTGCCATGATACACTGGCTTTCAGTCATTAGGACGTGCATAAAACCACTACAGTCAGCGCCCACAGCACCGCTCACAATCCACATGGAGAGCGAGGACACGACACTCTCAGGAATTTTCGAAATAACAGTATAGGTCGAGGGAAGTTAACAGGGTAGCAAGGATATCAGCAAGTAGCACAGTGTGCACAAAAGGAAGTGAGAAACAATCTAAGGCCGGGGTCACACTACTGTAGAATACAGATGAGTGCTATGCGAGAAAACATCGCATTGCACTCGGACCAGTGTTAATCTATGGGGCAGCTCCCATTACTTTTTTTTTCTCAGGCGTATTTGACGTGCATGTAACATCACAAAATGCTGCAATTGTACGCGTATATCGTCTTGAGACTCGCCAACGCAAGCCTATGGGTGCGAGAAAAACTCAGACACCACACGGACCATCCGTGTGACTTGTGACAAATACGCACATATTTTCCTCATTTCAGCCCATTGAGCCATTAAATTAAATGGGGAAAGTCAGTGAGAAATGTAAAGCCATATGCATGTCATACGGATGTCATATGGATGCATAGGTGCGAGAAAATCGCATCATCGCATTGAAAACGCATTACACATGGATGACAATATGGAGAACACTTGTGCAACTCTCGGCAGGGAGACTCGGACCGATTTTCCATACATTAAGTGTGACCCCAGCCTAAGTCTTGAATAAAAATCCGAAGATACAGGTGTGTCCTAATGGGCCTTAAAAGGACTAGAGAGGTGATGTCACATGCCGGGCAACCTGCAGAATCCGACTTGGAGCGCAAAAGAGAACAGCAGACAGACCGAGGTGAAGGGGGGAGACCTTGTACCCAGGACTGTGTAGCACAGGTCATCATTGAATTCCCGTATAGGAGTATCACTCATGTGGTCCTTCCAATGCATGAAGAAAGGAAGGAGGAGCATTCAGGGGGAAAAGTATTTTTAAACAGAGTAGAACTCCAACATTGCACTCTGAAACTACCAAACCACCACATATTATAAAGAAGATAATAACAACTACAGAGTAGGATTGGAAGGGTAATCTTGATAGGTAATGAAAATCTGGTTGAAGACTGCATTAAAGTAATGAGTTATATGTAATAAACCCTTTTAAAATATGTAAAATATAGGTGCTTGGAAATCAGAAGTTCATCAGAATTGAAAACAGACTAATAAAAAAAAATGTACCGGTACTTACTGCATTGGAGTTAATAAAACCAATAAAGTACAGAAAACATTTTAAACCTTCCACTTTTCAATATGAAATGATGAATACTTGTGAGGACATCTGATTTCTGATATTTAGATTAGGTGAGCTATCAGATGTCCTCACACAGAAATCAGGTAATACAAGGATAAGGCATTGGCAACCAGATGTGATTGACAACTTCACATTACAGCGACGTTTATGCTTCCAATGTACACATCAGCACGTTTCTATTTGTCTTGGGATAAATTGAGTTTTCTTTACTTCTTAAGACACAATCAAAAGTGATCAAGGACACAATGCAAATAACAGGCGAGAATATATGAGTAGATTTGTTGTCAGTGAGGATGAGACACTCATTTTCACAGCTGACCTTGTTTTGTGGCAACTGAAATAAATTCTAATATGGAATTTATAAACTTTCTGAGTGTTATTAAAAAACAATCTAAAGTTCCAGTGTATTCTTCTAGTCCAAACAGGAGGGAGTTTTTTTTATTTTTCTGTTTTGTTTTTTCCAATTAATTGCCAACATTCACCTGTTATTCAACCTCTTACAACCTCCTATTCCTCAAACATTTCTTATATCTTTCTGCTTGCTTTATAGACTTGTCAGCTGTCTGAAAGTTTATTGCAATCTTCCTTATTGCTTTGCTACCTCCAAATCCTGGCTCCAAAAACGACATTATTTAGTAGATAGCTTAAAGACACGGATTCCAAATGAGTAATTTTAGTCTTTATGGTAACATTTATTTCGCAGATGTAAGTTCATAAATGGGCAGTGTTTCAAAGGGACGCACACATTTTAAAAGCAAAATGAACGTTAACCCATTCCTGAACCAAGACATTCTCCCCCATCTCTTTTTCACCATCAAAGGTTGTTTTGCACAACTACCCCCACACATTTCCACACAGCCATTAGGCTGAAGCTACATGGTGACAAAGACTTTGATGCAATTTATGCAACCAAAGATTGCAATATTATGGAAGTGAATATGGGTGTTTTCTGATTCACAAGTTACTTTTGCATACAAACCAGAAATTCTGTTTCTGTGTCACTTCATGTACGAAAAATTGGATTAAAAAGCAATAAAAAAAATATTACATACCCTAGTATGGTAACAATTAGTGATGAGTGGATATACTCGTTACTCGAGATCTCTCGAGCACGCTCGGGGGTCCTCCGAGTATTTTTTAGTGCTCTGAGATTTAGTTTTTCTTGCCGCAGCTCAATTATTTAATGATTTACATCTGATAGCCAGCATAAGTACATGTGAGGGTTGCCTGGTTGCTAGGGAACAAAAGCATTTAAAAATTTTGTGGGCCTCAATTTCTCAGACATACAGAATTACTTTGTGAATATTTCTGCGATCTGTAAAACTTCAAAAAAGCTTTTAAAAATTTTGTAGACCTCCATTTCTCAGATATGCAGTGTTAACACTTTTTTTTCCTGTAAAATGAAATTTCTAGTTGGTTTGCAATGTTTTGTTGTCACTCCTTAAAGTAGAGTAAAAGTGTGATACCATTGTTCACAGCAGCGATCTGGGAGTCAGAGATCCTTTCAAGGGTCTTCCCCATACATAAAGCTTGTGTGACGTGCTCTTAAAATTGTGTAGATCAGTCAGCCGAAACGAGTCAATATTTTTCTTAGTAAATGCTGCAAGCGCGGTAGCAACTAAAAATAATTTGTTTTGGAGGAAAATTTCAAAGATACATCATATATCAGACAACTGCTGCTTCATAATCAATTGATCATTACCTGAGATTCATTTTAATCTTTTTTCTTCTTTTGCTAATGAATGCAGTGTAAATGTACTGTATTTAGATTTCCTCTCCCTTTTGTGTAAGTCTATTTGCTGCTATTTGTGCATTCTTTAATGTATGGATGTGCTACAGGGAAAGCGACACAAGATATTTATTAAAAATGTGAGCATCTTGCTGTAATATTATCACTGTTCTGGAGAAATCCTCCCACAGTTATAACTGAAAGAATTTCTATACAGGAATGATGCAATGAGCAATGACAGTAGTAACAAAATGGAGATGTTGCAGTGCCTTAAAAAAATCAGTTAAAAATAAATTCACATCTTATCCACAGGATATACCATAAATTTACAATGTGTATCTATATCTAAGAAAAAGTTCATGGCAAGAGGTGGCCGCACATGCAGGGCTCTTTCTATTAATTTTTATTGGAGGTCTGAAAAATTGCTAAGCCATAACGCCACCCGCAATGGCACGCTCATCTATCATACATTTATAGCCTATCCTGTGGATATACAGGTTGTTACAGCTGCACTCGTTGGTTTGTATATTATGGAGCCACAGCAACTTTCACCTGTTCACTCGTGCTTTATTATAAGAGATACTGTTCAATTTTTTTTGTTTTTATTGTAATACTTTTAGACTAACCCCTTCACCCCCAAGCCTGTTTTCAACTTGCTGACCAAGCCAAATTTTACAATTCTGACCAGTGTCAATTTCTGATGTAATAACTTTGGAACGCTTCAACTGATCCCAGTGATTTTCAGAATGTTTTTTTCATCACAAGTTGTACTTCTGGTTAGTGGTAAATTTAGGATTATATTTTTTGCATTTATTTGTGAAAATATCGGAATTTTGGCAAACAAGTTTAAAATTTGGACATTTTTGCTGCACAGTTACATAGGTTGAAAAAAGACCAAGGTGCCGTAAGTTTAACATGTCTCCATTAATTATACATTTTTGTCACTAAATTATCTATAATCCACAATGTTATGTGTACTGAGAAATTCATCCAGCCCTTTTTTTTTTTAAAAAAAAGCTCCAGTTTCAAACTTTTAATGTTTACGCCCTTAAACCAGATACTTACAGTCAAGGCCAAAAGTGTTGGCATCCTTAAAATTGTTCCAAAAAATGAAGTATTTTTCCCAGAAAATTATTGCAATTGCATTGCATTGTTTTGTTATACATGTATTTATTTCCTTTGTGTGTACTGGAACAACAGAAATAACTGGAAAATCTGAATGAATTTTATGCATTCTTTTAGTCCAGTAAATGGGTTAAAAAATAAAAAAAGCATTATACCCACCTTTCCTTACTTGTTCTTATGTCACTGCCACCACATCTCTCCGGTCCTGTGAGATTGGTCTCATGTTTTCATGTGAGAGAATAGAGATCCCATATATTTATGTGTATAGCCACATATTAACCTCAAGTGCCGGAATGGAGAAAGAACAAACAGCAGAAAAAGCAAAAGACTTTAGTGGAGTTGCAGCAGCAGCAGGGTCACCTGTAGAACAGGTGAGGAAAGGACTGATCACAGAGCATCATTGTTTGAAATTAATCAGGCCATATTTGATTTTTGTTTTCAGTCTAAATTCAATCAAAACATCTTTTCGTTCACTAATCCATTAGATACATTTTTTAGAAAGAATATTCCCAGAAAGATCGTTTGGTCGTTGCCTGGTGACACTGAATTTGTATGTCCAGGTTGAACAACTTGAACAAGGAACAAGGAGTAAAATGTGTATGGATGTGTTGATGTTATGTGATCGTTCAATCAGCAACACACTTTGACCAAATGTGTTTAGGGGTATTCGGACTACAGTCACACACACATACAGCAACCACATATTGAAGTCCATGCTATGGCTGCTATTCCCAGCACGGTTGTGGATCTTCTGACCTGAACTAACAGCATCATAACATATGACACTGTTAGTTTTGGTGAAGATGCTGTAGAGATAAAATACAATAATTATAAAGTCAAGTGAATCTGTCCTAAGACTAACAATTTGGTTGCAATTTGTCATTTGTGATTTTTTAAATTATTTTTCTTTTTTTGACTTGTTTGATTTGCTGACTTTCTTTGGTTCAGTTCATCAAATTGATGCATGAGCTACATAAATTTTGCCCCAAGTAAAAAAAAAAAAATTTTGCAGCTTTTTATCACAAAAAAGTTAAATTTCACAAAATGGTGGAAAAAAATTACTCAAATAAGGGGCATAAATGAAATCACTGCAGGGGGGCTACAGGGGACAGGATTATATTTGGGACAAATTTTTATGAATTTTCGAAAAGTCACAAAAACATATTGTGAAGAAACCGGATTATATCTTATATATATATACCCGGATGACTATTTTTAGCAAACCAAGGAGAATATGCTGTTATCTATACTTTTGCTTGTGTAAGCCTGTAATAGTGACTTGTAAGCTGATATTTCATATAACATAGTGTGCGCTTATCTTTGATTATTAGTGATGTTTGCTGATATGCTAATTATGCATTGTATTATGGAGCCAGTTTGTTGTCTCCAAAAGCAGCAAGGGAAAACTATGCAAATAGATTAAATAATCAAGTAATGCTATTTGATCTCATCACCATTGGTTCCCTTATCTGTGATGCTGGACTGAAGGACTTTTGCTAAATCTAAAAATAGGTTACATGCCTCTGTATAAAGAGACTCCGAGACAGAGAGACTGGAAGAGTCAGCCAGAGACTCTGCCAAGACAGAAACATCTAAAGTAGGGTTGAGCGAAACGGATCGGTCATTTTCATAAGTCGCCGACTTTTGGCAAAGTCAGCGTCTCATGAAACCTGACCCGATCCCAGCGTGGGGTCGGCCATGCGGTACGCGATCTTGGCGCCAAAGTCGCGTTTTGAATGACGCCTTCCCCGCTATTTTTTCAGCCAATTAATTGTGGGCAGCGTGATGACATAGGTTCCGGCCCGGTTTCTGCGGCGTCATAGAGCTATATTACCGTTTGGGCTGCAGTGATTTCCGGAGTCAAATACAATATATGCACGGAGAGAGAGAGAGAGAGAGAGAGAGAGATATGAATGCACATTGACTTGCATTGGGTTTCGTGTTCCGGGACCGGAACCCGACTTTACAGTAGAATCGGCCGATTTCACACGATCCGACTTTTGAGAAGGTCGGGTTTCACAAAACCCAACTCAATCCTAAAAAAGCAAAAGTCGCTCAACCCTAATCTAAAGGACTAGAGACAGGACAGCAGCCAATATCATGGCACCATCATGAGGGACACGGATCAATCATTCTGCAGGAAACAACCTAGGGGTTTTTGGTTTCAGTTGTAAGAATACAGATCTGCTCCATTGACCATCGCCGAACCATGGATACTTTTGGAGAAAGCCAGGATTCCTACGCTTGTCGCTACCTCCTCTCTGTGTGTGTGTGTGTCACAGGTGGGGTAGCGACCCTGGGAGCTCTGAAGTAAGAGCCGCCATTATCCCGGTGAGTCGGCAGAAGGGGGAGACTCTGTAATGTGCACTATCTTGGGTACTGTGCTGGGACTGCTCTGTGTGTTATCGGCCTGTTTTGGTGGTTCAATAAAGCACACTGTTTTACCCTCCCCCTGTGTTATTTGAGTAGAGTTACGCCCACATTAAAGGGAGAGAGGGCAATAGGCGGAACGATCCCTGGTCCATGCGGTTCCAGCTAGCGGACCTGTGCGCCCATCGACCCCCTTGTCTCCACACATATGAAAACCTTAACCTTCACACGAGTGTAAGCAAAAAAATACATGAGGCCATATATAAAATAAACTTTAAAAAAGGCCAAAAGTAGAAAAAGATTTGACAAAAATTAAAGGCAGTCTTAAACTGACAAAAACTAGACAAAAAACAGGCACAAAAGCTTTAATGAATTGGTTCCTAAGTCTATGTGAATTAAAGTAAAGAGAAGTCTGTTCTCTTTTTCATATACAGAAAGAGAAAGAGAGGCATCAGGATAAAGATTCCAGAGAAAGTATCTGGAATATAGTATATACACTCATTATAATTACTGTGTATGATTTTCATAGCACGTCATTTGTATGCTATTCTCTCCATGTTTTACCATGTCAGCTCTGTCTCTGTCCCCCCTTTGTTTAAATGTTTTTAACTCAATAATTATTTAATAAAGTTTATTTACATTGTATCAGTGTCTGGCATATTCTCTTCTCCCTTTCTCACCATATTATTTCCATGTCAATAGACAGAATATTTTGGCTAGTTTTGCCCTGTAGGATTACTTTTCATATACAGAATCTTATTTCTACTCTACAGCTACCAGACCCTATATTTAACTTATGGCTAAATACTTTACTTAATGTGCACAATGGAAAAAAAAAATCTTCTATATGTTAAAAGGAATTTGTCAGCACGATTCCAAATCCCAAACAATTTTTGCTAAGATAAACTGCTTGAATCTATAAACTCATAAATTTGATATAGAAAACGCAAGGCAAAAAAAATAACAAAATAAAAACTTAGGATAAAAAAATAGAAAACAATGCCAGGAGCCAGGACATGATTAATTAGTTTGAAACAATGGATAAAATCAGACTAATGTGTGATACATTTAAAATTAGTCTCATCTGCCCCCAATTGTCAGTGCTCACATGACTTTGATTCTTGACAGATGACGCTTAGAATTCCAGCTTTAGTCCATGTTTCTTGTTCACAGTGGCAAAAGATATTATCACCAAGCACAAGTAGTCTAAAGGGTACAAGTCTCGATACACACTTGCTATTTTTTGCTTAATTTGGTCAAAATGTTATTAAAGGGAATCTTTCACCAGATTTTACTACCTCATCTGAGAGTAGCATGATGTAGGCAAAGAGACCCTAAATCTAATGATGTATCTGTATTACTAATGTCGGTGACTCAGCAAGGTCCTTCTTCCCCCTCACTCACCGCCTCAGCAGCATGGTGTACTCCCCACCTCCTGCTTCCTGTATATGCTGCAGTCTTCCTGGCAACGCACCAAGTGTGCGCGTGCTTCCCTGTTCTTAAAGAGGCAGTGCGCACTGTCAATATGTTCTCAGCCAATAGCTGGGAGGCATCTAGTATAAAAGGCACCGCTTGAGCAAACCTTGTAGGTTTCCTACATCTCTTGTTTGTGCAACTATATGTTGCCAAGTGCCCTGTCCTAGTCTAGTGAAGTTAGTTCGTTATCCTGAACCTGTTCCCATATTCCTTTATAGTGTCTATGTTACCCTGAATCCGCTCCAGCGGTGCTAGAACTATGAAGCTGCTCCGGCGGTGCCTGAACCCTGAGGCCACAATGGTGGTGATGTAAGGAGAAGCACCGTGGGCACTTTACCACACCGGGTCCGTAACTGCTGGGGCTGCATCACCTGTTGTCCGAGGGAAGGCATAAGGGCCCCGATAGAACCCCTGACCTGGAAGCAGGGGGCGTTCACAAGCAAAAGCGTCCATGGCAGCAGTTAGGTTTAGTGCAAACAGGCAGCGTGCAGCAGGCTGAGGGGTGTGGTCCATTTCCCAAGCACCAGTCGGTCTGCGCCCACCAGTTCCCGCCACCACCCAAGTGACTGTCATAGACCGAGGTGTCGGGTGCCCTGTCTCTGCGTGACTGAAAGGTACTGTGTGTCCCGTGGCTGAGGGTACAGTGCATGGGCCGCCTAGAAAGAGCCGAGTAGAAGATGAATTTCTGCAGCCTACCTGGCCCATTACTGCTGATCACCTCACGTTGAACCCTGCAAGTACTGTGGCCCTTCTCATCCCAGCCGTGCCAACTTATGTACTAGGGGTTCAGCAGAAAGTACTGGAGACCAACCACTGCTGCCATAAAATGGACCGTTGTTTGCAGGACCTCAGTGAAACAGCACCGCGCCGGCCATTGTTGGTGCCGCCGCCCTCCAAGCTTCAGCAGAAGACTGGGAAGTCTTTGACAGGATAAGTGATTTAAGGAACTGCTGTTATCTTGTTTATTGCTCAGTAACTCTACCTATTGCCTACCCTTGAACTGGTTAACCCTCATTTAACTGTGTGAAGTATTCCCTGTTAAATTAAAACTGTTAACCTTTGCTCTGCCTGTCTTGCATCACTGCATCCCGCAACCTGCTTACTGTGCCTGATCTCTGTAGCCACACCATTGGTATCTGAACCTGAACCAGTTCCAGAAACAGGTTGTTTGAACAAGAACCTGTCCCAGTATTCCGTTTTGGCCAAACTGTTATACCAGTATCCAAATTATTCCTGTCAGTGACTCTGAATCCTTGTGTGTGACTGCTATCCTGACCTTTAGGGTCAGCAGCTGCAGCACTAGGGACTGCTCAGAAGTGGTACCTGGCGATTACCTGCATCACAAGCCTAAATCCACCATCAAGAGCTCTAGGGAACACAAGGTAGCAACTTAGCTATGACCCTCGTGGGTAAGCCCAGAACATGGCACAGTGGGTCCACAAACCATGTGCACCACCTGCGACCATGACAGTATCACTTAGTATACTGGGTGCAGTGGTTCTGACACAATCAGTGTTCTTAAATTTAGCAATGCAGCAGCGGTGAGAAATCTAACCCACACCAGGCTCTTTATTTATATTGTCTATAGACAGTGAGCTGCTTAATACAGGAGTGGGCAGAGTTGGACTAGCATTCAAGAGCTTCTGCAGCTGCCTTAGTCCAGGCAATTATAATCACTATGTGATAAAAACTTCATTATAAGTTAACAGCAGCACACAGCCTGACATGTGACACATCATTGAATTCTGCATTTTAACCCCTACCTCATGCTGTCCTCAGATTACATAGCAAAAGCCTGCTGGGAGATTCCCTTTAAGAAGTTTGCTACTCTTGGAATGTCAACAACCTTCCATGATATGCTGGAAAGACTAAAATTAATGAGAGAACCGTGCAAATGTTTGTTCAAAAAGTGGAAAAGAAGCCAAATGCAAATCCATCGGATCAAATAAGATAAGTCACAGTTTTGGTGTACAGTTATTTTTCTGCGCTTGAAAATTTAGTTCCAAGTAGTACTATCTATATATATAATTGTCTAAGGGTTTTTCCGTGACGGGCACAGCATGACGACGATGATGTCATAATGGAAATCCCACGTCTCTGATTGGTCGAGGCCGCCAGGCCTCGACCAATCAGCGACGGGCACAGTATCGACGTAGATGTCATAATGGTTGCCATGGCGACGATGATGTCATAAAGGTTGCCTCGACCAATCAGCGATGGGCACAGTCTGCCGTGAATTCTGGAATCATCATTGTCCATATACTACGGGGACATGCATATTCTAGAATACCCAAGTTCCAAGTAGTACTATCTACTATATAATTGTCTAAGGGTACTTCCGTCTGTCCTTCTGTCTGTCGCAGTTATTCGTTCGCTGATTGGTCTCGCCAGCTGCCTGTCATGGCGGCCACGACCAATCAGCAACGCGCACAGTCTGGAAAAAAATGGCCGCTCCTTACTCCCCTCACTCACTGCCCGGCGCCCGCATACATCCCTCCGGTCACCGCTCACACAGGGTTAATGCCGGCGGTAATGGACCTCGTTATGCCGTAGGTAACGCACTCCGTTACCGCCGCTATTAACCCTCTGTGTCCCCCACTTTGTACTATTGACGCCGCCTATGCGGCATCAAAAGTACAAAATGTAATGTTAAAAATAATAAATAAAAAAAAAAAAAACCTGCTATACTCACCCTCTGTAGTCCACTGAGCCGCTCGCGGCGCCCGCTATCTTCTATTGCAGGTTGCGGTGGCAAAGATGGTATGGCAGAAGGACCTGCCATGACGTCACGGTCATGTGACCGCGACGTCATCACAAGTCCTGAGCGCCTGCGCGGAAAGGACCTGACGTGACATCACGGTCATGTGACCACTGCACGGTCATGTGACCGCGACGTCATCACAGGTCCTGCGCTTAGACCAACCCTGGGACCGGAAGCTGCCATGGACTACAAGGGGCCCTCAGAAAGGTGAGTATAGGTTTATTTTTTATTTTTTAACCTGTGACAAACGTGGCTGGGCAATATACTATGTGACTGACCAATATACTACGTGGCTCTGTGCTGTATACTACTTCGCTGTGCAATATACTACGTGGCTCTGTGCTGTATACTACATCACTGGGCAATATACTACATCACTGAGCAATATACTACGTAACTGGGCAATATACTACGTCACTGGGCAATATACTACGTAATTGGGCAATATACTACGGCGCTGAATAATATACTACGTCGCTGGGCAATATACTACGTGACTTGGCAATATACTACGTGCCTGGACAATATACTACGTGGCTGGGCTATATACTATGTGGCTGGGCAATATACTACGTGACTGGGCAATATACTACATGACTGGGCAATATACTACGTGACTGGGCAATATACTACGTGACTGGGCAATGTACTACGTGACTGGGCAATATACTACGTGGCTGGGCAATATACTACGTGACTTGGCAATATACTACGTGCCTGGACAATATACTACGTGGCTGGGCTATATACTATGTGGCTGGGCAATATACTACGTGACTGGGCAATATACTATGTGACTGGGCAATATACTACGTGACTGGGCAATATACTACGTGACTGGGCAATATACTACGTGACTGGGCAATATACTACGTGACTGGGCAATGTACTACGTGACTGGGCAATATACTACGTGGCTGGGCAATATACTACGTGACTTGGCAATATACTACGTGCCTGGACAATATACTACGTGGCTGGGCTATATACTATGTGGCTGGGCAATATACTACGTGGCTCTGTGCTGTATACTACTTCGCTGTGCAATATACTACGTGGCTCTGTGCTGTATACTACATCACTGGGCAATATACTACATCACTGAGCAATATACTACGTAACTGGGCAATATACTACGTCACTGGGCAATATACTACGTAATTGGGCAATATACTACGGCGCTGAATAATATACTACGTCGCTGGGCAATATACTACGTGACTTGGCAATATACTACGTGCCTGGACAATATACTACGTGGCTGGGCTATATACTATGTGGCTGGGCAATATACTACGTGACTGGGCAATATACTACATGACTGGGCAATATACTACGTGACTGGGCAATATACTACGTGACTGGGCAATGTACTACGTGACTGGGCAATATACTACGTGGCTGGGCAATATACTACGTGACTTGGCAATATACTACGTGCCTGGACAATATACTACGTGGCTGGGCTATATACTATGTGGCTGGGCAATATACTACGTGACTGGGCAATATACTATGTGACTGGGCAATATACTACGTGACTGGGCAATATACTACGTGACTGGGCAATATACTACGTGACTGGGCAATGTACTACGTGACTGGGCAATATACTACGTGGCTGGGCAATATACTACGTGACTTGGCAATATACTACGTGCCTGGACAATATACTACGTGGCTGGGCTATATACTATGTGGCTGGGCAATATACTACGTGACTGGGCAATATACTACGTGACTGGGCAATATACTACGTGACTGGGCAATATACTACGTGCCTGGACAATATACTACGTGGCTGGGCTATATACTATGTGGCTGGGCAATATACTACGTGACTGGGCAATATACTACGTGACTGGGCAATATACTACGTGACTGGGCAATATACTACGTGACTGGGCAATGTACTACGTGACTGGGCAATATACTACGTGGCTGGGCAATATACTACGTGACTTGGCAATATACTACGTGCCTGGACAATATACTACGTGGCTGGGCTATATACTATGTGGCTGGGCAATATACTACGTGACTGGGCAATATACTACGTGACTGGGCAATATACTACGTGACTGGGCAATGTACTACGTGACTGGGCAATATACTACGTGGACATGCATACTCTAGAATACCCGATGCGTTAGAATCGGGCCACCATCTAGTGTATTATAATGTCATGCAATTTTTTGTATTACTTTAGTCGCACAGTCGACACTTTACCATGGGACACTGAATATAATCCTCCAAATCCAACATTTATTTAGTTGATCTAATTTCATCCATGGTCATTACACTGTATATGCCATAAATGTGGGGCATTAAAGTTTATCTGTCTCTATTGAACTGATGACATCTGATTGTGAATAGTTTAGTTCTCACATGCATGTGTTTATTGCTGATTCCCATAGAATGTAAGTCCGCAAGGACAGGGTCCTCTCCCCTCTGTACCAGTCTGTCACTGTAAACCTGTTTACTGTAAATGATATCTATAACCCTGTATGTAAACCCCTTTCTTATGTACAGCACCATGGAATTAATGGTGCTATATAAATAAATAAATAAATAATAATAATTGCTGATTATTTCCATCTCTGATGGCCCCGACATTGCTAAGTCTGAGTCAGAGTTTATGAATCCTTTTCTCATTCAACATGATTATTGTCCTGGTTAGTGAACTGGACACAATGAAGTTGAAAACAGGCTGGGGAATTTTAGAGAGACGTAGACCAGAGACATTTGCAGTCTAGTTTTCACATGGTCCTATTGATTTTATTTCAACTTTGATTTGTCAACCTTGAAATTTGGAACTTATAACTCTGGGGCCATTATAAAGTCTCAGAGGTAAAATTCTGTGTTATTCTGAAGGTTATGACAGTTTAAGCTTGTTCTTTATTGAACATGTCCTGTGAGCGGCTCTGTACATGCAAATTGTTGAGTGAAACCGTGATTTGACTTATTAATTTATCTCGAGAGTGAAAAGGCATCAGTACAGAAGGAAAGTAAGACTAGATTCTCACCAAAGAAGCTTTCTACTCATGGGATTAGTCTTTCTTCATCCTTCACCTAACATCTGGGCAACATACAATATGCCGTAAGTGTTTAGTAGATGTGCATCACACCAATGGTGGTCCCATCTATTATGACAGCAGGGCCCGTTATGTTCTCTCGGAGGAGTAGAAATTCTGACCACTTCTCCACTGACAGCATTGCAAGTCACAACCCCATTCTCAAGATGTAGGTCTCATTGTCAGGACCCACATCGATCATACATTTATGGCATATCCTAAGGATTCAATATCTGCTGAGAACTCAGAGCTAATTATTTTTTATTTTCATTATTCTGCTCTGTTCTGTACCGCACCTTTGTTTTGATGCAGTCGCAGTAGTACCATGTAGATGATTGCAGTTCCCAAGATCTCTCTCCACTTTCAGATTCTTGCCCCTGTTCACAATTGTGTGCATGCACCTCTATTATTTATATATTGTTGTTAGTAGTAGTTAAATACTGTCCAAACAGAAGCCAAAAGTACTATCTTTTGACTTCTTTCAGGGGATTGAAGCCCTATTGAGAGGCTTGACATAATGTGATTAGTGTTGAGCATTCCGATACCGCAAGTATCGGGTATCGGCCGATACTTGCCGTATCGGAATTCCGATACCGAGATCCGATACTTTTGTTGTATCGGGAATCGGTATCGGGACCATATTAATGTGTAAAATAAAGAATTAAAATAAAAAATATTGATATACTCACCTCTCCTCTCTGAGCACGTTCAGTACCTTCCATGACGTCACGGCTTCTGATTGGTCGCGTGCCGCTCATGTGACCGCCACACGACCAATCACAAGCCGCGACGTCATCCCTCAGGTCCTAAATTCCCTTCTAGGAATTTAGGACCTGAGGGATGACGTCACGGCTTCTGATTGGTCGCGTGGCGGTCACATGAGCGGCATGCGACCAATCGGAAGCCGTGACGTCATGGAAGGTACTGAACGCGCTCATTTTAAACAAAGCAGGCTGCCGGTTACCAGCGGTGATGTCCAGGCTGCGTCGGAGAGGTGAGTATATCAATATTTTTTATTTTAATTCTTTATTTTACACATTAATATGGTTCACAGGGCCTGAAGGAGAGTTTCCTCTCCTTCAGACCCTGGGAACCATCAGGGATACCTTCCAATACTTGAGTCCCATTGACTTGTATTGGTATCGGGTATCGGTATGGGATTAGATCCGATACTTTGCCGGTATCGGCCGATACTTTCCGATACCGATACTTTCAAGTATCGGACGGTATCGCTCAACACTAAATGTGATATCATTTTTAAAGATATGAACATTTTTGCTTTATATTTTAGATGTGAAAGTTTGGATGTAGCCATCAATGCCAGTTATAAGGATTTGTTTATAAATATAGAGCCACTTATTTTTATCAAAATACCCTATTTTTGTTTAAAATCCATTTAAATGGTCACTGTCGCTTCAACAAACTTTGCAGTGATCAATAGTGTAAGTAAATATAAGAAATTAAGAAATGTATTAAAGAGGAGCAAAAGGATTTGCAGGACCCAGGTCTGGTGTCCAAGTCAGTAGACCATAGCAGGTCAACCAGGGTCCAGAGAACTTACTTGGTTGGCACTCAAATGTAGATTTTTGGTATTTACATGACATCGTGTGAGGATTTCTGAGTATACTTCATGTGGTCTGTGTGCTGGGCTGTGACATCATAACATTATGAGAGGCATTTAAATGTCGGCAATGCCCAAGATAACAGCATTTGAGGGCAAAACAAGGAAGATCATGAACTCTGACCATGCTGTCAGGGAGGTTGGGGCTAAAGTTAGGGTTGGGGTTGGGGCTAAAGTTAGGGTTAGAGTTGGGATTAGGGTTAGGGTTGGGATTAGGGTTTGGATTAGTGTTAGGGTTAAGGTTAGGGATGCCTGTACCAGAGTAATTTTCATGTGCAATAGGCCACATACAACAGCCTGGCCTTGGTTCTGGTTAGCTATACTAATAATGTTTTAGTTGTTTATTTTGGGTGGTCAGACCAAGATTTGCATTTGTAATGCAGGTGGAGAAATACACCTGGGTTATGATTGCCCTTAGACTCTCTGTGTTCGCGGACAGTGTTAGATTTTAAATAATACATTGTTAACTCAAACCACATTAAAATAAAGGGTCGAGTTATGAAAAGAACCATATTAAGAATTCATTTTATTAATACAAAAATTTAAAAAACAAAAGCTAGAAAGCAGAAAATGTATAGGGGATGCTATTGAGGCGATAGACAGTTGTAAATGGGGGGAGAAATTTATATAAAAGAAATTAAATCAAATGATTTGTGCACCCATTGTATATTAGTGCACAATATTTATAGACATGCACTCTATATGTTTACATTTTTCTGATCCACCTTTAGGGTGGTTATGGATGCATTTGTTTGACCTTTAGTGCACCTGTTATTTAATACTGCACAATATATATACAATTACACATACTTTAGCACCTGGTAGCAGGACTGACCTCCATGATTACCATAGAGGTGCCCCTCTCCCATATGTATACATTGTCTATTTCCATTGAGTCATTTTTACTGAGACCGGTTACCGGCTGACCACTTTCTGGATCATATCCTACATCCCTTGATCAGGTCTAGCCACACACCTGCCTCATTGTGGTTAACAGTGCATCAATCATCTCCATATGTGACCATATAGAGAAAAAGTGTATGCATACAAACAAATGGGATCACCAAAAACAATGATATAATACAAAAAATGAATTTTTATTGAGTACACCACACAAAAAACATTAAAATCAATTAAAAAGCCCCCACCCCATGGGTAGGGGTTACGGATCTATAATAATGATCATAGGTAAATACCAGAGAAAACACTACCAAGCCAATTATAACAAACAGTACAGTCAGATCATAGTTTCATTTTGTCAGGTATAAACATGCTGTTATTCAACAGGATTTAACCAAACAATATAATGAGCGGTGACCACTGACAGAGGAAGAGGCTGCGGCACCCGGAGACCATCTGTCCGGGATAAGGAGCCAGGGACGCCGGGAGCAGGTGAGTATTTCATATTTACCTGTCCACGTTCCACCCGCCGGGCGCCGCTCTGTCTTCCCGTCCTCTTGCTCTGACTGTTCAGGTCAGAGGGCGCGATGACGTGCTAATCTGCATGCCGCCCTCTGCCTGAACAGTCAGTGCGGAGAGACGCCGAGACGGGAAGCTGAGGAGCTGCAGGCAGCAATAGAGGTTAGTATGTCATTTTTTTTTTATTGCAGCAGCAGCAGCATTATATATTGCACAGCTTTATATGGAGCATCTATGGGGCAATAATGAACGGTGCAGAGCATTCTATATGGCACAGCTTTATATTGAGCATCTATGGGCCAAACTGAACGGTGCAGAGCATTCTATATGGCACAGTTTTATATGGAGCATCTATGGGGCCATAATGAACGGTGCAGAGCATTCTATATGGCACAGCTTTATAATGAGCATCTATGGGCCAAACTGAACAGTGCAGAGCATATAGGGCACCGCTTTATAATGAGCATCTATGGGGCCAAACTGAACGGTGCAGAGCATATATGGCACAGCTTTATAAGGAGCATCTATGGGGCCATAATGAACAGTGCAGAGCATTCTATATGGCACAGCTATATATGGATCATCTATGGGGCAATAATCAACGGTATGGAGCATTATATATGGCACAGCTTTATATGGAGCATCTATGGGGCCATAATGAACGGTGCAGAGCATTATATGGCACAGCTTTATATGGAGCATCTTATGGGGCAATAATGAACAGTATGGAGCATTATATGTGGCACAGTTTTATATGGAGCATCTATGGGGCCATAATGAAATGTATGGAGCATTATATGTGGCACAGCTTTATATGGAGCATCTTATGGGGCAATAATAAACGGTATGGAGCATCTATTTTTATTTTTGACATTTACCGGTAGCTGCTGCATTTCCCACCCTAGGCTTATACTCGAGTCAATAAGTTTTCCCAGTTTTTTGTGGCAAAATTAGGGGGGTCGGCTTATACTCGGGTCGGCTTATACTCGAGTATATACGGGTAAGTGCCGTTATTTTAATATTACTAGCAGAGTACCCTTGCTGCTATTCTTCTCTCAATGTGTAGGAGAACCTGTGCTTTTATTCTCATATTAAAATAAGAATGCCACACATATAAAATAAATACAAACACCAAAAAATTGATTAAAATTGCATCCATCACACTGATTAAGTTTTTTGTTCAGTTTGTGTTTTTTTCCCACTACTTTGGAGACATTATATGGGCACTTTGCTGGCATGATATGGTTTGATATGGTTTGTGACTGACTGTGGAGATATGATACAGTGTGGGGGAGATGGTGGAGGGCACCATGCTATGTGGGGGCACTTTGGAGGCATTATACTGTGCAGGGAACATTGTGTGGACATCATACTATATGGAGGTGGAATTGTGGTGGGGTCAAACTGTGTAGGAGTTGGCTGTGTTAGGGCAGCCTACTGTATGTGAGGGGACACTCTGGGGGCATCTTACAGTGTATGAGGGGGAACAGAAGACGAAGAGGCATCATATGGGGATGGGGGGATGTACTGATGGCGCATCATACTGTGTGGGGGGCATGTACTGCCAGGGCATCATACTGCGTGGGGGAGCTAGCTGAGCACCATACTGTATGCAGGGGCTCTGAGGCAGGGGCTCAGTTGAAGCTAAATAAGGGGTATTGTAGTGTGTGGGCTTCACTAGAAGCAATATTTCTATTTTTGCACATATAGAGAACTGCGCGAGTATGTAGAAGTGGCTTAGCATAAAATAATTATTGTTGTGGCACACCATAGTATGTCCCTCTCACCTATCTTTAAAAGTTGGGAGCTATGAATATCTTTCTATCTTTTTAAAGACTTTTCGAAGGAAGAAATTGATGATGTGTTACAATAATCTGCTATCAATATATGGAAGATGCGATTTCCACCTCTAGACAGCGTCAATCAATAGAACAAAGTGCCAACGATAACAGAAATGTTTGCGTTGCTGCAAGATTGGCCCATTAAAGTCAATGTGTGGATTATAGTCAATGCATGGACATTTGCTTGCAGAGAGTGATAGGAGGATTCTTTAGATACAGTTGTGGCCAAAAGTATTGACACCCCTGCAATTCTGTCAGAAAATACTCAGTTTCTTCCTGAAAATGATTGCAATAACAAATTCTTTGGTATTATTATCTTTATTTAATTTGTCTTAAATGAAAAAACACAAAAAGAATTGTCCTAAAGCCAAATTGGATATAATTCCTCACCAAACATAAAAAAGGGGGTGGACAAAAGTATTGACACTGTTCGAAAAATCATGTGATGCTTCTCTAATTTGTGTAATTAACAGTACCTGTAACTTACCTGTGGCACCTAACAGGTGTTGGCAATAACTAAATCACACTTGCAGCCAGTTAACATGGATTAAAGTTGACTCAACCTCTGTCCTGTGTTCTTGTGTGTACCACATTGAGCATGGAGAAAAGAAAGAAGAACAAAGAACTGTCTGAGGACTTAAGAAACCAAATTGTGAGGAAGCATGAGCAATCTCAAGGTTACAAGTCCATCTCCAAAGACCTGAATGTTCCTGTGTCTACCGTGCGCAGTGTCATCAAGAAGTTTAAAGCCCATGGCACTGTGGCTAACCTCCCTAGATGTGGACGGAAAAGAAAAATTGACAAGAGATTTCAACGCAAGATTGTGCGGATGTTGGATAAAGAACCTCGACTAACATCCAAACAAGTTCAAGCTGCACTGCAGTCTGAGGGTACAACAGTGTCAACCCGTACTATCCATCGGCGTCTGAATGAAAAGGGACTGTATGGTAGGAGACAAAGGTAGACCCCACTTCTTACCCCGAGGCACAAAAAAGCCAGGCTGGAGTTTGCCAAAACTTACCTGAAAAAGCCTAAAACGTTTTGGAAGAATGTTCTCTGGTCAGATGAGACAAAAGTAGAGCTTTTTGGGCAAAGGCATCAACATAGAGTTTACAGGAGAAAGAAAGAGGCATTCAAAGAAAAGAATACGGTCCCTACAGTCAAACATGGCGGAGGTTCCCTGATGTTTTGGGGTTGCTTTGCTGCCTCTGGCACTGGACTGCTTAACCATGTGCATGGCATTATGAAGTCTGAAGAGCGAACTCGGCTTCAGGAAAATGGCCGCCGCGATCTCCATCTGCGCACGCGCGGCATCCCGTGGCCATTTTCCTGAAGCCCCGGGCAGCAGAGCACTCCATCTGCGCACGCGCGGCCTCAGGAAGATGGCTGCCGCCACGGAAAAGCCGGTTAATAGCGCAGATCGCGCTCTTTGTCTGCCGCTGCGCAGTGCATTCGGCAGTTGCGCATGCGCAAAGCCCTACGTCAACGCCGAGAAGATAAGCAAGAGGTGGGGGAGAAACAGCCATTTCACCACACCCTTTTGACCAGACCAGCGTGATTGACAGGCGAAAACGGCGACTTTGGTAAGGTATTTCGGCAGCATAGGTGGGGAATCAGGGGACAAAAAATACACTATTGTAAAGCACAGCTCAGGCCCTATTTAACGGTATTTTTATCTCATACTGAAAAAACGGGGTGACAGGTTCCCTTTAAGATAGTGTAGTATTACATGCGGAAAAATAAAATACCGTAGGTGTGTGATCAATGACTGCTACAAAATAAGAAAGGAATAATGTTAACCTTATGTGCAGACAAGATACGGTAATAGTGTGCGAATCACTGAAATGTTAAAGAGATAAAACAGGCATTTCACATTTTTCCAAAAATGGTGAAAAAAAAAGAAAACAACCAAGTCATATGATAATACTACCATTAGCAATCAGTGATCATTCAATAAGGAAATTAAAGATGAGATAGTAATATATGATATTGCACTGTGGTAATGGAGCTCAGGTTTAAAACGACACATTATTGCAATAGTTTTTCATTGACGTCACATTTTAGAGGTTATGGTCATTGTCTATTTACTTCAGAAAATAATATTTTGGAGAAAATTTTATATTTCGGGTCTTACACAGGAGATGCCCCTCTATGACGTCCATATACCTAACTGGGACATATAGACCAGGGTCTTCAATATGGGACAAATATTAGGGTACGATCAGATGATGTGGTTGACTACACAGCCGACACTTCAATATCTATAGTGCCCAGTAGCCTTACAATTTTGAAACATTTGATCTTACTAGTAATACTTAAAGGCAGCGGTAAGCTTCGACCTTAATTGTTTGGGGTTACCTCTGTTACCTATTGTGGCAGGGTGTCAGTTGTACATTACTGCTAACACCAGGTTAGTAACTCTGTAAAATCCTGGGTGGTCTATAAAAATAGGACATTTTGTTCCCCCCTAAAAAAAATTGTTGCATCTAGTGAAGTTTGAACAACTTAATTTTACAGATCACATTAAATAGATAATACTGAGTCATCATATTAGTAGTCCGAACTGTAGACATATATCATTTTCATTCACTGTTATCCATTATGATTGATGTCCATAATTTTTGCGTATGATCCATAAAAAAAGAGAAGCATCGGATTGGTGTGGGAAGTACCCACTCTCCACATCATAATCTTACAGCACTGTCCTTCAAGCCTTCAAGAGCAGAGTCCTCTAACAATTCGCTATTGCTCCTGGTGATCATATCATTCTACTGCTAGACATGTTCTTGCGATTCTCCTGGCCTCTTAAAGAGTCAGCACTACTAAGGACTCTTGACATCTTCCATTCACTAGTTGCCCAGGGCGTTATAAGAGACAGTCCCCCATTGCTCTAAGCCTGATAACTAAGATCCATTAAGTTCCTATACTGTACAAATGTTTGTTCCATTCTAAAGATTCTTGGAACTGGCCTGGCTTCTTTCTGACGGCATCTTCCTGTCTGTCGATAGTCCTCACCTTCTGCCTTTATGTAAGAAGTTGATATTTATAATGGTGGTTAACGTACGCCTACAATCTGAGCAAAATGCAGCAAATGAAATTAGCATTGAACACGTCACCAATTTTGTTAAAAAATATAATACTAAAGGTTCTATCGACTTGAAATTTTCACTAGATGTTGGTAACAACCCATACAATCCACATAGGCAAAGAAATCAAACCATAGATGTCAATAAATTAAGCTATGTACAATAGGGAGAAATGTCAGGGAAAACGTATTGAACACACTTACCGAGATTTATTTAATAATTTAGTACAAAAGCTTTTGTTGGTGATGACAGCTTCAAGACATCTTTGTATTGAGAAACTAGTCACATGCATCGCTCAGATGTGACTTTGGCCCTTTCTTCCACAGAAACACTCTGCAAATCCTGAAGGTCCTGTGGGCTCCTTCTATGAACTCCGAACTTTAGTTCCTTCCATAAATTTTCTTTTGCATTCAGGTAAGGTAAGGTGATTGGCTCGGCCATTCTAGCAGCTGTATTTTCTTTCTTAGAAACCAACTGAGAGTTTCCTTTCCTCTGTGTTTGAGATCATTGTCTTGCTGAGATATCCTCCCTCGTTTGTGAACGTATTTCATAAAATAAATTAAATCACAGTTTCCTGGAAATATAGGTGAATCATTTTTTTTATGATGAAATAGTATATTATTGACTAGTATACACCCAATTAGCGTTAAAGAAGCAGACTGTGACAACTGCCAGTCTGTAAATTAAAGCAGGAGGAAGAATATCTGCAAATTAAACCAGGAGGAAATATATCTGAGAAATATACTGGCACTATATGTCATGATCTAAAGGCACTGGAAAGTCTTATTTCTTAAATTTTTAATTGTGTGTACAATTTAATATTTGTATTTATAAAAACAATAGTTTAGTTTTTTGACTGCATGTCTTCTTTATTTAAGCATCTCTAACTGGAAAGTTAATAATGTATCTGTAATTAGTTTGCGCTGTTATCCAGCGTCTTCTGCATGACTAGATGTTCCTGCACGGGACAAGCAGAGTATAGATTTTGTCAGTTTTGCCTCATTATTTGTATCTTATGGTGACCTGAGAGATAATGAATGATTCAGTAACTGAACACTGTATCATCATAATTTCATGAAAAATATGAAACTGTACTCTGCTTTTGACAGGTTTTTTCTTTTTTGTAGATTGATATCATGCAAAATTCACTAGATTAATACAACCACAAAGTGTTTTATGTTTGCAATAAATAAGAAAACCTCTATAATCCGACAGCAGTGTACCACGCATTATTACCATAATCCTCAAAATGTAAGGTTTAAAAAGAAAAACATGTAAACATTTATGAAATATTATAATTAATCATTTAATTAATACATTCATTTATTTAAGCTATTGTACAACAACCTCTTCAGCTTTATTAACCCCTTTCTGACCTCGGACGGGATAGTACGTCCAAGGTCAGAAGCCCCGCTTTGATGCGGGCTCTGGCGGTGAGCCCGCTTCAAAGCCGGGACATGTCAGCTGTTTTGAACAGCTGACATGTGCCCGTAATAGGCGCGGGCAGAATCGCGATCTGCCCGCGCCTATTAACTAGTTAAATGCCGCTGTCAAATGCAGACAGCGGCATTTAACTACCGCATCCAGCCGGGCGGCCGGAAATGATGGCATCGCCGACCCCCGTCACATGATTGGAGGTCGGCGATGCTTCAGAATAGTAACCATAGAGGTCCTTGAGACCTCTATGGTTACTGATCCCCGGCAGCTGTGATCGCCACCCTGTGGTCGGCGCTCACAGCACACCTGATTTTCTGCTACATAGCTATGTAGCAGAGGCGATCGCGCTGTGCCTGCTTTTAGCCTCCCATGGAGGCTATTGAAGCATGGCAAAAGTAAAAAAAAAGTTAAAAAAATGTGGAAAAAAAAAATATATAAAAGTTTAAATCACCCCCCTTTTACCCCAATCAAAATAAATCAATAAAAAAAATTCAAACCTACACATATTTGGTATCGCCGCGTTCAGAATCGCCCGATCTATCAATAAAAAAAGCATTAACCTGATCGCTAAACGGCGTAGCGAGAAAAAAATTAGAAACGCCAGAATTACGGGGGTTTTTTAGCAAAGTTTGGAATTTTTTTTCACCACTTAGGAAAAAAATAACATAGTCATGCTAGGTGTCTATGAACTCATAATGACCTGGAGAATCATAATGTCAGGTCAGTTTTAGCATTTAGTGAACCTAGCAAAAAAGCCAAACAAAAAACAAGTGTGGGACTGCACTTTTTTTTACAATTTCACTGCACTTGAAATTTTTTTCCCGTTTTCTAGTACGCGACATGCTAAAATCAATGATGTCGTTCAAAAGTACAACTCGTCCCGCAAAAAATAAGCCCTGACATGGCCAAATTGACGGAAAAATAAAAAAAGTTATGGCTCTGGGAAGGAGGGGAGTGAAAAAGGAACAAGGAAAAACGGAAAATCCCAAGGTCATGAAGGAGTTAAAGGTATATTGTGTATTATTTATTGCCCTTGCAATTATTTTTGCTTATGGACAACACAGGGTACTGCAGCCCTGACGAAGAAGGTTGTTAGCCTTCGAAACGCGTTGGTTTGTGTCCCTGTACGCTCCCCGTTCTTACACTTGTGGGACGTCACATTTGAGCCACGCCCCTTTCACACTCCGCCACCGCTTCGGCGTCGCTTCCGGCCGGGGCACGCCAGAGGCAGGCGGTTTGGTCTAACCCCCTGTGACCAGCAAGGAGATACTCAGTGGGCGAAAGCCCTCACCTTATCCCCTCTCCCCTGCTCCACTTTACTACGGGACCGAACACTGGACACCTCCCTTGATAAGTTCTAACTACGCTCCGGTGCCACTACAGATTCATGCAGTAAGTGCTTTTGTACTAAGTATTTGTTCGGCTGCATTGCTCCCTGATTATTGGAGCTGGGAGTATCTATTTTTCCTGTGTCCATATACATATATCTCATCTACCAACGCACCTTCCTAGCGCAGGTGATAGCTTTTATATTCACTTTGTTATTTTTGCTTATGGTTGTTTTCCGCCTATAAGGCTATGCTCCCACAATGAGCTTTTAAGTGAGTATTTGAAGTTGCAGATTTTCTTTAGCATTTCAAACATTAATGAGGCTGTCAACTACTCAGACCACACCTTCTCAATCCCTATGTTTCCTCTCAGTAAAATAATATAACAACTTAACTAATTTCTGGTCCAGGCACCATTTCAAAAAAGGCTCTCGCGGGGCTCGGGTGACATTGTTATGCTGCCAATCAGCACTGGCTCCTCTCCTATGGACAAAATGTACAAGCATTGCAGCAGCGGATGTCTTGATTTTTCAGCAAAATGGGAGAGTGAAGCCAGCGCTGATTGGACACAAGGATCGCATGACATAACGATGTCACTCAAGCCTCGGAAAAGACAGTGCCGACATCACTGGAATGTTGCCAGCATCAAAAATGAGAATATGTGTTGTTATTATTCTACTGGGGGAAGCATAAGAATTCAGAAGGTGTTGCCCGAGTAGTGGACAACCCCTGTAAGTAAGTTAGGTCACTCGCGTTTATCATTATGATTTTGAGCGCATTTTGTTACATGCATTTATCATGTTTTTGACACTGGTTTTTGCATCTTTCTGGTGTGTCATGTTTTAAATAAAGTTGCATTGTTTTTTATGCTTTCTGGTATTTAGCTTTGGCAAAACTTTTACTGCTTTTAAGCAGCGGAAATGCACTAAAAACGCATATGCATTTTTACCTGTGGATTTTCCGCCTGTAATGAAAATCTACAGGGGAAAATCGACACGAAAAAGTCAGCGTACACACAAGAGAAATTGACATGTTGTGGGTTGAAATATGCACTGCAGGTCAGTTTACACTGAGATGAAAAAGAAGCACAGTGGGCAGGAGATTTCTATAAATCCCATCCACTTTACTTGGACTGTAAAAAACTGCATTTATTGCTCAGTAAAAATACACAGCGCCAAAAACTCACCAAAAGCTCATCGTGGGAATAAAGTAAAAATGAATTTATAATTTAATGAAATATTACCCTGATTGCTCATTATTAGTGTTGAGCGATACCTTCCGATATTTGAAAGTATCGGTATCGGATTGTATCGGCCGATATCCGAAAAATATCGGATATCGCCGATACCGATACCCGATACCAATACAAGTCAATGGGACACAAATATCGGAAGTGATCCTGGATGGTTCCCAGGGTCTGAAGGAGAGGAAACTCTCCTTCAGGCCCTGGGATCCATATTCATGTGTAAAATAAAGAATAAAAATAAAAAATAGGGATATACTCACCCTCTGACACGCCCTGGTTGTAACCGCTGCAACCGGCAGCCTCCGTTCCTAAGAATGAGCGAGTGAAGGACCTTCGATGACGTGGCGGCTTGTGATTGGTCGTGTGACCGCTCATGTGACCGCTCACGCGACCAATCACAAGACCGCGACGTCATCGCAGGTCCTTCAATCGCTCATTCTTAGGAACGGAGGCTGCCGGTTGCAGCGGTTACAACCAGGGCGCGTCAGAGGGTGAGTATATCCCTATTTTTTATTTTTATTCTTTATTTTACACATGAATATGCATCCCGATCCTGATACCCGATATCGCAAAAATATCGGAACTCTGTATCGGAATTCCGATACTGCAAATATCGGCCGATACCCGATACTTGCGGTATCGGAATGCTCAACACTACTCATTATATTTAAAAAATCTGTAATGTTTTTCTGTTCTGTAATATACGAAATTGGAGTGAATTATACATCTAGTACTACTAAATTTACATTAGTCCACGATTACAAACTGAACTCTGATTAAGGCCTAATTTACGTCAGTTGTCAGTTTTTTTCTCATCCAACTAAAATGGACCATTTTTCATCAGTGCGTTAGATAGGGGTTTTTCATCCTTTTTTGGTCTATTTGTCCATTATTACTATCTGTTTATCATCTAGTTTTCTCATTTTTCTGAGCCAATAGTCAATAAAAAACAGACAGCAAGATACAACTTGGATGGCATCCATGACCCGTCTATTTCTTTTGCTGATTGATTCACATGAATGCAAGTTAGACCAAAAGAGGACATGTCTCCTTTTTTTATTCATACCCATAATATATAATGTATCAATGTGATGTCAGTGAAGAACATTGACGGAGCTAAATGAACCCTAAATCATTAGAACCAAAAGAAAGGAAAATAATAACTATCTGGTTTACTTCATGTCACATCACCGGCCCCTTATTAAGTCTAGACCGAGACTTCTAGCTGCAATTAGGCCATGGAGCATACAGAGCAAACTCCCGGGCCGGAAACCTCAGCCTAGAGTGAACACTGGACTGGAGATGTGACATAACAGTGGAACAATAGATGAGTGGTGAGATAGGTATGTGTTTTTTCTTTTTAACTTTTGGTCAGCCCTTTACTGCTCAGCAAGATGGTGGCCACGGCTAGCCACATTTTACTGAATTCACAAAGAGGAAATTAAAAAACATCCATATTCTCTAGAATATGGATTTTTGTAAAATTCAAGTAGAATTCAATTCCACTTGAATAAACCCACCTATCACTACATCTATGACAAATGATATTTGGGATGGCTGGATGATTGAGTCAAATAATCAGCAGATCTTTTTAGTAGAGATGAGCGGACACTAAAATGCTCTGATGCTTCTTACTCAAACCAAGCAATTCCTTATGCTCGGATGCTCGTTTCGAGTAGCGAGTATAATGGGAGTCAATGGGAAATCCGAGCATTTTTATAGCAGACCATACAAAGAGGTTCTGCTGAAATTGTCATGTAGACTCAAAAAGGCTATGCACTAAGTGCAAAGCCTGCCAGAAATTACAAGCAGAGTCATTCACATACCGTTGAAGGCACCAACTGTAGTGGCCCATTCAAATATTGTGAACAAAGTATAGTTGCGGTACTCCTACACTCATAAATGTTCTGCACAGTGTAAAGCTTGACAAATATTACAAGCAGGGCCATCCTTAGATCATTGAAGGTCCCAACTGTAGTGTCTCAATCAAATCTTGTGAACAAAGTATAGTTGTGTACTGCGTGGCATGGAGGCGATCAGCCTGTGGTACTGATGAGGTGTTATGGAAGCCCAGGTTGCTTTGCTAGCAGCCTTCAGCTTGTCTGCATTGTTGGGTCGGGTGTCTCTCATCTTCCTCTTGACAATACCCCATAGATTCTCTATGGAGTTAAGGTCAGTCGAGTTTGCCAGTAAAGCACAGTGATATTGCTGTTTTTAAACCAGGTATTGGTACTTTTGGCAGTGTGGACAGGTGCCAAGTCCTGCTAGAGAATGAAATTTCATCTCCAAAATGCTTGTTGGCAGAGGGAAGCATGAAGTGCTCTAAAATTTCCTGGTAGACGGATGCACTGACTTTGGTCTTGATAAAACACAGTGGACCTACACCAGCAGATGACATGGCTCCCCAAACCATCACTGATTGTGGAAACTTCAGACTAGACCTCCAGCAGCTTGGATTGTGGCCTCTCCACTCTTCCTCCAGACTCTGGGACCTTGATTCTCAAATGAAGTACAAAATTAACTTTCATCTCAAAACAACACCTTGGACGACTGAGCAACAGTCCAGTTCTTTTTCTCCATGGTCCAGGTAAGACGCTTCTGGCGTTATCTATTGGTCATGAGTGGCTTGACACAAGGAATGCGACACTTGTAGCCCATGTCCTGGATACGTCTGTGTGTGGTGGCTCTTGAAGCAATGACTCCAGCAGCAGTCCACTCCTTGTGAATCTACCCAATATTTTTGAATGGCCTTTTCTTAACATTCCTTTCAAGGCTGCGGTTATCCCCGTTGCATGTTCAGCTTTTTCTACCACACTTTTCCCTTCCACTCAACTTTCCATTAATATGCTTGGATACAGCACTTTGTGAGCATCCAGCTTATTTAGCAATGACCTTTTGTGGCTTACCCTCCTTGTGGGGTGTGTCAGTGACTGCCTTCTGGATATTTGTCAAGTCAGAAGTCTTCCCCAAGATTGTGGAGCCTACTGAAGCAGACTAAGGGACCTTTTTAAAAGCTTAGGAGCCTTTGCAGGTGTTTTTTGCTGATTATTCTAATTTACTGAGATAATGACTTTTGGGTTTTCATTGGCTGTAGGCCATAATCATCAACATTAGCAGAAATAAACACTTGAAATAGATCACTTTGTTTGAAATCACTCTATATTATATGTCAGTTTCACTTTTTATATTGAAGAACTGAAATAAATTAACTTTTTGATGATATTATAATTTTGTTAGAAGCACCTGTACGTATATCACAAAACCTCTACTTCCACAATTCATTTTCATTTCACATTCTGTAACCTTAAAAAGAAGAAAAAAAACAACAAAAATGTTCACAGCAGGCATGCATTTATTGATACTTTAATTATCAGTTGTTTTGTTTTTCTCAAAGACAACCTCAACAAGAACGAAGTTGTGTCATTCAGAAATATAAATGAAGAAATTCTTTTTTTCTCAATCACTTCCAATCCTTTGAAGATAAAATACTAATAACATCTAAAGGTGTAAACAGGGGGATTGGATACTCAGATACACAGTCTGTCATTAGTTATGTTCCTGACTAGAGAAAAGGCAAAAATGCCTCAAAGATATTTTATCTTAATATGCAGAAAAGTCAACCTGAATTTTGTATCAGTGAAGGCAAATTCTAGACTTACAAGGTTACGATGAGATTACAGTATACTAGATATACGTTGGGGAAATTAATAAACAAGTAAAAGTTTCCCTGCTCTCAGTAACAGAAAGTAATAATCTTTCAGATATAGCTTCTTTTAGAGGCAAATAAAATAGAAGAAATTATATAAAACTGCAAACTTGGGAGACAGCTTACACGTGACATATGGTGTAGAAAATGGACACATAACAAAAATGAACTCCTTAACACCTAATGACGTGCGGAGCCTGCACCTTTTCCGGCACATGACAACTGATCTGATCAGCTGTCATGTGCCCCTAACAGCCACTGATGGAATTGCGATCCACCCATTGCTGTTAACATGTTAAATGCCGATATCAATCTCTGAGGATGAAAGAGTCTCAGTGGGCCCCTTTAACACATTCCACAACTCATGATGCACAGATATGGCAGAGAACTATATATGTATAGTACAATGCCAAAGATTTCACTTGCTTCTTACATTACATAAGTGATATCAATAGCTCAGAGACCAGACAGTGTAGTCCTCGATACAGTATTATGGGCTCCACATATTGCTTCATACAGAATAATGAGCCCCATATACAGATCCATATAGAATAATGGACACCATATAATGAATGCTCCATACAGTATAATGAGCCCCATATAATTTTCTATACAGTATATGATGTGCCCCATATAATGCTCCATACAGAATGGACCCCATATAATGTTCTATACAGAATCGGCCCAATATAATGTTCCTTACAGAATAGGCCCCATATAATGTTCAATATAGTATATGATGGGCACCATACAATGCTACAGTATATAATGGGCACTACATATTGCTCCAAACAGAATGGGCCCCATACAATGCTCCATATATAATTGGCCCCATAAGATGCTTAATATATAACATATTTCTCTACATACACCAAGGAATAGAAATGGGGGAGGAAGCGTCAGCTGGCACTCCTTCCTTCATCATTGCTTTCAACTGTAGCAGCATCTAGGATGACATTACCATTAGATTTAGGATGATGAGAGGGGCTCATGGGCCCCACAGTGGCAATGCAGGGGGATCATGTCTCCCTTCTCTGCCAGAGAGTTTAACTGTATTGGTGCTCTGCACAAGTCAATACAGTTAAAAGTAATGTAGCTCCAGGTGGGCCTCTCCGAGCGCGGGGCCTGGGGCAGCCGCACCCTCTAGCTCCCCAATAGCTATGTTACTGTCTGACAGTATGATATTTCAGATCAGAGCAATTACGATGATGTAAAACTTGTATTGCTTTTTTTTTTAATTATGTGGAGAAAATAAATTCAGAAGTTTGGAAAAAAATTATTCTGCCATTTTCTGAGACCAATAAAAAATGCAATTCTTGTGTTTCAATTTTTTCTTTTTAGGACATTTACTGATAAAGTTAATTCATTTTATATTTTGATACATCAAACTTTTATATACAAAGCAATACCACTGTTATATATATTTATTATTATTATTATTATTATTATTATTATTATTATTCCTTTGCTTTTAATGCAAAAATAAATGTGATTTGAATTGTTAAATTTTACAAATTGTTTTTACAACCACAATTTTAAAAAAGTTGGGACACTGTGAAAAATTTTAAGAAAATTAGACTGAAGTGAAAATCTCTTATAGCCATATTTTATTCACAACAGATCAAAAGTTGAATGTTAGACATTTTTAATTAAATTCATAGGTCACCATGAACTTCAACAATTTGCAATTTGACTCGCTTGGTTTGGGCTAAAGAAAACTTAGAACCATCTCACAGGCATGCCCAAGTGGGCTTCACCATAATGACCTGCAGCTTTCATATCACATGGCCTATCACAGCCAATCAGGGGGGACTATCACAGCGAATAAAAAAAGATGGGATCCATCTAACCTGTGCCATTTTATGTTTTTACAAGGAAGGGTTACAAGGGGTCAGAGTGTACAGCTCTTTCACTAAGGGCTCACTCAGTCATCAGTTTTTCTTATATGAGTTCTATCCATGATTTTCACAGAAAGAACTCGTACTAATTATAGTCAATGGGGCTGTTTACATGACCGTGCATTTTTACTGTGTGGTCCAAACAAAATTATAGAGGCAGGTCCAATTTTGATCCAATTCAAATTCACCAATGCAAGTCTATGGGTCCAGAAAAAAATGAGACAACACCCTGATTTTACCTGTGTGCTTTCCGTTTATAATGGACTGTTTGATAGAAGATTGAGAAATCGCCATAAGTTCATTTTTTAAGCCGAGGAAAACTGATGAAACTTTGACCAAACTCTGATGGTAAAAACTGACATTGACCAAACACTGATGAAACTGATCAAAAACACTGATGAAACTCGGACCAATTTTTGTGTACAAGAAAAATCACTGACATCTGAATGAGACAGAATGGACAGAAAAGGACAAAATTGGATTGTGCTGTACTACTGCGATAGTAAAGGACATTAAAAATGGGATTAGTAGTTAATCTGTTAATAATATTAATATGATTAAAGTGAGATAGGCTGTTGCTGTAGATGTACAGATTGTGTGACTGAGAATTCATATATATTTCATGTACTGCAGTAACAGCACAGCATCTTAATAATACCATTTGTTTAAATATATTTGTTGTTGGTGGGCGAGTTGCTGATTCTACTCGCTTTGGAACTCTACAGACAATACGTGTCCCCATCCTGGGGTGCTGCTGTGTGCATCAAACTTACTTCTGGCCTGCATGCCTCCATTGGTTCCAGGTTCTCCTCTTCTGGAACCTTGACAGCAATCAATCCAGGGGACACAGGTTTTGTAAAAACAGTCAAACTTTAACTGGACAGTTGGCAGTCTTTACAATCAGGCATATAGGATAAGTCCCAATGGGTTGTCGTCTTTCCCACAGGTACCGGACACAACTTCAGCCCTGGTTCTCGGTATAGGTAGAGAGTCCCTCTTGCTATCTTCTCTAGCAATAAGAATTCTTCTCCACCATTAGCAGTGCACCTGGATTACAATACCTTCTACCTCATGTAGTCTGAGTCCATCTTCATGTTAGGCTATGTGCACACGTCAGGATTTTGTCAGGATTTTGTCAGGATTTTGTCAGGATTTTTCCTCAGGATTTGTAGCCAAAACCAGGAGTGGAACAATTAGAGGAAAAGTATAATAGAAACATATGCCCCACTTCTGCATTTATCACCCACTCCAGGTTTTGGCTACAAAACCTGATGAAAAAGCCTGACAAAATCCTGACAAAATCCTGACAAAATCCTGACGTGTGCACATAGCCGTCTACTTCCTAAACTTGGCACTATCTCTCAGTTCCCCCTCCCCAATCTGTGCTGGCCTTACCCTCACACTGTCTATGTGCCTGATGTACTGCTAAGCAGACTTCATCTTTCACCTACATTCTAGACAGTGACATCTTGTGACCAGTAGTTAGTACTGCGGCCAACTGGGAAATTAACACTTATCACCAGGACACATATCAAGAGCAAAATATTATTTACATCCTACATATTCTATAGAGAGAACATGGCAGCTGGTCCATTTCCTTACATTTGTAAGGGGAATGGAGTGACTCATATAACAGGAATATATTATGAAGCATCTGTAGATGAATGCTGCCATCTAGCCATCAGAGACAACATGTAATCTACTGTGTTGTGGCACACAAATACAAAACTCACAGGGGTCTGGGCAAGTGCTCAGTCGTCGCGCGGACAAGTAATCTGTTGAAGTGCGGTCTGCACTGTCCAGAAATACAAGGCCATCATCAGAAGTGGATAAAGCAAGGGGTGTAGAGCTTTTATGGAGTATAAGATAGCAGAAACTGAATTATGTGAGTGGTAGACCAGTTGGAGGAATGTAATCTCGATTGTGTGAGCGGAGGCTAAGTTGAAGAAACGGAACCTTGATCATGTGAGCTGAGGAGGACGTGTATCATCTTTCTCAGAATTGAAAGCAACAGGAGCAGGTCAGTGGCAGAAGTAACTATCTGAAGCATACAGTGTGAGACTTGCAGCCTAGAAGGAGTACTTAGGGAGGTTCCTGTTAGGACGTTGGGCGGTGACTATCATTAGAAGGTGAAGCGGACAGGAAGAGGCCAATACAAATTTGACAGTCCAGTGTTTCATTGATATTATCACTGGAGTGTTCGACTAAAATTCATATACTGTTCTATGATATACGTTCGTTAAGTGAATATTGATAGTATAGTTATATTGGTGTTCAGTACATGTTCTTGGTGTCTAGTTCAACAAGGGTGTAATTGCGTTACTCAAATGTTAGTGAGCCTGGGAGACAGTGGTTACTCATTTCCATGGAAAATCAGGAATATATTAATATAAATAGTGTCCAAAATATTTTTAAGTACAAGGATAGCACTTCACGCAATAGCAACAACACAATTTTGAACTAACGTAAATTACAGCCGAACGAAGAGAACCATTAAAAATTATTAGATCTTTATTAAATACAAGATAAAACAATTGCTAATAAAATATGAAAAAAGAAGTGTAACAATAGCAGAGTGCCCAGTAGAGGGGGCATATATTTTTAATAATTGTCTAAAAAATATTATTATTTAAATGAAAAAAAATCTCATATGCAGAGACTATGCAATACCACTGGCAAAGGAATTATGGCTCAAAATGTAAAAACTATTAACAGAGGCAGCTAAGAACAGATTAAACAAATCTATCAAATATAATATGTAACTGCCATTCAAAAGCTGCCCAGATAAAGAAAAGATAAATAAAAGCCATAAAAAATATTACCTTAGTGAAGAATATGTGCTATAGGATGGATCAGAGTTTCCCCCTCCACCCCGATGGACGTTTCGCAACACCTGCCGAAGCTGGTGTTGCGAAACGCGAGTCGGGGTGGAGGGGGAAACTCTGATCCATCCTAAAGCACATATTCTCCACTATGGAAATATTTTGTATGACTTTTCTTTTTGTACTTACTTTATAGCATAGGTGGATTTTATACCCCTCTACTTATTGCCTTTTTCTACTGCACAACTCTATATGTAATCCCACTTTATCTGGGCAGCTTTTGAATGGCAGTTACATATTACAACATGGGGTGAGGGCAAAACAGTGTGGCAATGCTTTATTGAACTGCAAAACAGGCAAATAACACATATCGCAGTCCCAGCAAAATACCCAAGATTGTGCAAAATTACAGAGTTTCACCCATCTGCTGACTCGTCGGGATAAGAGCAGTTGTGAATTCAGAGCTCCAAGGGCCAACTGTCCCACCTGTGGCATGCACAGAGAGGAGGTAACGACAAGCTTATGAAGATGGCAGTCCTTTGAGGTACAAGGCCAGTTGACCGGTGTGTCACAACCTGGCTTCTCCAAACATCTCCATGGAGCCAGGTGACTGGTGGGTCCAATTCCTGGTTTTCCCAAAGGTATCCATGGGGCTCAGGTGACCGATGGGTCCAAATCCTGATTACCCCAAATGTATCCATGGTTCAGCAATGGTCAAAGAAGCTGATCTGCATTATTTTCAGCTGTAGTCTCCTAAGCTGGCATCCTGTAGAATGTAAAATCTGTGTCCCTCGTGATGGAGCCATGATGTCTTGGCTGCTGTCTTCTGAAGAGTTTCTGGTTCTTTGGATCTCTGGATCTCCTGGCTATCTAGATGCATCTCAGTCTATGGATATATGTATCCTTTCTTATAATTAGCAATTGTCCTTCAAGCCAGCATTCAGAAGTAAAGGGGAAGAATGGTGATGAGATCAACAAACTGGCTGGCCTGGAAAATGTGTAATCAACATATCAGTAAACATCATTGTTCAATGACCCTGTATCATGGACAGCATGCGTCGGTACGTCGGCCCGACACACTGCGACGGGCCCATACCGACGCTAGTGTGAAAGCAGCCTAACTTTGAAACTTAGCAATTTGAATTACAGTGTATTTTTGATCAAGGGTGGGCTAATTTAAAAAATAATTAAATGCAGAAAAAGGTTTTACAACTGTTTTAATAGCTGAGTTTAACAATTGTGCAAACAAAACAATACTGATGGCTGATGACAAAACACTTTCCGTATGTGTAACTACCTAGTAACATCTTATTTTAGGGTTGAGAATGTTGGACTTGGACATTAATAAGGTTGTGCTTGCATTATAAAGATCAAAATGGGTTCAATACAGTCCTAGGAGACCTCCAAATGTTATACACCTATTTTCAGCGCAATTAGAGGTTTTGTCATATTGCTTGTCAATTTTGTGGGAAAAGTTTGGAAAGTCAAGCAAAATTGAATTTCATCCGGTTCAATTATCTTTACTTCTAAATATTTCATAATCAATGGTGAGTGATAGTATTTAAAAGTTAAAGCGTTTATAAACCACATAAACTTGGACATGACACCTGAGTTAAGTCTATGGATAAGTACAGAGTGAGATCATCGAGCGCTGAGGCACATAGTGCATAAAGTCGCCATTGCTCTACAGACTCAATAACTGCAGAGTCCAAACCTCATCTAACATTAAAGAACATAGCATAAAATTGAAGAAAACAGCACTGCACTATGACTATCATCAGTAAGATGGGATAGTACTGGACGGCTGCAAGAAGTTTGTTTTTATTTTCTTTATTTTCTTGACTTACCAACACACAGTCAGATCACAAAATGCACAAGCAGGAAGCAGCAGATCCCCATCATAAAAGCAGGGGCAGCACAGGTGCAAAATACTGATTTGAGTATTGGAAATTCTTTTTCACAAACAGGCATGTATTGCACCTGCCATCATTTAATGACTTATCTGCCCAGAACTGAAAGGCTGCCTCTCTTTTGTGCCTATATGTAGTATAACAGACAGTTGAGCAAAAGAAGAGAGAAAAAGACTAGCCTACATATTGTAATCAGTCTCTGTGTCTCTGTGACAACAGTTAATGGACAGAAAGTTAGACAGTATAGGACATCTAGTGGTCCCCACTTTGGTGTGGTTTTTCGGGAATAAGACCTATCTTTTTATTTTTATAGAAAATGACTTGCAGTTGCCTAATTATCACAATAACTATAAAATGAGATCAAGTGTGTCTTAGTGTACATTGACCATTAAAAAGGTATCGTATCTGCAAGACATTGTATTTCACCTTTTTTTTTTCAACAAGCTAAACATGATGCCAGACTTTTTTCTCAGATGATTAAACAAGTGACACCAAACAAAAATTGATCGTTTCACTTACATTTTTTTTTAATGGGTAGCTTGGCATTGGTACTGGATAATTGTCAGCTGGAAGTGGTTCTGCAGCCAATTATCACACCATGGACAATTTACTTCCATATAGAAGATATTGATGAGAGACGGCCTGGTAACAAACTATTTCCTTTGGAGACCGATGCGGTGTCCTTTAGTTTGATTGTAAGAATGGCGTGGCATGCGGTGCGTCTCGTCAAATTTGACAGAATTTGCAATGGGCCTCCAACGCAAATGTGAACAAAGCCTGACAATTAAAGAGATCCAAGAAAAGCTAGATTGCTATTACTCTGACATTGTAATACGGATAACATTGAAATAGCAAATTCCCAGCTTCTCTGTTTTGGGAAAATCTAAACATGCCTGGGGCATCAGTCCGACACACCAGCACGTTACAGAAAAACTAGGTCCTTGTGTGTGTGTGTTGTTACTGTAGATACCTTCAGGTTCTTCGCTGTCACAATCTGTGTGGCCATTCCAACCAAGTCTCTTAGATATGTTCCTCTCTTCTCTCAATGTAGATCCCCCAAATTGCCTGTGCCAGGTAGAACACTGTCGCCAATGAAGTTTTGTTTTGTTGAGGGAACTTGGTTCCTTTGTCACTGATTCCCACACACACTCAAGAATGATCTTTTTTCCTGAGGGTATCCTGTACTTCTTGCCTTGCTAACCTTCAATACATAACTGTCTGAACTTCCTATTCCTGTCACTAACCCACAATCCCCAGTCTGGGCCGGATTTACAATTAACCCTGTATGCAAACCCCACAGAGACTGTGTCTCAAAGATGGCTATTAAATCAACACTGCCATCTGCTACAGATTAATATTTATTAATTTTACTCACTTATATAGTGCCATTAATTTCTCAGCGCTTTACATACACTATTGACACTGTCCCCATTGTGGCTCACAATTTAGATTCCCTATCAGTATGTCTTTGGAGTGTGGGAGGAAACCAGAAAACCTGGAGGAAACCCACGCAAACACAGGGAGAACATACAAACTCCTTGCAGATGTTGTCCTTGGTGGGATTTGAACTCAGGACTCAGCGCTACAAGGCTGCACTGCTATCCACTGAGCCACATTGTAAAACAGCAGAGTAGTCCTCAGTGGTTGCAGGATCCTTCACCCACTATCTTACAAAAAAGAAAAAAATTAATTATTTTTTATTTGTTTATTTAAAATTAAAGTGATCCTTACAAAAAACATCAAGTTCTATTTCACACACCTCATCAGACCTCCCGCTTTCACTGTCTACACTGGATCCAAAGAAAAAGTCAAAAATATGAAGGCTCACCAATCAGTCCTTGGATTTCTGAGTTTACTCTTTAAACCCTTGAACACCACATGCATTAAAGTACAGCAATGGGAACATATATCAGTATCTTTTTGTGGGTTCCTTTGTGATTGACAACAGCTATCCCATGGGAATGGCTAGGATCAGTACAAACTCTGATTCGGCATATTTATAGGAAACCTATCATGTTGACAATGATATCAGGATGTTGTAGAACAGGAGGAGCTGTTCAGATTGATGTACATTTTTGTGGGAAAAGTTTAAGTAAAACTTGTGTTTCATCCAATAAAATTCCTGTTGATTGTATGCATGAGTCCAGTGGGCGGTCGTATTCAATAATTTTCAGTCTATAATGCATGACTGTTCATGGCAGAGATGATGTCAACTGATATTATGACCACCCAATTGAATGATATGCTTCTGTATAAACACCAGGGATTTCAATCAATAAAATAAACGTTATACTGAACCTTCTAAAACAAACCTGTACATCATTCTGCTCTGCTTCTTTATACCATGATGCCCACAGATCACACTGCATGAACTACATGACAGGTTCCCTTATTGCACTTGCAATAAGAATGAGATTATTTCAATTAGTTTATAACTGAGGTTTAGTCCTACAATCTGACTGCAATATGTTATAATATATAGATATTTTAACTCCTTTGTGCATATGGGCATAATTGTGCATCCTGCACTGGGGTACGCAAGGGTAGAGGGAGTTCAGGAGCTGAGTTCAGCTCCACACATGGTAGTTGCCAGCTATGTTATATGGGGGACATCTACCATAGCAGCATTTGGAGATGAGCTTCTATCTCTGCTATTAACCATTTAGATGCCACTGTCAATCTCTGACTACCATTTAAAGTACACTATTGTCGGTGCGCTCATGCAACTTCCATCGGTTCCCCATGACATGATTGCGGGGCACTGATGAATTGCCTGCTTAAGGTCCCCATTGCTGCTATCTTGGACCTCCTGTAAAGCGCAGCGTAAGCTAGGCTTCAAAGTAGACCATGATTTTTTCATATACGGCAGTACAGTGATACGGCAGTATATAATATGAGTGATCGGATTATTACAAGTTTAGATTCCATAAGGGGACTAAGAAATAAAATTCAGAAATAAAAAAATGCTTTAAAAATTTTAAAAATATTCATAAATATTCAAATCAGCCCCCATTTCCCAATTAAAAATAAAGAATAAAAAAAAACATATCTGTTATCGCTAAATCCATTAAAGTCCAATCTGTCAAACAGAAAATGAAAGCCATAAGGTAAACATGTAAAAAGAAAAAAACTTAATGTTAGGACCCCAAAAACACAATAAAAAGTACTAAAAATATCATATGTACCCCAATACTTATCAATTAAAATGCTAGTATGCCCCTCAAAAAAGAAGCCCTTGCACAGCTCCATCCTTGAAAACTGGGAAAAATAAAAACATAGAATGGTGACTTAAAAAAAAAATTCATGATTCTTTTGATTACTTACATAAAAAAAATGCATCACCATAAACATACTGACCTGGAGAACCATGTTACCAGGTCTTTTTTTTTTACTATATAATGTATGAAATAAAAACAAAACCAACCAAAACTTTTGAATTAAAACAACAATTTCACAATACTGTTGCTAATATACACTCACCGGCCACTTTATTAGGTACACCATGCTAGTAACGGGTTGGACCCCCTTTTGCCTTCAGAACTGCCTCAATTCTTCGTGGCATAGATTCAACAAGGTGCTGGAAGCATTCCTCAGAGATTTTGGTCCATATTGACATGATGGCATCACACAGTTGCCGCAGATTTGTCGGCTGCACATCCCAAAGATGCTCCATACAAGGCAGGATGGATCCATGCTTTCATGTTGTTTACGCCAAATTCTGACCCTACCATCCGAATGTCGCAGCAGAAATCGAGACTCATCAGACCAAGCAACGTTTTTCCAATCTTCTACTGTCCAATTTCGATGAGCTTGTACAAATTGTAGCCTCCGTTTCCTGTTCTTAGCTGAAAGGAGTGGTACCCGGTGTGGTCTTCTGCTGCTGTAGCCCATCTGCCTCAAAGTTCGACGCACTGTGCGTTCAGAGATGCTCTTAGGCCTACCTTGGTTGTAACGGGTGGCGATTTGAGTCACTGTTGCCTTTCTATCAGCTCGAACCAGTCTGCCCATTCTCCTCTGACCTCTGGCATCAACAAGGCATTTCCGCCCACAGAACTGCCGCTCACTGGATTTTTTTTCTTTTTCGGACCATTCTCTGTAAACCCTAGAGATGGTTGTGCGTGAAAATCCCAGTAGATCAGCAATTTCTGAAATACTCAGACCAGCCCTTCTGGCACCAACAACCATGCCACGTTCAAAGGCACTCAAATCACCTTTCTTCCCCATACTGATGCTCGGTTTGAACTGCAGGAGATTGTCTTGACCATGTCTACATGCCTAAATGCACTGAGTTGCCGCCATGTGATTGGCTGATTAGAAATTAAGTGTTAACAAGAAGTTGGACAGGTGTACCTAATAAAGTGGCCAGTGAGTGTATGTGTCTATACAGTATGTGGCTACTTATTGCTTGTAATGTAAGAAGCAGCCTGTCAAGCGTTTTGTTTAAACGACCTGAAATTTTTTAGCAATTTTATGTACCTAAGAATTGAAAAAGAATAAGCTATAGATGCAAAAAACAATATTTATGCAGCGACATCAGAAAAGAAAAAAAATAGGTATGGCAGGATTGGTCCACAAGGAAAGAGGAAAATCCTCCAGTGGGCCCTTATACAGGAGTGTGCCCTCTATAATTGCAATAGTTGGCACAATACACTTGATTCACTTAGTCTAGGGTCATGTCATATTTGCCAATGTTACTGGTGGGTCCTTGGCAACCTAGTCCAGACTATGGCACTAGGAATGTAAAGAGGAAAAAATAGGTGATAACAGTTAGATCAAGGTAAGTTCCACAAACAGGATCTCTGTGATCCCCAATTTTCTCTCCCTTTCTTTTGGCTGCGAAAGCCATGAACAGAAGGAGCTAAATACTGCAGTAGGCAACTTGTCACTCCATTCAAATCTATGTTATATACAGTATACCCAAAGACAGCCAAGCGCTGAATCACCTTCTACACCAATCAACTCCTCTTGACTATGGTTTTACGGTTAGGAAATCATCATGCAAAAAAAAAACAGACACAAGCTTGGCAATCAACAGGATTTTATTGGAGCCCACTATGATTTAACTATTAATATTGCCTATTCTGTAAAGTGGTAATAACTTTTTTCAGGCTGAAATACCCCTTTAAAGGATTAAACAGTCTAGAGCCTACTAATAAGTAATAACAGATCTTAGTAATAGCATTTTCATTGCAACACGATGATCTCTGCCCTTTTGGACAAGGAAAACAGTAGGGTCGTTGTCTACCATCATTGAAGTAAGTAAAATTGGCTACTGTGTGGTAGAGCAACTGTCAGGATAATGGGTGAAAAGTAATAACCTTTTTAAAATTTTAGATTATATATTCTCATGTTTAAAGGATGTACACGTGGCTCTATTGTTTTGTAGCAAATATCAAGGATATTTTGTAAAACAAAGTTTGTTCAAAGACTGAACATTTAGGGTTTTCGAAAGATACTTCAAACAAATGAAGATAAATTATTGACACCTGCTTTTCAGAATCACATTGAGGAAAAAATTAGGACATCATTCAATATAGAGGAAAAAAATATAAAATCACCTTACAATTTGTATTGGCTAAGGCCAAATTCAGACACCTATCGTATGGCTGTCACGGATTGGCCACTATTCACGGATTGGCCATGGGTCTTCTGAACTGAACTTCATAGGATCATTTATGGCTACGAGGCTGTCTAGTTAGAGTCAGAAGATCTGCGTCAAGTCTGTACATAGTGGTCCATACTTGGACTATGATACACGGATGTTTCAATTTGACCTTATCGTCATTTTTTATACCAAAGTGACACTGTCCCCTGATGAAATGGAACACAGTGTCAACACGAACAGAATCTTACAGATAAGACAGCCCAAAATAAGGTCAAGGTGACCAGTCCCCATGCCAGCAATTACCGTATTTTCAGAGAAAAAAAGGGAAACCAATTGCAAAAAGCGATGATGATTGATTAATATTATAATTAATCCACATTAATCTTGTACTATAACAATGTAAATTGGGAAATTTAATTAAAAAAATTAGTTCAGTTGAAATTTAATATACCACACTGTGATAATAAACAGTTAATTAAATTATCCTCTCAGTGGGTATTTGTTATGAGGTTTATGCTGCATTGTGTGTCATGTTGATGTGCTTACCTTGTGTTGTTGTATTATTTACTTTATAGTGTAATCCATCAGTTAGTGTTGGCTTTCAAATGTTTAATTTAGGATTCAACACAATTAAAGTTAATGATGCTTATTAAAATGACGAAGGGATATAAATATAGGTGGTAGGAACAGTTTAAAAAACATCCAAATACGTCTTTCTGACATTGCTATCACAGGCAAGCCCAGGATTTCGAGAAATTGTATTAAAATGCTGCTTGAATAGCAAAATGGAAATTAGCAGAACATTGAATATTTATTAGAAATGATCCATTGTTAATTTAATCCAGTCACATTCAACGATCAGGTAAAGTCAAACACTCGTTCATTAACATTTATATTGTTTCAAAGTATCTAAAAATAAAATATTATATCCAAAAATTAGTAGGTTTAAAAATCTCCAGTAGTTTTATGTGTACAGATTCCAGCTGACCCATGTGGCTCCATCATAACAGATCACAAGCTAACCCGGTATAGTCTGATCCCACTACCTTACTCACTACCTTACATCAGGTTTAGACATGCCATTGGTACAACCTGTGCATGCACACAGGGGCCCAAGAGATAAGGGGTTCCACTTTACCTCCAAGGTATCTAGAATGATGCATTATGATAAGCTATTAGACTTCAAATAGATAATATATTATTCTTATACAGGGTTATTTTCTGTTGGTGTCCCTTTTTGCTCTGCTTCCTACCAACGGAAATTTGTCAGAACAAAGCTTCAATATTGTTAGGGTTTGGCGGAACGCAACAAATATATATTTATAGAGTAATCGCTGCCTTCGCAACCCGGGGTCCACCGTGCAGGAGTAAAACCCACTGCTAGTAACTGACGGTACTATATGGCGGTATAAGTGAACTCTGTTACTTCACAGAGTCACTTAAGACAAGAGAATGCTTTGCCCCGTTAACCTCACAGAGGAACACAGCTACGAAATAGAGCGAACAGTGGTCATGCAGTCAGAATAGCACATTAAAAAAACTCCTCACCGAAGGTGCCGGTATTCTAGGGGCTTATTTCAGCTGAACCTTGAAACCACATACATATGACCACACTGGCGCAGAACACATAACTTAGTTGATACTAGTGCATGGTCGTGCGGCCATGCAAACCTTTTATAGCTGCAGCAAATTCAGGATCTTCCTAGAGGACAATTGAGAGCTGCTACAGTTCCTGAGCCACTTCAGGACCTTCCTAGAGGACCAATGGGAGCTGCTGCAGTACCTGAGCATGTGATCTCCGACCTCCAATGAGAGGCCTTACCCTGGGCATGCTCAGAAGGGGAAAAGCAGGACTTAGTCCCAGAGACGTCTGCTCGCCATTGACCAGTACTGGTTACAATGGCTGAGCCTGGAAAGGCAGCAGTAATCATCTGCACCGTATCAGGCTGAGGCCGAGCAGGCTCCACTGCGACTGGAGAAGAATGGGAGACCGCAGCGGAGATGGCTCGAGATTCCTCCTGTGCAGAGGTGGGAACTCGACCCCTAACAAATATGGTCACATGTATGAGCCCTAAAAAATGTTTCAGACCACATGTAAAGGTCCATATAAGGCCTCATTTAGACATCCGTGTTTCTTCATGTATGCAAAAAAATGGTACGAGTCTCATCAGTGTTTTGAATCTGAGTTGCATCAGAGTTAGTCAGTGTTTCATCAGTATTTTTGAGTATGGATAAATAAACTAATAAACAAACAGATAAATAAATAAACTATAAAGTTTCTCCTCTCCTTTGCAATGTTGAACATTCTGTTCATGATTTTCACAGAACCATAAATTTGTAGTACTTTTCATGCATGATGCTGGTAAAAAACAACAAGCATATCTATCATTTTTGCTCGCACACAGGGTCCTCAAAAAATCAAGGACTTGCGAACAGCCCCATAACTTATAATGGGTACGTGATCTATCCGTGAAAATTACAGAAAAATGAATGTCTGAATGAGGCCTTACATAAAGTTTAGGATTTGTAAATAAATGCACTAAAAAACATCTAGAAATGATATGCACTTGTGTACAGTTTGCATTTGCATATGCCATATGTTGAAAATTGTTTGACTAAATATGTGTTATTATAGTGTTCCAATTTACTTGGGAAAATAGGTAACACACTAAAAACTACAGCAGACCCTTCCAATTTCTGGACAGACGAGAGATCCTGACCCGCAGTCTTTAGTAGTTCCTGTGTGAGCTGAGATAGCCCTAACTGCAGACTAGTCAATAGCACCTCGAACCTGTGGTGCTTGGAAGGCCGTTGAGCGCTTCTTGTTCCTCCTAATGAACTGGAGGCAGAGCAGAGTGCGAATTACCTACAGAATGGGAAGTGTGCTGAAATAGACGAGATCCCAGACTGAGTAAAACGAACCACAAAACACAAAATAAAAAATTAAGTTCATACTGTTACAGAATATGCAGCCAATATCCTTAAAAGAAACAGAAGATAGGTGCAGGGTAAAGAGCACAAACAGCAGAGAGATTACCCCTGACTGGTCTTTCACTGGCTGGCTTAAACTACAGCAGTACGGCTGGAATGGCTGGAAATCCAAAAAAAACTGTTACCAGCAGGAAATATCAGCAGGGGAAAGAATGTAAGTCTGCACCCGAAAGGTGATAGGGCAGACAAATGAGTAAAGTAAAACACCTGCTACCCTAAAAAAGACTGAAGCAAGGATAAAAGAAACTAAACACCTGGAGAAAAGGTGTATCTGTAGTGGGGTTACATCTTTTGTGACTGTTGTATGGACAGTTTTATGTATCTTAAAGGATGCAAATTTAGTCATCACACCCTGAACCCTTTGGCCAATATCAAGACACAATTATTGAAAAAGGACACATCATTTTTGGGGGTCCTGTAATAGGCTTCAAGCTCTGCAATCATGTTTGGGCTAAAGGACAAAGAGACCAAATAATCAAATAAAATCATGCCCATATATCTTTAATGTTTTTAAAATGAATTTGTGATCATAAAATGATCTATTATTTATATTTGGTTTCTTAAATGTACTTTCCTTTTTAAATTCAAATGTTTTGTATATTTCATTTTACGATATTTATAAAGAAAATGGAAATTTGGTAATTTCTCTCTATCCAATAGGGCTATTCTAGATTGTTAAAATTCTTACAAGAAATCACCATGAACATTAGCAGCAATAAACTGACTCGGACCGTATGTTTTATATTAAAACACCAAATGAGTGGATGCACAGGTCATTTTAAATTTAAGGGAAGCAAGGTCAGCGATGAAATAATTCATTGTGAATGTAGTGATACCAATGATAATTGTAATCCTGTCTGTTATGATATTTAGGAGGCTGAAAACTCTCCTATAGACAGGAACTATGAGTCTAAAATAGCCCCAGTAGCCAATGTGAAATGTGCAATATTTATGATATTACAGATTATAATGAGCAAAAGACAAGATCCAATAAAAAAAAAAAAGATAATTTTCTTATAACAAATTCCTTTTAAATTATGAGGCAATGATAATTATGCAAAATATCCCTTTGTTTAAAAAAATGAAGTGACAACTATTCAAAGCATCATTCAACACTGTTATTATTACATAATATATTGCGGCATAATTTATTTTATTACTGCATATTCTGAAGCTTCTCATGATGAATATGGCAGAGTGTGTTTTAGGTGGAATGTCATTTTAATCACCCCTCTTTACTGATTCACACATTTACATTTTATTTTTTTAATAAGTGTTTTCACCAAAACAGCCCATTATTATTTTCACATCACAGTCATAAATGACTAAAAATGGAGCTGAAAATATAACACTTACATGGGATCTTCTAATAAATATAGAATTATCTACGGTATGTATTTATTTAGTGCAGTAAAAAACCTTATCTGCTAAGTAAGACTGAGGCTCTGGTATTAAACAGCCATGAAATCCAGATAAGAACAAGCAGATGTTGGCATCTTACATTTACTATGATATGTTACTTCTTACTTTAATCAGCTTTGTAAAAGATACCATACATATTACCAGCGGGTGATCTAGATTTAAATGTCATCAATTAAATGCAGAGTAAAACATACTTGCCTTGAAAAGGAAGACATCAAAAGAAGAAAGATGTGCGGAAGGATTATTTATTGGTTCCATTGATAGATAGATTAATAAACATACTGCATATTACTAGATAGATTAATAGACAGATAGATTAATAGATAAACTCATGGATAGATAAATAGATATATTGATAGATAGATATGATAGATACATAGATAGATAGATAGATAGATAGATAGATAGATAGATAGATAGATAGATAGATAGATATGGAGCGCCCCCACACCGCCGCAGGGCCGAGGGGTACCCGGAGCCGGGCCTCTGGGTCTCAGTCCTGGGGTTGTCACGGTGGCTAGACCCGGTCCGTGGCCCTGTCTGTCAGTGGGGGGACGTCCGGTGCAATAAGCGGTGGTGTAGCGGTGCAGGTGTGGGGTGCAGGTCGCGGTAAATAACGAGGACACCAGGTTGCAGTCTCTTTACCTCTTTACTGAAGATCTCTGGGTCCTCAGTCCGGAATACGGTTCACCAGGCTGCGCAAGTCCGGCCGGTCCAATGGCACCTCCAGAGTTCTCTTCACAGGTGGAAATCTGCGCCTTCCCCCTAGCGCTAGGTGTTGTGGTCCTTCCCTGCTGTGCTTACGGAAAGTACCCCACAACTGTTGTGTCTGTTTCTTAAGTTCCCTCACAACTCGATTAGATGATGTTCTGCTAATCCTCCGTCCCTCCCTGATGTTCTGGTTGGGACGGCACCCATTTGACGGGTAGGCTCGGAGCTCTTCCGGGACCCTAGAGTCGCCCCTCTCCACAAGTTGCCCCCCAAGACTGCATAGGTGATTTGAGTTAGACAGCCCGCCTGAGACTGACTGTCCTGCCGCTGTTTAGAGTATTGCTTGAAGCTGGATATTATTATACTCCCTCGGCGTTCCGGCCACCGGTTATGCGCCTCAGTAGGATGTTGCTTTGGTCTTACAGCACGACTCCTACTGGTATTCTCCTATTGCTATGATCTCGTTTCTCACTCAGCACAATCTATCTCTCTTCTGATCCTTTCTTGGGCACCGCCGCTATCCTGAGCAGGCACGGTCCCGTTACGTTCGTTCAAGTTGCCAAGCCTCTGTCAGGATCCCACCCCTGACAGAGACCCTACTGTATCTTCCCCCACAACACCCTCTGCCACAAGGTGTTGCCTGGTTCCAACCCAGTCAGCTTCTGACTAACTTCCTGCCTGACCCCCAGTTTACCCACTATGGTGGGGAGTGGCCTAGTGAATAGAACCCTTAGCTCCCCCCGGAGGCCCGGCTGTGAAATGTATTGGTGTCTGTGATACCTGATCAGATGAACTCCTTCAGTGCCATCAGACGTACCATAGCTCCCCATAGTGGCGGAGCCACAGTACTGCAATGACCAGGACTCTGGGGCGCTGCACTCCCCCCTGGTTAAACACAGTACTCCGGGACTGGGAAGAAAACAACAATACAAGTTAGCAAAAAGACATACAGTTTTGTTGAGTGCAATAACAGTAAGTATACTTGAACAGGCTTCCCTTTATGGGAGGTAAGGACACTTGAATGTTACAAACATGGTTAAATATCATAGCAACATGCTATGAACAACTCTTCTTACCCAACCGGGTATTCTACTTAGTGCAACATTGTTGAACAATAATTTAACTTTGCCTTTAAGGACTTACACTCGGAATCCGCTAAAGACCTTCTTATAATCACATTATAAGGCAATTTAACTTTTACATTCTCCTTCTTTAGATCTGCAGGACCGCCTGTCCTATCGGCACCAGACCTACTGCCTCTCCTTTCTTACAGGACTGCTTCTTTCAGCCCGAGCCTTCTGTCTTTCAACTACTATACACAGTATAGAACATAACATTACTTTCAATTTAAGAGCACTGAGCCATCTCTATATGGCTCCTATGAGGACTCAGGGTTTACCTTCTATCCTCATTATCTATCAACATTATTAAACATTTCCTATAGAACATCAACCTTCTCATTATTTTCCTCACTAACATGCACGCTGGACACTTTGTCTATCCCTATGGGTCCACTGCGTCCTTCTTCTAGCTTTCACTTTCAGGGAACATCATCAGCATTTCTTTACAATTAACTAGTTGGATACATATAATTTTCTTTCACAAACATTATCATCACTTCTTCTTTATCAAGCATTATTGCTATTTCTGAGTCTTAAAGCAATACGATTCTCTCAAGTGCAACATATGAACACCCCTTTAAGAGGGGTCCAAGTCTCTATGAGGTAGCATATCTTCTCAAGCTACCAGTCCTTATTCAGCAAAGGTTCCAGTGTGGTATCTTCACAAAGAGTCCTTTTTGAAGTAAAACCAGTAGGGAGCGCCTTTAATAAGGTGCAAACTATGTACAAAAAGTTTGTATCATGCACTGTTCATGATTGCGGCAGTTCTTAAAACTTGTGCAAAACTCAGAAAAAATAAACAAAACAACAGGGATCCCGGGTCAACAAAGGGATCCCTTTTAAAAGTTAACCCTGAACGGGTTTAGCAGCAGAACAGGAAACAGTAACTATATACATATTTTAAGAGTAGTATTATCTTACTCATTCGGTGCAGAAGGTGGTTTCCTCCCGGGCCTCACCAGACCAACGGGTCGCGCTGGTGATCCAGGAAGTGGTTCTGGTCCCAGCAACGACAGGATCCCTCGCCGCGATGCTCTTTTCGCCGAGGATCCTGCACGCCCCCAGGGTACATGGTGGGTCCGGGTTCTCCGCTGCTCCGCTGGGTCAGGTTCCATTGCCTTTTCGGCAGGAGGCTCATCTTCAGATGTTGCAGCGGCGGCCTGGAGCGCGACGCACCGCTGGACGCCCCGCGCCATCCAGCCAGCCTCGCCGGTTGCCCTCCTCCACCTAGTATAAGTGACAGCATCACCGGGCTCCAGGTCGCGAGCAAACCTTCTCCCGCAGGGCACGACCTCCTCCCGGTCCACGTGGACTTGTAGCGGCTCCCCGATCTCCTGTATAACCCCTCTTCCATGTCGGGGGTTGAAGGAGACCACTACACCCCAGTGTGACGACGGGGTTTCTCCCACACTGGTCAAATCAATCTGAGCTGCAGGCTGGGGCCGGCTCCGCCACGCCGTCATCAGGTGCCGCAGGTGCTCGGCCTCCGGCAAGATCCTCATACCCTGTGTGGGCAGCGTACCTTCCGCCGCAGCCGGGTTGGGAAGAGCAGGGGACACCGGAGATAGACGGATCTCCGTGGGCTGGCCTAGCCGAGTAAGCACGCGGGCATCAGCCTCTAAGCGGCGCGCTATTTGGCAAGCCTCGGCTGCAGCTACACACTCCTCAGACGGTGGCAAGGGGGGTCGGCCCATCGGTAGCTCCGTGAGGGTCAGTCCCTGCAACGTTGACACATCTGGGGCTGTGTCGGGTGGTGCAGCCTCAGGCTGGATCGGGTCAGTCCCACGCGGTGTTCTCGGTGTCGCCATCTTTTCTCCTTCTCCAGTGTCTTCTTCCCGCGGTCTTTTTCATGGGTGGCCCCGTCTCCATGGTCTCCACCCTCCAGACAGGATCAGGAGGCGGACCTCGGCTGTTGATGGACACGTCCTCAGGACACAGAAATACTTAGACTGGGCGGCCATTGTTGTTCGCGCTCTCCAGCTTACCTACGCCCACTCCACGCCCCTCTTCTCTTCCTGCGCTCTCCTCAGCGCTGCAATGGCGGCGGATTTTGGCGGCAAGTGGCGCAGCACACAGTCTTTGCAATAAAGTACAGTCCAAGCACAGTAAATCACAGTTCCAAGGCACACATGACCTGATTCTTCAGGCTTAAGTAGATCCTGTTCGTGACACCAAGTTGGAGCGCCCCCACACCGCCGCAGGGCCGAGGGGTACCCGGAGCCGGGCCTCTGGGTCTCAGTCCTGGGGTTGTCACGGTGGCTAGACCTGGTCCGTGGCCCTGTCTGTCAGTGGGGGACGTCCGGTGCAATAAGCGGTGGTGTAGCGGTGCAGTTGTGGGGTGCAGGTCGCGGTAAATAACGAGGACACCAGGTTGCAGTCTCTTTACCTCTTTACTGAAGATCTCTGGGTCCTCAGTCCGGAATACGGTTCACCAGGCTGCGCAAGTCTGGCCGGTCCAATGGCACCTCCAGAGTTCTCTTCACAGGTGGAAATCTGCGCCTTCCCCCTAGCGCTAGGTGTTGTGGTCCTTCCCTGCTGTGCTTACGGAAAGTACCCCACAACTGTTGTGTCTGTTTCTTAAGTTCCCTCACAACTCGATTAGATGATGTTCTGCTAATCCTCCGTCCCTCCCTGATGTTCTGGTTGGGACGGCACCCGTTTGACGGGTAGGCTCGGAGCTCTTCCGGGACCCTAGAGTCGCCCCCCCCACAAGTTGCCCCCCAAGACTGCATAGGTGATTTGAGTTAGACAGCCCGCCTGAGACTGACTGTCCTGCCGCTGTTTAGAGTATTGCTTGAAGCTGGATATTATTATACTCCCTCGGCGTTCCGGCCACCGGTTATGCGCCTCAGTAGGATGTTGCTTTGGTCTTACAGCACGACTCCTACTGGTATTCTCCTATTGCTATGATCTCGTTTCTCACTCAGCACAATCTATCTCGCTTCTGATCCTTTCTTGGGCACCGCCGCTATCCTGAGCAGGCACGGTCCCGTTACGTTCGTTCAAGTTGCCAAGCCTCTGTCAGGATTCCACCCCTGACAGAGACCCTACTGTATCTTCCCCCACAACACCCTCTGCCACAAGGTGTTGCCTGGTTCCAACCCAGTCAGCTTCTGACTAACTTCCTGCCTGACCCCCAGTTTACCCACTATGGTGGGGAGTGGCCTAGTGAATAGAACCCTTAGCTCCCCCTGGAGGCCCGGCTGTGAAATGTATTGGTGTCTGTGATACCTGATCAGATGAACTCCTTCAGTGCCATCAGACGTACCATAGCTCCCCATAGTGGCGGAGCCACAGTACTGCAACGACCAGGACTCTGGGGCGCTGCAGATAGATTGATAGATATATAGATAGATAGATAGATAGATAGATAGATACCCCATCTTGACTGAAAAAACAGCAATGTAGAAATGTTTGCATATTTATTAAAAAAGAAAAATTGAAATATCACATGGTCATAAGTATTCAGACCCTTGCTCAAACACTCATATTTAAGTCACATGCTGTCCACTTCCTTGTGATCCTCCTTGAGATGGTTCTACTTCATTGGAGTCCAGCTGTGTTTAATGAAACTGATAGGACTTGATTTGGAAAGGCGCACACCTGTCTATATAAGAACATGAATGCGGCCAAGTACAGGGATATCCTGAATGAAAACCTCTTCCAGAGTGCTCTGGACCTCAGACTTGGCCGAAGGTTCACCTTCCAACAAGACAATGACCCTAAGCACACAGCTAAAATAACAAAAGGAGTGGCTTCAGAACAACTCTGTGACCATTCTTGACCGGCCCAGCCAGAGCCCTTACCTAAACCCAATTGAGCATCTCTGGAGAGACCTGAAAATGGCTGTCCACCAACGTTCACCATCCAACCTGACTGAGCTGGAGAGGATCTGCAAGGAAGAATGGCAGAGGATCCCCAAATCCAAGTGTGAAAAACTTGTTGCATCATTCCCAAGAAGACTCATGGCTGTACTAGCTCAAAAGGTGCTTCTACTCTATACTGAGCAAAGGGTCTGAATACTTATGACCATTTTCTTTTTTAATAAATTTGCAAAAATTTCTACATTTCTGTATTTTTTTCAGTCAAGATGGGGTGCAGAGTGTACATTAATGAGAAAAAAATGAACTTTTTTGGATTTACCAAATGGCTGCAATGAAACAAAGAGTGGAAAATGTAAAGGGGGTCTGAATACTTTCCATACCCACTGTACATATTGAGATAGAATCTTGGAGATGGGAATACACCTTTAGTATATTTGTAGCCTTTATTCCATTCATAAATATTTTATAAAAGGAAAACAGATGTTGCCAAAGACATAGGAACCATGTTTGTGGCAAAAAGAAAAAATAGCAACAAGTTGTAGATATACTATTAGATATATTATTGGATATTTTCTTTAAATGTGTAAGCTGTGTATTAGCTGAACTATATGCAGACCTTGAAAAAAAAATCTTGATCAATTTGACCAGTAAACTCTATTACTGTCTGATCTATAAGTACTTTTCCAATTCATTGGCATTAGCTAGATATTCAATTAACAGCAAAGACTCAACTGGTCATTTACTGACTTTTTATTATCAATGTAATTATTTTATTTTCAGTGATACTTAATTTACTGGGACTATTTTTTCTCAACCAGAAATCAATTTTATAAACTTCACCGAAGTTCTGACGCAAAAAAAAAGATATAAGAAATTAAAAGAGCAGAAACTATTAAGAATATGTGAAATACGATGTATTTTTCAGGCAGGTGAACCAAATATGTTATTTTGGAGAAAGATGCTTCAGGAAAAGCTATTGATTTTTTACCTGAAACACCCTGACACAACTTTTTTGAGGTTTATTTAGACTTTCCTGAGAACTGTTTCAACATTTTTAATGGCATTTTTTGAGAATTTTTCTATCTTTTTGTGGCTTACATTTTTACTGTTGCTTTTAATAAAATTCCATTCAAGAATGAAGAAACCGCTAATAGTTTTTCATGCAAAAATGCTGGCAAAAAGTTTAAAAAAGACACCCAGGCGTCTAACGGGCATCTTTTGATTCTTCCCATTGTAAAGTATAAAGTGTCTTCAGAGCAGAAAACACCTGAAGAATGATCAGGTCATGCTTGGTGTTTTCGGAAATCAGAAGCCATGAAATGAAATTCAAAAGACTAAGCATATGAAGAGCAAGTTGTTTTCGTGGTTTTTTCGGATGCTTTTTCAGGCAGGCTTTGGAGCAGAAAGGCCTGAAAAAGATGTCACTTGCACATATCCTAAAAGGGGATCAGTTATTATCTTCTCCTTCTGCTGGCCATACATAGGTCATCAATATCTGATTGTTGAGGGTTAGACAACCGTTAACCTCGTCGATCAGCTCTTCACTGTGGTGGTGGCAGCCGGACGTGCTATTGTAGAATTGCACAGCTCTGTCAAAAGCATAGTGGCCACCGCCAGGTTCTAGACATCCTCCCCATATTGATTTTAATAGGGGTGGATGTGCAGTACCCAGACGCGGCCACTATTCCATTGGTGGAGCTTTGCTGTGTATTGGAGAGATGATAGAAGCTTGTCTCTTCCCACCAGCTCCCAGAAAATTGCAAATTAAGAGCCAGCAGAGGGGAAAACTGGTGAAAACTCTTAATGTACACACACAGCCTAGCCAAATCAGTTCTCATGCTTCGCACTGACGAGGGCCAACAGCCCGAAACACCGTGTCTGCGAATTGAGATACTGATTTGGCTTTTATCCTAAGTCATATTGCACGACTCGTTAAAGGGTTGATTGTGACTTGTAGGATCGCTACTTCCAACAGGTGGCGCTATAGAGTTTAAGTCCTCTTTTACTCTGAAGAGGCAATTTGCATATGTACACACACAGGACAGTTTATTCTGAAAAGTTTTTTGAAAGCACAGTTACCCTCAAAATATAGTGATTTTAATAATTATTTATATATAGTTCCTTCCTTTTATTATTACAACAATCATTTTTAATATCAAGAAATCAAATTGACCCTAATATCTATTACTTTAAATACCAATAACTACCAGTCAGTCACCTTTTATACCTTAAAGTGCACTCAGTAGTGTTTTTGCAGCAGAAAAGTCATTAATACTTTGATGAGTAAAATGAAAGACCCTTAAGAATGAAATACATTTTAGATAAGCTCTGCTCTTCCTTTTATACTTACAATCTCTTAAGGATTTTTATGATTGAGGCAGAACACAGATATGACCTTTACAACACAGAAGGAATATAAAATCAATTTATTCTGAGAAGCTGATGTTTGTCAAAATTGAACGAAGACGAGGAAGACAAGTGTGCTGTTTACATCTCTATTTAGAAAGTAAAATAATACAAGACACATCTATGACTTCCAAAGTAAATGTGTATTTAACGGTTTGGCAGATTCCGTGCCCTCCTCTGCCAGTCTGCCTGTTGATTTCCTACCAATCACCCAGAGATTGCAACTCTTACATTAACTTAAGAACGTTCTCAATCTTCCTTACATCTCTTCACCAATCTCCAGACACTGGTCCAAGCTAAGCTCTGTATATGACCTACAGTTTTCATTTCCTTTTATTATATCTTTGCCAAAATAAAAATGTTAAGCGTAAAAAAAAGTCAGAATTCTCTGCCTAAGAGTTTTCACACAAACTATTCTGACTTTTTTAAATGAGAATTCTGAAACCTGTCAGGATGATTTTACTAAACTAGTGTTACAGCTCTATAGATCCTAGTGCAATGATAAAAATGATGCCAGTTTATTAATAATCTAACGTGGCAGCGCTGAAAAATCACTTAGAAATCATATGCAAATTAAAGTGTGTGTGTGTGTGTGTGTGTCGATTGGCATTGGGTGTGTGCCAATACACTATCGACCCAATTCATAATGTGCGCGGGGTGGGTTTTTTTAAGTCACTTTTTCAATTTTTTTTTTTGTCTTGTGGTATTCGATAACATTTTTGGAATGCCATCAAATTAGCAGTTCATGAATTGTGCTCATGATCAAAAATGCTCTATAATTTTTGATTTTGCACTCATCTAATCAAAGCTTTTATCCTCTTAACATATTGCAGACATCATATCACATACACTATGTACCGTATATACTCGAGTATAAGCCGAGATTTTCAGCCCATTTTTTTAGCCTGAAAGTGCCCCTCTCAGCTTATACTCGAGTCGTCCCAGAGGGTCGGTGGGGGAGGGGAAGCGGCAGCTGCCAAATCATGCTTACCTACTCCTGGCGCGTCTCTGCACGTCCCTGCCGGGGCCGGCAGCTTCTTCCTGTGTTCAGCGGTATTGTGGTACCGCTCATTTCAGTAATGAATATGGACACATATTCATTACTTTAATGAGCGGTATGATGTGACTGCTGAACAAAGGAAGACGCTGCGGGTGCCGGAGACCATCTGTCAGTGAGAAGCCAGGGACCGTGCCGGGAGCAGGTGAGTAAGATGGGGGAGGTGAACATTGCACGATATTCACCTGTACCCATTCCACCGCCACGCACTGCTCCGCGTCTTCTGCCTGTGATGTTCAGCTCAGAGGGCGTGATGACGTGCTTATTGTGCGCGCCACCCTCTGCCTGAACAGTCATTGTGGAGGACACGGAACACGGAGCAGCGCGCAGCGGTGGAACGGGGACAGATGAATATCGCAAATGCTGGAGTCCCCGCCTGCTCAGGACAAGAGGTGAGTATGTCATTTTTTTTTATTGCAGCAGCATTATATGGGGCAAATGTTTCTATGGAGCATCTTATGGAGCCATAATCAACCTTTATACAGCATTACATTGGGCACATTTTCTATGGAGCATCTTATGGGGCCATAATCAAACTTTTTGCAGGATTGTATGGGGCAAATGTTTCTATGGAGCATCTTATGGGGCCATAATCAACCTTTGTGCAGCATTATATGGGGCATATTTTTGTATGAAGCATCTTATGGGACCCATTATAAACTTTATGGAGCATTATATGGGGCATATTTTATTATGGAGCATCTTATGGAGCCCATCATGAACTTTATGGAGCATTATATGGGGCTACTGATTCAATATGGATATTCAAAAACACTTAACCTACTGATGTCTCAATTGATTTTACTTTTTTGGTATCTATTTTTATTTTTGAAATTTACCAGTAGCTGCTGCATTTCCCACTCTAGGCTTATACTCGAGTCATTAAGTTTTCCCAGTTTTTTTGTGGCTAAATTAGGGGTCTCGGCTTATACTTGGGTCGGCTTATACTCGAGTATATGCAGTACTTACAGTTGCTAATTTTGCTTTTCTATGCAGCTAATTCTTCTCTTTTTCTGCATGAGTCATCCCCCTCTTCAACTCCTGACCCAGCTGCTCCAGCCTGCCCTCAGGGACTTTACAGTGATGTAGAGTTGTAGTTCTGATGATGACTCATGCGAGAAAAGAGACTTCCTGTTTTTACAGAGAGCTTAGAAAATTTCAGCTAGTCTGTCTTAACCCCTTCACCCCCAAGGGTGGTTTGCACGTTAATGACCGGGCCAATTTTTACAATTCTGACCACTGTCCCTTTATGAGGCTATAACTCTGGAACGCTTTGACGGATCTTGGCGATTCTGACACTGTTTTCTCGTGACATATTGTACTTCATGTTAGTGGTAAAATTTATTCGATATAACTTGCGTTTATTTGTGAAAAAAATGGAAATTTGGCGAAAATTTTGAAAATTTTGCAATTTTCCAACTTTGAATTTTTATGCCCTTAAATCACAGACATATGTCACGCAAAATACTTAATAAGTAACATTTCCCACATGTCTACTTTACATCAGTACAATTTTGGAACCAAAATTTTTTTTTGTGACGGAGTTATAAGGGTTAAAAGTTGACCAGCAATTTCTCATTTTTACAGCACCATTTTTTTTTAGGGACCACATCTCATTTGAAGTCATTTTGAGGGGTCTATATGATAGAAAATACTCAAGTGTGACACCATTCTAAAAACTGCACCCCTCAAGGTGCTCAAAACCACATTCAAGAAGTTTATTAACCCTTCAGGTGTTTCACAGGAATTTTTGGAATGTTTAAATAAAAATGAACATTTAACTTTTTTTCACACAAAATTTATTTCAGCTCCAATTTGTTTTATTTTACCAAGGGTAACAGGAGAAAATGGACCCCCAAAGTTGTTGTACAATTTGTCCTGAGTACGCTGATACCCCATATGTGGGGGTAAACCACTGTTTGGGCGTATGGCAGAGCTCGGAAGGAAAGGAGCGCCATTTGACTTTTCAATGCAAAATTGACTGGAATTGAGATGGGACGCCATGTTGCGTTTGGAGAGCCCCTGATGTGCCTAAACACTGAAACCCCCTACAAGTGACACCATTTTGGAAAGTAGACCCCCTAAGGAACTTATCTTGATGTGTGGTGAGCACTTTGACCCACCAAGTGCTTCACAGAAGTTTATAATGCAGAGCCGTAAAAATAAAAAATCATATTTTTTCACAAAAATGATCTTTTCGCCCCCAATTTTTTATTTTCCCAAGGGTAAGAGAAGAAATTGGACCCCAAAAAATGTTGTGCAATTTGTCCTGAGTACGATGATACCCCATATGTGGGTGTAAACCATTGTTTGGGCGCATGGCAGAGCTTGGAAGGGAAGGAGCGCCATTTGACTTTTCAATGCAAAATTGACTGGAATTGAGATGGGACGCCATGTTGCGTTTGGAGAGCCCCTGATGTGCCTAAACATTGAAACTCCCTACAAGTGACACCATTTTGGAAAGTAGACCCCCTAAGGAACTTATCTAGATGTGTGGTGAGCACTTTGACCCACCAAGTGCTTCACAGAAGTTTATAATGCAGAGCCGTAAAAATAAAAAATCATATTTTTTCACAAAAATGATATTTTTGCCCCCAATTTTTTATTTTCCCAAGGGTAAGAGAAGAAATTGGACCCCAAAAAATGTTGTGCAATTTGTCCTGAGTACGATGATACCCCATATGTGGGTGTAAACCATTGTTTGGGCGCATGGCAGAGCTTGGAAGGGAAGGAGCGCCATTTGACTTTTCAATGCAAAATTGACTGGAATTGAGATGGGACGCCATGTTGCGTTTGGAGAGCCCCTGATGTGCCTAAACATTGAAACTCCCTACAAGTGACACCATTTTGGAAAGTAGACCCCCTAAGGAACTTATCTAGATGTGTGGTGAGCACTTTGACCCACCAAGTGCTTCACAGAAGTTTATAATGCAGAGCCGTAAAAATAAAAAATCATATTTTTTCACAAAAATGATCTTTTCGCCCCCAATTTTTTATTTTCCCAAGGGTAAGAGAAGAAATTATACCCAAAAAAATGTTGGCCAATTTGTCCTGAGTACGCTGATACCCCATATGTGGGTGTAAACCATTGTTTGGGCGCATGGCAGAGCTTGGAAGGGAAGGAGCGCCATTTGACTTTTCAATGCAAAATTGACTGGAATTGAGATGGGACGCCATGTTGCATTTGGAGAGCCCCTGATGTGCCTAAACATTGAAACCCCCCACAAGTGACACCATTTTGGAAAGTAGACCCCCTAAGGAACTTATCTAGATGTGTTTTGAGAGCTTTGAACCCCCAAGTGTTTCACTACAGATTATAACGCAGAGCCGTGAAAATAATTTTTATTTTTTTTCTCAAAAATGATTTTTTTAGCACCCAGCTTTGTATTTCTACAAGGGTAACAGAATAAATTGGACCCCAAAATTTGTTTTCCAATTTGTCCTGAGTACGCTGATACCCCATATGTGGGGGGGAACCACTGTTTGGGCGCATGACAGAGCTCGGAAGGGAAGGAGCGCCATTTGGAATGCAGACTTAAATGGATTGGTCAGCAGCCGTCACGTTGCATTTGCAGAGCCCCTGATGTACCCAAACAGTACAAACCCCCCACAAGTGACCCCATATTGGAAACTAGACCTCCCAAGGAACTTATCTAGATGTGTTTTGAGAACTTTGAACCCCCAAGTGTTTCACTAAAGTTTATAGCGCAAAGCCGTGAAAATAAAAATTCTTTTTTTTTTCACAAAAATGATTTTTTAGCCCCCAGTTTTGTATTTTCACAAGGGTAACAGGATAAATTAGACCCCAAAAGTTGTTGTCCAATTTGTCCTGAGTACGCTGATACCCCATATGTGGGGGGGAACCACTGTTTGGGTGCATGACAGAGCTCGGAAGGGAAGGAGCGCCATTTGGAATGCAGCCTTAAATGGATTGGTCTGCAGGTGTCACGTTGCATTTGCAGAGCCCCTGATGTACCCAAACAGTACAAACCCCCCACAAGTGACCCCATATTGGAAACTAGACCTCCCAAGGAACTTATCTAGATGTGTTGTGAGAACTTTGAACCCCCAAGTGTTTCACTACAGTTTATAACGCAGAGCCGTGAAAATAAAACATCTTTTTTTTCCCACAAAAATGATTTTTAGCCCCCCAAATTTTTATTTTCCTAAGGATAACAAGAGAACTTGGACCCCAGAAGTTGTTGTTCAATTTGTCCCGAGTACGCTGATAACACATATGTTGGGGTAAAACCCTTTTTGGGCGCACGTGAGAGCTCGGAAGGGAAGGAGCACTGTTTTATTTTTCAACGCAGAATTGGCTGGAATTGAGATTGGACGCCATGTCGCGCTTGGAGAGCCCCTGATGTGCCTGGACAGTGGAAACTCCCCAATTCTACCTGAAACCCTAACCCAAACACACCCCTAACCCTAATCCCAACGGTAACCCTAACCACACCCCTAGCCCTGACACACCCATAATTCTAATCCCAACCCTAATCCAAACGTAAATGTAATCCAAACCCTAACCCTAACTTTAGCCCCAACCCTAACTTTAGCCCCAACCCTAACTTTATCTCCAACCCTAGCCCTAACCCTAACCCTAACCCTACCCCTAACCCTAACCCTAAACGTGACTGAAATACGTGGCACTGAAATACGTGGCACTGAAATACGTGGCACTGAAATACGTGGCACTTAAATACGTGGCACTTAAATACGTGGCACTTAAATACGTGGCACTGAAATATGTGATACGTGGCACTGAAATACGTGGCACTGAAATACGTGGCACTGAAATACGTGGCACTGAAATACGTGGCACTGAAATACGTGATACGTGGCACTTAAATACGTGGCACTGAAACACGTGGCACTGAAATACGTGATACGTGGCACTGAAATACGTGGCACTGAAATACGTGGCACTGAAATACGTGGCACTGAAATACGTGGCACTTAAATACGTGGCACTTAAATACGTGGCACTGAAATATGTGATACGTGGCACTGAAATACGTGGCACTGAAATATGTGGCACTTAATTACGTGGCACTTAAATACGTGGCACTTAAATACGTGGCACTTAAATACGTGGCACTTAAATACGTGGCACTGAAATATGTGATACGTGGCACTTAAATACGTGGCACTGAAACACGTGGCACTGAAATACGTGATACGTGGCACTGAAATACGTGGCACTGAAATACGTGGCACTTAAATATGTGGCACTGAAATATGTGATACGTGGCACTGAAATACGTGGCACTGAAATACGTGGCACTGAAATACGTGGCACTGAAATACGTGGCACTTAAATACGTGGCACTGAAATACGTGGCACTGAAATACGTGGCACTGAAATACGTGGCACTGAAATATGTGATACGTGGCACTTAAATACGTGGCACTGAAACACGTGGCACTGAAATACGTGATACGTGGCACTGAAATACGTGGCACTGAAATACGTGGCACTGAAATACGTGGCACTGAAATACGTGGTACTAAAATATGTGGCACTGAAATACGTGATACGTGGCACTGAAATACGTGGCACTGAAATACGTGATACGTGGCACTGAAATACATGGCACTGAAATACGTGGCACTGAAATACGTGGCACTGAAATACGTGGCATAATGACTGTCAGAAAATGTTCATTAAACGGTTAGGGGTGAGGTTAGGGGTAGAGTTAGGGTTAGGGTTTGGATCCCTTTATCACCTTGATGGTGGTGGGTGGCTTTTCAGTGTGTTTTCTGTTTTTTTTCGATAAAAATGCATGCGTTTTTAACGCAAACAAACGCATGTGCTTAAAAACGCAAGAAAATACTGCAGGTTGTATTTCTGAAAATGACCGCATGCAGAAAAAAACCGCATGCGTTTGAAAACGCGACCAAACGCGTATAAAAAAACCGCATGCGTTTTCAATGTTAAATATAGGGAAAAAACGCATGCGTTTTTTTGTGCAAAAAACGCTGCAGACAAAAACGCAAGTGTGAAACCAGCGACGCTTTTTATAGCAAAAAAGTTTTTGCGTCTCCACATTTTGAGACCTATAATTTTTCCAAATTTTGCTCCACAGAGTCATGTGAGGTCTTGTTTTTTGCGGGACGAGTTGACGTTTTTATTGGTAACATTTTCGGACACATGACCGTTTTTGATCGCTTTTTATTCCGATTTTTGTGAGGCAGAATGACCAAAAACCTGCTATTCATGAATTTCTTTTGGGAGAGGCGTTTATACCGTTCCGCGTTTGGTAAAATTGATAAAGCAGTTTTATTCGTCGGGTCAGTACGATTACAGCGATATCTCATTTATATCATTTTTTTATGTTTTGGCGCTTTTATACGATAAAAACTAAAATATAGAAAAAATAATTATATTGGTATCGCTTTATTCTCAGGACTATAACTTTTTTATTTTTTTGCTGATGATGCTGTATGGCGGCTTGTTTTTTGCGGGACAAGATGACGTTTTCAGCGGTACCATGGATATTTATATCAGTCTTTTTGATCGTGTGTTATTCCACTTTTTGTTCGGCGGTATGGTAATAAAGCGTTGTTTTTTGCCTCGTTTTTTTTTTTTTCTTACGGTGTTTACTGAAGGGGTTAACTAGTGGGGCAGTTTTATAGGTTGGGTCGTTACGGACGCGGCGATACTAAATATGTGTACTTTTATTGTTTTGTTTTTTTTATTTAGATAAAGAAATGTATTTATGGGAATAATATATTTTTGTTTATTATTATTTATTTAGGAATTTTTTTTTATTTTTTTTTACACATGTGGAAAAAATTTTTTTTTACTTTTTTACTTTGTCCCAGGGGGGGGACATCACAGATCATTGATCTGGCAGTGTGCACAGCACTCTGCCAGATCGACGATCTGCTGTGCAGGGCTGCAGGCATACCAAGTGTCTGCTCTGAGCAGACACTCGGTAAGCCACCTCCTTCCCTGCAGGACCCGGATGCCGCGGCCATCTTGGATCCGGGACCTGTGGCGAGGAGGGAGGTAGGAGACCCTCGCAGCAACGCGATCACATCGCGTTGCTCCGGGGGTCTCAGGGAAGCCCGCAGGGAGCCCCCTCCCTGCGCGATGCTTCCCTATACCGCCGGTACACTGCGATCATGTTTGATCGCGGTGTGCCGGGGGTTAATGTGCCGGGGGCGGTCCGTGACCGCTCCTGGCACATAGTGCCGGATGTCAGCTGCGATATGCAGCTGACACCCGGCCGCGATCGGCCGCGCTCCCCCCGTGAGCGCCGCTGATCGGTGATGACGTACTATCCCGTCGGCGGTCATACGGGCCCACCCCACCTCGACGGGATAGTACGTCTGATGTCAGGAAGGGGTTAATCATGTGATGTCATAGACGTAATGGAAAAGAGAATAATTAACTCGGTAGAAGAGCAAAATGAGCAATTGTAAGTACACAGGGCTATATAATATGATGACTGCAATGTATGAAGAGGATACAAACTTTGATGTGAGTACTTCTTTAACTTTTTTAGGACTTTTTAATTCTAAAAAAAGACACATGTTCCATTAAAAATGCTGCAAAATATGCATATAAATTCCGTACATAAAATCACTCCTGGACTGGAGTACATTTGAGCAAACAATTTGCAATTGATGAGTCACACATTATGGAAAAAAAAAACATGTAAAAGATTTTCAAAATACACTTTTAATAAGGTGCAAATTTAAAGAATTAGGTGCAAATGAGCAACAGTTAAAAAATATTTAAATCTAGACACAAAGAAGACTCGAGTGCAATGGTTGCATTTTTTATGGGGCTTCAAGGAGGGTATACTAAGTTTCCATGCTTTCTTTGTTTTGGGATAGCAGGGACACTAAAGCACAGTACCGTATACAATGTTGGCCAAAATGTACTGAGTTTTCTGTGGAGAATAACAACATAAAATGGAGACACTTGTAGTCCCTCGAAAGGTACAAAAGCCACCTTTTCTCATCACACTAGACTTCATTAAACAATTCGTCACAGCTTTGGACAAGGAATCAGTGGCATTCAAGTGTCTATAAGATCTTTTCCCAATGTTTTCAGAAGCAAAAGTTAAAGCTGGCATTTTCGTTGTTCCTCAAATCAAGACAGTTCTAGAGTATCCAGAGTTTCTCTACCTCATCAGCAAAGAAGAAAAAAGCATGGATCAGTTTTCTTAAAGTAGTTACAGGTTTCTTTGAAATCCTAAAGCTTAAAATTATGTTGCATTGGTTGAGAAAGCTATACCAAAATAAGCTGCAAGCTGTCTCTAGAAGTACCTATCCTTGATGCCCATCTTGATAGATTCACACAGAACACGGGGGTCTATTCAGAGGAGCATGGAGAGCGCTTTCATCAAGATATCCTACATTTTGAACATCACTAACAACAAAACTACAATGAGAACATGATGGGAGACTATATTTGGGGATTAATACATGAAAATGATCTCCCATACCCTCGCAAATTTCATAAAAGTAAACTTTTCTGGGTTCCTTTTCATCAGTTTGTAGTATTTTGGTTAAAACATACTATTCGTTTTCACTGCATTGTATTTCGATTTTATTATGAACTTAGACCCAAACATTTGTAATTTTCCTTACAGAAAGTTTTCCAATTTCCCTTTTTTGATGTCCTGACCGCAAAATCAAAGTTTTTGCAGGCTATTATATTTTTTCCATGTTTTTAGGATATAACCAATTAAGAAATTACATTTATTCCCTGGGAACAAAATTCATGTTACATAGTGTAATGAATAGGGCCCTTTGAATACATCAACACTTGCTCCTATGCAGCCATATTTATAGTTTCAGTAGTAAAATTGACCTGACAGTTTCCCTTTAAGTGCCCTTTACCAGCAGCAAAACTAACTTTATATTTATCCGCCATGCTATGCAATGAGATTGTAGTGTCAAATGCCAGCGCTCCTCAACCAAACATCCTATGTATGTAAGAAAGAGCCTTGTATTTATACACAAGAATAATGCAGATTGCACAGTGTTAACCTTGGCACTGAAGACAATCACAATGTATCTGCAAATGTAAATTGTGACACAGAATCAAATCTGTGGGTTTGTGAAGGATGAGACATGAAATAGGAATACAAATTACGGCTACAGACTGTACATAAGGACAAGGTTAGGTCAAATCACAATTCTTGCATAAAACTTCTGCTCCTACTACTTTATCTGAGAATCTGGGATGAAGAGTTATCATTATCGATGTATTATTGCACAGATCATTGCTGGGAATAATTACAAAATATATTTCAAATTTGATTTTAATAATGAAATAAACTGAGTCTAATGCAGAAGAACTGGTGCAAATGAGAAGAGGATGATTTATGGCTGTAATTGTACAAGAAAAAATAGATTGGCTCACATGTAAAGAGCCATGGAATAAATGGCGCTATAACAATAAATAATAATAATAATAATTGGCTGCTTGAACCACACCATCAATTTTATATCCTGGTTTGTGGGTCTGAGAAAAAAGAAAACTACTACTATTGTGGCCTAAAATTGTGCAGAAAAGTTTACATACAGTACTTAAAGAGGAGCCTCAATATTTCTCTCATTTACATCAGTACATCTGAGGCAGTTTGTCCTCATGATGGACATGTACTATGTGTGCACGTTTAGGCTAATAAATAACAGTCAATATAAACAAGCATAGCTGCAAGGTAAAGGAGCAGAAGCAAGGTAGCTCTGGGGTTAGCAGGGAAAATTATGGCCTTCACCTTGAACTCCCCCAAAAATATATTCTCCAGGGTCATGGCACCACCAAATAACCGACCCTAATTGATCCCAATAAGTGTCTGAACCCACTACATTACCCCTTTCATGGTGTCCACACAGTATGATTCCTCCCAAAGCATTATGACACTCCTACAGTGCCCCCGATACAGTTGGATTCCTCGATAGGGCCTCCCATTATAGTATGATGCTGTCACTGTGCCCCCAATACACTGTGATACGCCATCTATGCCAATAAATACGATATGATTCCCCCACTATGCCCCCAATAGAATATGATGCACCAACTATTCGATATATCATTATGGTTGATCATCTGTACTCAGACATACAGGCTGAATGGCAGAGCAAGAAAGTGACTGTTGTCTGCTCCAGCAATTTCTTCAACTATATTTTGTGGACACAAACACTTTTGAAGTTTGGATACCAGACAAGGGCATGACCATTCTGCATCGGCCCACCCCTGGCTCTTGGACCACAAAGCGACCATTTGATCTACCGACATTGGCAGTATGACACTGGAGCGTAGCACTGTGCTGTTGTCCTGGGTTCAAATATCAAGAAGGGACACCATCTGTATGGAGATTGCATGTTCTCTACATGTTTTCTCTAGGTACTCTAGTTTCCTCCTACTCCTCAAAGACATACAGTGCAGAATTTAACACCTTCAAGACCTTTGATGCACCCATATGTTATGGTTGGGAAGGGGTTTCTGACCTTTGATGCATTAGTAAGTCACGGCGATCATGCGAACACAAGAGTTGTGCCCATACAATTGCCACCAGAAGTTCGGCTTTACTGATAGCTGAATCCCAGCTGTCACAGCCAGGAGTGATGCCTGCACTGCCCCAGGCTGTTTAACCCTTTAAATGATGCAATCAATTACAGTCGCATCGTGTAGGAGGCTGGGCGAGGGAGGGGGCTCCTTCTCCCATAAGACCGGCACACCCACAATGTCATAGCGGGCTGCCGATCGTTGCCATGGCAACCCGAGGTTGCATAATGACCACCAAGTCAGCCAGATACAGTGTGCCTTTTAGACAATGCTGGTCTAAAAGGCTTTGCATGTTCTAACAGACGTTCTGTCAGTGTAGCCCTGACAGGTATAATGCATTTTAGAGCTGGTGTATTGCAATGCCTTATTCGAGTGATCAGAGTAAGTAGCATTGGAGTGTGCAGTGTTTTGGTACATAACAGGTCCGTGTTAAGTAAGAAATCCTCTTAATTTGAAAGATAAAGCATCAAATCAAAACCGGTTTTTGACTCTTTCCACTCCAGTCTGGAGCCTTCATCAGGCTAATGGATTACTTACAAAAAACATGTACATGTTTTAAAAGGCATTCTGTTAGTGTATACCTGACAGGTATAATGCATTGCCATGCATTATACCAGTGACCAGAATAATAGAATTTAAAGTTCAATAGAGGAACTAAGTACAAAAGTTAAAAAAAAGTTTTTAAAAAATAGTAAAGCTATTGAAAAAAATTCACAAAATACAGAAAAAAAAATGAAGAAAATGTTATACCAATAAATACATATATTTATGTAACAACAAAAATAGACAAAAAAAACTACACATACTTGGTATTGCCGCATCTGGAATGATCCGATCTATAAAACTATCACACTAGTTAACCCCTTCAGAGAAACCGTAAAAAAGGCAAAAAAATATGCTTTTTCATCATACTACCAACAAAAAGTGGAATAAAACAAGATCAAAAAATCTAATTTAAAAAAGTAGTATTGCTGAAAATGTCATTTTGTCCTACAAAAAAGCTGCTTGTTTTAATTGTGCAAAACCAGCAAAACTTAAAAAATATACATACATGTGATATCATTGTAATCATACTGACCCAAAGAATAAAGCTGTCTTATCACTTTTACCAAATGATGAACGGCATAAAAAATGAACAATTTCCGAATTCATCTACCCGAAAATAGGAATCAAAAGCGATCAAAAAAAGTTATGTGCCTGAAAATGGCAGCAATAAAAATGTCAACCCCCGCCCGCAGAAAACAAATCCTCACATGACTTTGTCAGGAGAAATACATAAAGATTATAGTTCATACATAAAACACTGATATAAATCTGGCATCGCTATAATCACACTGACCCAAAGAATAAATCCATCTTATCACTTATACCTCACAAGGAATGATGCAAAAAATAAAGAAAACACATTTTTTACCTTCTGTTGATTTGTTCATTCTGCCTCCCAAAGATCTCAGTATGGCTTGGCTCACATTTATCCTGCGCTCTACCCTGAGCGCTTACACCTGGGTTTCCATGTAAATCTCTGAAATATATGATTTAGTCGGAACTAGGGTTGAGCGAAACGGATCAGACAAATTCAAAAGTCGCCGACTTTTGGCAAAGTTGGGTTTCATGAAACCCGACCCGATCCCACGTGGGATCGGCCATGCGGTCGGCGATCTTCGCTCCAAAGTCGCGTTTCGTATGACGTGTTTAGCGCCATTTTTCCAGCCAATGAAGGAGCGTTGGGCAGAGTGATGACATAGGTCTTAGGGGTGTGCACGCCTCTCGCCATCTTATTACTTGTTGCAATGTGAGAGATTTGCAATGTGTAACACCAGGTTTTCTGTTCAGGGACGGAGGAGGAGGATTTTTCCCATTGGCTTTCATTGGGTTTCATGTTCCGGTCGATCCCCGACTTTTCGCGGTAATCAGCCGATTTCACTTGACTCGACTTTTGAGATAGTCGGGTTTCGCGAAACCCGACTCGACCCTAAAAAAGTAAAAGTCGCTCAACCCTAGTCGGAACCCCAGATTGAAGATGTCCTATAACGAGGCAGATAGAGACACTTTGGACACTGCCTAGCCTATGATCCTGCACTGTCCATCTTTTTAGGAGTGCAAAAAAGTGTGATTAGTCACTCGTTAATGAAAATATAGGGGTTGTCCAAGTTACTGGTAGTATAAAGACTCTGGAAAAGTGACATGGATCCTACCAAAAGAAATCTAGCGAAATCTGTGCTCCTCAATCCAAATGTCTCCCTCCTTTTGAGTCCAACATGTTTGACATTAACATAGTGAGGAAAACCCATTTAATTTATGGGTGCAATGCTCCACAAGCACCAGATGGACACAATATATTGGGCACTAAAATGGTATATTTGCAATTTTCACTCTGCAATTTCCATGGCGTGTTTGTTTCTGGAAAACACCCATAATGTAAAAATCATCACTTCAGTCATAGATTAATTCGCAGAGGGGTGTAAATTCCAATAAGAGGTCATTTGAGGGGAGTTTCCACTGTTTAAGCACATCAGGGGTTCTGCAAATGTAGTTCGCAAACTAATCTAGAAAAATCTGCACAACAGAAGTCAAATAGCGCTCCTTTGATCCCATGCCTTGCTGTGTGGCCAAACGGTACTGTACAGCCTTCTATTGGGGTATTGTCATGTTCAGGAGAATTTGTGTAAGAAATTATGGGTTCTTTTTTAACCATTTCCCCTTGTAAAAATATAAAGTGTGTTGCTAAAACAGTATTTTAGTGATAAAAATGTAATTATTATGTCTTCAACACATAATAGTATAAAATTCTGTGGTGTCAATATTTTCACTGTATCACTAGATGTATTCACTGAGAGGTTAAATTTGTAAAATGGGGTAGTTTAAAGAGTATTTTGCTCTTCTGGCACCTCAGGGGCTCTGCCAATGAGACACAACGCAAACCATTCCAGCAAAATCTGCATTTCACTATAGCGCTCTTTCCCTTCTGAGCTTTGCACTGTGCTTGAAAAATAGTTTCCAACCACATATGGCAGGGGTGGAGAACCATTTTTCTGCCAAGGGCCATTTGGATTCTTTTTACCATAATTTTGGGGCTGTAGAAAATTATCAACTTGAAAATTATCCGGTTGTATTTGGTCAAACATTTAATTAATTCACCCCTAATGAGATGGCTGGAGCTGATTCTCTTTAGTGCGGCTATGATGTTAGGTGATATGGATGATGTTGCTACTAATGATGAGCAAGCATGCTCTAATAAGGTGTTATCTGAGCATAACCAAGTGCTAATAGAGTATTTTCGGCGTGTTCTATCACTATGTTCGAGTCACCGTGGTCTATGTCTCACTGCTGTTCGACAGCCACCACACATGCTCTCAAGCATGCTCGGATGAGACACCTTATCAGAGTACGTTTGCTTATCACTAGTTGCTACTCATAACTATTTTTCTAGGTTCACATCATTCTGGAGTGTATGTAAGGGTACCGTCACACAGTGCCATTTTCATCGCTACGACGGCACGATTCGTGACGTTGCAGCGTCGTATGATTATCGCTCCAGCATCGTAGACTGCGGTCACACGTTGCAATACACGGCGCTGGAGCGATAATTTCATGACGTATTTGCGATGTAGAAGCCGTTGGTTACTGTGCGCACATCGTATACAACCTGTGTCACACGATGCAATCATGCCGCCACAGCGGGACACTAGACGACGAAAGAAAGTTTCAAACGATCTGCTACGACGTACGATTCTCAGCGGGGATCCGGATCGCAGTAGCGTGTCAGACACAACGATATCGTAACGATATCGCTAGAACGTCACGAATCGTGCCGTCGTAGCGATGAAAATGGCACTGTGTGACGGTACCCTAACTCTTTGCAATGATAAGTTTTGTAAAGAATTCACAGTCAGTCGTCCCGAACACAGATGTACACTCACCGGCCACTTTATTAGGTACACCATGCTAGTAACGGGTTGGACCCCTTTTGCCTTCAGAACTGCCTCAATTCTTCGTGGCATAGATTCAACAAGGTGCTGGAAGCATTCCTCAGAGATTTTGGTCCATATTGACATGATGGCATCACACAGTTGCCGCAGATTTGTCGGCTGCACATCCCAAAGATGCTCCATACAAGGCAGGATGGATCCATGCTTTCATGTTGTTTACGCCAAATTCTGACCCTACCATCCGAATGTCGCAGCAGAAATCGAGACTCATCAGACCAAGCAACGTTTTTCCAATCTTCTACTGTCCAATTTCGATGAGCTTGTGCAAATTGTAGCCTCAGTTTCCTGTTCTTAGCTGAAAGGAGTGGTACCCGGTGTGGTCTTCTGCTGCTGTAGCCCATCTGCCTCAAAGTTCGACGCACTGTGCGTTCAGAGATGCTCTTAGGCCTACCTTGGTTGTAATGGGTGGCGATTTGAGTCACTGTTGCCTTTCTATCAGCTCGAACCAGTCTGCCCATTCTCCTCTGACCTCTGGCATCAACAAGGCATTTCCGCCCACAGAACTGCCGCTCACTGGATTTTTTTTTCTTTTTCAGGCCATTCTCTGTAAACCCTAGAGATGGTTGTGCGTGAAAATCCCAGTAGATCAGCAGTTTCTGAAATACTCAGACCAGCCCTTCTGGCACCAACAACCATGCCACGTTCAAAGGCACTCAAATCACCTTTCTTCCCCATACTGATGCTCGGTTTGAACTGCAGGAGATTGTCTTGACCATGTCTACATGCCTAAATGCACTGAGTTGCCGCCATGTGATTGGCTGATTAGAAATTAAGTGTTAACAAGAAGTTGGACAGGTGTACCTAATAAAGTGGCCAGTGAGTGTATATTGCACTGCATGTTTACTTACAGTGGGAAATCCATCACTGCTCACGTTACATTTATAGACATCAAGCAGTGGGAGCTTTGCAGTATACATCACACAGGAGATGCTGAGAATACGGTATATACATCACACAGGAGACACCAAGGCTGGTGCATAGACATGAAAGGAAACACCGAGACAGGGGAATAGATATGACAGGAGACACCAGGTTTGGGGCATAGACATGGCAGGAGACACCGGGGCTAGGGCCTAGACATGACATGAGACACTGGGATTGGGGAATAAACACCACTGGAGTCACTGGGTGGCTGGGGCATAAACATCACTGGAGATATTGGACTGGGGCATATACATCACTGGAGTCACTTGTCTGAGGCATATACTTCATTGGAGACACTCTGCTTTGTTACAGGAAACGCTGCTGCTGTCTTCTGTGGAACAGCAGCACATTGTGCACTAACTCCGTCCACAGTGTAAGTCCTGACCGATGTAATCTTCCATTGCACAAGCCGCAATGTCTTATAGCGAATTCTGTGCATGAGTAATAAGAAATAAGAAATTAAAGGGTCTAATGTAGCTGCTGACCAGAGCAGTCACGTTACCCACCCCTGACATATAGTATATTCGTGAATTCGAGAGAAATTGCATAACAAATTAGGAGATCCATTTACTCCTAATAGCCCTTTTGAAAAGTAAAAACTTAGGGCTAAAAGAACATTTTCGTGAAAAAAAATAATTTTTCATTTCTGCAGCACAATGTTACACAATTCTGTGAATCATCCGTGGGTTTAAAATGCTAACTACACCCATAGACAAATTCCGCAGGAGGCTTTCACTGTTTAGGCACTAGGTGTCTACTAATGATTCCAGCCAATTTTACACTTCAAAAATCAAACTGTACTGCATCCCATCTGAGCCCTGCCATGCATGCAAACAGTAGTTTTCCATCACATATGGGGTAATGGCATACTCAGGAGAAATTGCACAACCAATTGTACAGTCCATTTTCTCCTGTTACACTTTGTGAAAATGAATCATCTAAGGGCTAAAGCAGTATTTTCGTGGAAAAGATTATTTTTTTATTTTTGCTGATCAACTTAATCTAATATATAAAGCTGAATGTGTGTGTGTATATGTATGTCCGGGATTGGCATCTGCACCGTCGCAGCTACAGTCACAAAATTTTGCACAGTCATACGTCTGGACCCCGGGAGCGTCATAGGCTATGTTGTGAGGCAAAATTTTAACCCCACGCGTTCCAATTCACCAAACAATTTTGCCACTATCTACATAATGGGGAAAAAGTGAAAGGAAAAGTGTTGGAGGCAAATTGACAGCCAGGAGGAGATGGCATACTGGTATATACTATATACAGGGGAGATGATATACAGCTATATATTATATACAGGAGGAGATGCCATACAGGTATATACTATATACAGGGGAGATGACATACAGGTATATACTATATACAGGGGAGATGACATACAGGTATATACTATATACAGGGGAGATGACTTACAGGTATATCTAATATATAAAGCTGAATGTGTGTGTGTATGTGTGTATGTGTGTGTGTATGTCCGGGATTGGCATCTGCACCGTTGCAGCTACAGCCACAGTCACACGTCTGGACCCTGAGAGCGCCATAGGCTATGTTGTGAGGTGAAATTTTAACCCCGCGCATTTCAATTCACCAAACAATTTTGCCCCTATCTACATAATGGGGAAAAAGTGAAAGGAAAAGTGTTGGAGGCAAATTAACAGCTGCCAGATGTGAACAAGGGGGACTTAAAGAATGAGAGTGATGGCGCCAAAGAGTATATACCATACAGTTGCTAAGGTGGGGCCCCGACATGGGATACTCACCACACACGAGGATATGAACACACACACAAAATGCGCCACACACTACCTTGTGCTTGAACACATATCACCCTCAGCACACATTTCACCACACATACACCAACCTCGCCACATAAAAGTCGAAACACAAAAGTCGCCGCTCAAAACTCGCCACGCGCAAAACACGCCACATGTAAAACTAGGCTCACGCAAAACTCGCCACATGTGCAAAACTCACCTCATGGAAAACTCACCACACACAAAACTTGCACACGCGAAAAATTGCCACATGCACAAAAGTTGCAACACATGGAAAAGTTGCCTCACTCAAAACTTGCACATACTCAAAATGAGCCACATATAAATCTCGCAACGCGCAAAGCTCGCCATGTGCATAACTTGCTGCACACAACTTGCTACACTAACCTGTCATATGCAACTCGACACACAAAAAGTTGCTACACGCATGTCGCCACACATACATACTAAAATAACTCATCTCACAAAAGTCGCTACATGCATGTCGCCATGCATGTCGCCACACGCAACTCAACACACACAACTTGACACATGAAACTCTCCCCAAAACACACACAAGTCTGGTATTATCCTTCAAAAATAAAAATCTGATTACCGTATTTTTCGGACTATAGGACGCACCGGACTATAAGACGCACCCAGGTTTTAGAGGTGGAAAATAGGGGAAAAAAATATTTGAAGCAAAAAAAATGTGGTAAAATATTTAATAACATAAATAACATACTATTATATGTGGTGTTATTATATATAATAGTATGTTATTATGTTGGAAGCTGCGGGACCAGTGTGGTGTCTGTGAAGTACGATATGAAGATGCTGGAGGGTGAGTATAAGGGCTCATTTCCACATGCGAGGCACACGTCCGTATCTCGCATGTGGAAACCAAGCTCTGGCACTGGCAGCTCTGCGGAGCTGTGCAGCTCCATGTGTTCCTATGTGGCCGCACGCTCCGCTCTGGAGTGCCGGCTCCACAGCTTGGTTTCCACATGCGAGATACGGACGTGTGCCTCGCATGTGGAAATGAGCCCTAAGAATGGGGGCACAGGGCTTATAGTGAAAGCACCACTCCAGCACTGCCAAATAACACTGGAGTGCTGCTTTAAAATCCCATGGGAGAACTATAACTCCCAGCATGTCCTGCAGATCCTATGACATGCTGGGAGTTATAGTTCACCAAAGGAGTGGCAGAGTGCTTTATAGTGTTTTGGAAAGACTAACCTCTTAATTGTGGCAGCCAGCCACACTGTGGTGAGGTAAAAGCTGGAGCATCCCATGGCTGCACACACACAGAGCCCTCCCTGTTGTTGCCTTTCCACAGCGCAGGACATAAGAGGAAGCTGCAGATTCTAGGTGGGAGTCTGAAGGACCTATGATGATGTCAGAAGAGGGAGGGCTCTGAGCTGCCATGTGATGCTCCAGCCCGCCCACTCCTGACATCATCACAGGTCCTGATTGTGCACAACACTCGGCGTCCAAGCATGGCAGGCAGGTAGGCAGCGATCTCCTGGCCCCTGCTGCTGCCTCCTCCTCCCCCGGACACACAGATTCTCCCCGGAATCAGTGCTGGGGAAACTGTGTGTCGCTGCTTAAGTGCAGTATTCATTTGCTGCTCCCGGCTCACCGCTCAGCTGATCGGTGAGCGGGGAGCAGCTAATAAATATTCACTGCACTTAATCAGCGGGGCCATGTGGTTTCCCCAGCAGCTGATTCCGGGCAGCGGGGACATCCTGAAGTGGGATAACAGTGCGATCCCACTCGCTGCTGCCCCCCTCCCCACATGCTATATTCGGATTATAAGACGCACCCACACTTTCCTCCCAAATTTGGAGGAAAAAAGTGCGTCTTATAGTCCGAAAAATACGGTAATAAGCAGACAAACTACAAGAGCAACGACTGTACCATATAGGAAATCCGGCAGCTGTCAGTCACATGACCTGTCTATTATGTGTATGTGTGAGCTAAAATATACTGCCAGGGGGGAGGGCTTCCTGTTGGCTGGGGATTTATCAGGCTGCCAATTTAGCTTACAAATACTGAGGTAAAAATACTGAGCAAATAACGTGTGAATGAGGTCTAATACAGGAGGAGATGACACACAGATATATACTATATACAGGAGGAGATGACACACAGGTATATACTATATACAGGGGAGATGACACACATATATACTATATACAGGGGAGATGACACATGTATATACTATATATAGGAGATGACATACGGGTACATACTATATACAGGGGAGATGACACATAGGTATATAGAGGAGGAGATGACATACAGCAGGTATATACTATATACAGGGGAGATGACATACAGGTATATACTATATACAGGAGATGACATACAGGTATATACTATATATAGGAGGAGATGACATACAGGTATATAGTATATACAGAAGAGATGACATACAGGTATATACTATATACAGGAGGAGATGACACATAGGTATATACAATATACAGGAGGAGATGACATACAGCAGGTATATACTATTTACAGGGGAGATGACATACAGGTATATACTACATACAGGAGATGACATACAGGTGTATACTATATATAAGGGAGATGACAAACATGTATATACTGAGGGGAAAATGAGAGGTGTGAGGTGAAAATGAGGGGTGTGAGGTGAAAATGAAAAGGTGTGAGTGCAAAATGAGAGGAGTGAGGGAAAATAGTGGAGTGATCGGAAAATGACAGATGTGAGGTCGAAATGACAAGTGTTAGGGGGGAATGAGAGGAGTGAGGGGGGAATGAGAGGAGTGAGGGGAAATGAGAGGTGTAAGGGAGAAAATGAGAGATGTGAGGGGGAAAATGAGAGGCGTGATGGGAAAATAAGAGAAGTGAGGTGCTATAACTAACCACAGATATTTACTATGCCCAGGCAACGCCGGGCTCTTCAGCTAGTATGTAATAAAATCATAGAATCATAGAATTATAGAATGTTAGAGTTGGAAGGGACCAGTGAAGTACTTGAAGGGTTAATAAACTACTTGATTGTGGTTTTGAGCACTTTGAGGTGTGAATTTTTTACAATGGTGTCACCAAAAATATCAGCCTAAATTTACCAATAATATAAAGTGTAATGTGTCATGAAAAATAATCTCAGAATCAGTGGGATGCATTGAAGCACTGAGTTACTACATAAAGTGACACTAGTCACAATTGTAAAATTTGACCTGGTCAGGAAAACAGAAACAGGCTGGGGGGGGTAAAGGGGTTAAATTATTAGCCACAGTGAGCTCTGCAGAAAATGTTACCACTACAAAGGCAACAGATGTATAATTAGGATTAAAAGAACACCATGAGCCTCTAATAAGACAAGAGGTAGATCTCAGACTATTTAAAATGCCAATCAGACAATGAAGTCTTCAGTATGTGATTTTAGTTGTATTTACATGGAACATAATGAAACCCCAATTATAAGAACCAATCAAACAAATTTTGAGGTAAAGAGATTGTCCACTAATTTAACAGTGATAACTTATTCCAATAGGTCATCAATATCTGATCAGTGGTGGTACAACAGCTGGCACCCCACCAATCAGCTGATATCGGTGTCAGCCAGGACTGTCCAATTACAAAGCTGAGCAGCTCTGTCGACTGAATAGTGCACAGGGCAGGGTATTGCAAATTCACCCCCTATTTATTTGAATAAGGTCCGGATGTGTAATATCTGGCTCCAGCCACTGTGCTGTAGACAGAGCTGCGCTGGGCATCTCAGTACCTGGGAAGTTCTGACCGACACAAAGAACAGCTGATGTCGGGTGTTGTATCCCCACCGATCAGATATTGATGACTTATCCTAAGGATAGGTCAACAATGTTAAATTATGGACAACCTCTTTAAAGAGAAATATAGATATTTGAAATTCCTAAAAAACAACAATTCTGGATCTTTTTTTCCCTTTAAATAATTTTATATTGTCTGGTGCACTTATTTGTTCTCTGCAGATTTATATTTTCATAACTCATATAGCTATTACTGGTATATGTTTGTACGTATACATTTTAACCTGTGAAAATTTGTGTATAAAGAGATTTTTAAAGAGAAAGGATGGTTACGCAAGGCCCCGAATGAAGCATCATTAGTGCCACGAAATGAGTAGATTAGGAATTCGATGGTTACACAAGGCAACGGATGAAGCGTCATCAGTGTCACAAAATGACTGGATTAGGAATTAGAGGGTTACGCAAGGCAACGGATGAAGCATCATTAGTGTCACAAAATGAATGGATTAGGAATTAGAGCGTTACGCCTGGCACCGGATGAAGCGTCATTAGTGTCATGAAACGGCTGGATTAGGAAAAGAGGGCCTGTTCCAGCCCAATGTTGTGTTACTCCCATTTGGCCTAAAAAAAGATATTTTGGATTATAGTGATTATGTATCAATCCCTTTTCTTGCTTTTTCTTGTTCTATGAATCAATTTTATATTACTGTGGACTTGCTGAGCAAAACCTACCATATATTGCAGCCACACAGACATTAAAAACCTTTGTTGCTGAAAAACTACTGACTTTTGGACTTTATTGACAATTCTGGGTATTATTTTCTTACTCGTCCTAGAAGTGTATGCATACATTGGCAACTGGTTGAACCTGTTTGTCCATTTATTCATAACTTCTATTAGGAATAAATAACAGATGAATATCAATCATAATTTTAATTAAGAATAACAGTGAAAATGCACAACATAAAGATCTAAGGAATGACTTAAGGATCAAAGTAAAGATAATCCAGAAATAATATAATATTCCTTTATTGATTAAAACAGGCAAATCAGGAGAAAGGTGAGGTGCCAATTTCTTTTAAGTACCATGTTAAGGAGAGCATGGTACAGAGAGTTTCTCCATTTATCTTCCTAAAGGGTCTGGGAGACATGGAGGTCATGTGTATGAGTGTATGATTTTGAAAACCTATTGATTTTAATTGTGTAATGCTTTATTTTTCCAGTAGAGGAGCTGCAGGAATATTGAACACTTTCAGCCAGGTTCCTGAGGAGAGGATAGCTATTTGCTGGAATAACTAAAAGAAAGGGGCACCCTCATCAACTTATTTTTAAAGTACTCCTTTAGCAAAATATGGATGATTGTTATGACCTGGTGGTTAAGGAACCACATGAGTTGTGACCTAGTGGTTAAGGAACCACATGAGTTGTGACCTAGTGGTTAAGGAACCACATGAGACAAGCTCTGGGGAGGTGGGAACTATACAGACCGCAGTCCCTGATCCTAACACCAACACTAGCAGTAGCCGTGGGATGTTCCTGTCACTCCCTAGACACCTCGTCACAGCCGGAGATCTAACTACCCCTAAAGGTAGAAAAGGAAAGCTAACTTGCCTCAGAGAATTTCCCCAAAGGAAAGACAGCCCCCCACAAATAATGACTGTGAGTGGAGAGGGAAATGACATACACAGAAATGAAATCAGAATTCAGCAAAGGAGGCCACGACTAACTAAATAGACAGAACAGAATAGGATACTGTGCGGTCAGTATTAAAAGCTAAAAAGCCACGCAGAGATTGCAAAAACTCCACACCGGACTAACGGTGTGGAGGGCAAATCTGCTTCCCCAGAGCTTCCAGCTAAACTGAATAACTCATACTGATAAGCTGGACAAAAACAAGCACAAAATGAACTGAAGGATTATGTCCACAACCAGTGGACAACAAGAACAAACATGGACTTAGCTTTGCAGAAATGGGCAGACTATCAGAGAAATCCAAGGAGAGATCTGACTCCAACCAAATAACATTGACAGCTGGCACGGACTAAAGACCAGAGCCAGACTAAATACAAATCCAAGAGAGGCGATCAGTGGATACAGCTGCAATGCTAAGTCCAAAGAGCAGCAGTTCCACTTAAGACCACAGGAGGGAGCCCAAGGACCGAATTCACAAAAATACCGTTTACAGCCACCGGAGGGAGCCCAAGAACGGAATTCACAACAGTACCCCCCCCTTAAGGAGGGGTCACCGAACCCTCACCAGAGCCCCCAGGCCAATCAGGACAAGCCAAATGAAAAGCACGAACCAAATCGGCAGCATGGACATCGGAGGCAACAACCCAGGAATTATCCTCCTGACCATAACCCTTCCACTTGACAAGGTACTGGAGCTTCCGCCTTGAAACACGAGAATCCAAAATCTTCTCCACCACATATTCCAACTCCCCCTCAACCAACACCGGAGCAGGAGGATCAACAGAGGGAACAACGGGCACCACATATCTCCGCAACAACGATCTATGGAAAACATTATGGATGGAAAAAGAAGCTGGAAGGGCCAAACGAAAAGACACCAGATTGATAATCTCAGAAATCTTATAAGGACCAATAAAGCGAGGCTTGAACTTAGGGGAAGAAACCTTCATAGGAACATGGCGAGAAGACAACCAGACCAAATCCCCCACACGAAGCCGAGGACCAACACACCGACGGCAGTTAGCAAAACGCTGAGCTTTCTCCTGAGACAACGTCAAATTGTCCACCACATGAGTCCAAATCTGCTGCAACCTATCCACCACAGAATCCACACCAGGACAGTCAGAAGGCTCAACCTGCCCTGAAGAAAAACGAGGATGAAAACCAAAATTACAAAAGAAAGGTGAAACCAAAGTAGCCGAACTAGCCCAATTATTAAGGGCAAACTCGGCCAACGGCAAGAAGGCCACCCAATCATCCTGATCAGCAGACACAAAGCATCTCAAATAGGTTTCCAAAGCCTGATTGGTTCGCTCTGTTTGGCCATTTGTCTGAGGATAGAACGCCGAAGAGAAAGACAAATCAATGCCCATCCTAGCACAAAAGGAGCGCCAAAACCTGGAAACAAACTGGGAACCCCTGTCAGACACAATATTCTCTGGAATGCCATGCAAACGAACCACATGCTGAAGAAACAATGGAACCAAGTCAGAGGAGGAAGGCAACTTAGGCAAAGGTACCAAATGGACCATCTTGGAAAACCGGTCACAAACCACCCAGATAACAGACATCTTCTGGGAAACAGGAAGATCTGAAATAAAATCCATGGAAATATGCATCCAAGGCCTTTCAGGGACCGGCAAAGGCAAAAGCAACCCACTAGCGTGGGAACAGCAAGGCTTCGCCCGGGCACAAGTCCCACAGGACTGCACAAAAGAATGCACATCCCGCGACAAGGAAGGCCACCAAAAGGACCTGGCAACCAAATCTATGGTACCAAAAATCCCAGGATGACCAGCCAAAACCGAACAATGAACCTCAGAAATCACTTTACTAGTCCATCTATCGGGAACAAACAGTTTCCCCACTGGGCAGCGATCAGGCCTATCAGTCTGAAATTTCTGAAGCACCCGCCGCAAATCAGGAGAGATGGCAGAAAGAATTACCCCCTCCTTGAGAATCCCCACCAGCTCAAGGACTCCAGGAGAATCAGGCAAGAAACTCCTAGAGAGGGCATCCGCCTTCACATTCTTAGATCCCGGAAGATACGAGACCACAAATTCAAAATGGGAGAAAAACAGGGACCATCGAGCCTGTCTGGGATTCAAGCGCTTGGCAGACTCGAGATAAATCAGATTCTTATGATCAGTTAAGACCACAACACGGTGCTTGGCCCCATCAAGCCAATGTCGCCACTCCTCAAATGCCCACTTCATAGCCAACAACTCCCGATTGCCGACATCATAATTACGCTCAGCAGGCAAAAATTTTCTAGAGAAGAAGGCACACGGTTTCATCAAAGAACCATCAGAGCTTCTCTGAGACAAAACGGCCCCTGCCCCAATCTCAGAAGCGTCAACCTCAACCTGGAAGGGGAGAGAAACATCTGGCTGACGCAACACAGGGGCAGAAGTAAATCGATGTTTAAGCTCCTGAAAGGCCTCAACGGCCGCAGGGGACCAATTCTTCACATCAGCGCCTTTCCTCGTCAAATCAGTCAGGGGTTTAACCACACTGGCAATAAAACGGCGATAAAAATTAGCAAAGCCCAAAAATTTCTGAAGACTCTTCACAGATGTGGGTTGAGTCCAATCATGAATGGCCTGGACCTTAACAGGATCCATTTCTATAGCCGAGGGAGAAAAAATGAAGCCCAAAAAAGAAACCTTCTGAACACCAAAAAGGCACTTAGACCCCTTCACAAACAGAGCATTATCACGAAGGATCTGAAATACCATCCTGACCTTCTTCACATGAGACTCCCAGTCATCAGAAAAAAACAAAATGTCATCCAAATATACAATCATGAATTTATCCAGATAATTCCGGAAGATATCATGTATAAAGGACTGAAACACAGATGGAGCATTAGAAAGCCCGAATGGCATCACAAGATACTCAAAATGGCCCTCGGGCGTATTAAATGCTGTCTTCCATTCGACACCCTGTTTAATACGAACAAGATTATATGCCCCTCGTAGGTCAATCTTAGTAAACCAACTAGCCCCCTTAATCCGAGCAAATAAATCAGAAAGCAGAGGTAAAGGGTATTGGAATTTGACCGTGATCTTATTAAGAAGGCGATAATCAATACAGGGTCTCAGGGAGCCATCCTTCTTGGCAACAAAAAAAAATCTTGCACCCATTGGTGACGAAGACGGACGAATATATCCCTTCTCCAAAGCTTCCTTAACATAACTCCGCATAGCAGCATGCTCTGGCACAGACAGATTGAAAAGTCGGCCCTTAGGAAACTTACAGCCAGGAATCAAGTTAATGGCACAATCACAGTCCCTATGAGGAGGAAGGGAACTGGACTTAGGCTCATTAAATACGTCCTGGAAATCTGACAAAAACTCAGGAACTTCAGAAGAAGGGGAAGAAGAAATTGACATCAAAGGAGCATCACTATGTACCCCTTGACAACCCCAACTAGTCACAGACATAGATTTCCAATCCAGCAAAGGATTGTGTGCCTGTAACCATGGAAAACCCAGCACTACAACATCATGCAAATTATGCAACACCAGAAAACGAATATCCTCCTGATGTGCTGGAGCCATGCACATGGTCAATTGTGTCCAGTACTGCGGTTTATTCTTGGCCAATGGTGTAGCATCAATCCCCCTTAAGGGAATAGGACTCTGCAAAGGCTGCAAGGAAAAACCACCGCGTTTGGCAAACTCTAAGTCCATTAAATTCAGGGCAGCGCCTGAATCCACAAATGCCATGACAGAAAAGGACGATAGTGAGCAAATCAGGGTAACAGACAAAAGGAATTTAGGCTGTATGGTACTAATGGTGACAGACCTAGCGACTCTCCCAGTACGCTTAGGGCAATTAGAGATAACATGAGCAGAATCACCACAGTAATAACACAGCCCCTTCTGACGTCTGAATTCCTGCCGTTCTGCTCTAGTCAAAATCCTATCACATTGCATAGGCTCAGGACTCTGCTCAGAGGACACTGCCTTATGGTGCACAACCTTGCGCTCATGCTAGCGCCGATCAATCTGAATAGCCAGAGACATTGATTCATTCAAACCAGCAGGCGTAGGAAACCCCATCATAACATCTTTAAGAGCTTCAGAGAGACCCTTTCTGAAAATTGCTGCCAGGGCATACTCATTCCATTTAGTGAGCACAGACCACTTTCTAAATTTCTGACAGTAAACTTCTGCAGCTTCCTGACCCTGGCACAGAGCCAGCAAGGTTTTTTCTGCCTGATCCACAGAATTAGGTTCGTCATACAGCAATCCGAGTGCTTGAAAAAAGCATCTACATTGATCAATACGGGGTCCCCCGGCTCAAGGGAGAATGCCCAGTCCTGGGGGTCTCCACGCAGCAGAGAAATGACAATCTTCACCTGCTGAATGGAGTCCCCAGAGGAACGGGGTCTCAAAGCAAAAAACAATCTGCAGTTATTTTTAAAGTTCAAAAATTTAGATCTATCCCTGAAAAACAAATCAGGAATAGGAATTCTAGGCTCCAGAGCCGGAGTCTGAACAACATAATCTTGAACACTCTGCACCCTTGCAGCAAGTTGCTCCACACGAGAAAACAAACCCTGAATATCCATGTCAGCACCAAAATCCTGAACCACCCAGAGATCAAGGGGAAAAAAAAAGGACAAAACAGGCTGCAAAGAAAAAAAAAATGACTCAGAACCCTTTTTTTTCTTTTTTTTTTTCTCCCCACTTTTGAGATGCATTTAACACATTGTGGGCCAGCTGTACTGTTATGACCTGGTGGTTAAGGAACCACATGAGTTGTGACCTAGTGGTTAAGGAACCACATGAGTTGTGACCTAGTGGTTAAGGAACCACATGAGACAAGCTCTGGGGAGGTGGGAACTATACAGACCGCAGTCCCTGATCCTAACACCAACACTAGCAGTAGCCGTGGGATGTTCCTGTCACTCCCTAGACACCTCGTCACAGCCGGAGATCTAACTACCCCTAAAGGTAGAAAAGGAAAGCTAACTTGCCTCAGAGAATTTCCCCAAAGGAAAGACAGCCCCCCACAAATAATGACTGTGAGTGGAGAGGGAAATGACATACACAGAAATGAAATCAGAATTCAGCAAAGGAGGCCACGACTAACTAAATAGACAGAACAGAATAGGATACTGGGCGGTCAGTATTAAAAGCTAAAAAGTCACGCAGAGATTGCAAAAACTCCACACCGGACTAACGGTGTGAAGGGCAAATCTGCTTCCCCAGAGCTTCCAGCTAAACTGAATAACTCATACTGATAAGCTGGACAAAAACAAGCACAAAATGAACTGAAGGATTATGTCCACAACCAGTGGACAACAAGAACAAACATGGACTTAGCTTTGCAGAAATGGGCAGACTATCAGAGAAATCCAAGGAGAGATCTGACTCCAACCAAATAACATTGACAGCTGGCACGGACTAAGGACCAGAGCCAGACTAAATACAAATCCAAGAGGGGCGATCAGTGGATACAGCTGCAATGCTAAGTCCAAAGAGCAGCAGTTCCACTTAAGACCACAGGAGGGAGCCCAAGGACCGAATTCACAAAAATACCGTTTACAGCCACCGGAGGGAGCCCAAGAACGGAATTCACAACAGATGATTGGACAGGACAAGTGTGTAAGAACTTGCCCCCTACTGATACAGAGAATGGCAACACCAAGTTGTCAATTTTTACATTTACAGGCGAGATATCAAAACATCATAACGACCAAGACCAGTAAGGAACAATGTTGCAGAACATTTCCATTATGGGAAAAGTAAGTATTTTCTAAGACAAGCCAGGGAAATTGATCAGACGTAAAGAGAACATGTCTTTAGAAATTAAAAGACCAGGTATAATTGTGCATCTGGATCTTACAAGATTTACAATAGAATATGCCATAATATAGTTTATATGTTTTACCCTCCATTCTGCCATGTAGTATTTATCCAGTTATTAGCACTGCATTTGCATAATATCACAAAGCATATGCATTGACCTTTCCTGGGAAAAAGCATCATAGCTGGAGAAATCGCGTAGTTTAACATTGCAAAAAGCAAATAAATTATATTTCTTTGGGGGAGGGGGGTTGTCTATTATCCATTTAGCTCATTTTTCTTATCTAACGTTTCACAATGCAATATGCTAAAAGTTCAGGATTCACATATAGTATAATGATGGATTTATGCATTTAGACTCATACATTTCACAATGAACTAAATATGTCAGTTTTCTGAGTTCTGTCTTTTCATTTTAAATGCAGTGTAATTTGTGGCTAGTGCAAGACGATGACCGTACAGGAACATAGGAAACGGTTTAAAATTATTTTATTAGCAGGCACTTTATTGCATCTCAAGGGTCTCAGTGGTCGATGCGCGAATGGACGAAATGACAAAAGTTTGAACATTGACTTCTACCATGATAAAACCCCAAAAATGCACAGCTTTAATAATTGTTGGTGCAATGAATAGTGCAGCTACATAATCAAGGTAAATCATCCATCTTTTTGGTAATACTATATGCATTATTTGCATCTTGAATGTAAAGTCATCAAGCATATATCATTGGTACTCATAAATATCCAGAATAATAGTCTCATGGAATTAGAAGCACTAAGTTTATATCACATCTATGGTATACAATTGTCGTAGATGCCAGAGAAATCTTCCAATGTATGCACCCGTCTGTAGAGTAATTGTCTCAGGGTTAGAGCTTTATGTGAAAAGTAAAGCAACTTCCCCCCTCTTGCAATAGAGAACATATAGTATGAACACTTGGTCACGTTGAGCATTCATGTGTACCGGGCCGTCAGTAGAAATGGCTGTCAGCAGACTGCTTTCTCAGGCTGGTTTCCCATATCTTGTGGTCTGAGAACATACTGCTAAGCATGGAAAAAAGAAATGAATTGACTTAGCACTAACATTAAAATCGGGTGGGGACTGAACACTGTGGTCCAACATGTGTGTAAGCCAAAAACCGGTGGTACTCAAAATATCTCTCATTGTCCATTTTTATGATGTTTTAATTGTACAAGTTAAAAAGAAATGTAACCACATCATCTCCTGCTCAGACCTGTACTCAGACATGTTGTCTGCATAGTTGTCCCCGCTATCCCTCTCCTCGCTGAAATGTTTCAAAGGATTTGAATAAAGAATATCTGTTTTATCTTCACCGTTGAGCACCGCTAAACCTTTTTGCTTTGGACATACTGTAAAGCATGGGATGGCCATGGTCTCCTGACTCAAAAATAGATATTATCATATATGCCTGAAGTTGTTGAGTTGGGTCATTTCCACCTGGAGGAAGTGTACCAACGTTTGTAGTGATAAGTAGGGTTGAGCGACTTTCATTTTTTTAAGATCGAGTCGGGTTTTGTGAAACCCGACTTAGTCCAGAGTCGAGTCGAGTGAAGTCGGCCGATTATCGCTAAAAGTCGGGGATCGACCGAAACACGAAACCCAATGCAAGTCAATGGGGAAGCATAGCCGGCAGTGAGTGGAGGCCAGGAAAACACCTACAGTGCCCATTTTAATGCCAAAAACATCTATTCTTGTTTACTGAAGCTTGTCAATCTAAATTAACTTTATAATAATAATTGGGCACTGGAAATTGGGGGTGATTTGGCAAAAGTTGTGGGGGGTAGGGCTGGTTCAAGGTTTTAGTGGGCACAGGAAACATGGACTATGTCACGGCGGTGGAGCAGTGAGAGGTAAGTATGTCAAGTTTGCAAGTGCTGTGATCCTAAGCAAGCAGGGGGGCCCACTCGTTGGCATTGGCACTGGCACAGGGCCCCTCAAAGTACAGCAGTGTGTTTGCTGAGGGGCCATGTGCCAGTGACGTCGCCAACGAGTATGCCCCCCCCACCTGATGAAGGAACCTGCACTTTCATCTGCACCTTCCTCTTTGTCCCTGTGTAAGGTGGTATAACATGCGGGAAGGGGAACCTGACTTTCAGCAGGGTCAGATTCTGGCTGTGTAGAGTGCAAGGGGAATGTAGTGGTCTAGGTCAATGTACCAGCAGACTCATGTAGCAGTGGCTGGGCAGTGGGCAGGATGAGGAGGAAACAGATATAGGGCCAAAGAATAAAGTAGGCTAAATGCAGTTCAAAATTGGTAACAGGACTAAACAGGCGGCATTGCTTTGTTGAGTGGAGTAGCAAACCCAGGAGCAGCAGACACTGTTTTAAGGGCCCAAACACACTAATAGGCCAAATGCAGTTTAATATCTGATACTATAGGCCGAAAGCCATAAGGTTGAAGCTCAGCTTTTTTTAGTTGAGGACAAACACCAGGGAGGAGCAAACAGAGCTATTAGGCCCCATCCAGCAATTTAAAAAAAAAAAAAAAGAGCTAGAAGGTGGAAACTCAGCTTTGTTCAGTGGAGGAAACACCAGGCAGGGGCAGACACCGTTAGTAGGCCCTAACCACCAATTTTTAAAAACACAGCACTTAATGAGAGCAAGAAGGTTGAAGCTCAGCTGTATTCAGTTGAGGGCAACACCAGGGAGGGGCAGACACCGTTAGTAGGCCCTAACCACCAATTTTTAAAAACACAGCACTTAATGAGAGCCAGAAGGTTGAAGCTCAGCTGTATTCAGTTGAGGACAACACCAGGGAGGGGCAGACACCGTTAGTAGGCCGTAACCAAAGTTGAAGGCCAAATGCAGTTTAATATCTGATACTATAGGCCGAAAGCCAGAAGGTTGAAGCACAGCTTTATTCAGTTGAGGGCAACACCAGGGAGGGGCAGACACCGTTAGTAGGCCCTAACCACCAATTTTTAAAAACACAGCACTTAATGAGAGCCAGAAGGTTGAAGCTCAGCTTTATTCAGTTGAGGGCAACACCAGGGAGGGGCAGACACCGTTAGTAGGCCGTAACCAAAGTTGAAGGCCAAATGCAGTTTAATATCTGATACTATAGGCCGAAAACCACAATGTTGAAGCACAGCTTTATTCACTTGAGGGCAACACCAGGGAGGGGCAGACACCGTTAGTAGGCCGTAACCAAAGTTGAAGGCCAAATGCAGTTTAATATCTGATACTATAGGCCGAAAGCCAGAAGGTTGAAGCACAGCTTTATTCAGTTGAGGGCAACACCAGGGAGGGGCAGACACCGTTAGTAGGCCCTAACCACCAATTTTTAAAAACACAGCACTTAATGAGAGCCAGAAGGTTGAAGCTCAGCTTTATTCAGTTGAGGGCAACACCAGGGAGGGGCAGACACCGTTAGTAGGCCGTAACCAAAGTTGAAGGCCAAATGCAGTTTAATATCTGATACTATAGGCCGAAAGCCAGAAGGTTGAAGCTCAGCTGTATTCAGTTGAGGACAACACCAGGGAGGGGCAGACACCGTTAGTAGGCCGTAACCAAAGTTGAAGGCCAAATGCAGTTTAATATCTGATACTATAGGCCGAAAGCCACAAGGTTGAAGCACAGCTTTATTCAGTTGAGGGCAACACCAGGGAGGGGCAGACACCGTTAGTAGGCCCTAACCACCAATTTGTTTTTTAAAAAACACTTAATGAGAGCCAGAAGGTTGAAGCTCAGCTGTATTCAGTTGAGGACAACACCAGGGAGGGGCAGACACCGTTAGTAGGCCGTAACCAAAGTTGAAGGCCAAATGCAGTTTAATATCTGATACTATAGGCCGAAAGCCACAAGGTTGAAGCACAGCTTTATTCAGTTGAGGGCAACACCAGGGAGGGGCAGACACCGTTAGTAGGCCCTAACCACCAATTTGTTTTTTAAAAAACACTTAATGAGAGCCAGAAGGTTGAAGCTCAGCTTTATTCAGTTGAGGGCAACACCAGGGAGGGGCAGACACCGTTAGTAGGCCGTAACCAAAGTTGAAGGCCAAATGCAGTTTAATATCTGATACTATAGGCCGAAAGCCAGAAGGTTGAAGCACAGCTTTATTCAGTTGAGGGCAACACCAGGGAGGGGCAGACACCGTTACTAGGCCCTAACCACCAATTTTTAAAAACACAGCACTTAATGAGAGCCAGAAGGTTGAAGCTCAGCTTTATTCAGTTGAGGGCAACACCAGGGAGGGGCAGACACCGTTAGTAGGCCGTAACCAAAGTTGAAGGCCAAATGCAGTTTAATATCTGATACTATAGGCCGAAAGCCAGAAGGTTGAAGCACAGCTTTATTCAGTTGAGGGCAACACCAGGGAGGGGCAGACACCGTTAGTAGGCCCTAACCACCATTTTGTTTTTTAAAAAACACTTAATGAGAGCCAGAAGGTTGAAGCTCAGCTGTATTCAGTTGAGGACAACACCAGGGAGGGGCAGACACCGTTAGGAGGCCGTAACCAAAGTTGAAGGCCAAATGCAGTTTAATATCTGATACTATAGGCCGAAAGCCACAAGGTTGAAGCACAGCTTTATTCAGTTGAGGGCAACACCAGGGAGGGGCAGACACCGTTAGTAGGCCCTAACCACCAATTTTTAAAAACACAGCACTTAATGAGAGCCAGAAGGTTGAAGCTCAGCTTTATTCAGTTGAGGGCAACACCAGGGAGGGGCAGACACCGTTAGTAGGCCGTAACCAAAGTTGAAGGCCAAATGCAGTTTAATATCTGATACTATAGGCCGAAAGCCAGAAGGTTGAAGCACAGCTTTATTCAGTTGAGGGCAACACCAGGGAGGGGCAGACACCGTTAGTAGGCCCTAACCACCAATTTGTTTTTTAAAAAACACTTAATGAGAGCCAGAAGGTTGAAGCTCAGCTGTATTCAGTTGAGGACAACACCAGGGAGGGGCAGACACCGTTAGTAGGCCCTAACCACCAATTTGTTTTTTAAAAAACACTTAATGAGAGCCAGAAGGTTGAAGCTCAGCTGTATTCAGTTGAGGGCAACACCAGGGAGGGGCAGACACCGTTAGTAGGCCCTAACCACCAATTTTTAAAAACACAGCACTTAATGAGAGCCAGAAGGTTGAAGCTCAGCTTTATTCAGTTGAGGGCAACACCAGGGAGGGGCAGACACCGTTAGTAGGCCCTAACCACCATTTTGTTTTTTAAAAAACACTTAATGAGAGCCAGAAGGTTGAAGCTCAGCTGTATTCAGTTGAGGACAACACCAGAGAGGGGCAGACACCGTTAGTAGGCCGTAACCAAAGTTGAAGGCCAAATGCAGTTTAATATCTGATACTATAGGCCGAAAGCCAGAAGGTTGAAGCACAGCTTTATTCAGTTGCAGCTTCTTTGCAATAATATAAAGAAGACGCGACAGGACAACACTCGGTGGATGCCATATCTGTGTTTTCAATGGAAAAAAACCTTTCAGTTAACTACTTGCAGGAGAAAGTTTTTGTAGCTGGTGGCCAATTTTGGTACTGTACCAGTTTTTGGTTGTATGTGTTTTTGTTTTTAATGTTAAAATGTATGCATTTGATATCTCTCCAGTATTTTCTTTATTATAAGCAAAATACTTATTTTTATATTTTCTGATGTTTTATACCGGAGTGTTCCTCGGGACACGCTTATAAACTTGATAATTGGTTCCAGGGGTACACGGGCAGCAGTGATCTGGTCAGTGGAGGCCTAGTGGAAGGAGGGACCGCAGACAGGCTTCGGAGGCCTAACACAATAAAATGGGCTGGCTGTAGGCACTTTAAAATAGGTTCCAGGGGTACACGGGCAGCAGTGGTCTGGTCAGTGGAGGCCTAGTGGAAGGAAGGACCGCAGACAGGCTTCGAAGGCCTAACATGATAAAATGGGCTGGCTGTAGGCGCTTTATAATTGGTTCCAGGGGTACACGGGCAGCAGTGGTCTGGTCAGTGGAGGCCTAGTGGAAGGAGGGACCGCAGACAGGCTTCGAAGGCCTAACATAATAAAATGGGCTGGCTGTATGCACTTTATAATTGGTTCCAGGGGTACACGGGCAGCAGTGGTCTGGTCAGTGGAGGCGTAGTGGAAGGAAGGACCGCAGACAGGCTTCGAAGGCCTAACATGATAAAATGGGCTGGCTGTAGGCACTTTATAATTGGTTCCAGGGGTACACGGGCAGCAGTGGTCTGGTCAGTGGAGGCCTAGTGGAAGGAGGGACCGCAGACAGGCTTCGGAGGCCTAACACAATAAAATGGGCTGGCTGTAGGCACTTTAAAATAGGTTCCAGGGGTACACGGGCAGCAGTGGTCTGGTCAGTGGAGGCCTAGTGGAAGGAAGGACCGCAGACAGGCTTCGAAGGCCTAACATAATAAAATGGGCTGGCTGTAGGCACTTTATAATTGGTTCCAGGGGTACACGGGCAGCAGTGGTCTGGTCAGTGGAGGCCTAGTGGAAGGAGGGACCGCAGACAGGCTTCGAAGGCCTAACATAATAAAATGGGCTGGCTGTAGGCACTTTATAATTGGTTCCAGGGGTACACGGGCAGCAGTGGTCTGGTCAGTGGAGGCCTAGTGGAAGGAAGGACCGCAGACAGGCTTCGAAGGCCTAACATAATAAAATGGGCTGGCTGTAGGCACTGTAAAATAGGTTCCAGGGGTACACGGGCAGCAGTGGTGTGGTCAACGGAGGCCGATTGTAATGAGTGTCTGCCAGTTAGTAGTCAAAAAACAACAAATAAATGTGAATGTCTCGCATTAAAACAAAGACACTAAAGGGTGCAATCATTAGGTTCAGGGGTGGGATCCTCTGCGTTGTTTCAGACCTACTAATTTAGCGCAAAGTATTTACTGTGGTAAATAGAGGACACTGCCCCTGACTATGTTATGTACCATCATACATGTCAACACAATGGTATTGTCAGTGGCAGGTATGGAAGGATGTCAGCGCATAGACTAAACATTGGTGGAAGTGTGAGAGATAACTGTGGAAGTGGTAGAGCAATGTTTGACCTGGGGGTGGGTGAACTCTCTTGTGGCCGGCGGTACAGGCCCAGGGCCCCTCATGTTACAACAGTGTGTCTGACGTTGGGTGCGCACCACCACCGCCAGAGACACTTTATTGTACTATGAGGGACCCAGTACCAATGCCGTCGACCAAAAGCGAGCACACCCACCTCTTCAGGCAAACAGCTGTCTCACGGGTGCTTGCGCCAAGTCGCGATACCACGGCCCCGTGTGGGGAGTTTGGCCATTTAGGGAGGTGTAAACATGTCATATGCCGGACAATCAGCTGCAGAAAATTAGACATTAGAAAAGAAATTCGCAGTAGTCCACAGGCAAGAGCTTTTCATAGGAAAGCTAGGTGTCGGCCGGGCAAGGTGGGGCAAAAGATTTTGAAATCCAGTTGTGGTTCATTTTAATGAATGTTAGATAGTCAACATTTTGGGTTGCCAGACGAGTCCTTTTTTCGGTTAATATTGAACCTGCAGCACTGAATACTCTTTCTGATAGGACACTTGCTGCCGGGCAAGCAAGCTCCTGCAATGCATATTCTGCCAATTCTGGCCAGGTGTCTAATTTTGAGGCCCAGTAATCAAATGGGAATGACGGTTGAGGGAGAACATCGATAAGGGATGAAAAATAGTTAGTAACCATACTGGACAAATGTTGTCTCCTGTCACTTTCAATTGATGCAGCAGTACCTGTCCTGTCTGCGGTCATAGCAAAATCACTCCACAACCTGGTCAGAAAACCCCTTTGTCCAATGCCACTTCTGATGTGTGCACCCCTAACACTACTAATCTGCTGCCCCCTGGAGCTCGTGTGATAACGATCACGTGCGCTGTGTGCTGGGAATGCCTGAAGCAAACGGTCAACAAGAGTTGATTGTTTGGTTGCTAATATTAGTTCCAAGTTCTCATGTGGCATAATATTTTGCAATTTGCCTTTATAGCGTGGATCAAGGAGGCAGGCCAACCAGTAATCGTCATCGTTCATCATTTTCGTTATGCGTGTGTCCCTTTTTAGGATACGTAAGGCATAATCCGCCATGTGGGCCAAAGTTCCAGTTGTCAAATCTCCGGTTGTGATTGGTTGAGGGGCAGTTTCAGGCAAATCTACGTCACTTGTGTCCCTCAAAAAACCAGAACCCGGCCTTGCCACGCAACCAATTTCCAGTGCCCCCGGGAAAGCTTCCGCATTAAAAATATACTCATCCCCATCATCCTCCTCGTCCTCCACCTCCTCTTCGCCCGCTACCTCGTCCTGTACACTGCCCTGACCAGACAATGGCTGACTGTCATCAAAGCTTTCCTCTTCCTCTGGTGCAGACGCCTGCTCCTTTATGTGCGTCAAACTTTGCATCAGCAGACGCATTAGGGGGATGCTCATGCTTATTACGGCGTTGTCTGCACTAACCAGCCGTGTGCATTCCTCAAAACACTGAAGGACTTGACATATGTCTTGTATCTTGGACCACTGCACACCAGACAACTCCATGTCTGCCATCCTACTGCCTGCCCGTGTATGTGTATCCTCCCACAAAAACATAACAGCCCGCCTCTGTTGGCACAGTCTCTGAAGCATGTGCAGTGTTGAGTTCCACCTTGTTGCAACGTCTATGATTAGGCGATGCTGGGGAAGGTTCAAAGACCGCTGATAGGTCTGCATACGGCTGGAGTGTACAGGCGAACGTCGGATATGTGAGCAAAGTCCACGCACTTTGAGGAGCAGGTCGGAGAACCCAGGATAAGTTTTCAATAAGCACTGCACCACCAGGTTTAAGGTGTGAGCCAGGCAAGGAATGTGTTTCAGTTGGGAAAGGGAGATGGCAGCCATGAAATTCCTTCCGTTATCACTAACTACCTTGCCTGCCTCAAGATCTACTGTGCCCAGCCACGACTGCGTTTCTTGTTGCAAGAACTCGGACAGAACTTCCGCGGTGTGTCTGTTGTCGCCCAAACACTTCATAGCCAATACAGCCTGCTGACGCTTGGCAGTAGCTGGCCCATAATGGGACAACTGGTGTGCAACAGTGTCATCTGCCGATGGAGTGGTTGGCCGACTGTGGTCTGTGGAAGAGCTGTAGCTTCTGCAGGAGGACGAGGAGGAGGAGGTGGTGCGAACGCCTACAGCCAACTGTTTCCTAGACCGTGGGCTAGGCACAACTGTCCCGAAATTGATGTCCCCTGAGGACCCTGCATCCACCACATTCACCCAGTGTGCCGTGATGGACACATAACGTCCCTGGCCATGCCTACTGGTCCATGCATCTGTAGTCAGGTGCACCTTTGTACTCACAGATTGCCTGAGTGCATGGACGATGCGCTGTTTAACATGCTGGTGCAGGGCCGGGATGGCTTTTCTGGAAAAAGTGTCGACTGGGTAGCTCGTATCGTGGTTCAGCGTACTCCATCAGGGCTTTGAAAGCTTCGCTTTCAACTAACCGGTAGGGCATCATCTCTAACGATATTAGTCTAGCTATGTGGGCGTTAAAACCCTGTGTACGCGGATGCGAGGATAAGTACTTCCTTTTTCTAACCAGAGTCTCATGTAGTGTGAGCTGAACTGGAGAGATGGAGATCGTGGAACTTGCGGGTGTGCCGGTGGACATGGCAGACTGCGAGACGGTTGGAGATGGTATTGTTTCCGCCGGTGACCTAGATGCAATATTTCCTCCTACAAAACTGGTGATTCCCTGACCCTGAGTGCTTTTGGCTGGCAAAGAAACCTGCACAGATACTGCCGGTGGTGCGGAAAATGGTGGCCTTACAGTGACGGAAGGGATGTTGCGTTGCTGACTAGCTTCATTGGCCGAGGGTGCTACAACCTTAAGGGACGTTTGGTAGTTAGTCCAGGCTTGAAAATGCATGGTGGTTAAGTGTCTATGCATGCAACTAGTATTGAGACATTTCAGATTCTGACCTCTGCTTAAGCTAGTTGAACATTTTTGACAGATGACTTTGCGCTGATCAATTGGATGTTGTTTAAAAAAATGCCAGACTGCACTCTTCCTAGCATCGGATCCCTTTTCAGGGATTGCAGACTGAGCTTTAACCGGATGGCCACGCTGTCCTCCAACAGGTTTTGGCTTTGACACGCGTTTTGGGCCAGATACGGGCCCGGCAGATGGAACCTGTTGCGATGTTGATGCCTGCTGCGGCCCCTCCTCCACCTCCGCTTCTGAACTACTGCCGCCTGCACCCTGTTCCCCCAATGGCTGCCAATCGGGGTCAATAACTGGGTCATCTATTAACTCCTCTTCGAGCTCGTGTGCAACTTCGTCTGTGTCACTGTGTCGGTCGGTGGTATAGCGTTCGTGGCGGGGCAACATAGTCTCATCAGGGTCTGATTGTGGATCAGTACCCTGAGAGGGCAATGTGGTGGTCTGAGTCAAAGGAGCAGCATAGTACTCTGGCTGTGGCTGTGCATCAGTGCACTCCATGTCAGAATCAACTTGTAATGGGCATGGCCTGTTAAGTGTTTCACTTTGTAAGCCAGGGACGGTATGTGTAAAGAGCTCCATGGAGTAACCCGTTGTGTCGCCTGCTGCATCCTTCTCTCTTGTTGTAGTTTTTGCTGAAGAGGACAAGGAAGCGACTTGTCCCTGACCGTGGACATCCACAAGCGACGCGCTGCTTTTACATTTACCAGTTTCAGAAGAGGAGGCAAAAGAGCTAGAGGCTGAGTCTGCAATGTAAGCCAAAACTTGCTGTTGCTGCTCCGCCTTTAAAAGCGGTTTTCCTACTCCCAGAAAAGAGAGCGTTCGAGGCCTTGTGTAGCCAGACGACGAAACTGGCTCCACAGCTCCAGACTTACGTGGAATATTTTTATCCCCACGACCACCTGATGCTCCACTACCACTACCATCATTACCAGCTGACAATGAACGCCCACGGCCACGACCTCTTGCACCAGACTTCCTCATTGATTTAAAAACTTAACCAAAGTAACTTTATTTGTTGCTGTCAAACAACTTACACGGTAAGCTATAACTTCAGTATGATTTCAATATCCCTTAACAGGTTGGTGAGACCACAAGGAAAATCAGGCACAATGTTACACACTCTGTTTTCTGTGGCACAAAATCACAGAGATGCCACACACGCAGGACTGTCACTCAAGCACAAATGTCAATATTAATCTCCCACCTATTTTTTTTTTCTTCAGGGAGACTTTAGAAACCAAATAAGATAAATTGTTTTTTTCAGGGACAATTTAGAAACCAAATAATAATAAAAAAAAAAAGCTTTCTATGGCCCAGTGCCCACTGAGTGAGAGATGGCACACACAGGAGTCAGGATAAGGAGTGGCACACAAGCCCTGAGGACAGTATTAATCTCCCACTGATGGATGTAGTGATTTTTTTTTCAGTTAGATTTTAGAACCCAAATCAAGCAAAAAAATAAATAGGCTTTCTATGGCCCACTGAGTGAGAGATGGCGCGCACAGGAGTCAGGATCAGGAGTGGCACACAAGCCCTGAGGACAGTATTAATCTCCCACTGATGGATGTAGTGATTTTTTTTTCAGTTAGATTTTAGAACCCAAATCAAGCAAAAAAATAAATAGGCTTTCTATGGCCCACTGAGTGAGAGATGGCACACACAGGAGTCAGGAGTGGCACACAAGCCCTGAGGACAGTATTAATCTCCCACTGATGGATGTAGTGGGTTTTTTTTCAGGTAGATTTTAGAACCCAAATCAAGCAAAAAAATAAATAGGCTTTCTATGGCCCACTGAGTGAGAGATGGCGCGCACAGGAGTCAGGATCAGGAGTGGCACACAAGCCCTGAGGACAGTATTAATCTCCCACTGATGGATGTAGTGTTTTTTTTTCAGGTAGATTTTAGAACCCAAATCAAGCAAAAAAATAAATAGGCTTTCTATGGCCCACAGAGTGAGAGATGGCGCTCACAGGAGTCAGGATCAGGAGTGGCACACAAGCCCTGAGGACAGTATTAATCTCCCACTGATGGATGTAGTGATTTTTTTTTCAGTTAGATTTTAGAACCCAAATCAAGCAAAAAAATAAATAGGCTTTCTATGGCCCACTGAGTGAGAGATGGCGCGCACAGGAGTCAGGATCAGGAGTGGCACACAAGCCCTGAGGACAGTATTAATCTCCCACTGATGGATGTAGTGATTTTTTTTTCAGTTAGATTTTAGAACCCAAATCAAGCAAAAAAATAAATAGGCTTTCTATGGCCCACTGAGTGAGAGATGGCACACACAGGAGTCAGGAGTGGCACACAAGCCCTGAGGACAGTATTAATCTCCCACTGATGGATGTAGTGTTTTTTTTTTCAGGTAGATTTTAGAACCCAAATCAAGCAAAAAAATAAATAGGCTTTCTATGGCCCACTGAGTGAGAGATGGCGCTCACAGGAGTCAGGATCAGGAGTGGCACACAAGCCCTGAGGACAATATTAATCTCCCACTGATGGATGTAGTGTTTTTTTTTCAGGTAGATTTTAGAACCCAAATCAAGCAAAAAAATAAATAGGCTTTCTATGGCCCACTGAGTGAGAGATGGCGAGCACAGGAGTCAGGATCAGGAGTGGCACACAAGCCCTGAGGACAGTATTAATCTCCCACTGATGGATGTAGTGTTTTTTTTTTCAGGTAGATTTTAGAACCCAAATCAAGCAAAAAAATAAATAGGCTTTCTATGGCCCACAGAGTGAGTGATGGCGCTCACAGGAGTCAGGATCAGGAGTGGCACACAAGCCCTGAGGACAGTATTAATCTCCCACTGATGGATGTAGTGATTTTTTTTTTCAGTTAGATTTTAGAACCCAAATCAAGCAAAAAAATAAATAGGCTTTCTATGGCCCACTGAGTGAGAGATGGCGCGCACAGGAGTCAGGATCAGGAGTGGCACACAAGCCCTGAGGACAGTATTAATCTCCCACTGATGGATGTAGTGTTTTTTTTTTCAGGTAGATTTTAGAACCCAAATCAAGCAAAAAAATAAATAGGCTTTCTATGGCCCACAGAGTGAGAGATGGCGCTCACAGGAGTCAGGATCAGGAGTGGCACACAAGCCCTGAGGACAGTATTAATCTCCCACTGATGGATGTAGTGATTTTTTTTTCAGTTAGATTTTAGAACCCAAATCAAGCAAAAAAATAAATAGGCTTTCTATGGCCCACTGAGTGAGAGATGGCGCGCACAGGAGTCAGGATCAGGAGTGGCACACAAGCCCTGAGGACAGTATTAATCTCCCACTGATGGATGTAGTGTTTTTTTTTCAGGTAGATTTTAGAACCCAAATCAAGCAAAAAAATAAATAGGCTTTCTATGGCCCACAGAGTGAGAGATGGCGCTCACAGGAGTCAGGATCAGGAGTGGCACACAAGCCCTGAGGACAGTATTAATCTCCCACTGATGGATGTAGTGATTTTTTTTTCAGTTAGATTTTAGAACCCAAATCAAGCAAAAAAATAAATAGGCTTTCTATGGCCCACTGAGTGAGAGATGGCGCGCACAGGAGTCAGGATCAGGAGTGGCACACAAGCCCTGAGGACAGTATTAATCTCCCACTGATGGATGTAGTGATTTTTTTTTCAGTTAGATTTTAGAACCCAAATCAAGCAAAAAAATAAATAGGCTTTCTATGGCCCACTGAGTGAGAGATGGCGCGCACAGGAGTCAGGATCAGGAGTGGCACAAAAGCCCTGAGGACAGTATTAATCTCCCACTGATGGATGTAGTGTTTTTTTTTTCAGGTAGATTTTAGAACCCAAATCAAGCAAAAAAATAAATAGGCTTTCTATGGCCCACAGAGTGAGAGATGGCGCTCACAGGAGTCAGGATCAGGAGTGGCACACAAGCCCTGAGGACAGTATTAATCTCCCACTGATGGATGTAGCGATTTTTTTTTCAGTTAGATTTTAGAACCCAAATCAAGCAAAAAAATAAATAGGCTTTCTATGGCCCACTGAGTGAGAGATGGCGCGCACAGGAGTCAGGATCAGGAGTGGCACACAAGCCCTGAGGACAGTATTAATCTCCCACTGATGGATGTAGTGTTTTTTTTTCAGGTAGATTTTAGAACCCAAATCAAGCAAAAAAATAAATAGGCTTTCTATGGCCCACAGAGTGAGTGATGGCGCTCACAGGAGTCAGGATCAGGAGTGGCACACAAGCCCTGAGGACAGTATTAATCTCCCACTGATGGATGTAGTGTTTTTTTTTTCAGGTAGATTTTAGAACCCAAATCAAGCAAAAAAATAAATAGGCTTTCTATGGCCCACTGAGTGAGAGATGGCGCTCACAGGAGTCAGGATCAGGAGTGGCACACAAGCCCTGAGGACAATATTAATCTCCCACTGATGGATGTAGTGTTTTTTTTTCAGGTAGATTTTAGAACCCAAATCAAGCAAAAAAATAAATAGGCTTTCTATGGCCCACTGAGTGAGAGATGGCGAGCACAGGAGTCAGGATCAGGAGTGGCACACAAGCCCTGAGGACAGTATTAATCTCCCACTGATGGATGTAGTGTTTTTTTTTTCAGGTAGATTTTAGAACCCAAATCAAGCAAAAAAATAAATAGGCTTTCTATGGCCCACAGAGTGAGTGATGGCGCTCACAGGAGTCAGGATCAGGAGTGGCACACAAGCCCTGAGGACAGTATTAATCTCCCACTGATGGATGTAGTGATTTTTTTTTCAGTTAGATTTTAGAACCCAAATCAAGCAAAAAAATAAATAGGCTTTCTATGGCCCACTGAGTGAGAGATGGCGCGCACAGGAGTCAGGATCAGGAGTGGCACACAAGCCCTGAGGACAGTATTAATCTCCCACTGATGGATGTAGTGTTTTTTTTTTCAGGTAGATTTTAGAACCCAAATCAAGCAAAAAAATAAATCGGCTTTCTATGGCCCACTGAGTGAGAGATGGCGCGCACAGGAGTCAGGATCAGGAGTGGCACACAAGCCCTGAGGACAGTATTAATCTCCCACTGATGGATGTAGTGTTTTTTTTTCAGGTAGATTTTAGAACCCAAATCAAGCAAAAAAATAAATAGGCTTTCTATGGCCCACAGAGTGAGAGATGGCGCTCACAGGAGTCAGGATCAGGAGTGGCACACAAGCCCTGAGGACAGTATTAATCTCCCACTGATGGATGTAGTGATTTTTTTTTCAGTTAGATTTTAGAACCCAAATCAAGCAAAAAAATAAATAGGCTTTCTATGGCCCACTGAGTGAGAGATGGCGCGCACAGGAGTCAGGATCAGGAGTGGCACACAAGCCCTGAGGACAGTATTAATCTCCCACTGATGGATGTAGTGATTTTTTTTTCAGTTAGATTTTAGAACCCAAATCAAGCAAAAAAATAAATAGGCTTTCTATGGCCCACTGAGTGAGAGATGGCACACACAGGAGTCAGGAGTGGCACACAAGCCCTGAGGACAGTATTAATCTCCCACTGATGGATGTAGTGTTTTTTTTTTCAGGTAGATTTTAGAACCCAAATCAAGTAAAAAAATAAATAGGCTTTCTATGGCCCACTGAGTGAGAGATGGCGCTCACAGGAGTCAGGATCAGGAGTGGCACACAAGCCCTGAGGACAATATTAATCTCCCACTGATGGATGTAGTGTTTTTTTTTCAGGTAGATTTTAGAACCCAAATCAAGCAAAAAAATAAATAGGCTTTCTATGGCCCACTGAGTGAGAGATGGCGAGCACAGGAGTCAGGATCAGGAGTGGCACACAAGCCCTGAGGACAGTATTAATCTCCCACTGATGGATGTAGTGTTTTTTTTTTCAGGTAGATTTTAGAACCCAAATCAAGCAAAAAAATAAATAGGCTTTCTATGGCCCACAGAGTGAGTGATGGCGCTCACAGGAGTCAGGATCAGGAGTGGCACACAAGCCCTGAGGGCAGTATTAATCTCCCACTGATGGATGTAGTGATTTTTTTTTCAGTTAGATTTTAGAACCCAAATCAAGCAAAAAAATAAATAGGCTTTCTATGGCCCACTGAGTGAGAGATGGCGCGCACAGGAGTCAGGATCAGGAGTGGCACACAAGCCCTGAGGACAGTATTAATCTCCCACTGATGGATGTAGTGTTTTTTTTTTCAGGTAGATTTTAGAACCCAAATCAAGCAAAAAAATAAATAGGCTTTCTATGGCCCACAGAGTGAGAGATGGCGCTCACAGGAGTCAGGATCAGGAGTGGCACACAAGCCCTGAGGACAGTATTAATCTCCCACTGATGGATGTAGTGATTTTTTTTTCAGTTAGATTTTAGAACCCAAATCAAGCAAAAAAATAAATAGGCTTTCTATGGCCCACTGAGTGAGAGATGGCGCGCACAGGAGTCAGGATCAGGAGTGGCACACAAGCCCTGAGGACAGTATTAATCTCCCACTGATGGATGTAGTGTTTTTTTTTCAGGTAGATTTTAGAACCCAAATCAAGCAAAAAAATAAATAGGCTTTCTATGGCCCACAGAGTGAGAGATGGCGCTCACAGGAGTCAGGATCAGGAGTGGCACACAAGCCCTGAGGACAGTATTAATCTCCCACTGATGGATGTAGTGATTTTTTTTTCAGTTAGATTTTAGAACCCAAATCAAGCAAAAAAATAAATAGGCTTTCTATGGCCCACTGAGTGAGAGATGGCGCGCACAGGAGTCAGGATCAGGAGTGGCACACAAGCCCTGAGGACAGTATTAATCTCCCACTGATGGATGTAGTGATTTTTTTTTCAGTTAGATTTTAGAACCCAAATCAAGCAAAAAAATAAATAGGCTTTCTATGGCCCACTGAGTGAGAGATGGCGCGCACAGGAGTCAGGATCAGGAGTGGCACACAAGCCCTGAGGACAGTATTAATCTCCCACTGATGGATGTAGTGTTTTTTTTTTCAGGTAGATTTTAGAACCCAAATCAAGCAAAAAAATAAATAGGCTTTCTATGGCCCACAGAGTGAGAGATGGCGCTCACAGGAGTCAGGATCAGGAGTGGCACACAAGCCCTGAGGACAGTATTAATCTCCCACTGATGGATGTAGCGATTTTTTTTTCAGTTAGATTTTAGAACCCAAATCAAGCAAAAAAATAAATAGGCTTTCTATGGCCCACTGAGTGAGAGATGGCGCGCACAGGAGTCAGGATCAGGAGTGGCACACAAGCCCTGAGGACAGTATTAATCTCCCACTGATGGATGTAGTGTTTTTTTTTCAGGTAGATTTTAGAACCCAAATCAAGCAAAAAAATAAATAGGCTTTCTATGGCCCACAGAGTGAGAGATGGCGCTCACAGGAGTCAGGATCAGGAATGGCACACAAGCCCTGAGGACAGTATTAATCTCCCACTGATGGATGTAGTGATTTTTTTTTCAGTTAGATTTTAGAACCCAAATCAAGCAAAAAAATAAATAGGCTTTCTATGGCCCACTGAGTGAGATATGGCGCGCACAGGAGTCAGGATCAGGAGTGGCACACAAGCCCTGAGGACAGTATTAATCTCCCACTGATGGATGTAGTGATTTTTTTTTCAGTTAGATTTTAGAACCCAAATCAAGCAAAAAAATAAATAGGCTTTCTATGGCCCACTGAGTGAGAGATGGCGCGCACAGGAGTCAGGATCAGGAGTGGCACACAAGCCCTGAGGACAGTATTAATCTCCCACTGATGGATGTAGTGTTTTTTTTTCAGGTAGATTTTAGAACCCAAATCAAGCAAAAAAATAAATAGGCTTTCTATGGCCCACAGAGTGAGAGATGGCGCTCACAGGAGTCAGGATCAGGAGTGGCACCCAAGCCCTGAGGACAGTATTAATCTCCCACTGATGGATGTAGTGATTTTTTTTTCAGTTAGATTTTAGAACCCAAATCAAGCAAAAAAATAAATAGGCTTTCTATGGCCCACTGAGTGAGAGATGGCACGCACAGGAGTCAGGATCAGGAGTGGCACACAAGCCCTGAGGACAGTATTAATCTCCCACTGATGGATGTAGTGTTTTTTTTTCAGGTAGATTTTAGAACCCAAATCAAGCAAAAAAATAAATAGGCTTTCTATGGCCCACAGAGTGAGAGATGGCGCTCACAGGAGTCAGGATCAGGAGTGGCACACAAGCCCTGAGGACAGTATTAATCTCCCACTGATGGATGTAGTGATTTTTTTTTCAGTTAGATTTTAGAACCCAAATCAAGCAAAAAAATAAATAGGCTTTCTATGGCCCACTGAGTGAGAGATGGCGCGCACAGGAGTCAGGATCAGGAGTGGCACACAAGCCCTGAGGACAGTATTAATCTCCCACTGATGGATGTAATGTTTTTTTTTCAGGTAGATTTTAGAACCCAAATCAAGCAAAAAAATAAATAGGCTTTCTATGGCCCACAGAGTGAGAGATGGCGCTCACAGGAGTCAGGATCAGGAGTGGCACACAAGCCCTGAGGACAGTATTAATCTCCCACTGATGGATGTAGTGATTTTTTTTCAGTTAGATTTTAGAACCCAAATCAAGCAAAAAAATAAATAGGCTTTCTATGGCCCACTGAGTGAGAGATGGCGCGCACAGGAGTCAGGATCAGGAGTGGCACACAAGCCCTGAGGACAGTATTAATCTCCCACTTATGGATGTAGTGATTTTTTTTTCAGTTAGATTTTAGAACCCAAATCAAGCAAAAAAATAAATAGACTTTCTATGGCCCACTGAGTGAGAGATGGCACACACAGGAGTCAGGAGTGGCACACAAGCCCTGAGGACAGTATTAATCTCCCACTGATGGATGTAGTGTTTTTTTTTTCAGGTAGATTTTAGAACCCAAATCAAGCAAAAAAATAAATAGGCTTTCTATGGCCCACTGAGTGAGAGATGGCGCTCACAGGAGTCAGGATCAGGAGTGGCACACAAGCCCTGAGGGCAATATTAATCTCCCACTGATGGATGTAGTGTTTTTTTCTTCAGGTAGATTTTAGAACCCAAATCAAGCAAAAAAATAAATAGGCTTTCTATGGCCCACTGAGTGAGAGATGGCGCGCACAGGAGTCAGGATCAGGAGTGGCACACAAGCCCTGAGGACAGTATTAATCTCCCACTGATGGATGTAGTGTTTTTTTTTCAAGTAGATTTTAGAACCCAAATCAAGCAAAAAAATAAATAGGCTTTCTATGGCCCACAGAGTGAGAGATGGCGCTCACAGGAGTCAGGATCAGGAGTGGCACACAAGCCCTGAGGACAGTATTAATCTCCCACTGATGGATGTAGTGATTTTTTTTTCAGTTAGATTTTAGAATCCAAATCAAGCAAAAAAATAAATAGGCTTTCTATGGCCCACTGAGAGAGATGGCGCGCACAGGAGTCAGGATCAGGAGTGGCACACAAGTCCTGAGGACAGTATTAATCTCCCACTGATGGATGTAGTGTTTTTTTTTCAGGTAGATTTTAGAACCCAAATCAAGCAAAAAAATAAATAGGCTTTCTATGGCCCACTGAGTGAGAGATGGCGCGCACAGGAGTCAGGATCAGGAGTGGCACACAAGCCCTGAGGACAGTATTAATCTCCCACTGATGGATGTACTGTTTTTTTTTTTCAGGTAGATTTTAGAACCCAAATCAAGCAAAAAAATAAATAGGCTTTCTATGGCCCACTGAGTGAGAGATGGCGCTCACAGGAGTCAGGATCAGGAGTGGCACACAAGCCCTGAGGACAATATTAATCTCCCACTGATGGATGTAGTGTTTTTTTTCAGGTAGATTTTAGAACCCAAATCAAGCAAAAAAATAAATAGGCTTTCTATGGCCCACTGAGTGAGAGATGGCGCGCACAGGAGTCAGGATCAGGAGTGGCACACAAGCCCTGAGGACAGTATTAATCTCCCACTGATGGATGTAGTGTTTTTTTTCAGGTAGATTTTAGAACCCAAATCAAGCAAAAAAATAAATAGGCTTTCTATGGCCCACTGAGTGAGAGATGGCGCTCACAGGAGTCAGGATCAGGAGTGGCACACAAGCCCTGAGGACAATATTAATCTCCCACTGATTGATGTAGTGTTTTTTTTTCAGGTAGATTTTAGAACCCAAATCAAGCAAAAAAATAAATAGGCTTTCTATGGCCCACTGAGTGAGAGATGGCGCGCACAGGAGTCAGGATCAGGAGTGGCACACAAGCCCTGAGGACAATATTAATCTCCCACTGATTGATGAAGTGTTTTTTTTTTCAGGTAGATTTTAGAACCCAAATCAAGCAAAAAAATAAATAGGCTTTCTATGGCCCACTGAGTGAGAGATGGCGCGCACAGGAGTCAGGATCAGGAGTGGCACACAAGCCCTGAGGACAGTATTAATCTCCCACTGATGGATGTAGTGTTTTTTTTTCAGGTAGATTTTAGAACCCAAATCAAGCAAAAAAATAAATAGGCTTTCTATGGCCCACTGAGTGAGAGATGGCGCGCACAGGAGTCAGGATCAGGAGTGGCACACAAGCCCTGAGGACAGTATTAATCTCCCACTGATGGATGTAGTGATTTTTTTTTCAGTTAGATTTTAGAACCCAAATCAAGCAAAAAAATAAATAGGCTTTCTATGGCCCACTGAGTGAGAGATAGCACACACAGGAGTCAGGAGTGGCACATAAGCCCTGAGGACAGTATTAATCTCCCACTGATGGATGTAGTGTTTTTTTTTTTTCAGGTAGATTTTAGAACCCAAATCAAGCAAAAAAATAAATAGGCTTTATATGGCCCACTGAGTGAGAGATGGCGCGCACAGGAGTCAGGAGTCAGGAGTGGCACACAAGCCCTGAGGACAGTATTAATCTCCCACTGATGGATGTAGTGATTTTTTTTCAGGTAGATTTTAGAACCCAAATCAAGCAAAAAAATGAATAGGCTTTCTATGGCCCACTGAGTGAGAGATGGCGCTCACAGAAGTCAGGATCAGGAGTGGCACACAAGCCCTGAGGACAGTATTAATCTCCCACTGATGGATGTAGTGTTTTTTTTTTCAGGTAGATTTTAGAACCCAAATCAAGCAAAAAAATAAATAGGCTTTCTATGGCCCACTGAGTGAGATATGGCGCGCACAGGAGTCAGGATCAGGAGTGGCACACAAGCCCTGAGGACAGTATTAATCTCCCACTGATGGATGTAGTGTTTTTTTTTCAGGTAGATTTTAGAACCCAAATCAAGCAAAAAAATAAATAGGCTTTCTATGGCCCACAGAGTGAGAGATGGTTCTCACAGGAGTCAGGATCAGGAGTGGCACACAAGCCCTGAGGACAGTATTAATCTCCCACTGATGGATGTAGTGATTTTTTTTTCAGTTAGATTTTAGAACCCAAATCAAGCAAAAAAATAAATAGGCTTTCTATGGCCCACTGAGTGAGAGATGGCGCGCACAGGAGTCAGGATCAGGAGTGGCACACAAGCCCTGAGGACAGTATTAATCTCCCACTGATGGATGTAGTGATTTTTTTTTCAGTTAGATTTTAGAACCCAAATCAAGCAAAAAAATAAATAGGCTTTCTATGGCCCACTGAGTGAGAGATGGCACACACAGGAGTCAGGAGTGGCACACAAGCCCTGAGGACAGTATTAATCTCCCACTGATGGATGTAGTGTTTTTTTTTTCAGGTAGATTTTAGAACCCAAATCAAGCAAAAAAATAAATAGGCTTTCTATGGCCCACTGAGTGAGAGATGGCGCTCACAGGAGTCAGGATCAGGAGTGGCACACAAGCCCTGAGGACAATATTAATCTCCCACTGATGGATGTAGTGTTTTTTTTTCAGGTAGATTTTAGAACCCAAATCAAGCAAAAAAATAAATAGGCTTTCTATGGCCCACTGAGTGAGAGATGGCGCGCACAGGAGTCAGGATCAGGAGTGGCACACAAGCCCTGAGGACAGTATTAACCCCTTCCCGACATTTGACGTACTATCCCGTCGAGGTGGGGTGGGCCCGTATGACCGCCGACGGGATAGTACGTCATCACCGATCAGCGGCGCTCACGGGGGGAGCGCGGCCGATCGCGGCCGGGTGTCAGCTGCATATCGCAGCTGACATCCGGCACTATGTGCCAGGAGCGGTCACGGACCGCCCCCGGCACATTAACCCCCGGCACACCGCGATCAAACATGATCGCAGTGTACCGGCGGTATAGGGAAGCATCGCGCAGGGAGGGGGCTCCCTGCGGGCTTCCCTGAGACCCCCGGAGCAACGCGATGTGATCGCGTTGCTGCGAGGGTCTCCTACCTCCTTCCTGGCTGCAGGTCCCGGATCCAAGATGGCCGCGGCATCCGGGTCCTGCAGGGAAGGAGGTGGCTTACCGAGTGTCTGCTCAGAGCAGACACTTGGTAAGCCTGCAGCCCTGCACAGCAGATCGTCGATCTGGCAGAGTGCTGTGCACACTGCCAGATCAATGATCTGTGATGTCCCCCCCTGGGACAAAGTAAAAAAGTAAAAAAAAAATTTTTCCACATGTGTAAAAAAAAAAAAAAAAAAAATCCTAAATAAATAATAAAAAAAAAATATATATTATTCCCATAAATACATTTCTTTATCTAAATAAAAAAAACAAAACAATAAAAGTACACATATTTAGTATCGCCGCGTCCGTAACGACCCAACCTATAAAACTGCCCCACTAGTTAACCCCTTCAGTAAACACCGTAAGAAAAAAAAAAAAAAAACGAGGCAAAAAACAACGCTTTATTACCATACCGCCGAACAAAAAGTGGAATAACACGCGATCAAAAAGACTGATATAAATATCCATGGTACCGCTGAAAACGTCATCTTGTCCCGCAAAAAACAAGCCGCCATACAACATTATCAGCAAAAAAATAAAAAAGTTATAGTCCTGAGAATAAAGCGATACGAAAATAATTATTTTTTCTATATTTTAGTTTTTATCGTATAAAAGCGCCAAAACATAAAAAAATGATATAAATGAGATATCGCTGTAATCGTACTGACCCGAAGAATAAAACTGCTTTATCAATTTTACCAAACGCGGAACGGTATAAACGCCTCCCCCAAAAGAAATTCATGAATAGCTGGTTTTTGGTCATTCTGCCTCACAAAAATCGGAATAAAAAGCGATCAAAAACGGTCACGTGTCCGAAAATGTTACCAATAAAAACGTCAACTCGTCCCGCAAAAAACAAGACCTCACATGACTCTGTGGAGCAAAATGTGGAAAAATTATAGGTCTCAAAATGTGGAGACGCAAAAACTTTTTTGCTATAAAAAGCGTCGCTGGTTTCACACTTGCGTTTTTGTCTGCAGCGTTTTTTGCACAAAAAAACGCATGCGTTTCTTCCCTATATTTAACATTGAAAACGCATGCGGTTTTTTTGTACGCGTTTGGTCGCGTTTTCAAACGCATGCGTTTTTTTTCTGCATGCGTTCATTTTCAGAAATACAACCTGCAGTATTTTCTTGCGTTTTTAAGCACATGCGTTTGTTTGCGTTAAAAACGCATGCATTTAAACACACTGAAAAGCCACCCACCACCATCAAGGTGATAAAGGGATCCAAACCCTAACCCTAACTCTACCCCTAACCTCACCCCTAACCGTTTAATGAACATTTTCTGACAGTCATAGTGCCACGTATTTCAGTGCCACGTATTTCAGTGCCACGTATTTCAGTGCCACGTGTTTCAGTGCCACGTATTTCAGTGCCACGTATCACATATTTCAGTGCCACGTATCACGTATTTCAGTGCCACGTATCACGTATTTCAGTGCCACATATTTTAGTACCACGTATTTCAGTGCCACGTATTTCAGTGCCACGTATTTCAGTGCCACGTATTTCAGTGCCACGTATTTCAGTGCCACGTATTTCAGTGCCACGTATTTCAGTGCCACGTATTTCAGTGCCACGTATTTCAGTGCCACGTGTTTCAGTGCCACGTATTTCAGTGCCACGTATCACATATTTCAGTGCCACGTATCACGTATTTCAGTGCCACGTATCACGTATTTCAGTGCCACATATTTTAGTACCACGTATTTCAGTGCCACGTATTTCAGTGCCACGTATTTCAGTGCCACGTATTTCAGTGCCACGTATTTCAGTGCCACGTATTTCAGTGCCACGTATTTCAGTGCCACGTATTTCAGTGCCACGTATTTCAGTGCCACGTATTTCAGTGCCACGTATTTCAGTGCCACGTATCACGTATTTCAGTGCCACGTGTTTCAGTGCCACGTATTTAAGTGCCACGTATCACGTATTTCAGTGCCACGTATTTCAGTGCCACGTATTTCAGTGCCACGTATCACGTATTTCAGTGCCACGTATTTCAGTGCCACGTATTTCAGTGCCACGTATTTCAGTGCCACGTATTTCAGTGCCACGTATTTCAGTGCCACGTATTTCAGTGCCACGTATTTCAGTGCCACGTATCACATATTTCAGTGCCACGTATTTCAGTGCCACGTATTTCAGTGCCACGTATTTCAGTGCCACGTATTTCAGTGCCACGTATTTCAGTGCCATGTATTTCAGTCACGTTTAGGGTTAGGGTTAGGGGTAGGGTTAGGGTTAGGGTTAGGGCTAGGGTTGGAGGTAAAGTTAGGGTTGGGGCTAAAGTTAGGGTTGGGGCTAAAGTTAGGGTTAGGGTTTGGATTACATTTACGTTTGGATTAGGGTTGGGATTAGAATTATGGGTGTGTCAGGGCTAGGGGTGTGGTTAGGGTTACCGTTGGGATTAGGGTTAGGGGTGTGTTTGGGTTAGGGTTTCAGGTAGAATTGGGGAGTTTCCACTGTCCAGGCACATCAGGGGCTCTACAAGCGCGACATGGCGTCCAATCTCAATTCCAGCCAATTCTGCGTTGAAAAAGTAAAACAGTGCTCCTTCCCTTCCGAGCTCTCCCGTGCGCCCAAAAAGGGGTTTACCCCAACATATGTGTTATCAGCGTACTCGGGACAAATTGAACAACAACTTCTGGGGTCCAAGTTCTCTTGTTATCCTTAGGAAAATAAAAATTTGGGGGGCTAAAAATCATTTTTGTGGGAAAAAAAAGATGTTTTATTTTCACGGCTCTGCGTTATAAACTGTAGTGAAACACTTGGGGGTTCAAAGTTCTCACAACACATCTAGATAAGTTCCTTGGGAGGTCTAGTTTCCAATATGGGGTCACTTGTGGGGGGTTTGTACTGTTTGGGTACATCAGGGGCTCTGCAAATGCAACGTGACGCCTGCAGACCAATCCATTTAAGGCTGCATTCCAAATGGCGCTCCTTCCCTTCCGAGCTCTGTCATGCACCCAAACAGTGGTTCCCCCCCACATATGGGGTATCAGCGTACTGAGGACAAATTGGACAACAACTTTTGGGGTCTAATTTATCCTGTTACCCTTGTGAAAATACAAAACTGGGGGCTAAAAAATCATTTTTGTGAAAAAAAAAAAGAATTTTTATTTTCACGGCTTTGCGCTATAAACTTTAGTGAAACACTTGGGGGTTCAAAGTTCTCAAAACACATCTAGATAAGTTCTTTGGGAGGTCTAGTTTCCAATATGGGGTCACTTGTGGGGGGTTTGTACTGTTTGGGTACATCAGGGGCTCTGCAAATGCAACGTGACGGCTGCTGACCAATCCATTTAAGTCTGCATTCCAAATGGCGCTCCTTCCCTTCCGAGCTCTGTCATGCGCCCAAACAGTGGTTCCCCCCCACATATGGGGTATCAGCGTACTCAGGACAAATTGGAAAACAAATTTTGGGGTCCAATTTATTCTGTTACCCTTGTAAAAATACAAAGCTGGGTGCTAAAAAATCATTTTTGAGAAAAAAAATAAAAATTATTTTCACGGCTCTGCGTTATAATCTGTAGTGAAACACTTGGGGGTTCAAAGCTCTCAAAACACATCTAGATAAGTTCCTTAGGGGGTCTACTTTCCAAAATGGTGTCACTTGTAGGGAGTTTCAATGTTTAGGCACATCAGGGGCTCTCCAAACGCAACATGGCGTCCCATCTCAATTCCAGTCAATTTTGCATTGAAAAGTCAAATGGCGCTCCTTCCCTTCCAAGCTCTGCCATGCGCCCAAACAATGGTTTACACCCACATATGGGGTATCAGCGTACTCAGGACAAATTGCACAACATTTTTTGGGGTCCAATTTCTTCTCTTACCCTTGGGAAAATAAAAAATTGGGGGCAAAAAGATCATTTTTGTGAAAAAATATGATTTTTTATTTTTACGGCTCTGCATTATAAACTTCTGTGAAGCACTTGGTGGGTCAAAGTGCTCACCACACATCAAGATAAGTTCCTTAGGGGGTCTACTTTCCAAAATGGTGTCACTTGTAGGGGGTTTCAGTGTTTAGGCACATCAGGGGCTCTCCAAACGCAACATGGCGTCCCATCTCAATTCCAGTCAATTTTGCATTGAAAAGTCAAATGGCGCTCCTTCCCTTCCAAGCTCTGCCATGCGCCCAAACAATGGTTTACACCCACATATGGGGTATCAGCGTACTCAGGACAAATTGCACAACATTTTTTGTGGTCCAATTTCTTCTCTTACCCTTGGGAAAATAAAAAATTGGGGGCAAAAATATCATTTTTGTGAAAAAATATGATTTTTTATTTTTACGGCTCTGCATTATAAACTTCTGTGAAGCACTTGGTGGGTCAAAGTGCTCACCACACATCAAGATAAGTTCCTTAGGGGGTCTACTTTCCAAAATGGTGTCACTTGTAGGGGGTTTCAGTGTTTAGGCACATCAGGGGCTCTCCAAACGCAACATGGCGTCCCATCTCAATTCCAGTCAATTTTGCATTGAAAAGTCAAATGGCGCTCCTTCCCTTCCAAGCTCTGCCATGCGCCCAAACAATGGTTTACACCCACATATGGGGTATCAGCGTACTCAGGACAAATTGCACAACATTTTTTGGGGTCCAATTTCTTCTCTTACCCTTGGGAAAATAAAAAATTGGGGGCAAAAAGATCATTTTTGTGAAAAAATATGATTTTTTATTTTTACGGCTCTGCATTATAAACTTCTGTGAAGCACTTGGTGGGTCAAAGTGCTCACCACACATCAAGATAAGTTCCTTAGGGGGTCTACTTTCCAAAATGGTGTCACTTGTAGGGAGTTTCAATGTTTAGGCACATCAGGGGCTCTCCAAACGCAACATGGCGTCCCATCTCAATTCCAGTCAATTTTGCATTGAAAAGTCAAATGGCGCTCCTTCCCTTCCAAGCTCTGCCATGCGCCCAAACAATGGTTTACACCCACATATGGGGTATCATCGTACTCAGGACAAATTGCACAACATTTTTTGGGGTCCAATTTCTTCTCTTACCCTTGGGAAAATAAAAAATTGGGGGCAAAAAGATCATTTTTGTGAAAAAATATGATTTTTTATTTTTACGGCTCTGCATTATAAACTTCTGTGAAGCACTTGGTGGGTCAAAGTGCTCACCACACATCAAGATAAGTTCCTTAGGGGGTCTACTTTCCAAAATGGTGTCACTTGTAGGGGGTTTCAGTGTTTAGGCACATCAGGGGCTCTCCAAACGCAACATGGCGTCCCATCTCAATTCCAGTCAATTTTGCATTGAAAAGTCAAATGGCGCTCCTTTCCTTCCGAGCTCTGCCATACGCCCAAACAGTGGTTTACCCTCACATATGGGGTATCAGCGTACTCAGGACAAATTGTACAACAACTTTGGGGGTCCATTTTCTCCTGTTACCCTTGGTAAAATAAAACAAATTGGAGCTGAAATAAATTGTGTGTGAAAAAAAGTTAAATGCTCATTTTTATTTAAACATTCAAAAAATTCCTGTGAAACACCTGAAGGGTTAATAAACTTCTTGAATGTGGTTTTGAGCACCTTGAGGGGTGCAGTTTTTAGAATGGTGTCACACTTGAGTATTTTCTATCATATAGACCCCTCAAAATGACTTCAAATGAGATGTGGTCCCTAAAAAAAAATGGTGTTGTAAAAATGAGAAATTGCTGGTCAACTTTTAACCCTTATAACTCCGTCACAAAAAAAAATTTTGGTTCCAAAATTGTACTGATGTAAAGTAGACATGTGGGAAATGTTACTTATTAAGTATTTTGCGTGACATATGTCTGTGATTTAAGGGCATAAAAATTCAAAGTTGGAAAATTGCGAAATTTTCAAAATTTTCGCCAAATATTCGTTTTTTTCACAAATAAATGCAAGTTATATCGAATAAATTTTACCACTAACATGAAGTACAATATGTCACGAGAAAACAATGTCAGAATCGCCAAGATCCGTCAAAGCGTTCCAGAGTTATAGCCTCATAAAGGGACAGTGGTCAGAATTGTAAAAATTGGCCCGGTCATTAACGTGCAAACCACCCTTGGGGGTGAAGGGGTTAATCTCCCACTGATGGATGTAGTGTTTTTTTTTTCAGGTAGATTTTAGAACCCAAATCAAGCAAAAAAATAAATAGGCTTTCTATGGCCCACAGAGTGAGTGATGGCGCTCACAGGAGTCAGGATCAGGAGTGGCACACAAGCCCTGAGGACAGTATTAATCTCCCACTGATGGATGTAGTGATTTTTTTTTCAGTTAGATTTTAGAACCCAAATCAAGCAAAAAAATAAATAGGCTTTCTATGGCCCACTGAGTGAGAGATGGCGCGCACAGGAGTCAGGATCAGGAGTGGCACACAAGCCCTGAGGACAGTATTAATCTCCCACTGATGGATGTAGTGTTTTTTTTTTCAGGTAGATTTTAGAACCCAAATCAAGCAAAAAAATAAATAGGCTTTCTATGGCCCACAGAGTGAGAGATGGCGCTCACAGGAGTCAGGATCAGGAGTGGCACACAAGCCCTGAGGACAGTATTAATCTCCCACTGATGGATGTAGTGATTTTTTTTTCAGTTAGATTTTAGAACCCAAATCAAGCAAAAAAATAAATAGGCTTTCTATGGCCCACTGAGTGAGAGATGGCGCGCACAGGAGTCAGGATCAGGAGTGGCACACAAGCCCTGAGGACAGTATTAATCTCCCACTGATGGATGTAGTGTTTTTTTTTCAGGTAGATTTTAGAACCCAAATCAAGCAAAAAAATAAATAGGCTTTCTATGGCCCACAGAGTGAGAGATGGCGCTCACAGGAGTCAGGATCAGGAGTGGCACACAAGCCCTGAGGACAGTATTAATCTCCCACTGATGGATGTAGTGATTTTTTTTTCAGTTAGATTTTAGAACCCAAATCAAGCAAAAAAATAAATAGGCTTTCTATGGCCCACTGAGTGAGATATGGCGCGCACAGGAGTCAGGATCAGGAGTGGCACACAAGCCCTGAGGACAGTATTAATCTCCCACTGATGGATGTAGTGATTTTTTTTTCAGTTAGATTTTAGAACCCAAATCAAGCAAAAAAATAAATAGGCTTTCTATGGCCCACTGAGTGAGAGATGGCGCGCACAGGAGTCAGGATCAGGAGTGGCACACAAGCCCTGAGGACAGTATTAATCTCCCACTGATGGATGTAGTGTTTTTTTTCAGGTAGATTTTAGAACCCAAATCAAGCAAAAAAATAAATAGGCTTTCTATGGCCCACTGAGTGAGAGATGGCGCTCACAGGAGTCAGGATCAGGAGTGGCACACAAGCCCTGAGGACAATATTAATCTCCCACTGATTGATGTAGTGTTTTTTTTTCAGGTAGATTTTAGAACCCAAATCAAGCAAAAAAATAAATAGGCTTTCTATGGCCCACTGAGTGAGAGATGGCGCGCACAGGAGTCAGGATCAGGAGTGGCACACAAGCCCTGAGGACAATATTAATCTCCCACTGATTGATGAAGTGTTTTTTTTTTCAGGTAGATTTTAGAACCCAAATCAAGCAAAAAAATAAATAGGCTTTCTATGGCCCACTGAGTGAGAGATGGCGCGCACAGGAGTCAGGATCAGGAGTGGCACACAAGCCCTGAGGACAGTATTAATCTCCCACTGATGGATGTAGTGTTTTTTTTTCAGGTAGATTTTAGAACCCAAATCAAGCAAAAAAATAAATAGGCTTTCTATGGCCCACTGAGTGAGAGATGGCGCGCACAGGAGTCAGGATCAGGAGTGGCACACAAGCCCTGAGGACAGTATTAATCTCCCACTGATGGATGTAGTGATTTTTTTTTCAGTTAGATTTTAGAACCCAAATCAAGCAAAAAAATAAATAGGCTTTCTATGGCCCACTGAGTGAGAGATAGCACACACAGGAGTCAGGAGTGGCACACAAGCCCTGAGGACAGTATTAATCTCCCACTGATGGATGTAGTGTTTTTTTTTTTTCAGGTAGATTTTAGAACCCAAATCAAGCAAAAAAATAAATAGGCTTTATATGGCCCACTGAGTGAGAGATGGCGCGCACAGGAGTCAGGAGTCAGGAGTGGCACACAAGCCCTGAGGACAGTATTAATCTCCCACTGATGGATGTAGTGATTTTTTTTCAGGTAGATTTTAGAACCCAAATCAAGCAAAAAAATGAATAGGCTTTCTATGGCCCACTGAGTGAGAGATGGCGCTCACAGAAGTCAGGATCAGGAGTGGCACACAAGCCCTGAGGACAGTATTAATCTCCCACTGATGGATGTAGTGTTTTTTTTTTCAGGTAGATTTTAGAACCCAAATCAAGCAAAAAAATAAATAGGCTTTCTATGGCCCACTGAGTGAGATATGGCGCGCACAGGAGTCAGGATCAGGAGTGGCACACAAGCCCTGAGGACAGTATTAATCTCCCACTGATGGATGTAGTGTTTTTTTTTCAGGTAGATTTTAGAACCCAAATCAAGCAAAAAAATAAATAGGCTTTCTATGGCCCACAGAGTGAGAGATGGCGCTCACAGGAGTCAGGATCAGGAGTGGCACACAAGCCCTGAGGACAGTATTAATCTCCCACTGATGGATGTAGTGATTTTTTTTTCAGTTAGATTTTAGAACCCAAATCAAGCAAAAAAATAAATAGGCTTTCTATGGCCCACTGAGTGAGAGATGGCGCGCACAGGAGTCAGGATCAGGAGTGGCACACAAGCCCTGAGGACAGTATTAATCTCCCACTGATGGATGTAGTGATTTTTTTTTCAGTTAGATTTTAGAACCCAAATCAAGCAAAAAAATAAATAGGCTTTCTATGGCCCACTGAGTGAGAGATGGCACACACAGGAGTCAGGAGTGGCACACAAGCCCTGAGGACAGTATTAATCTCCCACTGATGGATGTAGTGTTTTTTTTTTCAGGTAGATTTTAGAACCCAAATCAAGCAAAAAAATAAATAGGCTTTCTATGGCCCACAGAGTGAGTGATGGCGCTCACAGGAGTCAGGATCAGGAGTGGCACACAAGCCCTGAGGACAGTATTAATCTCCCACTGATGGATGTAGTGATTTTTTTTTCAGTTAGATTTTAGAACCCAAATCAAGCAAAAAAATAAATAGGCTTTCTATGGCCCACTGAGTGAGAGATGGCGCGCACAGGAGTCAGGATCAGGAGTGGCACACAAGCCCTGAGGACAGTATTAATCTCCCACTGATGGATGTAGTGTTTTTTTTTTCAGGTAGATTTTAGAACCCAAATCAAGCAAAAAAATAAATAGGCTTTCTATGGCCCACAGAGTGAGTGATGGCGCTCACAGGAGTCAGGATCAGGAGTGGCACACAAGCCCTGAGGACAGTATTAATCTCCCACTGATGGATGTAGTGATTTTTTTTTCAGTTAGATTTTAGAACCCAAATCAAGCAAAAAAATAAATAGGCTTTCTATGGCCCACTGAGTGAGAGATGGCGCGCACAGGAGTCAGGATCAGGAGTGGCACACAAGCCCTGAGGACAGTATTAATCTCCCACTGATGGATGTAGTGTTTTTTTTTTCAGGTAGATTTTAGAACCCAAATCAAGCAAAAAAATAAATAGGCTTTCTATGGCCCACAGAGTGAGAGATGGCGCTCACAGGAGTCAGGATCAGGAGTGGCACACAAGCCCTGAGGACAGTATTAATCTCCCACTGATGGATGTAGTGATTTTTTTTTCAGTTAGATTTTAGAACCCAAATCAAGCAAAAAAATAAATAGGCTTTCTATGGCCCACTGAGTGAGAGATGGCGCGCACAGGAGTCAGGATCAGGAGTGGCACACAAGCCCTGAGGACAGTATTAATCTCCCACTGATGGATGTAGTGTTTTTTTTTCAGGTAGATTTTAGAACCCAAATCAAGCAAAAAAATAAATAGGCTTTCTATGGCCCACAGAGTGAGAGATGGCGCTCACAGGAGTCAGGATCAGGAGTGGCACACAAGCCCTGAGGACAGTATTAATCTCCCACTGATGGATGTAGTGATTTTTTTTTCAGTTAGATTTTAGAACCCAAATCAAGCAAAAAAATAAATAGGCTTTCTATGGCCCACTGAGTGAGATATGGCGCGCACAGGAGTCAGGATCAGGAGTGGCACACAAGCCCTGAGGACAGTATTAATCTCCCACTGATGGATGTAGTGATTTTTTTTTCAGTTAGATTTTAGAACCCAAATCAAGCAAAAAAATAAATAGGCTTTCTATGGCCCACTGAGTGAGAGATGGCGCGCACAGGAGTCAGGATCAGGAGTGGCACACAAGCCCTGAGGACAGTATTAATCTCCCACTGATGGATGTAGTGTTTTTTTTCAGGTAGATTTTAGAACCCAAATCAAGCAAAAAAATAAATAGGCTTTCTATGGCCCACTGAGTGAGAGATGGCGCTCACAGGAGTCAGGATCAGGAGTGGCACACAAGCCCTGAGGACAATATTAATCTCCCACTGATTGATGTAGTGTTTTTTTTTCAGGTAGATTTTAGAACCCAAATCAAGCAAAAAAATAAATAGGCTTTCTATGGCCCACTGAGTGAGAGATGGCGCGCACAGGAGTCAGGATCAGGAGTGGCACACAAGCCCTGAGGACAATATTAATCTCCCACTGATTGATGAAGTGTTTTTTTTTTCAGGTAGATTTTAGAACCCAAATCAAGCAAAAAAATAAATAGGCTTTCTATGGCCCACTGAGTGAGAGATGGCGCGCACAGGAGTCAGGATCAGGAGTGGCACACAAGCCCTGAGGACAGTATTAATCTCCCACTGATGGATGTAGTGTTTTTTTTTCAGGTAGATTTTAGAACCCAAATCAAGCAAAAAAATAAATAGGCTTTCTATGGCCCACTGAGTGAGAGATGGCGCGCACAGGAGTCAGGATCAGGAGTGGCACACAAGCCCTGAGGACAGTATTAATCTCCCACTGATGGATGTAGTGATTTTTTTTTCAGTTAGATTTTAGAACCCAAATCAAGCAAAAAAATAAATAGGCTTTCTATGGCCCACTGAGTGAGAGATAGCACACACAGGAGTCAGGAGTGGCACACAAGCCCTGAGGACAGTATTAATCTCCCACTGATGGATGTAGTGTTTTTTTTTTTCAGGTAGATTTTAGAACCCAAATCAAGCAAAAAAATAAATAGGCTTTATATGGCCCACTGAGTGAGAGATGGCGCGCACAGGAGTCAGGAGTCAGGAGTGGCACACAAGCCCTGAGGACAGTATTAATCTCCCACTGATGGATGTAGTGATTTTTTTTCAGGTAGATTTTAGAACCCAAATCAAGCAAAAAAATGAATAGGCTTTCTATGGCCCACTGAGTGAGAGATGGCGCTCACAGAAGTCAGGATCAGGAGTGGCACACAAGCCCTGAGGACAGTATTAATCTCCCACTGATGGATGTAGTGTTTTTTTTTTCAGGTAGATTTTAGAACCCAAATCAAGCAAAAAAATAAATAGGCTTTCTATGGCCCACTGAGTGAGATATGGCGCGCACAGGAGTCAGGATCAGGAGTGGCACACAAGCCCTGAGGACAGTATTAATCTCCCACTGATGGATGTAGTGTTTTTTTTTCAGGTAGATTTTAGAACCCAAATCAAGCAAAAAAATAAATAGGCTTTCTATGGCCCACAGAGTGAGAGATGGCGCTCACAGGAGTCAGGATCAGGAGTGGCACACAAGCCCTGAGGACAGTATTAATCTCCCACTGATGGATGTAGTGATTTTTTTTTCAGTTAGATTTTAGAACCCAAATCAAGCAAAAAAATAAATAGGCTTTCTATGGCCCACTGAGTGAGAGATGGCGCGCACAGGAGTCAGGATCAGGAGTGGCACACAAGCCCTGTGGACAGTATTAATCTCCCACTGATGGATGTAGTGATTTTTTTTTCAGTTAGATTTTAGAACCCAAATCAAGCAAAAAAATAAATAGGCTTTCTATGGCCCACTGAGTGAGAGATGGCACACACAGGAGTCAGGAGTGGCACACAAGCCCTGAGGACAGTATTAATCTCCCACTGATGGATGTAGTGTTTTTTTTTTCAGGTAGATTTTAGAACCCAAATCAAGCAAAAAAATAAATAGGCTTTCTATGGCCCACTGAGTGAGAGATGGCGCTCACAGGAGTCAGGATCAGGAGTGGCACACAAGCCCTGAGGACAATATTAATCTCCCACTGATGGATGTAGTGTTTTTTTTTCAGGTAGATTTTAGAACCCAAATCAAGCAAAAAAATAAATAGGCTTTCTATGGCCCACTGAGTGAGAGATGGCGCGCACAGGAGTCAGGATCAGGAGTGGCACACAAGCCCTGAGGACAGTATTAATCTCCCACTGATGGATGTAGTGTTTTTTTTTTCAGGTAGATTTTAGAACCCAAATCAAGCAAAAAAATAAATAGGCTTTCTATGGCCCACAGAGTGAGTGATGGCGCTCACAGGAGTCAGGATCAGGAGTGGCACACAAGCCCTGAGGACAGTATTAATCTCCCACTGATGGATGTAGTGATTTTTTTTTCAGTTAGATTTTAGAACCCAAATCAAGCAAAAAAATAAATAGGCTTTCTATGGCCCACTGAGTGAGAGATGGCGCGCACAGGAGTCAGGATCAGGAGTGGCACACAAGCCCTGAGGACAGTATTAATCTCCCACTGATGGATGTAGTGTTTTTTTTTTCAGGTAGATTTTAGAACCCAAATCAAGCAAAAAAATAAATAGGCTTTCTATGGCCCACAGAGTGAGAGATGGCGCTCACAGGAGTCAGGATCAGGAGTGGCACACAAGCCCTGAGGACAGTATTAATCTCCCACTGATGGATGTAGTGATTTTTTTTTCAGTTAGATTTTAGAACCCAAATCAAGCAAAAAAATAAATAGGCTTTCTATGGCCCACTGAGTGAGAGATGGCGCGCACAGGAGTCAGGATCAGGAGTGGCACACAAGCCCTGAGGACAGTATTAATCTCCCACTGATGGATGTAGTGTTTTTTTTTCAGGTAGATTTTAGAACCCAAATCAAGCAAAAAAATAAATAGGCTTTCTATGGCCCACAGAGTGAGAGATGGCGCTCACAGGAGTCAGGATCAGGAGTGGCACACAAGCCCTGAGGACAGTATTAATCTCCCACTGATGGATGTAGTGATTTTTTTTTCAGTTAGATTTTAGAACCCAAATCAAGCAAAAAAATAAATAGGCTTTCTATGGCCCACTGAGTGAGATATGGCGCGCACAGGAGTCAGGATCAGGAGTGGCACACAAGCCCTGAGGACAGTATTAATCTCCCACTGATGGATGTAGTGATTTTTTTTTCAGTTAGATTTTAGAACCCAAATCAAGCAAAAAAATAAATAGGCTTTCTATGGCCCACTGAGTGAGAGATGGCGCGCACAGGAGTCAGGATCAGGAGTGGCACACAAGCCCTGAGGACAGTATTAATCTCCCACTGATGGATGTAGTGTTTTTTTTCAGGTAGATTTTAGAACCCAAATCAAGCAAAAAAATAAATAGGCTTTCTATGGCCCACTGAGTGAGAGATGGCGCTCACAAGAGTCAGGATCAGGAGTGGCACACAAGCCCTGAGGACAATATTAATCTCCCACTGATTGATGTAGTGTTTTTTTTTCAGGTAGATTTTAGAACCCAAATCAAGCAAAAAAATAAATAGGCTTTCTATGGCCCACTGAGTGAGAGATGGCGCGCACAGGAGTCAGGATCAGGAGTGGCACACAAGCCCTGAGGACAATATTAATCTCCCACTGATTGATGTAGTGTTTTTTTTTCAGGTAGATTTTAGAACCCAAATCAAGCAAAAAAATAAATAGGCTTTCTATGGCCCACTGAGTGAGAGATGGCGCGCACAGGAGTCAGGATCAGGAGTGGCACACAAGCCCTGAGGACAATATTAATCTCCCACTGATTGATGAAGTGTTTTTTTTTCAGGTAGATTTTAGAACCCAAATCAAGCAAAAAAATAAATAGGCTTTCTATGGCCCACTGAGTGAGAGATGGCGCGCACAGGAGTCAGGATCAGGAGTGGCACACAAGCCCTGAGGACAGTATTAATCTCCCACTGATGGATGTAGTGTTTTTTTTTCAGGTAGATTTTAGAACCCAAATCAAGCAAAAAAATAAATAGGCTTTCTATGGCCCACTGAGTGAGAGATTGCGCGCACAGGAGTCAGGATCAGGAGTGGCACACAAGCCCTGAGGACAGTATTAATCTCCCACTGATGGATGTAGTGATTTTTTTTTCAGTTAGATTTTAGAACCCAAATCAAGCAAAAAAATAAATAGGCTTTCTATGGCCCACTGAGTGAGAGATAGCACACACAGGAGTCAGGAGTGGCACACAAGCCCTGAGGACAGTATTAATCTCCCACTGATGGATGTAGTGTTTTTTTTTTTTCAGGTAGATTTTAGAACCCAAATCAAGCAAAAAAATAAATAGGCTTTATATGGCCCACTGAATGAGAGATGGCGCGCACAGGAGTCAGGAGTCAGGAGTGGCACACAAGCCCTGAGGACAGTATTAATCTCCCACTGATGGATGTAGTGATTTTTTTTCAGGTAGATTTTAGAACCCAAATCAAGCAAAAAAATGAATAGGCTTTCTATGGCCCACTGAGTGAGAGATGGCGCTCACAGAAGTCAGGATCAGGAGTGGCACACAAGCCCTGAGGACAGTATTAATCTCCCACTGATGGATGTAGTGTTTTTTTTTTCAGGTAGATTTTAGAACCCAAATCAAGCAAAAAAATAAATAGGCTTTCTATGGCCCACTGAGTGAGATATGGCGCGCACAGGAGTCAGGATCAGGAGTGGCACACAAGCCCTGAGGACAGTATTAATCTCCCACTGATGGATGTAGTGTTTTTTTTTCAGGTAGATTTTAGAACCCAAATCAAGCAAAAAAATAAATAGGCTTTCTATGGCCCACAGAGTGAGAGATGGCGCTCACAGGAGTCAGGATCAGGAGTGGCACACAAGCCCTGAGGACAGTATTAATCTCCCACTGATGGATGTAGTGATTTTTTTTTCAGTTAGATTTTAGAACCCAAATCAAGCAAAAAAATAAATAGGCTTTCTATGGCCCACTGAGTGAGAGATGGCGCGCACAGGAGTCAGGATCAGGAGTGGCACACAAGCCCTGAGGACAGTATTAATCTCCCACTGATGGATGTAGTGATTTTTTTTTCAGTTAGATTTTAGAACCCAAATCAAGCAAAAAAATAAATAGGCTTTCTATGGCCCACTGAGTGAGAGATGGCACACACAGGAGTCAGGAGTGGCACACAAGCCCTGAGGACAGTATTAATCTCCCACTGATGGATGTAGTGTTTTTTTTTTCAGGTAGATTTTAGAACCCAAATCAAGCAAAAAAATAAATAGGCTTTCTATGGCCCACTGAGTGAGAGATGGCGCTCACAGGAGTCAGGATCAGGAGTGGCACACAAGCCCTGAGGACAATATTAATCTCCCACTGATGGATGTAGTGTTTTTTTTTCAGGTAGATTTTAGAACCCAAATCAAGCAAAAAAATAAATAGGCTTTCTATGGCCCACTGAGTGAGAGATGGCGCGCACAGGAGTCAGGATCAGGAGTGGCACACAAGCCCTGAGGACAGTATTAATCTCCCACTGATGGATGTAGTGTTTTTTTTTTCAGGTAGATTTTAGAACCCAAATCAAGCAAAAAAATAAATAGGCTTTCTATGGCCCACAGAGTGAGTGATGGCGCTCACAGGAGTCAGGATCAGGAGTGGCACACAAGCCCTGAGGACAGTATTAATCTCCCACTGATGGATGTAGTGATTTTTTTTTCAGTTAGATTTTAGAACCCAAATCAAGCAAAAAAATAAATAGGCTTTCTATGGCCCACTGAGTGAGAGATGGCGCGCACAGGAGTCAGGATCAGGAGTGGCACACAAGCCCTGAGGACAGTATTAATCTCCCACTGATGGATGTAGTGTTTTTTTTTTCAGGTAGATTTTAGAACCCAAATCAAGCAAAAAAATAAATAGGCTTTCTATGGCCCACAGAGTGAGAGATGGCGCTCACAGGAGTCAGGATCAGGAGTGGCACACAAGCCCTGAGGACAGTATTAATCTCCCACTGATGGATGTAGTGATTTTTTTTTCAGTTAGATTTTAGAACCCAAATCAAGCAAAAAAATAAATAGGCTTTCTATGGCCCACTGAGTGAGAGATGGCGCGCACAGGAGTCAGGATCAGGAGTGGCACACAAGCCCTGAGGACAGTATTAATCTCCCACTGATGGATGTAGTGTTTTTTTTTCAGGTAGATTTTAGAACCCAAATCAAGCAAAAAAATAAATAGGCTTTCTATGGCCCACAGAGTGAGAGATGGCGCTCACAGGAGTCAGGATCAGGAGTGGCACACAAGCCCTGAGGACAGTATTAATCTCCCACTGATGGATGTAGTGATTTTTTTTTCAGTTAGATTTTAGAACCCAAATCAAGCAAAAAAATAAATAGGCTTTCTATGGCCCACTGAGTGAGAGATGGCGCGCACAGGAGTCAGGATCAGGAGTGGCACACAAGCCCTGAGGACAGTATTAATCTCCCACTGATGGATGTAGTGTTTTTTTTTCAGGTAGATTTTAGAACCCAAATCAAGCAAAAAAATAAATAGGCTTTCTATGGCCCACAGAGTGAGAGATGGCGCTCACAGGAGTCAGGATCAGGAGTGGCACACAAGCCCTGAGGACAGTATTAATCTCCCACTGATGGATGTAGTGATTTTTTTTTCAGTTAGATTTTAGAACCCAAATCAAGCAAAAAAATAAATAGGCTTTCTATGGCCCACTGAGTGAGATATGGCACGCACAGGAGTCAGGATCAGGAGTGGCACACAAGCCCTGAGGACAGTATTAATCTCCCACTGATGGATGTAGTGATTTTTTTTTCAGTTAGATTTTAGAACCCAAATCAAGCAAAAAAATAAATAGGCTTTCTATGGCCCACTGAGTGAGAGATGGTGCGCACAGGAGTCAGGATCAGGAGTGGCACACAAGCCCTGAGGACAGTATTAATCTCCCACTGATGGATGTAGTGATTTTTTTTTCAGTTAGATTTTAGAACCCAAATCAAGCAAAAAAATAAATAGGCTTTCTATGGCCCACTGAGTGAGAGATGGCACACACAGGAGTCAGGAGTGGCACACAAGCCCTGAGGACAGTATTAATCTCCCACTGATGGATGTAGTGTTTTTTTTTTCAGGTAGATTTTAGAACCCAAATCAAGCAAAAAAATAAATAGGCTTTCTATGGCCCACTGAGTGAGAGATGGCGCTCACAGGAGTCAGGATCAGGAGTGGCACACAAGCCCTGAGGACAATATTAATCTCCCACTGATGGATGTAGTGTTTTTTTTTCAGGTAGATTTTAGAACCCAAATCAAGCAAAAAAATAAATAGGCTTTCTATGGCCCACTGAGTGAGAGATGGCGCGCACAGGAGTCAGGATCAGGAGTGGCACACAAGCCCTGAGGACAGTATTAATCTCCCACTGATGGATGTAGTGTTTTTTTTTTCAGGTAGATTTTAGAACCCAAATCAAGCAAAAAAATAAATAGGCTTTCTATGGCCCACAGAGTGAGTGATGGCGCTCACAGGAGTCAGGATCAGGAGTGGCACACAAGCCCTGAGGACAGTATTAATCTCCCACTGATGGATGTAGTGATTTTTTTTTCAGTTAGATTTTAGAACCCAAATCAAGCAAAAAAATAAATAGGCTTTCTATGGCCCACTGAGTGAGAGATGGCGCGCACAGGAGTCAGGATCAGGAGTGGCACACAAGCCCTGAGGACAGTATTAATCTCCCACTGATGGATGTAGTGTTTTTTTTTTCAGGTAGATTTTAGAACCCAAATCAAGCAAAAAAATAAATAGGCTTTCTATGGCCCACAGAGTGAGAGATGGCGCTCACAGGAGTCAGGATCAGGAGTGGCACACAAGCCCTGAGGACAGTATTAATCTCCCACTGATGGATGTAGTGATTTTTTTTTCAGTTAGATTTTAGAACCCAAATCAAGCAAAAAAATAAATAGGCTTTCTATGGCCCACTGAGTGAGAGATGGCGCGCACAGGAGTCAGGATCAGGAGTGGCACACAAGCCCTGAGGACAGTATTAATCTCCCACTGATGGATGTAGTGTTTTTTTTTCAGGTAGATTTTAGAACCCAAATCAAGCAAAAAAATAAATAGGCTTTCTATGGCCCACAGAGTGAGAGATGGCGCTCACAGGAGTCAGGATCAGGAGTGGCACACAAGCCCTGAGGACAGTATTAATCTCCCACTGATGGATGTAGTGATTTTTTTTTCAGTTAGATTTTAGAACCCAAATCAAGCAAAAAAATAAATAGGCTTTCTATGGCCCACTGAGTGAGATATGGCGCGCACAGGAGTCAGGATCAGGAGTGGCACACAAGCCCTGAGGACAGTATTAATCTCCCACTGATGGATGTAGTGATTTTTTTTTCAGTTAGATTTTAGAACCCAAATCAAGCAAAAAAATAAATAGGCTTTCTATGGCCCACTGAGTGAGAGATGGCGCGCACAGGAGTCAGGATCAGGAGTGGCACACAAGCCCTGAGGACAGTATTAATCTCCCACTGATGGATGTAGTGTTTTTTTTTCAGGTAGATTTTAGAACCCAAATCAAGCAAAAAAATAAATAGGCTTTCTATGGCCCACAGAGTGAGAGATGGCGCTCACAGGAGTCAGGATCAGGAGTGGCACACAAGCCCTGAGGACAGTATTAATCTCCCACTGATGGATGTAGTGATTTTTTTTTCAGTTAGATTTTAGAACCCAAATCAAGCAAAAAAATAAATAGGCTTTCTATGGCCCACTGAGTGAGATATGGCACGCACAGGAGTCAGGATCAGGAGTGGCACACAAGCCCTGAGGACAGTATTAATCTCCCACTGATGGATGTAGTGATTTTTTTTTCAGTTAGATTTTAGAACCCAAATCAAGCAAAAAAATAAATAGGCTTTCTATGGCCCACTGAGTGAGAGATGGCGCGCACAGGAGTCAGGATCAGGAGTGGCACACAAGCCCTGAGGACAGTATTAATCTCCCACTGATGGATGTAGTATTTTTTTTCAGGTAGATTTTAGAACCCAAATCAAGCAAAAAAATAAATAGGCTTTCTATGGCCCACTGAGTGAGAGATGGCGCTCACAGGAGTCAGGATCAGGAGTGGCACACAAGCCCTGAGGACAATATTAATCTCCCACTGATTGATGTAGTGTTTTTTTTTCAGGTAGATTTTAGAACCCAAATCAAGCAAAAAAATAAATAGGCTTTCTATGGCCCACTGAGTGAGAGATGGCGCGCACAGGAGTCAGGATCAGGAGTGGCACACAAGCCCTGAGGACAATATTAATCTCCCACTGATTGATGTAGTGTTTTTTTTTTCAGGTAGATTTTAGAACCCAAATCAAGCAAAAAAATAAATAGGCTTTCTATGGCCCACTGAGTGAGAGATGGCGCGCACAGGAGTCAGGATCAGGAGTGGCACACAAGCCCTGAGGACAGTATTAATCTCCCACTGATGGATGTAGTGTTTTTTTTTTCAGGTAGATTTTAGAACCCAAATCAAGCAAAAAAATAAATAGGCTTTCTATGGCCCACTGAGTGAGAGATGGCGCGCACAGGAGTCAGGATCAGGAGTGGCACACAAGCCCTGAGGACAGTATTAATCTCCCACTGATGGATGTAGTGATTTTTTTTTCAGTTAGATTTTAGAACCCAAATCAAGCAAAAAAATAAATAGGCTTTCTATGGCCCACTGAGTGAGAGATAGCACACACAGGAGTCAGGAGTGGCACACAAGCCCTGAGGACAGTATTAATCTCCCACTGATGGATGTAGTGTTTTTTTTTTTCAGGTAGATTTTAGAACCCAAATCAAGCAAAAAAATAAATAGGCTTTATATGGCCCACTGAGTGAGAGATGGCGCGCACAGGAGTCAGGAGTCAGGAGTGGCACACAAGCCCTGAGGACAGTATTAATCTCCCACTGATGGATGTAGTGATTTTTTTTCAGGTAGATTTTAGAACCCAAATCAAGCAAAAAAATGAATAGGCTTTCTATGGCCCACTGAGTGAGAGATGGCGCTCACAGAAGTCAGGATCAGGAGTGGCACACAAGCCCTGAGGACAGTATTAATCTCCCACTGATGGATGTAGTGTTTTTTTTTTCAGGTAGATTTTAGAACCCAAATCAAGCAAAAAAATAAATAGGCTTTCTATGGCCCACTGAGTGAGATATGGCGCGCACAGGAGTCAGGATCAGGAGTGGCACACAAGCCCTGAGGACAGTATTAATCTCCCACTGATGGATGTAGTGTTTTTTTTTCAGGTAGATTTTAGAACCCAAATCAAGCAAAAAAATAAATAGGCTTTCTATGGCCCACAGAGTGAGAGATGGCGCTCACAGGAGTCAGGATCAGGAGTGGCACACAAGCCCTGAGGACAGTATTAATCTCCCACTGATGGATGTAGTGATTTTTTTTTCAGTTAGATTTTAGAACCCAAATCAAGCAAAAAAATAAATAGGCTTTCTATGGCCCACTGAGTGAGAGATGGCGCGCACAGGAGTCAGGATCAGGAGTGGCACACAAGCCCTGAGGACAGTATTAATCTCCCACTGATGGATGTAGTGATTTTTTTTTCAGTTAGATTTTAGAACCCAAATCAAGCAAAAAAATAAATAGGCTTTCTATGGCCCACTGAGTGAGAGATGGCACACACAGGAGTCAGGAGTGGCACACAAGCCCTGAGGACAGTATTAATCTCCCACTGATGGATGTAGTGTTTTTTTTTTCAGGTAGATTTTAGAACCCAAATCAAGCAAAAAAATAAATAGGCTTTCTATGGCCCACTGAGTGAGAGATGGCGCTCACAGGAGTCAGGATCAGGAGTGGCACACAAGCCCTGAGGACAATATTAATCTCCCACTGATGGATGTAGTGTTTTTTTTTCAGGTAGATTTTAGAACCCAAATCAAGCAAAAAAATAAATAGGCTTTCTATGGCCCACTGAGTGAGAGATGGCGCGCACAGGAGTCAGGATCAGGAGTGGCACACAAGCCCTGAGGACAGTATTAATCTCCCACTGATGGATGTAGTGTTTTTTTTTTCAGGTAGATTTTAGAACCCAAATCAAGCAAAAAAATAAATAGGCTTTCTATGGCCCACAGAGTGAGTGATGGCGCTCACAGGAGTCAGGATCAGGAGTGGCACACAAGCCCTGAGGACAGTATTAATCTCCCACTGATGGATGTAGTGATTTTTTTTTCAGTTAGATTTTAGAACCCAAATCAAGCAAAAAAATAAATAGGCTTTCTATGGCCCACTGAGTGAGAGATGGCGCGCACAGGAGTCAGGATCAGGAGTGGCACACAAGCCCTGAGGACAGTATTAATCTCCCACTGATGGATGTAGTGTTTTTTTTTTCAGGTAGATTTTAGAACCCAAATCAAGCAAAAAAATAAATAGGCTTTCTATGGCCCACAGAGTGAGAGATGGCGCTCACAGGAGTCAGGATCAGGAGTGGCACACAAGCCCTGAGGACAGTATTAATCTCCCACTGATGGATGTAGTGATTTTTTTTTCAGTTAGATTTTAGAACCCAAATCAAGCAAAAAAATAAATAGGCTTTCTATGGCCCACTGAGTGAGAGATGGCGCGCACAGGAGTCAGGATCAGGAGTGGCACACAAGCCCTGAGGACAGTATTAATCTCCCACTGATGGATGTAGTGTTTTTTTTTCAGGTAGATTTTAGAACCCAAATCAAGCAAAAAAATAAATAGGCTTTCTATGGCCCACAGAGTGAGAGATGGCGCTCACAGGAGTCAGGATCAGGAGTGGCACACAAGCCCTGAGGACAGTATTAATCTCCCACTGATGGATGTAGTGATTTTTTTTTCAGTTAGATTTTAGAACCCAAATCAAGCAAAAAAATAAATAGGCTTTCTATGGCCCACTGAGTGAGATATGGCGCGCACAGGAGTCAGGATCAGGAGTGGCACACAAGCCCTGAGGACAGTATTAATCTCCCACTGATGGATGTAGTGATTTTTTTTTCAGTTAGATTTTAGAACCCAAATCAAGCAAAAAAATAAATAGGCTTTCTATGGCCCACTGAGTGAGAGATGGCGCGCACAGGAGTCAGGATCAGGAGTGGCACACAAGCCCTGAGGACAGTATTAATCTCCCACTGATGGATGTAGTGTTTTTTTTTCAGGTAGATTTTAGAACCCAAATCAAGCAAAAAAATAAATAGGCTTTCTATGGCCCACAGAGTGAGAGATGGCGCTCACAGGAGTCAGGATCAGGAGTGGCACACAAGCCCTGAGGACAGTATTAATCTCCCACTGATGGATGTAGTGATTTTTTTTTCAGTTAGATTTTAGAACCCAAATCAAGCAAAAAAATAAATAGGCTTTCTATGGCCCACTGAGTGAGATATGGCACGCACAGGAGTCAGGATCAGGAGTGGCACACAAGCCCTGAGGACAGTATTAATCTCCCACTGATGGATGTAGTGATTTTTTTTTCAGTTAGATTTTAGAACCCAAATCAAGCAAAAAAATAAATAGGCTTTCTATGGCCCACTGAGTGAGAGATGGCGCGCACAGGAGTCAGGATCAGGAGTGGCACACAAGCCCTGAGGACAGTATTAATCTCCCACTGATGGATGTAGTGTTTTTTTTTCAGGTAGATTTTAGAACCCAAATCAAGCAAAAAAATAAATAGGCTTTCTATGGCCCACAGAGTGAGAGATGGCGCTCACAGGAGTCAGGATCAGGAGTGGCACCCAAGCCCTGAGGACAGTATTAATCTCCCACTGATGGATGTAGTGATTTTTTTTTCAGTTAGATTTTAGAACCCAAATCAAGCAAAAAAATAAATAGGCTTTCTATGGCCCACTGAGTGAGAGATGGCGCGCACAGGAGTCAGGATCAGGAGTGGCACACAAGCCCTGAGGACAGTATTAATCTCCCACTGATGGATGTAGTGTTTTTTTTTCAGGTAGATTTTAGAACCCAAATCAAGCAAAAAAATAAATAGGCTTTCTATGGCCCACAGAGTGAGAGATGGCGCTCACAGGAGTCAGGATCAGGAGTGGCACACAAGCCCTGAGGACAGTATTAATCTCCCACTGATGGATGTAGTGATTTTTTTTTCAGTTAGATTTTAGAACCCAAATCAAGCAAAAAAATAAATAGGCTTTCTATGGCCCACTGAGTGAGAGATGGCGCGCACAGGAGTCAGGATCAGGAGTGGCACACAAGCCCTGAGGACAGTATTAATCTCCCACTGATGGATGTAGTGTTTTTTTTTCAGGTAGATTTTAGAACCCAAATCAAGCAAAAAAATAAATAGGCTTTCTATGGCCCACAGAGTGAGAGATGGCGCTCACAGGAGTCAGGATCAGGAGTGGCACACAAGCCCTGAGGACAGTATTAATCTCCCACTGATGGATGTAGTGATTTTTTTTCAGTTAGATTTTAGAACCCAAATCAAGCAAAAAAATAAATAGGCTTTCTATGGCCCACTGAGTGAGAGATGGCGCGCACAGGAGTCAGGATCAGGAGTGGCACACAAGCCCTGAGGACAGTATTAATCTCCCACTGATGGATGTAGTGTTTTTTTTTTCAGGTAGATTTTAGAACCCAAATCAAGCAAAAAAATAAATAGGCTTTCTATGGCCCACAGAGTGAGAGATGGCGCTCACAGGAGTCAGGATCAGGAGTGGCACACAAGCCCTGAGGACAGTATTAATCTCCCACTGATGGATGTAGTGATTTTTTTTTCAGTTAGATTTTAGAACCCAAATCAAGCAAAAAAATAAATAGGCTTTCTATGGCCCACTGAGTGAGAGATGGCGCGCACAGGAGTCAGGATCAGGAGTGGCACACAAGCCCTGAGGACAGTATTAATCTCCCACTGATGGATGTAGTGATTTTTTTTTCAGTTAGATTTTAGAACCCAAATCAAGCAAAAAAATAAATAGGCTTTCTATGGCCCACTGAGTGAGAGATGGCACACACAGGAGTCAGGAGTGGCACACAAGCCCTGAGGACAGTATTAATCTCCCACTGATGGATGTAGTGTTTTTTTTTTCAGGTAGATTTTAGAACCCAAATCAAGCAAAAAAATAAATAGGCTTTCTATGGCCCACTGAGTGAGAGATGGCGCTCACAGGAGTCAGGATCAGGAGTGGCACACAAGCCCTGAGGACAATATTAATCTCCCACTGATGGATGTAGTGTTTTTTTTTCAGGTAGATTTTAGAACCCAAATCAAGCAAAAAAATAAATAGGCTTTCTATGGCCCACTGAGTGAGAGATGGCGCGCACAGGAGTCAGGATCAGGAGTGGCACACAAGCCCTGAGGACAGTATTAATCTCCCACTGATGGATGTAGTGTTTTTTTTTTCAGGTAGATTTTAGAACCCAAATCAAGCAAAAAAATAAATAGGCTTTCTATGGCCCACAGAGTGAGTGATGGCGCTCACAGGAGTCAGGATCAGGAGTGGCACACAAGCCCTGAGGACAGTATTAATCTCCCACTGATGGATGTAGTGATTTTTTTTTCAGTTAGATTTTAGAACCCAAATCAAGCAAAAAAATAAATAGGCTTTCTATGGCCCACTGAGTGAGAGATGGCGCGCACAGGAGTCAGGATCAGGAGTGGCACACAAGCCCTGAGGACAGTATTAATCTCCCACTGATGGATGTAGTGTTTTTTTTTTCAGGTAGATTTTAGAACCCAAATCAAGCAAAAAAATAAATAGGCTTTCTATGGCCCACAGAGTGAGAGATGGCGCTCACAGGAGTCAGGATCAGGAGTGGCACACAAGCCCTGAGGACAGTATTAATCTCCCACTGATGGATGTAGTGATTTTTTTTTCAGTTAGATTTTAGAACCCAAATCAAGCAAAAAAATAAATAGGCTTTCTATGGCCCACTGAGTGAGAGATGGCGCGCACAGGAGTCAGGATCAGGAGTGGCACACAAGCCCTGAGGACAGTATTAATCTCCCACTGATGGATGTAGTGTTTTTTTTTCAGGTAGATTTTAGAACCCAAATCAAGCAAAAAAATAAATAGGCTTTCTATGGCCCACAGAGTGAGAGATGGCGCTCACAGGAGTCAGGATCAGGAGTGGCACACAAGCCCTGAGGACAGTATTAATCTCCCACTGATGGATGTAGTGATTTTTTTTTCAGTTAGATTTTAGAACCCAAATCAAGCAAAAAAATAAATAGGCTTTCTATGGCCCACTGAGTGAGATATGGCGCGCACAGGAGTCAGGATCAGGAGTGGCACACAAGCCCTGAGGACAGTATTAATCTCCCACTGATGGATGTAGTGATTTTTTTTTCAGTTAGATTTTAGAACCCAAATCAAGCAAAAAAATAAATAGGCTTTCTATGGCCCACTGAGTGAGAGATGGCGCGCACAGGAGTCAGGATCAGGAGTGGCACACAAGCCCTGAGGACAGTATTAATCTCCCACTGATGGATGTAGTGTTTTTTTTTCAGGTAGATTTTAGAACCCAAATCAAGCAAAAAAATAAATAGGCTTTCTATGGCCCACAGAGTGAGAGATGGCGCTCACAGGAGTCAGGATCAGGAGTGGCACACAAGCCCTGAGGACAGTATTAATCTCCCACTGATGGATGTAGTGTTTTTTTTTTCAGGTAGATTTTAGAACCCAAATCAAGCAAAAAAATAAATAGGCTTTCTATGGCCCACAGAGTGAGTGATGGCGCTCACAGGAGTCAGGATCAGGAGTGGCACACAAGCCCTGAGGGCAGTATTAATCTCCCACTGATGGATGTAGTGATTTTTTTTTCAGTTAGATTTTAGAACCCAAATCAAGCAAAAAAATAAATAGGCTTTCTATGGCCCACTGAGTGAGAGATGGCGCGCACAGGAGTCAGGATCAGGAGTGGCACACAAGCCCTGAGGACAGTATTAATCTCCCACTGATGGATGTAGTGTTTTTTTTTTCAGGTAGATTTTAGAACCCAAATCAAGCAAAAAAATAAATAGGCTTTCTATGGCCCACAGAGTGAGAGATGGCGCTCACAGGAGTCAGGATCAGGAGTGGCACACAAGCCCTGAGGACAGTATTAATCTCCCACTGATGGATGTAGTGATTTTTTTTTCAGTTAGATTTTAGAACCCAAATCAAGCAAAAAAATAAATAGGCTTTCTATGGCCCACTGAGTGAGAGATGGCGCGCACAGGAGTCAGGATCAGGAGTGGCACACAAGCCCTGAGGACAGTATTAATCTCCCACTGATGGATGTAGTGTTTTTTTTTCAGGTAGATTTTAGAACCCAAATCAAGCAAAAAAATAAATAGGCTTTCTATGGCCCACAGAGTGAGAGATGGCGCTCACAGGAGTCAGGATCAGGAGTGGCACACAAGCCCTGAGGACAGTATTAATCTCCCACTGATGGATGTAGTGATTTTTTTTTCAGTTAGATTTTAGAACCCAAATCAAGCAAAAAAATAAATAGGCTTTCTATGGCCCACTGAGTGAGAGATGGCGCGCACAGGAGTCAGGATCAGGAGTGGCACACAAGCCCTGAGGACAGTATTAATCTCCCACTGATGGATGTAGTGATTTTTTTTTCAGTTAGATTTTAGAACCCAAATCAAGCAAAAAAATAAATAGGCTTTCTATGGCCCACTGAGTGAGAGATGGCGCGCACAGGAGTCAGGATCAGGAGTGGCACACAAGCCCTGAGGACAGTATTAATCTCCCACTGATGGATGTAGTGTTTTTTTTTTCAGGTAGATTTTAGAACCCAAATCAAGCAAAAAAATAAATAGGCTTTCTATGGCCCACAGAGTGAGAGATGGCGCTCACAGGAGTCAGGATCAGGAGTGGCACACAAGCCCTGAGGACAGTATTAATCTCCCACTGATGGATGTAGCGATTTTTTTTTCAGTTAGATTTTAGAACCCAAATCAAGCAAAAAAATAAATAGGCTTTCTATGGCCCACTGAGTGAGAGATGGCGCGCACAGGAGTCAGGATCAGGAGTGGCACACAAGCCCTGAGGACAGTATTAATCTCCCACTGATGGATGTAGTGTTTTTTTTTCAGGTAGATTTTAGAACCCAAATCAAGCAAAAAAATAAATAGGCTTTCTATGGCCCACAGAGTGAGAGATGGCGCTCACAGGAGTCAGGATCAGGAATGGCACACAAGCCCTGAGGACAGTATTAATCTCCCACTGATGGATGTAGTGATTTTTTTTTCAGTTAGATTTTAGAACCCAAATCAAGCAAAAAAATAAATAGGCTTTCTATGGCCCACTGAGTGAGATATGGCGCGCACAGGAGTCAGGATCAGGAGTGGCACACAAGCCCTGAGGACAGTATTAATCTCCCACTGATGGATGTAGTGATTTTTTTTTCAGTTAGATTTTAGAACCCAAATCAAGCAAAAAAATAAATAGGCTTTCTATGGCCCACTGAGTGAGAGATGGCGCGCACAGGAGTCAGGATCAGGAGTGGCACACAAGCCCTGAGGACAGTATTAATCTCCCACTGATGGATGTAGTGTTTTTTTTTCAGGTAGATTTTAGAACCCAAATCAAGCAAAAAAATAAATAGGCTTTCTATGGCCCACAGAGTGAGAGATGGCGCTCACAGGAGTCAGGATCAGGAGTGGCACCCAAGCCCTGAGGACAGTATTAATCTCCCACTGATGGATGTAGTGATTTTTTTTTCAGTTAGATTTTAGAACCCAAATCAAGCAAAAAAATAAATAGGCTTTCTATGGCCCACTGAGTGAGAGATGGCACGCACAGGAGTCAGGATCAGGAGTGGCACACAAGCCCTGAGGACAGTATTAATCTCCCACTGATGGATGTAGTGTTTTTTTTTCAGGTAGATTTTAGAACCCAAATCAAGCAAAAAAATAAATAGGCTTTCTATGGCCCACAGAGTGAGAGATGGCGCTCACAGGAGTCAGGATCAGGAGTGGCACACAAGCCCTGAGGACAGTATTAATCTCCCACTGATGGATGTAGTGATTTTTTTTTCAGTTAGATTTTAGAACCCAAATCAAGCAAAAAAATAAATAGGCTTTCTATGGCCCACTGAGTGAGAGATGGCGCGCACAGGAGTCAGGATCAGGAGTGGCACACAAGCCCTGAGGACAGTATTAATCTCCCACTGATGGATGTAATGTTTTTTTTTCAGGTAGATTTTAGAACCCAAATCAAGCAAAAAAATAAATAGGCTTTCTATGGCCCACAGAGTGAGAGATGGCGCTCACAGGAGTCAGGATCAGGAGTGGCACACAAGCCCTGAGGACAGTATTAATCTCCCACTGATGGATGTAGTGATTTTTTTTCAGTTAGATTTTAGAACCCAAATCAAGCAAAAAAATAAATAGGCTTTCTATGGCCCACTGAGTGAGAGATGGCGCGCACAGGAGTCAGGATCAGGAGTGGCACACAAGCCCTGAGGACAGTATTAATCTCCCACTTATGGATGTAGTGATTTTTTTTTCAGTTAGATTTTAGAACCCAAATCAAGCAAAAAAATAAATAGACTTTCTATGGCCCACTGAGTGAGAGATGGCACACACAGGAGTCAGGAGTGGCACACAAGCCCTGAGGACAGTATTAATCTCCCACTGATGGATGTAGTGTTTTTTTTTTCAGGTAGATTTTAGAACCCAAATCAAGCAAAAAAATAAATAGGCTTTCTATGGCCCACTGAGTGAGAGATGGCGCTCACAGGAGTCAGGATCAGGAGTGGCACACAAGCCCTGAGGGCAATATTAATCTCCCACTGATGGATGTAGTGTTTTTTTCTTCAGGTAGATTTTAGAACCCAAATCAAGCAAAAAAATAAATAGGCTTTCTATGGCCCACTGAGTGAGAGATGGCGCGCACAGGAGTCAGGATCAGGAGTGGCACACAAGCCCTGAGGACAGTATTAATCTCCCACTGATGGATGTAGTGTTTTTTTTTCAAGTAGATTTTAGAACCCAAATCAAGCAAAAAAATAAATAGGCTTTCTATGGCCCACAGAGTGAGAGATGGCGCTCACAGGAGTCAGGATCAGGAGTGGCACACAAGCCCTGAGGACAGTATTAATCTCCCACTGATGGATGTAGTGATTTTTTTTTCAGTTAGATTTTAGAATCCAAATCAAGCAAAAAAATAAATAGGCTTTCTATGGCCCACTGAGAGAGATGGCGCGCACAGGAGTCAGGATCAGGAGTGGCACACAAGTCCTGAGGACAGTATTAATCTCCCACTGATGGATGTAGTGTTTTTTTTTCAGGTAGATTTTAGAACCCAAATCAAGCAAAAAAATAAATAGGCTTTCTATGGCCCACTGAGTGAGAGATGGCGCGCACAGGAGTCAGGATCAGGAGTGGCACACAAGCCCTGAGGACAGTATTAATCTCCCACTGATGGATGTACTGTTTTTTTTTTTCAGGTAGATTTTAGAACCCAAATCAAGCAAAAAAATAAATAGGCTTTCTATGGCCCACTGAGTGAGAGATGGCGCTCACAGGAGTCAGGATCAGGAGTGGCACACAAGCCCTGAGGACAATATTAATCTCCCACTGATGGATGTAGTGTTTTTTTTCAGGTAGATTTTAGAACCCAAATCAAGCAAAAAAATAAATAGGCTTTCTATGGCCCACTGAGTGAGAGATGGCGCGCACAGGAGTCAGGATCAGGAGTGGCACACAAGCCCTGAGGACAGTATTAATCTCCCACTGATGGATGTAGTGTTTTTTTTCAGGTAGATTTTAGAACCCAAATCAAGCAAAAAAATAAATAGGCTTTCTATGGCCCACTGAGTGAGAGATGGCGCTCACAGGAGTCAGGATCAGGAGTGGCACACAAGCCCTGAGGACAATATTAATCTCCCACTGATTGATGTAGTGTTTTTTTTTCAGGTAGATTTTAGAACCCAAATCAAGCAAAAAAATAAATAGGCTTTCTATGGCCCACTGAGTGAGAGATGGCGCGCACAGGAGTCAGGATCAGGAGTGGCACACAAGCCCTGAGGACAATATTAATCTCCCACTGATTGATGAAGTGTTTTTTTTTTCAGGTAGATTTTAGAACCCAAATCAAGCAAAAAAATAAATAGGCTTTCTATGGCCCACTGAGTGAGAGATGGCGCGCACAGGAGTCAGGATCAGGAGTGGCACACAAGCCCTGAGGACAGTATTAATCTCCCACTGATGGATGTAGTGTTTTTTTTTCAGGTAGATTTTAGAACCCAAATCAAGCAAAAAAATAAATAGGCTTTCTATGGCCCACTGAGTGAGAGATGGCGCGCACAGGAGTCAGGATCAGGAGTGGCACACAAGCCCTGAGGACAGTATTAATCTCCCACTGATGGATGTAGTGATTTTTTTTTCAGTTAGATTTTAGAACCCAAATCAAGCAAAAAAATAAATAGGCTTTCTATGGCCCACTGAGTGAGAGATAGCACACACAGGAGTCAGGAGTGGCACATAAGCCCTGAGGACAGTATTAATCTCCCACTGATGGATGTAGTGTTTTTTTTTTTTCAGGTAGATTTTAGAACCCAAATCAAGCAAAAAAATAAATAGGCTTTATATGGCCCACTGAGTGAGAGATGGCGCGCACAGGAGTCAGGAGTCAGGAGTGGCACACAAGCCCTGAGGACAGTATTAATCTCCCACTGATGGATGTAGTGATTTTTTTTCAGGTAGATTTTAGAACCCAAATCAAGCAAAAAAATGAATAGGCTTTCTATGGCCCACTGAGTGAGAGATGGCGCTCACAGAAGTCAGGATCAGGAGTGGCACACAAGCCCTGAGGACAGTATTAATCTCCCACTGATGGATGTAGTGTTTTTTTTTTCAGGTAGATTTTAGAACCCAAATCAAGCAAAAAAATAAATAGGCTTTCTATGGCCCACTGAGTGAGATATGGCGCGCACAGGAGTCAGGATCAGGAGTGGCACACAAGCCCTGAGGACAGTATTAATCTCCCACTGATGGATGTAGTGTTTTTTTTTCAGGTAGATTTTAGAACCCAAATCAAGCAAAAAAATAAATAGGCTTTCTATGGCCCACAGAGTGAGAGATGGCGCTCACAGGAGTCAGGATCAGGAGTGGCACACAAGCCCTGAGGACAGTATTAATCTCCCACTGATGGATGTAGTGATTTTTTTTTCAGTTAGATTTTAGAACCCAAATCAAGCAAAAAAATAAATAGGCTTTCTATGGCCCACTGAGTGAGAGATGGCGCGCACAGGAGTCAGGATCAGGAGTGGCACACAAGCCCTGAGGACAGTATTAATCTCCCACTGATGGATGTAGTGATTTTTTTTTCAGTTAGATTTTAGAACCCAAATCAAGCAAAAAAATAAATAGGCTTTCTATGGCCCACTGAGTGAGAGATGGCACACACAGGAGTCAGGAGTGGCACACAAGCCCTGAGGACAGTATTAATCTCCCACTGATGGATGTAGTGTTTTTTTTTTCAGGTAGATTTTAGAACCCAAATCAAGCAAAAAAATAAATAGGCTTTCTATGGCCCACTGAGTGAGAGATGGCGCTCACAGGAGTCAGGATCAGGAGTGGCACACAAGCCCTGAGGACAATATTAATCTCCCACTGATGGATGTAGTGTTTTTTTTTCAGGTAGATTTTAGAACCCAAATCAAGCAAAAAAATAAATAGGCTTTCTATGGCCCACTGAGTGAGAGATGGCGCGCACAGGAGTCAGGATCAGGAGTGGCACACAAGCCCTGAGGACAGTATTAACCCCTTCCCGACATTTGACGTACTATCCCGTCGAGGTGGGGTGGGCCCGTATGACCGCCGACGGGATAGTACGTCATCACCGATCAGCGGCGCTCACGGGGGGAGCGCGGCCGATCGCGGCCGGGTGTCAGCTGCATATCGCAGCTGACATCCGGCACTATGTGCCAGGAGCGGTCACGGACCGCCCCCGGCACATTAACCCCCGGCACACCGCGATCAAACATGATCGCAGTGTACCGGCGGTATAGGGAAGCATCGCGCAGGGAGGGGGCTCCCTGCGGGCTTCCCTGAGACCCCCGGAGCAACGCGATGTGATCGCGTTGCTGCGAGGGTCTCCTACCTCCTTCCTGGCTGCAGGTCCCGGATCCAAGATGGCCGCGGCATCCGGGTCCTGCAGGGAAGGAGGTGGCTTACCGAGTGTCTGCTCAGAGCAGACACTTGGTAAGCCTGCAGCCCTGCACAGCAGATCGTCGATCTGGCAGAGTGCTGTGCACACTGCCAGATCAATGATCTGTGATGTCCCCCCCTGGGACAAAGTAAAAAAGTAAAAAAAAAATTTTTCCACATGTGTAAAAAAAAAAAAAAAAAAAATCCTAAATAAATAATAAAAAAAAAATATATATTATTCCCATAAATACATTTCTTTATCTAAATAAAAAAAACAAAACAATAAAAGTACACATATTTAGTATCGCCGCGTCCGTAACGACCCAACCTATAAAACTGCCCCACTAGTTAACCCCTTCAGTAAACACCGTAAGAAAAAAAAAAAAAAAACGAGGCAAAAAACAACGCTTTATTACCATACCGCCGAACAAAAAGTGGAATAACACGCGATCAAAAAGACTGATATAAATATCCATGGTACCGCTGAAAACGTCATCTTGTCCCGCAAAAAACAAGCCGCCATACAACATTATCAGCAAAAAAATAAAAAAGTTATAGTCCTGAGAATAAAGCGATACGAAAATAATTATTTTTTCTATATTTTAGTTTTTATCGTATAAAAGCGCCAAAACATAAAAAAATGATATAAATGAGATATCGCTGTAATCGTACTGACCCGAAGAATAAAACTGCTTTATCAATTTTACCAAACGCGGAACGGTATAAACGCCTCCCCCAAAAGAAATTCATGAATAGCTGGTTTTTGGTCATTCTGCCTCACAAAAATCGGAATAAAAAGCGATCAAAAACGGTCACGTGTCCGAAAATGTTACCAATAAAAACGTCAACTCGTCCCGCAAAAAACAAGACCTCACATGACTCTGTGGAGCAAAATGTGGAAAAATTATAGGTCTCAAAATGTGGAGACGCAAAAACTTTTTTGCTATAAAAAGCGTCGCTGGTTTCACACTTGCGTTTTTGTCTGCAGCGTTTTTTGCACAAAAAAACGCATGCGTTTCTTCCCTATATTTAACATTGAAAACGCATGCGGTTTTTTTGTACGCGTTTGGTCGCGTTTTCAAACGCATGCGTTTTTTTTCTGCATGCGTTCATTTTCAGAAATACAACCTGCAGTATTTTCTTGCGTTTTTAAGCACATGCGTTTGTTTGCGTTAAAAACGCATGCATTTAAACACACTGAAAAGCCACCCACCACCATCAAGGTGATAAAGGGATCCAAACCCTAACCCTAACTCTACCCCTAACCTCACCCCTAACCGTTTAATGAACATTTTCTGACAGTCATAGTGCCACGTATTTCAGTGCCACGTATTTCAGTGCCACGTATTTCAGTGCCACGTGTTTCAGTGCCACGTATTTCAGTGCCACGTATCACATATTTCAGTGCCACGTATCACGTATTTCAGTGCCACGTATCACGTATTTCAGTGCCACATATTTTAGTACCACGTATTTCAGTGCCACGTATTTCAGTGCCACGTATTTCAGTGCCACGTATTTCAGTGCCACGTATTTCAGTGCCACGTATTTCAGTGCCACGTATTTCAGTGCCACGTATTTCAGTGCCACGTATTTCAGTGCCACGTGTTTCAGTGCCACGTATTTCAGTGCCACGTATCACATATTTCAGTGCCACGTATCACGTATTTCAGTGCCACGTATCACGTATTTCAGTGCCACATATTTTAGTACCACGTATTTCAGTGCCACGTATTTCAGTGCCACGTATTTCAGTGCCACGTATTTCAGTGCCACGTATTTCAGTGCCACGTATTTCAGTGCCACGTATTTCAGTGCCACGTATTTCAGTGCCACGTATTTCAGTGCCACGTATTTCAGTGCCACGTATTTCAGTGCCACGTATCACGTATTTCAGTGCCACGTGTTTCAGTGCCACGTATTTAAGTGCCACGTATCACGTATTTCAGTGCCACGTATTTCAGTGCCACGTATTTCAGTGCCACGTATCACGTATTTCAGTGCCACGTATTTCAGTGCCACGTATTTCAGTGCCACGTATTTCAGTGCCACGTATTTCAGTGCCACGTATTTCAGTGCCACGTATTTCAGTGCCACGTATTTCAGTGCCACGTATCACATATTTCAGTGCCACGTATTTCAGTGCCACGTATTTCAGTGCCACGTATTTCAGTGCCACGTATTTCAGTGCCACGTATTTCAGTGCCATGTATTTCAGTCACGTTTAGGGTTAGGGTTAGGGGTAGGGTTAGGGTTAGGGTTAGGGCTAGGGTTGGAGGTAAAGTTAGGGTTGGGGCTAAAGTTAGGGTTGGGGCTAAAGTTAGGGTTAGGGTTTGGATTACATTTACGTTTGGATTAGGGTTGGGATTAGAATTATGGGTGTGTCAGGGCTAGGGGTGTGGTTAGGGTTACCGTTGGGATTAGGGTTAGGGGTGTGTTTGGGTTAGGGTTTCAGGTAGAATTGGGGAGTTTCCACTGTCCAGGCACATCAGGGGCTCTACAAGCGCGACATGGCGTCCAATCTCAATTCCAGCCAATTCTGCGTTGAAAAAGTAAAACAGTGCTCCTTCCCTTCCGAGCTCTCCCGTGCGCCCAAAAAGGGGTTTACCCCAACATATGTGTTATCAGCGTACTCGGGACAAATTGAACAACAACTTCTGGGGTCCAAGTTCTCTTGTTATCCTTAGGAAAATAAAAATTTGGGGGGCTAAAAATCATTTTTGTGGGAAAAAAAAGATGTTTTATTTTCACGGCTCTGCGTTATAAACTGTAGTGAAACACTTGGGGGTTCAAAGTTCTCACAACACATCTAGATAAGTTCCTTGGGAGGTCTAGTTTCCAATATGGGGTCACTTGTGGGGGGTTTGTACTGTTTGGGTACATCAGGGGCTCTGCAAATGCAACGTGACGCCTGCAGACCAATCCATTTAAGGCTGCATTCCAAATGGCGCTCCTTCCCTTCCGAGCTCTGTCATGCACCCAAACAGTGGTTCCCCCCCACATATGGGGTATCAGCGTACTGAGGACAAATTGGACAACAACTTTTGGGGTCTAATTTATCCTGTTACCCTTGTGAAAATACAAAACTGGGGGCTAAAAAATCATTTTTGTGAAAAAAAAAAAGAATTTTTATTTTCACGGCTTTGCGCTATAAACTTTAGTGAAACACTTGGGGGTTCAAAGTTCTCAAAACACATCTAGATAAGTTCTTTGGGAGGTCTAGTTTCCAATATGGGGTCACTTGTGGGGGGTTTGTACTGTTTGGGTACATCAGGGGCTCTGCAAATGCAACGTGACGGCTGCTGACCAATCCATTTAAGTCTGCATTCCAAATGGCGCTCCTTCCCTTCCGAGCTCTGTCATGCGCCCAAACAGTGGTTCCCCCCCACATATGGGGTATCAGCGTACTCAGGACAAATTGGAAAACAAATTTTGGGGTCCAATTTATTCTGTTACCCTTGTAAAAATACAAAGCTGGGTGCTAAAAAATCATTTTTGAGAAAAAAAATAAAAATTATTTTCACGGCTCTGCGTTATAATCTGTAGTGAAACACTTGGGGGTTCAAAGCTCTCAAAACACATCTAGATAAGTTCCTTAGGGGGTCTACTTTCCAAAATGGTGTCACTTGTAGGGAGTTTCAATGTTTAGGCACATCAGGGGCTCTCCAAACGCAACATGGCGTCCCATCTCAATTCCAGTCAATTTTGCATTGAAAAGTCAAATGGCGCTCCTTCCCTTCCAAGCTCTGCCATGCGCCCAAACAATGGTTTACACCCACATATGGGGTATCAGCGTACTCAGGACAAATTGCACAACATTTTTTGGGGTCCAATTTCTTCTCTTACCCTTGGGAAAATAAAAAATTGGGGGCAAAAAGATCATTTTTGTGAAAAAATATGATTTTTTATTTTTACGGCTCTGCATTATAAACTTCTGTGAAGCACTTGGTGGGTCAAAGTGCTCACCACACATCAAGATAAGTTCCTTAGGGGGTCTACTTTCCAAAATGGTGTCACTTGTAGGGGGTTTCAGTGTTTAGGCACATCAGGGGCTCTCCAAACGCAACATGGCGTCCCATCTCAATTCCAGTCAATTTTGCATTGAAAAGTCAAATGGCGCTCCTTCCCTTCCAAGCTCTGCCATGCGCCCAAACAATGGTTTACACCCACATATGGGGTATCAGCGTACTCAGGACAAATTGCACAACATTTTTTGTGGTCCAATTTCTTCTCTTACCCTTGGGAAAATAAAAAATTGGGGGCAAAAATATCATTTTTGTGAAAAAATATGATTTTTTATTTTTACGGCTCTGCATTATAAACTTCTGTGAAGCACTTGGTGGGTCAAAGTGCTCACCACACATCAAGATAAGTTCCTTAGGGGGTCTACTTTCCAAAATGGTGTCACTTGTAGGGGGTTTCAGTGTTTAGGCACATCAGGGGCTCTCCAAACGCAACATGGCGTCCCATCTCAATTCCAGTCAATTTTGCATTGAAAAGTCAAATGGCGCTCCTTCCCTTCCAAGCTCTGCCATGCGCCCAAACAATGGTTTACACCCACATATGGGGTATCAGCGTACTCAGGACAAATTGCACAACATTTTTTGGGGTCCAATTTCTTCTCTTACCCTTGGGAAAATAAAAAATTGGGGGCAAAAAGATCATTTTTGTGAAAAAATATGATTTTTTATTTTTACGGCTCTGCATTATAAACTTCTGTGAAGCACTTGGTGGGTCAAAGTGCTCACCACACATCAAGATAAGTTCCTTAGGGGGTCTACTTTCCAAAATGGTGTCACTTGTAGGGAGTTTCAATGTTTAGGCACATCAGGGGCTCTCCAAACGCAACATGGCGTCCCATCTCAATTCCAGTCAATTTTGCATTGAAAAGTCAAATGGCGCTCCTTCCCTTCCAAGCTCTGCCATGCGCCCAAACAATGGTTTACACCCACATATGGGGTATCATCGTACTCAGGACAAATTGCACAACATTTTTTGGGGTCCAATTTCTTCTCTTACCCTTGGGAAAATAAAAAATTGGGGGCAAAAAGATCATTTTTGTGAAAAAATATGATTTTTTATTTTTACGGCTCTGCATTATAAACTTCTGTGAAGCACTTGGTGGGTCAAAGTGCTCACCACACATCAAGATAAGTTCCTTAGGGGGTCTACTTTCCAAAATGGTGTCACTTGTAGGGGGTTTCAGTGTTTAGGCACATCAGGGGCTCTCCAAACGCAACATGGCGTCCCATCTCAATTCCAGTCAATTTTGCATTGAAAAGTCAAATGGCGCTCCTTTCCTTCCGAGCTCTGCCATACGCCCAAACAGTGGTTTACCCTCACATATGGGGTATCAGCGTACTCAGGACAAATTGTACAACAACTTTGGGGGTCCATTTTCTCCTGTTACCCTTGGTAAAATAAAACAAATTGGAGCTGAAATAAATTGTGTGTGAAAAAAAGTTAAATGCTCATTTTTATTTAAACATTCAAAAAATTCCTGTGAAACACCTGAAGGGTTAATAAACTTCTTGAATGTGGTTTTGAGCACCTTGAGGGGTGCAGTTTTTAGAATGGTGTCACACTTGAGTATTTTCTATCATATAGACCCCTCAAAATGACTTCAAATGAGATGTGGTCCCTAAAAAAAAATGGTGTTGTAAAAATGAGAAATTGCTGGTCAACTTTTAACCCTTATAACTCCGTCACAAAAAAAAATTTTGGTTCCAAAATTGTACTGATGTAAAGTAGACATGTGGGAAATGTTACTTATTAAGTATTTTGCGTGACATATGTCTGTGATTTAAGGGCATAAAAATTCAAAGTTGGAAAATTGCGAAATTTTCAAAATTTTCGCCAAATATTCGTTTTTTTCACAAATAAATGCAAGTTATATCGAATAAATTTTACCACTAACATGAAGTACAATATGTCACGAGAAAACAATGTCAGAATCGCCAAGATCCGTCAAAGCGTTCCAGAGTTATAGCCTCATAAAGGGACAGTGGTCAGAATTGTAAAAATTGGCCCGGTCATTAACGTGCAAACCACCCTTGGGGGTGAAGGGGTTAATCTCCCACTGATGGATGTAGTGTTTTTTTTTTCAGGTAGATTTTAGAACCCAAATCAAGCAAAAAAATAAATAGGCTTTCTATGGCCCACAGAGTGAGTGATGGCGCTCACAGGAGTCAGGATCAGGAGTGGCACACAAGCCCTGAGGACAGTATTAATCTCCCACTGATGGATGTAGTGATTTTTTTTTCAGTTAGATTTTAGAACCCAAATCAAGCAAAAAAATAAATAGGCTTTCTATGGCCCACTGAGTGAGAGATGGCGCGCACAGGAGTCAGGATCAGGAGTGGCACACAAGCCCTGAGGACAGTATTAATCTCCCACTGATGGATGTAGTGTTTTTTTTTTCAGGTAGATTTTAGAACCCAAATCAAGCAAAAAAATAAATAGGCTTTCTATGGCCCACAGAGTGAGAGATGGCGCTCACAGGAGTCAGGATCAGGAGTGGCACACAAGCCCTGAGGACAGTATTAATCTCCCACTGATGGATGTAGTGATTTTTTTTTCAGTTAGATTTTAGAACCCAAATCAAGCAAAAAAATAAATAGGCTTTCTATGGCCCACTGAGTGAGAGATGGCGCGCACAGGAGTCAGGATCAGGAGTGGCACACAAGCCCTGAGGACAGTATTAATCTCCCACTGATGGATGTAGTGTTTTTTTTTCAGGTAGATTTTAGAACCCAAATCAAGCAAAAAAATAAATAGGCTTTCTATGGCCCACAGAGTGAGAGATGGCGCTCACAGGAGTCAGGATCAGGAGTGGCACACAAGCCCTGAGGACAGTATTAATCTCCCACTGATGGATGTAGTGATTTTTTTTTCAGTTAGATTTTAGAACCCAAATCAAGCAAAAAAATAAATAGGCTTTCTATGGCCCACTGAGTGAGATATGGCGCGCACAGGAGTCAGGATCAGGAGTGGCACACAAGCCCTGAGGACAGTATTAATCTCCCACTGATGGATGTAGTGATTTTTTTTTCAGTTAGATTTTAGAACCCAAATCAAGCAAAAAAATAAATAGGCTTTCTATGGCCCACTGAGTGAGAGATGGCGCGCACAGGAGTCAGGATCAGGAGTGGCACACAAGCCCTGAGGACAGTATTAATCTCCCACTGATGGATGTAGTGTTTTTTTTCAGGTAGATTTTAGAACCCAAATCAAGCAAAAAAATAAATAGGCTTTCTATGGCCCACTGAGTGAGAGATGGCGCTCACAGGAGTCAGGATCAGGAGTGGCACACAAGCCCTGAGGACAATATTAATCTCCCACTGATTGATGTAGTGTTTTTTTTTCAGGTAGATTTTAGAACCCAAATCAAGCAAAAAAATAAATAGGCTTTCTATGGCCCACTGAGTGAGAGATGGCGCGCACAGGAGTCAGGATCAGGAGTGGCACACAAGCCCTGAGGACAATATTAATCTCCCACTGATTGATGAAGTGTTTTTTTTTTCAGGTAGATTTTAGAACCCAAATCAAGCAAAAAAATAAATAGGCTTTCTATGGCCCACTGAGTGAGAGATGGCGCGCACAGGAGTCAGGATCAGGAGTGGCACACAAGCCCTGAGGACAGTATTAATCTCCCACTGATGGATGTAGTGTTTTTTTTTCAGGTAGATTTTAGAACCCAAATCAAGCAAAAAAATAAATAGGCTTTCTATGGCCCACTGAGTGAGAGATGGCGCGCACAGGAGTCAGGATCAGGAGTGGCACACAAGCCCTGAGGACAGTATTAATCTCCCACTGATGGATGTAGTGATTTTTTTTTCAGTTAGATTTTAGAACCCAAATCAAGCAAAAAAATAAATAGGCTTTCTATGGCCCACTGAGTGAGAGATAGCACACACAGGAGTCAGGAGTGGCACACAAGCCCTGAGGACAGTATTAATCTCCCACTGATGGATGTAGTGTTTTTTTTTTTTCAGGTAGATTTTAGAACCCAAATCAAGCAAAAAAATAAATAGGCTTTATATGGCCCACTGAGTGAGAGATGGCGCGCACAGGAGTCAGGAGTCAGGAGTGGCACACAAGCCCTGAGGACAGTATTAATCTCCCACTGATGGATGTAGTGATTTTTTTTCAGGTAGATTTTAGAACCCAAATCAAGCAAAAAAATGAATAGGCTTTCTATGGCCCACTGAGTGAGAGATGGCGCTCACAGAAGTCAGGATCAGGAGTGGCACACAAGCCCTGAGGACAGTATTAATCTCCCACTGATGGATGTAGTGTTTTTTTTTTCAGGTAGATTTTAGAACCCAAATCAAGCAAAAAAATAAATAGGCTTTCTATGGCCCACTGAGTGAGATATGGCGCGCACAGGAGTCAGGATCAGGAGTGGCACACAAGCCCTGAGGACAGTATTAATCTCCCACTGATGGATGTAGTGTTTTTTTTTCAGGTAGATTTTAGAACCCAAATCAAGCAAAAAAATAAATAGGCTTTCTATGGCCCACAGAGTGAGAGATGGCGCTCACAGGAGTCAGGATCAGGAGTGGCACACAAGCCCTGAGGACAGTATTAATCTCCCACTGATGGATGTAGTGATTTTTTTTTCAGTTAGATTTTAGAACCCAAATCAAGCAAAAAAATAAATAGGCTTTCTATGGCCCACTGAGTGAGAGATGGCGCGCACAGGAGTCAGGATCAGGAGTGGCACACAAGCCCTGAGGACAGTATTAATCTCCCACTGATGGATGTAGTGATTTTTTTTTCAGTTAGATTTTAGAACCCAAATCAAGCAAAAAAATAAATAGGCTTTCTATGGCCCACTGAGTGAGAGATGGCACACACAGGAGTCAGGAGTGGCACACAAGCCCTGAGGACAGTATTAATCTCCCACTGATGGATGTAGTGTTTTTTTTTTCAGGTAGATTTTAGAACCCAAATCAAGCAAAAAAATAAATAGGCTTTCTATGGCCCACAGAGTGAGTGATGGCGCTCACAGGAGTCAGGATCAGGAGTGGCACACAAGCCCTGAGGACAGTATTAATCTCCCACTGATGGATGTAGTGATTTTTTTTTCAGTTAGATTTTAGAACCCAAATCAAGCAAAAAAATAAATAGGCTTTCTATGGCCCACTGAGTGAGAGATGGCGCGCACAGGAGTCAGGATCAGGAGTGGCACACAAGCCCTGAGGACAGTATTAATCTCCCACTGATGGATGTAGTGTTTTTTTTTTCAGGTAGATTTTAGAACCCAAATCAAGCAAAAAAATAAATAGGCTTTCTATGGCCCACAGAGTGAGTGATGGCGCTCACAGGAGTCAGGATCAGGAGTGGCACACAAGCCCTGAGGACAGTATTAATCTCCCACTGATGGATGTAGTGATTTTTTTTTCAGTTAGATTTTAGAACCCAAATCAAGCAAAAAAATAAATAGGCTTTCTATGGCCCACTGAGTGAGAGATGGCGCGCACAGGAGTCAGGATCAGGAGTGGCACACAAGCCCTGAGGACAGTATTAATCTCCCACTGATGGATGTAGTGTTTTTTTTTTCAGGTAGATTTTAGAACCCAAATCAAGCAAAAAAATAAATAGGCTTTCTATGGCCCACAGAGTGAGAGATGGCGCTCACAGGAGTCAGGATCAGGAGTGGCACACAAGCCCTGAGGACAGTATTAATCTCCCACTGATGGATGTAGTGATTTTTTTTTCAGTTAGATTTTAGAACCCAAATCAAGCAAAAAAATAAATAGGCTTTCTATGGCCCACTGAGTGAGAGATGGCGCGCACAGGAGTCAGGATCAGGAGTGGCACACAAGCCCTGAGGACAGTATTAATCTCCCACTGATGGATGTAGTGTTTTTTTTTCAGGTAGATTTTAGAACCCAAATCAAGCAAAAAAATAAATAGGCTTTCTATGGCCCACAGAGTGAGAGATGGCGCTCACAGGAGTCAGGATCAGGAGTGGCACACAAGCCCTGAGGACAGTATTAATCTCCCACTGATGGATGTAGTGATTTTTTTTTCAGTTAGATTTTAGAACCCAAATCAAGCAAAAAAATAAATAGGCTTTCTATGGCCCACTGAGTGAGATATGGCGCGCACAGGAGTCAGGATCAGGAGTGGCACACAAGCCCTGAGGACAGTATTAATCTCCCACTGATGGATGTAGTGATTTTTTTTTCAGTTAGATTTTAGAACCCAAATCAAGCAAAAAAATAAATAGGCTTTCTATGGCCCACTGAGTGAGAGATGGCGCGCACAGGAGTCAGGATCAGGAGTGGCACACAAGCCCTGAGGACAGTATTAATCTCCCACTGATGGATGTAGTGTTTTTTTTCAGGTAGATTTTAGAACCCAAATCAAGCAAAAAAATAAATAGGCTTTCTATGGCCCACTGAGTGAGAGATGGCGCTCACAGGAGTCAGGATCAGGAGTGGCACACAAGCCCTGAGGACAATATTAATCTCCCACTGATTGATGTAGTGTTTTTTTTTCAGGTAGATTTTAGAACCCAAATCAAGCAAAAAAATAAATAGGCTTTCTATGGCCCACTGAGTGAGAGATGGCGCGCACAGGAGTCAGGATCAGGAGTGGCACACAAGCCCTGAGGACAATATTAATCTCCCACTGATTGATGAAGTGTTTTTTTTTTCAGGTAGATTTTAGAACCCAAATCAAGCAAAAAAATAAATAGGCTTTCTATGGCCCACTGAGTGAGAGATGGCGCGCACAGGAGTCAGGATCAGGAGTGGCACACAAGCCCTGAGGACAGTATTAATCTCCCACTGATGGATGTAGTGTTTTTTTTTCAGGTAGATTTTAGAACCCAAATCAAGCAAAAAAATAAATAGGCTTTCTATGGCCCACTGAGTGAGAGATGGCGCGCACAGGAGTCAGGATCAGGAGTGGCACACAAGCCCTGAGGACAGTATTAATCTCCCACTGATGGATGTAGTGATTTTTTTTTCAGTTAGATTTTAGAACCCAAATCAAGCAAAAAAATAAATAGGCTTTCTATGGCCCACTGAGTGAGAGATAGCACACACAGGAGTCAGGAGTGGCACACAAGCCCTGAGGACAGTATTAATCTCCCACTGATGGATGTAGTGTTTTTTTTTTTCAGGTAGATTTTAGAACCCAAATCAAGCAAAAAAATAAATAGGCTTTATATGGCCCACTGAGTGAGAGATGGCGCGCACAGGAGTCAGGAGTCAGGAGTGGCACACAAGCCCTGAGGACAGTATTAATCTCCCACTGATGGATGTAGTGATTTTTTTTCAGGTAGATTTTAGAACCCAAATCAAGCAAAAAAATGAATAGGCTTTCTATGGCCCACTGAGTGAGAGATGGCGCTCACAGAAGTCAGGATCAGGAGTGGCACACAAGCCCTGAGGACAGTATTAATCTCCCACTGATGGATGTAGTGTTTTTTTTTTCAGGTAGATTTTAGAACCCAAATCAAGCAAAAAAATAAATAGGCTTTCTATGGCCCACTGAGTGAGATATGGCGCGCACAGGAGTCAGGATCAGGAGTGGCACACAAGCCCTGAGGACAGTATTAATCTCCCACTGATGGATGTAGTGTTTTTTTTTCAGGTAGATTTTAGAACCCAAATCAAGCAAAAAAATAAATAGGCTTTCTATGGCCCACAGAGTGAGAGATGGCGCTCACAGGAGTCAGGATCAGGAGTGGCACACAAGCCCTGAGGACAGTATTAATCTCCCACTGATGGATGTAGTGATTTTTTTTTCAGTTAGATTTTAGAACCCAAATCAAGCAAAAAAATAAATAGGCTTTCTATGGCCCACTGAGTGAGAGATGGCGCGCACAGGAGTCAGGATCAGGAGTGGCACACAAGCCCTGTGGACAGTATTAATCTCCCACTGATGGATGTAGTGATTTTTTTTTCAGTTAGATTTTAGAACCCAAATCAAGCAAAAAAATAAATAGGCTTTCTATGGCCCACTGAGTGAGAGATGGCACACACAGGAGTCAGGAGTGGCACACAAGCCCTGAGGACAGTATTAATCTCCCACTGATGGATGTAGTGTTTTTTTTTTCAGGTAGATTTTAGAACCCAAATCAAGCAAAAAAATAAATAGGCTTTCTATGGCCCACTGAGTGAGAGATGGCGCTCACAGGAGTCAGGATCAGGAGTGGCACACAAGCCCTGAGGACAATATTAATCTCCCACTGATGGATGTAGTGTTTTTTTTTCAGGTAGATTTTAGAACCCAAATCAAGCAAAAAAATAAATAGGCTTTCTATGGCCCACTGAGTGAGAGATGGCGCGCACAGGAGTCAGGATCAGGAGTGGCACACAAGCCCTGAGGACAGTATTAATCTCCCACTGATGGATGTAGTGTTTTTTTTTTCAGGTAGATTTTAGAACCCAAATCAAGCAAAAAAATAAATAGGCTTTCTATGGCCCACAGAGTGAGTGATGGCGCTCACAGGAGTCAGGATCAGGAGTGGCACACAAGCCCTGAGGACAGTATTAATCTCCCACTGATGGATGTAGTGATTTTTTTTTCAGTTAGATTTTAGAACCCAAATCAAGCAAAAAAATAAATAGGCTTTCTATGGCCCACTGAGTGAGAGATGGCGCGCACAGGAGTCAGGATCAGGAGTGGCACACAAGCCCTGAGGACAGTATTAATCTCCCACTGATGGATGTAGTGTTTTTTTTTTCAGGTAGATTTTAGAACCCAAATCAAGCAAAAAAATAAATAGGCTTTCTATGGCCCACAGAGTGAGAGATGGCGCTCACAGGAGTCAGGATCAGGAGTGGCACACAAGCCCTGAGGACAGTATTAATCTCCCACTGATGGATGTAGTGATTTTTTTTTCAGTTAGATTTTAGAACCCAAATCAAGCAAAAAAATAAATAGGCTTTCTATGGCCCACTGAGTGAGAGATGGCGCGCACAGGAGTCAGGATCAGGAGTGGCACACAAGCCCTGAGGACAGTATTAATCTCCCACTGATGGATGTAGTGTTTTTTTTTCAGGTAGATTTTAGAACCCAAATCAAGCAAAAAAATAAATAGGCTTTCTATGGCCCACAGAGTGAGAGATGGCGCTCACAGGAGTCAGGATCAGGAGTGGCACACAAGCCCTGAGGACAGTATTAATCTCCCACTGATGGATGTAGTGATTTTTTTTTCAGTTAGATTTTAGAACCCAAATCAAGCAAAAAAATAAATAGGCTTTCTATGGCCCACTGAGTGAGATATGGCGCGCACAGGAGTCAGGATCAGGAGTGGCACACAAGCCCTGAGGACAGTATTAATCTCCCACTGATGGATGTAGTGATTTTTTTTTCAGTTAGATTTTAGAACCCAAATCAAGCAAAAAAATAAATAGGCTTTCTATGGCCCACTGAGTGAGAGATGGCGCGCACAGGAGTCAGGATCAGGAGTGGCACACAAGCCCTGAGGACAGTATTAATCTCCCACTGATGGATGTAGTGTTTTTTTTCAGGTAGATTTTAGAACCCAAATCAAGCAAAAAAATAAATAGGCTTTCTATGGCCCACTGAGTGAGAGATGGCGCTCACAAGAGTCAGGATCAGGAGTGGCACACAAGCCCTGAGGACAATATTAATCTCCCACTGATTGATGTAGTGTTTTTTTTTCAGGTAGATTTTAGAACCCAAATCAAGCAAAAAAATAAATAGGCTTTCTATGGCCCACTGAGTGAGAGATGGCGCGCACAGGAGTCAGGATCAGGAGTGGCACACAAGCCCTGAGGACAATATTAATCTCCCACTGATTGATGTAGTGTTTTTTTTTCAGGTAGATTTTAGAACCCAAATCAAGCAAAAAAATAAATAGGCTTTCTATGGCCCACTGAGTGAGAGATGGCGCGCACAGGAGTCAGGATCAGGAGTGGCACACAAGCCCTGAGGACAATATTAATCTCCCACTGATTGATGAAGTGTTTTTTTTTCAGGTAGATTTTAGAACCCAAATCAAGCAAAAAAATAAATAGGCTTTCTATGGCCCACTGAGTGAGAGATGGCGCGCACAGGAGTCAGGATCAGGAGTGGCACACAAGCCCTGAGGACAGTATTAATCTCCCACTGATGGATGTAGTGTTTTTTTTTCAGGTAGATTTTAGAACCCAAATCAAGCAAAAAAATAAATAGGCTTTCTATGGCCCACTGAGTGAGAGATTGCGCGCACAGGAGTCAGGATCAGGAGTGGCACACAAGCCCTGAGGACAGTATTAATCTCCCACTGATGGATGTAGTGATTTTTTTTTCAGTTAGATTTTAGAACCCAAATCAAGCAAAAAAATAAATAGGCTTTCTATGGCCCACTGAGTGAGAGATAGCACACACAGGAGTCAGGAGTGGCACACAAGCCCTGAGGACAGTATTAATCTCCCACTGATGGATGTAGTGTTTTTTTTTTTTCAGGTAGATTTTAGAACCCAAATCAAGCAAAAAAATAAATAGGCTTTATATGGCCCACTGAGTGAGAGATGGCGCGCACAGGAGTCAGGAGTCAGGAGTGGCACACAAGCCCTGAGGACAGTATTAATCTCCCACTGATGGATGTAGTGATTTTTTTTCAGGTAGATTTTAGAACCCAAATCAAGCAAAAAAATGAATAGGCTTTCTATGGCCCACTGAGTGAGAGATGGCGCTCACAGAAGTCAGGATCAGGAGTGGCACACAAGCCCTGAGGACAGTATTAATCTCCCACTGATGGATGTAGTGTTTTTTTTTTCAGGTAGATTTTAGAACCCAAATCAAGCAAAAAAATAAATAGGCTTTCTATGGCCCACTGAGTGAGATATGGCGCGCACAGGAGTCAGGATCAGGAGTGGCACACAAGCCCTGAGGACAGTATTAATCTCCCACTGATGGATGTAGTGTTTTTTTTTCAGGTAGATTTTAGAACCCAAATCAAGCAAAAAAATAAATAGGCTTTCTATGGCCCACAGAGTGAGAGATGGCGCTCACAGGAGTCAGGATCAGGAGTGGCACACAAGCCCTGAGGACAGTATTAATCTCCCACTGATGGATGTAGTGATTTTTTTTTCAGTTAGATTTTAGAACCCAAATCAAGCAAAAAAATAAATAGGCTTTCTATGGCCCACTGAGTGAGAGATGGCGCGCACAGGAGTCAGGATCAGGAGTGGCACACAAGCCCTGAGGACAGTATTAATCTCCCACTGATGGATGTAGTGATTTTTTTTTCAGTTAGATTTTAGAACCCAAATCAAGCAAAAAAATAAATAGGCTTTCTATGGCCCACTGAGTGAGAGATGGCACACACAGGAGTCAGGAGTGGCACACAAGCCCTGAGGACAGTATTAATCTCCCACTGATGGATGTAGTGTTTTTTTTTTCAGGTAGATTTTAGAACCCAAATCAAGCAAAAAAATAAATAGGCTTTCTATGGCCCACTGAGTGAGAGATGGCGCTCACAGGAGTCAGGATCAGGAGTGGCACACAAGCCCTGAGGACAATATTAATCTCCCACTGATGGATGTAGTGTTTTTTTTTCAGGTAGATTTTAGAACCCAAATCAAGCAAAAAAATAAATAGGCTTTCTATGGCCCACTGAGTGAGAGATGGCGCGCACAGGAGTCAGGATCAGGAGTGGCACACAAGCCCTGAGGACAGTATTAATCTCCCACTGATGGATGTAGTGTTTTTTTTTTCAGGTAGATTTTAGAACCCAAATCAAGCAAAAAAATAAATAGGCTTTCTATGGCCCACAGAGTGAGTGATGGCGCTCACAGGAGTCAGGATCAGGAGTGGCACACAAGCCCTGAGGACAGTATTAATCTCCCACTGATGGATGTAGTGATTTTTTTTTCAGTTAGATTTTAGAACCCAAATCAAGCAAAAAAATAAATAGGCTTTCTATGGCCCACTGAGTGAGAGATGGCGCGCACAGGAGTCAGGATCAGGAGTGGCACACAAGCCCTGAGGACAGTATTAATCTCCCACTGATGGATGTAGTGTTTTTTTTTTCAGGTAGATTTTAGAACCCAAATCAAGCAAAAAAATAAATAGGCTTTCTATGGCCCACAGAGTGAGAGATGGCGCTCACAGGAGTCAGGATCAGGAGTGGCACACAAGCCCTGAGGACAGTATTAATCTCCCACTGATGGATGTAGTGATTTTTTTTTCAGTTAGATTTTAGAACCCAAATCAAGCAAAAAAATAAATAGGCTTTCTATGGCCCACTGAGTGAGAGATGGCGCGCACAGGAGTCAGGATCAGGAGTGGCACACAAGCCCTGAGGACAGTATTAATCTCCCACTGATGGATGTAGTGTTTTTTTTTCAGGTAGATTTTAGAACCCAAATCAAGCAAAAAAATAAATAGGCTTTCTATGGCCCACAGAGTGAGAGATGGCGCTCACAGGAGTCAGGATCAGGAGTGGCACACAAGCCCTGAGGACAGTATTAATCTCCCACTGATGGATGTAGTGATTTTTTTTTCAGTTAGATTTTAGAACCCAAATCAAGCAAAAAAATAAATAGGCTTTCTATGGCCCACTGAGTGAGAGATGGCGCGCACAGGAGTCAGGATCAGGAGTGGCACACAAGCCCTGAGGACAGTATTAATCTCCCACTGATGGATGTAGTGTTTTTTTTTCAGGTAGATTTTAGAACCCAAATCAAGCAAAAAAATAAATAGGCTTTCTATGGCCCACAGAGTGAGAGATGGCGCTCACAGGAGTCAGGATCAGGAGTGGCACACAAGCCCTGAGGACAGTATTAATCTCCCACTGATGGATGTAGTGATTTTTTTTTCAGTTAGATTTTAGAACCCAAATCAAGCAAAAAAATAAATAGGCTTTCTATGGCCCACTGAGTGAGATATGGCACGCACAGGAGTCAGGATCAGGAGTGGCACACAAGCCCTGAGGACAGTATTAATCTCCCACTGATGGATGTAGTGATTTTTTTTTCAGTTAGATTTTAGAACCCAAATCAAGCAAAAAAATAAATAGGCTTTCTATGGCCCACTGAGTGAGAGATGGTGCGCACAGGAGTCAGGATCAGGAGTGGCACACAAGCCCTGAGGACAGTATTAATCTCCCACTGATGGATGTAGTGATTTTTTTTTCAGTTAGATTTTAGAACCCAAATCAAGCAAAAAAATAAATAGGCTTTCTATGGCCCACTGAGTGAGAGATGGCACACACAGGAGTCAGGAGTGGCACACAAGCCCTGAGGACAGTATTAATCTCCCACTGATGGATGTAGTGTTTTTTTTTTCAGGTAGATTTTAGAACCCAAATCAAGCAAAAAAATAAATAGGCTTTCTATGGCCCACTGAGTGAGAGATGGCGCTCACAGGAGTCAGGATCAGGAGTGGCACACAAGCCCTGAGGACAATATTAATCTCCCACTGATGGATGTAGTGTTTTTTTTTCAGGTAGATTTTAGAACCCAAATCAAGCAAAAAAATAAATAGGCTTTCTATGGCCCACTGAGTGAGAGATGGCGCGCACAGGAGTCAGGATCAGGAGTGGCACACAAGCCCTGAGGACAGTATTAATCTCCCACTGATGGATGTAGTGTTTTTTTTTTCAGGTAGATTTTAGAACCCAAATCAAGCAAAAAAATAAATAGGCTTTCTATGGCCCACAGAGTGAGTGATGGCGCTCACAGGAGTCAGGATCAGGAGTGGCACACAAGCCCTGAGGACAGTATTAATCTCCCACTGATGGATGTAGTGATTTTTTTTTCAGTTAGATTTTAGAACCCAAATCAAGCAAAAAAATAAATAGGCTTTCTATGGCCCACTGAGTGAGAGATGGCGCGCACAGGAGTCAGGATCAGGAGTGGCACACAAGCCCTGAGGACAGTATTAATCTCCCACTGATGGATGTAGTGTTTTTTTTTTCAGGTAGATTTTAGAACCCAAATCAAGCAAAAAAATAAATAGGCTTTCTATGGCCCACAGAGTGAGAGATGGCGCTCACAGGAGTCAGGATCAGGAGTGGCACACAAGCCCTGAGGACAGTATTAATCTCCCACTGATGGATGTAGTGATTTTTTTTTCAGTTAGATTTTAGAACCCAAATCAAGCAAAAAAATAAATAGGCTTTCTATGGCCCACTGAGTGAGAGATGGCGCGCACAGGAGTCAGGATCAGGAGTGGCACACAAGCCCTGAGGACAGTATTAATCTCCCACTGATGGATGTAGTGTTTTTTTTTCAGGTAGATTTTAGAACCCAAATCAAGCAAAAAAATAAATAGGCTTTCTATGGCCCACAGAGTGAGAGATGGCGCTCACAGGAGTCAGGATCAGGAGTGGCACACAAGCCCTGAGGACAGTATTAATCTCCCACTGATGGATGTAGTGATTTTTTTTTCAGTTAGATTTTAGAACCCAAATCAAGCAAAAAAATAAATAGGCTTTCTATGGCCCACTGAGTGAGATATGGCGCGCACAGGAGTCAGGATCAGGAGTGGCACACAAGCCCTGAGGACAGTATTAATCTCCCACTGATGGATGTAGTGATTTTTTTTTCAGTTAGATTTTAGAACCCAAATCAAGCAAAAAAATAAATAGGCTTTCTATGGCCCACTGAGTGAGAGATGGCGCGCACAGGAGTCAGGATCAGGAGTGGCACACAAGCCCTGAGGACAGTATTAATCTCCCACTGATGGATGTAGTGTTTTTTTTTCAGGTAGATTTTAGAACCCAAATCAAGCAAAAAAATAAATAGGCTTTCTATGGCCCACAGAGTGAGAGATGGCGCTCACAGGAGTCAGGATCAGGAGTGGCACACAAGCCCTGAGGACAGTATTAATCTCCCACTGATGGATGTAGTGATTTTTTTTTCAGTTAGATTTTAGAACCCAAATCAAGCAAAAAAATAAATAGGCTTTCTATGGCCCACTGAGTGAGATATGGCACGCACAGGAGTCAGGATCAGGAGTGGCACACAAGCCCTGAGGACAGTATTAATCTCCCACTGATGGATGTAGTGATTTTTTTTTCAGTTAGATTTTAGAACCCAAATCAAGCAAAAAAATAAATAGGCTTTCTATGGCCCACTGAGTGAGAGATGGCGCGCACAGGAGTCAGGATCAGGAGTGGCACACAAGCCCTGAGGACAGTATTAATCTCCCACTGATGGATGTAGTATTTTTTTTCAGGTAGATTTTAGAACCCAAATCAAGCAAAAAAATAAATAGGCTTTCTATGGCCCACTGAGTGAGAGATGGCGCTCACAGGAGTCAGGATCAGGAGTGGCACACAAGCCCTGAGGACAATATTAATCTCCCACTGATTGATGTAGTGTTTTTTTTTCAGGTAGATTTTAGAACCCAAATCAAGCAAAAAAATAAATAGGCTTTCTATGGCCCACTGAGTGAGAGATGGCGCGCACAGGAGTCAGGATCAGGAGTGGCACACAAGCCCTGAGGACAATATTAATCTCCCACTGATTGATGTAGTGTTTTTTTTTTCAGGTAGATTTTAGAACCCAAATCAAGCAAAAAAATAAATAGGCTTTCTATGGCCCACTGAGTGAGAGATGGCGCGCACAGGAGTCAGGATCAGGAGTGGCACACAAGCCCTGAGGACAGTATTAATCTCCCACTGATGGATGTAGTGTTTTTTTTTTCAGGTAGATTTTAGAACCCAAATCAAGCAAAAAAATAAATAGGCTTTCTATGGCCCACTGAGTGAGAGATGGCGCGCACAGGAGTCAGGATCAGGAGTGGCACACAAGCCCTGAGGACAGTATTAATCTCCCACTGATGGATGTAGTGATTTTTTTTTCAGTTAGATTTTAGAACCCAAATCAAGCAAAAAAATAAATAGGCTTTCTATGGCCCACTGAGTGAGAGATAGCACACACAGGAGTCAGGAGTGGCACACAAGCCCTGAGGACAGTATTAATCTCCCACTGATGGATGTAGTGTTTTTTTTTTTTCAGGTAGATTTTAGAACCCAAATCAAGCAAAAAAATAAATAGGCTTTATATGGCCCACTGAGTGAGAGATGGCGCGCACAGGAGTCAGGAGTCAGGAGTGGCACACAAGCCCTGAGGACAGTATTAATCTCCCACTGATGGATGTAGTGATTTTTTTTCAGGTAGATTTTAGAACCCAAATCAAGCAAAAAAATGAATAGGCTTTCTATGGCCCACTGAGTGAGAGATGGCGCTCACAGAAGTCAGGATCAGGAGTGGCACACAAGCCCTGAGGACAGTATTAATCTCCCACTGATGGATGTAGTGTTTTTTTTTTCAGGTAGATTTTAGAACCCAAATCAAGCAAAAAAATAAATAGGCTTTCTATGGCCCACTGAGTGAGATATGGCGCGCACAGGAGTCAGGATCAGGAGTGGCACACAAGCCCTGAGGACAGTATTAATCTCCCACTGATGGATGTAGTGTTTTTTTTTCAGGTAGATTTTAGAACCCAAATCAAGCAAAAAAATAAATAGGCTTTCTATGGCCCACAGAGTGAGAGATGGCGCTCACAGGAGTCAGGATCAGGAGTGGCACACAAGCCCTGAGGACAGTATTAATCTCCCACTGATGGATGTAGTGATTTTTTTTTCAGTTAGATTTTAGAACCCAAATCAAGCAAAAAAATAAATAGGCTTTCTATGGCCCACTGAGTGAGAGATGGCGCGCACAGGAGTCAGGATCAGGAGTGGCACACAAGCCCTGAGGACAGTATTAATCTCCCACTGATGGATGTAGTGATTTTTTTTTCAGTTAGATTTTAGAACCCAAATCAAGCAAAAAAATAAATAGGCTTTCTATGGCCCACTGAGTGAGAGATGGCACACACAGGAGTCAGGAGTGGCACACAAGCCCTGAGGACAGTATTAATCTCCCACTGATGGATGTAGTGTTTTTTTTTTCAGGTAGATTTTAGAACCCAAATCAAGCAAAAAAATAAATAGGCTTTCTATGGCCCACTGAGTGAGAGATGGCGCTCACAGGAGTCAGGATCAGGAGTGGCACACAAGCCCTGAGGACAATATTAATCTCCCACTGATGGATGTAGTGTTTTTTTTTCAGGTAGATTTTAGAACCCAAATCAAGCAAAAAAATAAATAGGCTTTCTATGGCCCACTGAGTGAGAGATGGCGCGCACAGGAGTCAGGATCAGGAGTGGCACACAAGCCCTGAGGACAGTATTAATCTCCCACTGATGGATGTAGTGTTTTTTTTTTCAGGTAGATTTTAGAACCCAAATCAAGCAAAAAAATAAATAGGCTTTCTATGGCCCACAGAGTGAGTGATGGCGCTCACAGGAGTCAGGATCAGGAGTGGCACACAAGCCCTGAGGACAGTATTAATCTCCCACTGATGGATGTAGTGATTTTTTTTTCAGTTAGATTTTAGAACCCAAATCAAGCAAAAAAATAAATAGGCTTTCTATGGCCCACTGAGTGAGAGATGGCGCGCACAGGAGTCAGGATCAGGAGTGGCACACAAGCCCTGAGGACAGTATTAATCTCCCACTGATGGATGTAGTGTTTTTTTTTTCAGGTAGATTTTAGAACCCAAATCAAGCAAAAAAATAAATAGGCTTTCTATGGCCCACAGAGTGAGAGATGGCGCTCACAGGAGTCAGGATCAGGAGTGGCACACAAGCCCTGAGGACAGTATTAATCTCCCACTGATGGATGTAGTGATTTTTTTTTCAGTTAGATTTTAGAACCCAAATCAAGCAAAAAAATAAATAGGCTTTCTATGGCCCACTGAGTGAGAGATGGCGCGCACAGGAGTCAGGATCAGGAGTGGCACACAAGCCCTGAGGACAGTATTAATCTCCCACTGATGGATGTAGTGTTTTTTTTTCAGGTAGATTTTAGAACCCAAATCAAGCAAAAAAATAAATAGGCTTTCTATGGCCCACAGAGTGAGAGATGGCGCTCACAGGAGTCAGGATCAGGAGTGGCACACAAGCCCTGAGGACAGTATTAATCTCCCACTGATGGATGTAGTGATTTTTTTTTCAGTTAGATTTTAGAACCCAAATCAAGCAAAAAAATAAATAGGCTTTCTATGGCCCACTGAGTGAGATATGGCGCGCACAGGAGTCAGGATCAGGAGTGGCACACAAGCCCTGAGGACAGTATTAATCTCCCACTGATGGATGTAGTGATTTTTTTTTCAGTTAGATTTTAGAACCCAAATCAAGCAAAAAAATAAATAGGCTTTCTATGGCCCACTGAGTGAGAGATGGCGCGCACAGGAGTCAGGATCAGGAGTGGCACACAAGCCCTGAGGACAGTATTAATCTCCCACTGATGGATGTAGTGTTTTTTTTTCAGGTAGATTTTAGAACCCAAATCAAGCAAAAAAATAAATAGGCTTTCTATGGCCCACAGAGTGAGAGATGGCGCTCACAGGAGTCAGGATCAGGAGTGGCACACAAGCCCTGAGGACAGTATTAATCTCCCACTGATGGATGTAGTGATTTTTTTTTCAGTTAGATTTTAGAACCCAAATCAAGCAAAAAAATAAATAGGCTTTCTATGGCCCACTGAGTGAGATATGGCACGCACAGGAGTCAGGATCAGGAGTGGCACACAAGCCCTGAGGACAGTATTAATCTCCCACTGATGGATGTAGTGATTTTTTTTTCAGTTAGATTTTAGAACCCAAATCAAGCAAAAAAATAAATAGGCTTTCTATGGCCCACTGAGTGAGAGATGGCGCGCACAGGAGTCAGGATCAGGAGTGGCACACAAGCCCTGAGGACAGTATTAATCTCCCACTGATGGATGTAGTGTTTTTTTTTCAGGTAGATTTTAGAACCCAAATCAAGCAAAAAAATAAATAGGCTTTCTATGGCCCACAGAGTGAGAGATGGCGCTCACAGGAGTCAGGATCAGGAGTGGCACCCAAGCCCTGAGGACAGTATTAATCTCCCACTGATGGATGTAGTGATTTTTTTTTCAGTTAGATTTTAGAACCCAAATCAAGCAAAAAAATAAATAGGCTTTCTATGGCCCACTGAGTGAGAGATGGCGCGCACAGGAGTCAGGATCAGGAGTGGCACACAAGCCCTGAGGACAGTATTAATCTCCCACTGATGGATGTAGTGTTTTTTTTTCAGGTAGATTTTAGAACCCAAATCAAGCAAAAAAATAAATAGGCTTTCTATGGCCCACAGAGTGAGAGATGGCGCTCACAGGAGTCAGGATCAGGAGTGGCACACAAGCCCTGAGGACAGTATTAATCTCCCACTGATGGATGTAGTGATTTTTTTTTCAGTTAGATTTTAGAACCCAAATCAAGCAAAAAAATAAATAGGCTTTCTATGGCCCACTGAGTGAGAGATGGCGCGCACAGGAGTCAGGATCAGGAGTGGCACACAAGCCCTGAGGACAGTATTAATCTCCCACTGATGGATGTAGTGTTTTTTTTTCAGGTAGATTTTAGAACCCAAATCAAGCAAAAAAATAAATAGGCTTTCTATGGCCCACAGAGTGAGAGATGGCGCTCACAGGAGTCAGGATCAGGAGTGGCACACAAGCCCTGAGGACAGTATTAATCTCCCACTGATGGATGTAGTGATTTTTTTTCAGTTAGATTTTAGAACCCAAATCAAGCAAAAAAATAAATAGGCTTTCTATGGCCCACTGAGTGAGAGATGGCGCGCACAGGAGTCAGGATCAGGAGTGGCACACAAGCCCTGAGGACAGTATTAATCTCCCACTGATGGATGTAGTGTTTTTTTTTTCAGGTAGATTTTAGAACCCAAATCAAGCAAAAAAATAAATAGGCTTTCTATGGCCCACAGAGTGAGAGATGGCGCTCACAGGAGTCAGGATCAGGAGTGGCACACAAGCCCTGAGGACAGTATTAATCTCCCACTGATGGATGTAGTGATTTTTTTTTCAGTTAGATTTTAGAACCCAAATCAAGCAAAAAAATAAATAGGCTTTCTATGGCCCACTGAGTGAGAGATGGCGCGCACAGGAGTCAGGATCAGGAGTGGCACACAAGCCCTGAGGACAGTATTAATCTCCCACTGATGGATGTAGTGATTTTTTTTTCAGTTAGATTTTAGAACCCAAATCAAGCAAAAAAATAAATAGGCTTTCTATGGCCCACTGAGTGAGAGATGGCACACACAGGAGTCAGGAGTGGCACACAAGCCCTGAGGACAGTATTAATCTCCCACTGATGGATGTAGTGTTTTTTTTTTCAGGTAGATTTTAGAACCCAAATCAAGCAAAAAAATAAATAGGCTTTCTATGGCCCACTGAGTGAGAGATGGCGCTCACAGGAGTCAGGATCAGGAGTGGCACACAAGCCCTGAGGACAATATTAATCTCCCACTGATGGATGTAGTGTTTTTTTTTCAGGTAGATTTTAGAACCCAAATCAAGCAAAAAAATAAATAGGCTTTCTATGGCCCACTGAGTGAGAGATGGCGCGCACAGGAGTCAGGATCAGGAGTGGCACACAAGCCCTGAGGACAGTATTAATCTCCCACTGATGGATGTAGTGTTTTTTTTTTCAGGTAGATTTTAGAACCCAAATCAAGCAAAAAAATAAATAGGCTTTCTATGGCCCACAGAGTGAGTGATGGCGCTCACAGGAGTCAGGATCAGGAGTGGCACACAAGCCCTGAGGACAGTATTAATCTCCCACTGATGGATGTAGTGATTTTTTTTTCAGTTAGATTTTAGAACCCAAATCAAGCAAAAAAATAAATAGGCTTTCTATGGCCCACTGAGTGAGAGATGGCGCGCACAGGAGTCAGGATCAGGAGTGGCACACAAGCCCTGAGGACAGTATTAATCTCCCACTGATGGATGTAGTGTTTTTTTTTTCAGGTAGATTTTAGAACCCAAATCAAGCAAAAAAATAAATAGGCTTTCTATGGCCCACAGAGTGAGAGATGGCGCTCACAGGAGTCAGGATCAGGAGTGGCACACAAGCCCTGAGGACAGTATTAATCTCCCACTGATGGATGTAGTGATTTTTTTTTCAGTTAGATTTTAGAACCCAAATCAAGCAAAAAAATAAATAGGCTTTCTATGGCCCACTGAGTGAGAGATGGCGCGCACAGGAGTCAGGATCAGGAGTGGCACACAAGCCCTGAGGACAGTATTAATCTCCCACTGATGGATGTAGTGTTTTTTTTTCAGGTAGATTTTAGAACCCAAATCAAGCAAAAAAATAAATAGGCTTTCTATGGCCCACAGAGTGAGAGATGGCGCTCACAGGAGTCAGGATCAGGAGTGGCACACAAGCCCTGAGGACAGTATTAATCTCCCACTGATGGATGTAGTGATTTTTTTTTCAGTTAGATTTTAGAACCCAAATCAAGCAAAAAAATAAATAGGCTTTCTATGGCCCACTGAGTGAGATATGGCGCGCACAGGAGTCAGGATCAGGAGTGGCACACAAGCCCTGAGGACAGTATTAATCTCCCACTGATGGATGTAGTGATTTTTTTTTCAGTTAGATTTTAGAACCCAAATCAAGCAAAAAAATAAATAGGCTTTCTATGGCCCACTGAGTGAGAGATGGCGCGCACAGGAGTCAGGATCAGGAGTGGCACACAAGCCCTGAGGACAGTATTAATCTCCCACTGATGGATGTAGTGTTTTTTTTTCAGGTAGATTTTAGAACCCAAATCAAGCAAAAAAATAAATAGGCTTTCTATGGCCCACAGAGTGAGAGATGGCGCTCACAGGAGTCAGGATCAGGAGTGGCACACAAGCCCTGAGGACAGTATTAATCTCCCACTGATGGATGTAGTGATTTTTTTTTCAGTTAGATTTTAGAACCCAAATCAAGCAAAAAAATAAATAGGCTTTCTATGGCCCACTGAGTGAGATATGGCACGCACAGGAGTCAGGATCAGGAGTGGCACACAAGCCCTGAGGACAGTATTAATCTCCCACTGATGGATGTAGTGATTTTTTTTTCAGTTAGATTTTAGAACCCAAATCAAGCAAAAAAATAAATAGGCTTTCTATGGCCCACTGAGTGAGAGATGGCGCGCACAGGAGTCAGGATCAGGAGTGGCACACAAGCCCTGAGGACAGTATTAATCTCCCACTGATGGATGTAGTGTTTTTTTTTCAGGTAGATTTTAGAACCCAAATCAAGCAAAAAAATAAATAGGCTTTCTATGGCCCACAGAGTGAGAGATGGCGCTCACAGGAGTCAGGATCAGGAGTGGCACCCAAGCCCTGAGGACAGTATTAATCTCCCACTGATGGATGTAGTGATTTTTTTTTCAGTTAGATTTTAGAACCCAAATCAAGCAAAAAAATAAATAGGCTTTCTATGGCCCACTGAGTGAGAGATGGCGCGCACAGGAGTCAGGATCAGGAGTGGCACACAAGCCCTGAGGACAGTATTAATCTCCCACTGATGGATGTAGTGTTTTTTTTTCAGGTAGATTTTAGAACCCAAATCAAGCAAAAAAATAAATAGGCTTTCTATGGCCCACAGAGTGAGAGATGGCGCTCACAGGAGTCAGGATCAGGAGTGGCACACAAGCCCTGAGGACAGTATTAATCTCCCACTGATGGATGTAGTGATTTTTTTTTCAGTTAGATTTTAGAACCCAAATCAAGCAAAAAAATAAATAGGCTTTCTATGGCCCACTGAGTGAGAGATGGCGCGCACAGGAGTCAGGATCAGGAGTGGCACACAAGCCCTGAGGACAGTATTAATCTCCCACTGATGGATGTAGTGTTTTTTTTCAGGTAGATTTTAGAACCCAAATCAAGCAAAAAAATAAATAGGCTTTCTATGGCCCACAGAGTGAGAGATGGCGCTCACAGGAGTCAGGATCAGGAGTGGCACACAAGCCCTGAGGACAGTATTAATCTCCCACTGATGGATGTAGTGATTTTTTTTCAGTTAGATTTTAGAACCCAAATCAAGCAAAAAAATAAATAGGCTTTCTATGGCCCACTGAGTGAGAGATGGCGCGCACAGGAGTCAGGATCAGGAGTGGCACACAAGCCCTGAGGACAGTATTAATCTCCCACTGATGGATGTAGTGTTTTTTTTTCAGGTAGATTTTAGAACCCAAATCAAGCAAAAAAATAAATAGGCTTTCTATGGCCCACAGAGTGAGAGATGGCGCTCACAGGAGTCAGGATCAGGAGTGGCACACAAGCCCTGAGGACAGTATTAATCTCCCACTGATGGATGTAGTGATTTTTTTTTCAGTTAGATTTTAGAACCCAAATCAAGCAAAAAAATAAATAGGCTTTCTATGGCCCACTGAGTGAGAGATGGCGCGCACAGGAGTCAGGATCAGGAGTGGCACACAAGCCCTGAGGACAGTATTAATCTCCCACTTATGGATGTAGTGATTTTTTTTTCAGTTAGATTTTAGAACCCAAATCAAGCAAAAAAATAAATAGACTTTCTATGGCCCACTGAGTGAGAGATGGCACACACAGGAGTCAGGAGTGGCACACAAGCCCTGAGGACAGTATTAATCTCCCACTGATGGATGTAGTGTTTTTTTTTTCAGGTAGATTTTAGAACCCAAATCAAGCAAAAAAATAAATAGGCTTTCTATGGCCCACTGAGTGAGAGATGGCGCGCACAGGAGTCAGGATCAGGAGTGGCACACAAGCCCTGAGGACAGTATTAATCTCCCACTGATGGATGTAGTGTTTTTTTTTCAGGTAGATTTTAGAACCCAAATCAAGCAAAAAAATAAATAGGCTTTCTATGGCCCACAGAGTGAGAGATGGCGCTCACAGGAGTCAGGATCAGGAGTGGCACACAAGCCCTGAGGACAGTATTAATCTCCCACTGATGGATGTAGTGATTTTTTTTCAGTTAGATTTTAGAACCCAAATCAAGCAAAAAAATAAATAGGCTTTCTATGGCCCACTGAGTGAGAGATGGCGCGCACAGGAGTCAGGATCAGGAGTGGCACACAAGCCCTGAGGACAGTATTAATCTCCCACTGATGGATGTAGTGTTTTTTTTTCAGGTAGATTTTAGAACCCAAATCAAGCAAAAAAATAAATAGGCTTTCTATGGCCCACAGAGTGAGAGATGGCGCTCACAGGAGTCAGGATCAGGAGTGGCACACAAGCCCTGAGGACAGTATTAATCTCCCACTGATGGATGTAGTGATTTTTTTTTCAGTTAGATTTTAGAACCCAAATCAAGCAAAAAAATAAATAGGCTTTCTATGGCCCACTGAGTGAGATATGGCGCGCACAGGAGTCAGGATCAGGAGTGGCACACAAGCCCTGAGGACAGTATTAATCTCCCACTGATGGATGTAGTGATTTTTTTTTCAGTTAGATTTTAGAACCCAAATCAAGCAAAAAAATAAATAGGCTTTCTATGGCCCACTGAGTGAGAGATGGCGCGCACAGGAGTCAGGATCAGGAGTGGCACACAAGCCCTGAGGACAGTATTAATCTCCCACTGATGGATGTAGTGTTTTTTTTTCAGGTAGATTTTAGAACCCAAATCAAGCAAAAAAATAAATAGGCTTTCTATGGCCCACAGAGTGAGAGATGGCGCTCACAGGAGTCAGGATCAGGAGTGGCACACAAGCCCTGAGGACAGTATTAATCTCCCACTGATGGATGTAGTGATTTTTTTTTCAGTTAGATTTTAGAACCCAAATCAAGCAAAAAAATAAATAGGCTTTCTATGGCCCACTGAGTGAGATATGGCACGCACAGGAGTCAGGATCAGGAGTGGCACACAAGCCCTGAGGACAGTATTAATCTCCCACTGATGGATGTAGTGTTTTTTTTTCAGGTAGATTTTAGAACCCAAATCAAGCAAAAAAATAAATAGGCTTTCTATGGCCCACAGAGTGAGAGATGGCGCTCACAGGAGTCAGGATCAGGAGTGGCACACAAGCCCTGAGGACAGTATTAATCTCCCACTGATGGATGTAGTGATTTTTTTTTCAGTTAGATTTTAGAACCCAAATCAAGCAAAAAAATAAATAGGCTTTCTATGGCCCACTGAGTGAGATATGGCACGCACAGGAGTCAGGATCAGGAGTGGCACACAAGCCCTGAGGACAGTATTAATCTCCCACTGATGGATGTAGTGTTTTTTTTTCAGGTAGATTTTAGAACCCAAATCAAGCAAAAAAATAAATAGGCTTTCTATGGCCCACAGAGTGAGAGATGGCGCTCACAGGAGTCAGGATCAGGAGTGGCACACAAGCCCTGAGGACAGTATTAATCTCCCACTGATGGATGTAGTGATTTTTTTTTCAGTTAGATTTTAGAACCCAAATCAAGCAAAAAAATAAATAGGCTTTCTATGGCCCACTGAGTGAGAGATGGCGCGCACAGGAGTCAGGATCAGGAGTGGCACACAAGCCCTGAGGACAGTATTAATCTCCCACTGATGGATGTAGTGTTTTTTTTTCAGGTAGATTTTAGAACCCAAATCAAGCAAAAAAATAAATAGGCTTTCTATGGCCCACAGAGTGAGAGATGGCGCTCACAGGAGTCAGGATCAGGAGTGGCACACAAGCCCTGAGGACAGTATTAATCTCCCACTGATGGATGTAGTGATTTTTTTTCAGTTAGATTTTAGAACCCAAATCAAGCAAAAAAATAAATAGGCTTTCTATGGCCCACTGAGTGAGAGATGGCGCGCACAGGAGTCAGGATCAGGAGTGGCACACAAGCCCTGAGGACAGTATTAATCTCCCACTGATGGATGTAGTGTTTTTTTTTCAGGTAGATTTTAGAACCCAAATCAAGCAAAAAAATAAATAGGCTTTCTATGGCCCACAGAGTGAGAGATGGCGCTCACAGGAGTCAGGATCAGGAGTGGCACACAAGCCCTGAGGACAGTATTAATCTCCCACTGATGGATGTAGTGATTTTTTTTTCAGTTAGATTTTAGAACCCAAATCAAGCAAAAAAATAAATAGGCTTTCTATGGCCCACTGAGTGAGAGATGGCGCGCACAGGAGTCAGGATCAGGAGTGGCACACAAGCCCTGAGGACAGTATTAATCTCCCACTTATGGATGTAGTGATTTTTTTTTCAGTTAGATTTTAGAACCCAAATCAAGCAAAAAAATAAATAGACTTTCTATGGCCCACTGAGTGAGAGATGGCACACACAGGAGTCAGGAGTGGCACACAAGCCCTGAGGACAGTATTAATCTCCCACTGATGGATGTAGTGATTTTTTTTTCAGGTAGATTTTAGAACCCAAATCAAGCAAAAAAATAAATAGGCTTTCTATGGCCCACTGAGTGAGAGATGGCGCTCACAGGAGTCAGGATCAGGAGTGGCACCCAAGCCCTGAGGACAGTATTAATCTCCCACTGATGGATGTAGTGATTTTTTTTTCAGTTAGATTTTAGAACCCAAATCAAGCAAAAAAATAAATAGGCTTTCTATGGCCCACTGAGTGAGAGATGGCGCGCACAGGAGTCAGGATCAGGAGTGGCACACAAGCCCTGAGGACAGTATTAATCTCCCACTGATGGATGTAGTGTTTTTTTTTCAGGTAGATTTTAGAACCCAAATCAAGCAAAAAAATAAATAGGCTTTCTATGGCCCACAGAGTGAGAGATGGCGCTCACAGGAGTCAGGATCAGGAGTGGCACACAAGCCCTGAGGACAGTATTAATCTCCCACTGATGGATGTAGTGATTTTTTTTCAGTTAGATTTTAGAACCCAAATCAAGCAAAAAAATAAATAGGCTTTCTATGGCCCACTGAGTGAGAGATGGCGCGCACAGGAGTCAGGATCAGGAGTGGCACACAAGCCCTGAGGACAGTATTAATCTCCCACTGATGGATGTAGTGTTTTTTTTTCAGGTAGATTTTAGAACCCAAATCAAGCAAAAAAATAAATAGGCTTTCTATGGCCCACAGAGTGAGAGATGGCGCTCACAGGAGTCAGGATCAGGAGTGGCACACAAGCCCTGAGGACAGTATTAATCTCCCACTGATGGATGTAGTGATTTTTTTTTCAGTTAGATTTTAGAACCCAAATCAAGCAAAAAAATAAATAGGCTTTCTATGGCCCACTGAGTGAGAGATGGCGCGCACAGGAGTCAGGATCAGGAGTGGCACACAAGCCCTGAGGACAGTATTAATCTCCCACTTATGGATGTAGTGATTTTTTTTTCAGTTAGATTTTAGAACCCAAATCAAGCAAAAAAATAAATAGACTTTCTATGGCCCACTGAGTGAGAGATGGCACACACAGGAGTCAGGAGTGGCACACAAGCCCTGAGGACAGTATTAATCTCCCACTGATGGATGTAGTGTTTTTTTTTTCAGGTAGATTTTAGAACCCAAATCAAGCAAAAAAATAAATAGGCTTTCTATGGCCCACTGAGTGAGAGATGGCGCTCACAGGAGTCAGGATCAGGAGTGGCACACAAGCCCTGAGGACAATATTAATCTCCCACTGATGGATGTAGTGTTTTTTTTTTCAGGTAGATTTTAGAACCCAAATCAAGCAAAAAAATAAATAGGCTTTCTATGGCCCACTGAGTGAGAGATGGCGCGCACAGGAGTCAGGATCAGGAGTGGCACCCAAGCCCTGAGGACAGTATTAATCTCCCACTGATGGATGTAGTGTTTTTTTTTCAGGTAGATTTTAGAACCCAAATCAAGCAAAAAAATAAATAGGCTTTCTATGGCCCACTGAGTGAGAGATGGCGCGCACAGGAGTCAGGATCAGGAGTGGCACACAAGCCCTGAGGACAGTATTAATCTCCCACTGATGGATGTAGTGTTTTTTTTTCAGGTAGATTTTAGAACCCAAATCAAGCAAAAAAATAAATAGGCTTTCTATGGCCCACAGAGTGAGAGATGGCGCTCACAGGAGTCAGGATCAGGAGTGGCACACAAGCCCTGAGGACAGTATTAATCTCCCACTGATGGATGTAGTGATTTTTTTTTCAGTTAGATTTTAGAACCCAAATCAAGCAAAAAAATAAATAGGCTTTCTATGGCCCACAGAGTGAGAGATGGCGCTCACAGGAGTCAGGATCAGGAGTGGCACCCAAGCCCTGAGGACAGTATTAATCTCCCACTGATGGATGTAGTGATTTTTTTTTCAGTTAGATTTTAGAACCCAAATCAAGCAAAAAAATAAATAGGCTTTCTATGGCCCACTGAGTGAGAGATGGCGCGCACAGGAGTCAGGATCAGGAGTGGCACACAAGCCCTGAGGACAGTATTAATCTCCCACTGATGGATGTAGTGGTTTTTTTTCAGGTAGATTTTAGAACCCAAATCAAGCAAAAAAATAAATAGGCTTTCTATGGCCCACAGAGTGAGAGATGGCGCTCACAGGAGTCAGGATCAGGAGTGGCACACAAGCCCTGAGGACAGTATTAATCTCCCACTGATGGATGTAGTGTTTTTTTTTCAGGTAGATTTTAGAACCCAAATCAAGCAAAAAAATAAATAGGCTTTCTATGGCCCACAGAGTGAGAGATGGCGCTCACAGGAGTCAGGATCAGGAGTGGCACACAAGCCCTGAGGACAGTATTAATCTCCCACTGATGGATGTAGTGATTTTTTTTTCAGTTAGATTTTAGAACCCAAATCAAGCAAAAAAATAAATAGGCTTTCTATGGCCCACTGAGTGAGAGATGGCGCGCACAGGAGTCAGGATCAGGAGTGGCACACAAGCCCTGAGGACAGTATTAATCTCCCACTTATGGATGTAGTGATTTTTTTTTCAGTTAGATTTTAGAACCCAAATCAAGCAAAAAAATAAATAGACTTTCTATGGCCCACTGAGTGAGAGATGGCACACACAGGAGTCAGGAGTGGCACACAAGCCCTGAGGACAGTATTAATCTCCCACTGATGGATGTAGTGTTTTTTTTTTCAGGTAGATTTTAGAACCCAAATCAAGCAAAAAAATAAATAGGCTTTCTATGGCCCACTGAGTGAGAGATGGCGCTCACAGGAGTCAGGATCAGGAGTGGCACACAAGCCCTGAGGACAATATTAATCTCCCACTGATGGATGTAGTGTTTTTTTTTTCAGGTAGATTTTAGAACCCAAATCAAGCAAAAAAATAAATAGGCTTTCTATGGCCCACTGAGTGAGAGATGGCGCGCACAGGAGTCAGGATCAGGAGTGGCACACAAGCCCTGAGGACAGTATTAATCTCCCACTGATGGATGTAGTGATTTTTTTTTCAGTTAGATTTTAGAATCCAAATCAAGCAAAAAAATAAATAGGCTTTCTATGGCCCACTGAGAGAGAGATGGCGCGCACAGGAGTCAGGATCAGGAGTGGCACACAAGCCCTGAGGACAGTATTAATCTCCCACTGATGGATGTAGTGTTTTTTTTTCAGGTAGATTTTAGAACCCAAATCAAGCAAAAAAATAAATAGGCTTTCTATGGCCCACTGAGTGAGAGATGGCGCGCACAGGAGTCAGGATCAGGAGTGGCACACAAGCCCTGAGGACAGTATTAATCTCCCACTGATGGATGTAGTGTTTTTTTTTTTCAGGTAGATTTTAGAACCCAAATCAAGCAAAAAAATAAATAGGCTTTCTATGGCCCACTGAGTGAGAGATGGCGCTCACAGGAGTCAGGATCAGGAGTGGCACACAAGCCCTGAGGACAATATTAATCTCCCACTGATGGATGTAGTGTTTTTTTTTCAGGTAGATTTTAGAACCCAAATCAAGCAAAAAAATAAATAGGCTTTCTATGGCCCACTGAGTGAGAGATGGCGCGCACAGGAGTCAGGATCAGGAGTGGCACACAAGCCCTGAGGACAGTATTAATCTCCCACTGATGGATGTAGTGTTTTTTTTTCAGGTAGATTTTAGAACCCAAATCAAGCAAAAAAATAAATAGGCTTTCTATGGCCCACTGAGTGAGAGATGGCGCTCACAGGAGTCAGGATCAGGAGTGGCACACAAGCCCTGAGGACAATATTAATCTCCCACTGATTGATGTAGTGTTTTTTTTTCAGGTAGATTTTAGAACCCAAATCAAGCAAAAAAATAAATAGGCTTTCTATGGCCCACTGAGTGAGAGATGGCGCGCACAGGAGTCAGGATCAGGAGTGGCACACAAGCCCTGAGGACAATATTAATCTCCCACTGATTGATGTAGTGTTTTTTTTTCAGGTAGATTTTAGAACCCAAATCAAGCAAAAAATTAAATAGGCTTTCTATGGCCCACTGAGTGAGAGATGGCGCGCACAGGAGTCAGGATCAGGAGTGGCACACAAGCCCTGAGGACAGTATTAATCTCCCACTGATGGATGTAGTGTTTTTTTTTAGGTAGATTTTAGAACCCAAATCAAGCAAAAAAATAAATAGGCTTTCTATGGCCCACTGAGTGAGAGATGGCGCGCACAGGAGTCAGGATCAGGAGTGGCACACAAGCCCTGAGGACAGTATTAATCTCCCACTGATGGATGTAGTGATTTTTTTTTCAGTTAGATTTTAGAACCCAAATCAAGCAAAAAAATAAATAGGCTTTCTATGGCCCACTGAGTGAGAGATAGCACACACAGGAGTCAGGAGTGGCACACAAGCCCTGAGGACAGTATTAATCTCCCTCTGATGGATGTAGTGTTTTTTTTTTTTCAGGTAGATTTTAGAACCCAAATCAAGCAAAAAAATAAATAGGCTTTCTATGGCCCACTGAGTGAGAGATGGCGCGCACAGGAGTCAGGAGTCAGGAGTGGCACACAAGCCCTGAGGACAGTATTAATCTCCCACTGATGGATGTAGTGATTTTTTTTCAGGTAGATTTTAGAACCCAAATCAAGCAAAAAAATAAATAGGCTTTCTATGGCCCACTGAGTGAGAGATGGCGCTCACAGAAGTCAGGATCAGGAGTGGCACACAAGCCCTGAGGACAGTATTAATCTCCCACTGATGGATGTAGTGGTTTTTTTTTCAGGTAGATTTTAGAACCCAAATCAAGCAAAAAAATAAAAAGGCTTTCTATGGCCCACTGAGTGAGAGATGGCGCGCACAGGAGTCAGGATCAGGAGTGGCACACAAGCCCTGAGGACAGTATTAATCTCCCACTGATGGATGTAGTGTTTTTTTTTTCAGGTAGATTTTAGAACCCAAATCAAGCAAAAAAATAAATAGGCTTTCTATGGCCCACTGAGTGAGAGATGGCGCACACAGGGATGGCACACACACAGATGGCACTGTAGCAGAAATGCAAATCTTAATCTCCCACAAAAAAAAAAAAAAAAACAGGGACTGTCCTACAATTACTATCTCCCTGCAGTAATCTCAGCCAGGTATGGCAGGCTGCAGCAATAGGAGTGGACTGATGCACAAATTAAATAAAAAGTGTGGACAAACAAAAAAGATAGCTGTGCAGAAAAGAAGGAACAAGAGGATATGTGCTTTGAAAAAAAGCAGTTGGTTTACACACAGCAATACAGCTATCACGGAGCCTTCTAGGGCAGCCCAATGAGCTACAGCGCTGAGAGAAAAAAAAAATGTAGCTTCCACTGTCCCTGCACACCGAAGGTGGTGTTGGACAGTGGAAATCGCTACAGCACAAGCGGTTTGGTGGTTAGTGGACCCTGCCTAATGCTATCCCTGCTTCTGACGAAGCGGCAGCAACCTCTCCCTAAGCTCAGATCAGCAGCAGTGAGATGGCGGTCGGTGGGAACGCCCCTTTATAGCCCCTGTGACGCCGCAGACAGCAAGCCAATCACTGCAATGCCCTTCTCTAAGATGGTGGGGACCAGGACCTATGTCATCACGCTGCCCACACTCTGCGTTCACCTTCATTGGCTGAGAAATGGCGCTTTTCGCGTCATTGAAACGCGACTTTGGCGCGAAAGTCGCGTACTGCATGGCCGACAAGCACAGGGGTCGGATCGGGTTTCATGAGACGCCGACTTAGCCAAAAGTCGGCGACTTTTGAAAATGAACGACCCGTTTCGCTCAACCCTAGTGATAAGTAGTAATGAGTCTGTGTTCTCTGTATGGATAAGCCATTAGGAACAGTGCCTGAAATGTAAGAGCTTTTAAAATGAAAATGACATTTCTATTGCTTGCATACATGTCGTTATTACTAGAGATGAGCGAATATGCTAGGAATCGGTCGCAGAATCCGAATTTCCATATTAGTGCCATATTGGTATGCTATTCATGCCGAATTTATGTTAGACGATCGTTTCCAAACATATTTGCTCATTTCTACTCCCATTCACTCCATTGTCGTTCGGCTATGCAAAACAATATCGGCGATCATAATACGAACTGAATGTTGAAAAATGCACTCAACTCTAGTTATTACTGCTCAGTGCTGGGGGCTAGGGTTGAGCGAAACGGGTCGTTCATTTTCAAAAGTCGCCGACTTTTGGCTAAGTCGGCGTCTCATGAAACCCGATCCGACCCCTGTGCTTGTCGGCCATGCGGTACGCGACTTTCGCGCCAAAGTCGCGTTTCAATGACGCTAAAAGCGCCATTTCTCAGCCAATGAAGGTGAACGCAGAGTGTGGGCAGCGTGATGACATAGGTCCTGGTCCCCACCATCTTAGAGAAGGGCATTGCAGTGATTGGCTTGCTGTCTGCGGCATCACAGGGGCTATAAAGGGGCGTTCCCGCCGACCGCCATCTCACTGCTGCTGATCTGAGCTTAGGGAGAGGTTGCTGCCGCTTCGTCAGAAGCAGGGAGAGCGTTAGGCAGGGTCCACTAACCACCAAACCGCTTGTGCTGTAGCGATTTCCACTGTCCAACACCACCTTCGGTGTGCAGGGACAGTGGAATCTACATTTTTTTTTTTTCTCTCAGCGCTGTAGCTCATTGGGCTGCCCTAGAAGGCTCCGTGATAGCTGTATTGCTGTGTGTACGCCACTGTGCAAACCAACTGCTTTTTTCAAAGCACATATCCTCTTGTTCCTTCCTTTCTGCACAGCTATCTTTTTTGTTTGTCCACACTTTTTATTTAATTTGTGCATCAGTCCACTCCTATTGCTGCCTGCCATACCTGGCTGAGATTACTGCAGGGAGATAGTAATTGTAGGACAGTCCCTGTTTTTTTTTTTTTTTTTTTGTGGGAGATTAAGATTTGCATTTCTGCTACAGTGCCATCCGTGTGTGTGCCATCCCTGTGTGCGCCATCTCTCACTCAGTGGGCCATAGAAAGCCTATTTATTTTTTTGCTTGATTTGGGTTCTAAACTCTACCTGAAAAAAAAACACTACATCCATCAGTGGGAGATTAATACTGTCCTCAGGGCTTGTGTGCCACTCCTGATCCTGACTCCTGTGCGCGCCATCTCTCACTCAGTGGGCCATAGAAAGCCTATTTATTTTTTTGCTTGATTTGGGTTCTAAAATCTACCTGAAAAAAAAAACACTACATCCATCAGTGGGAGATTAATACTGTCCTCAGGGCTTGTGTGCCACTCCTGATCCTGACTCCTGTGCGCGCCATCTCTCACTCAGTGGGCCATAGAAAGCCTATTTATTTTTTTGCTTGATTTGGGTTCTAAATAGTGTTGAGCATTCCGATACCGCAAGTATCGGGTATCGGCCGATACTTGCGGTATCGGAATTCCGATACCGGGATTCCGATACTTGCCGCGTATCGGATACCGGAATCGGAAGTTCCCAGATTCAAAATGCACAAATTCAGCCAATGAGAATGATTTCAAGTGTGGGCACATCCTGTTCAGCATGGAGGGCATGAAACTACTGGCATGGCTGTGATTGGCTGCTGAAATGATGTCATGATGCAGTTTAAAAGTCGCTGGCGCCATTTTGCGATCACTCTGCTGTGAATTCAGTTAGTGACAGGACGCTGTTTGCTGACTGAGGGCCAGTTTAGAGATAGCGATTTGCTTCTTTGTGCTTTCCAAAGGCTAATTTAGCAACCGCTGTGTTCACCTACTATTCACCTTGCTTTTGCCTTGTAGCGCTGTTTTCACAGCGATCTGCAAGGTCTGTGTGTGTGTGTGTGTGTGTGAGTGCAGCCCACTCTCTAGTCTGAGTGCAGCCACATAGGCCATCCATAGCTGGTTGTATTCAGTTCAGGGAGGGTGGTTCATTGCCTCATACTGTTCTTTTTCTTTTTTTTTTTTTTTTCCAAGTAGTGTAGTCTGCTGCTAATTTTTAACAAAAAATCCTATTAGTGTCTTTCCACCCGTCTCCAGCTAATTTGTGGAAAAACACTACATAGGATAACGTAGAGGAGTTTTTTTGGGCCTTGCAGCGCCGTTTACGGCTGGCTGCACGGTCTCCGTGTGACTGCAGCTCGCCCTGTAGTCTGTGAGCAGCCATAGCCTGGTTGTCTCCAGCTCAGGGTTGTTCACTGCGTCATACCGCAAAATCAATTTTCATTTTGTTTTAAGTAGTGCAGGCTGCTGCACATTTTTTCAAAAAATTCCTATTAGTGTCTTTCCATTCGTCTCCAGCTAATTTGTGGAAAAACACTACATAGGATAACGTAGAGGAGGGTTTTTGGGCCTTGCAGCGCCGTTTACGGCTGTCTGCACGGTCTCCGTGTGACTGCAGCTCTCTCTGTTGTCAGTTCAGCCCCCAAAAAATAAATAAATAATAAAGTTCACCAAACACACCAGTGACACCACTTTACATTTCTGTAGGCCACATTAGCTCATATTAAAGTCTAGTCCACACTTTAGAAAATTAGTGTTTCTTATACCTGTTAGGAGGAGTTGTTCAGGAATAAGCACACAAAGCCGTTAGTACTTTTCTGCTTATCTTTATCAGTCACCCAAGATGAAGAAGGCAGTGAGTAAGGCACGTGGGCGTGGGCGTGGGCGCGGAGCAGGGAGAGGACGTGGGGATTCTGTGCCCGCTGCGGGCACCGGTGACTCATCAGCACCCACTTTCACAAGGGAACAGTCATTCATGCGCAGCTTTGTCGCAGAGCGCCGTACACCGCTGCTGCGTGAAGACCAAATTGAAGCCGTTGTCGGATGGATGGCAGCTAATGCATCAACTTCAATTAGTGCCACATCCTCTCAGACACAGAGCACTGGAGAGCAGCCATCTGTCTCTTCACCACCTGCCAAATTGCCCAGGCAGACAGAGAGCCCAGGACAGGAGCCGTCTCTACTTCTGTTCTCTGAATCTCTTGGCTTGGAAACAGGGGGCCAGCCAAGCAGCATTGGAGAAATGGAAGAAGAGGCAGGGTGCAGTGATGCCCAACAGCTTTTTCTCTCTGAGTCTGAAAAGGCGGGTGGGCCAGTGCCTCCGGTCACCACATCGCAGGCCGCATCCGCTGATGATGACACTCAGGTGCCACTTACTGGTGCGTGCTCTGCTGCTGAGACTACCCAGGAGGAGCAGTTGGGGGCAGAGGGTAGTGTAGATGATGAGGTCCTTGACCCATCTTGGCGTGAGGGACAGGAAGGTGGTGGGAGCAGCTTTGAGGAAGAGATTCCCCATACGGCCCAAAGAGGGAGAGGGAGGGGGAAGACTGCGGATCCTGCAGCCTCCGCTTTGGCACCCGTTAGGAGCATGTCTCTTCCAAAAGCCAAAAAGGGCGCTCCCAAGACTTGCAGTGCCTGGGCCTTTTTTGACACAGTTGCAGATGACATTTGCTATGTCAAATGCAAGGTGTGTCATCACAAAGTCAAAAGAGGTCGAAATGTCAGCAGCCTCAATACCTCCAACATGTGGAAACATGTGCGGACCAGGCACGCGGCGCTGTTAGAAAGACACACTGAAGAGCTAGGCCAACCAACAGCGGCAGCTACCACCTCTTCAGCTCGTGTTGCCTCTTCCTCCAGCTCACACGCAGCTGGTTCGGCTTCCTCCCAGGATCGCCGTGGAAGAACCTCTGGCCCTGTTGTCCAGAGACCCGCTGTAATTCCACCCGCAGCACCACTTTCCCAGTCATCCACACACTCCCAGCCCAGTCTACAGCCATCGGTAGTACAGGCATGGGAGAAAAGGCGGCCTTTCTCGTCAAACGACCCACGAGCACAGGCTCTGACTGCAGGCATTGCCAAACTTCTGTCACTGGAAATGCTGTAATTCAGGCTGGTGGAGACTGACAGCTTCCGTGACTTGATGTCATTGGCAGTCCCACAGTACAATGTGCCCAGCCGCTTTTACTTCAGCAGGCAAGCCGTCCCTGCCCTGCACAAGCATGTGGAGGGACACATAAAACACGCTGTCATGGTTCCCAATGGCAAGGGAACGTAAGAAACATATAAATAACGAACGAGCTCTCGGGTGATGGAAACTCAAGTTGACCGTGAGCTAAATCTACCACACAACTAATAGTAGCCAGGGAGCATACCTGATTAACCCTAGATGCCACGCGCCAGCCGGAGGACTAACTACACCTGGTAGAGGAAGAAACAGACCTGGCTTACCTCTAGGGAAATACCCCAAAAGATGATAGCAGCCCCCCACATGTAATAACGGTGAATTAAGAGGAAAAAACATACACAGTATGAAAGTAGATTTAGCAAAGAGAGGTCCACTTACTAGATAGCAGAAGGATACAAAAGAGGACTTCACGATCAACTGAAAACCCTTTCAAAAACCATCCTGAAATTACTTTAATACTCCTGTGTCAACTCATGACACAGGAGTGGCAATTTCAGCCCGCAAGAGCTTCCAGCTACAGAGAATTACAAAAACTGCAAACTGGACAAAAGATACAAAACAAAAGGACAAAGTCCACTTAGCTGATCAGCAGACTAGTAGCAGGAACATGCAACCGAAGGCTCTGGTTACAATGATGACCGGCAAGGAAATGACTGGAGAGCAAGGCTAAATAGGAAACTCCCAAACACTGATGGAAGCAGGTGAACAGAAGCAGCAAAGGCAAACAAGTCACCAGTACCACCAGCAACCACCAGGGGAGCCCAAAAAGCGGATACACAACAGTACCCTCCCCTTAAGGAGGGGGCACCGAACCCTCACAAGAACCGCCAGGGCGATCTGGATGAGCCCTATGAAAGGCACGAACCAAATCCGAGGCATGAACATCAGAGGCAGTTACCCAAGAATTATCTTCCTGACCATAGCCTTTCCATTTAACCAGATATTGAAGTCTCCGTCTGGAAATACGGGAGTCCAAGATCTTCTCTACGACGTACTCCAATTCACCCTCCACCAGCACAGGAGCAGGAGGTTCAGTAAAAGGAACCACCGGCACCTCATATCTCCGCAACAACGACCGATGGAACACATTATGGATAGCGAAAGATGCCGGGAGGTCCAAACGAAAGGAAACAGGGTTAAGAATCTCCAAAATCCTATAAGGACCGATGAACCGAGGCTTAAATTTGGGAGAAGAAACCCTCATAGGGACAAAACGGGAAGACAACCACACCAAGTCCCCAACGCGAAGGTGTGGACCAACACGACGACGACGGTTAGCAAACTGCTGAGTCCTCTCCTGGGACAATTCCAAATTATCCACCACTTGTCCCCAAATCCGATGCAACCGATCCACCACCGCATCCACTCCAGGACAATCCGAAGATTCAACCTGACCAGATGAAAACCGCGGATGAAACCCTGAATTGCAAAAGAAAGGAGAAACCAAAGTGGCAGAACTAGCCCGATTATTAAGAGCAAACTCCGCCAACGGCAGAAAGGCAACCCAATCATCCTGATCCGCAGACACAAAACACCTCAAATAAGTCTCCAAAGTTTGATTAGTTCGCTCCGTCTGGCCATTGGTCTGAGGATGGAATGCAGACGAAAAGGACAAATCAATGCCCAACCTGGCACAGACTGCCCGCCAAAATCTAGACACGAACTGGGTACCCCTGTCAGAAACGATGTTTTCCGGAATACCATGCAAGCGAACCACATTTTGAAAAAACAGAGGGACCAACTCAGATGAGGAAGGCAACTTAGGCAATGGCACCAAATGAACCATCTTAGAAAAACGGTCACACACCACCCAGATGACAGACATCTTCTGAGAAACAGGGAGATCCGAGATAAAGTCCATAGAGATGTGCGTCCAAGGCCTCTTAGGAATAGGCAAGGGCAACAACAACCCACTAGCCCTAGAACAACAAGGCTTGGCCCGAGCACACACATCGCAAGACTGCACAAAAACACGCACATCTCGAGACAGGGAAGGCCACCAGAAGGATCTAGCCACCAAATCTCTGGTGCCAAAAATTCCCGGATGACCTGCCAGAGTAGAAGAATGAACTTCCGAGATGACTCTAGTGGTCCAATCGTCAGGAACAAACAGTCTACCAGACGGACAACGATCCGGTCTATCCGCCTGAAATTCTTGCAAAGCACGTCGCAGATCTGGAGAGACAGCAGACAAAACCACCCCATCCTTAAGGACACCAGCAGGTTCAGAATTCCCAGGAGAGTCAGGCTCAAAACTCCTAGAAAGAGCATCTGCCTTCACATTCCTAGAACCCGGTAAGTACGAGACCACAAAATTAAACCGGGAAAAGAACAACGACCAACGTGCCTGTCTAGGATTCAGGCGCCTGGCAGACTCCAAATAAATTAAATTCTTGTGATCAGTCAAAACTACCACCTGATGTCTGGCACCCTCAAGCCAATGACGCCACTCCTCAAATGCCCACTTCATGGCCAAAAGCTCCCGATTACCAACATCATAGTTTCGCTCGGCGGCCGAAAATTTTCGCGAAAAGAACGCACAAGGTCTCATCACTGAGCAGTCGGAACTTCTCTGCGACAAAACCGCCCCCGCTCCGATCTCGGAAGCATCGACCTCAACCTGAAAGGGAAGAGAAACATCAGGCTGGCGCAACACAGGGGCAGACAAAAAGCGGCGCTTAAGCTCCCGAAAGGCCTCCACAGCAGCAGGGGACCAATTGGCAACATCAGCACCCTTTTTAGTCAAATCCGTCAGAGGTTTAGCAACGCCAGAAAAACCAGCTATAAATCGACGATAAAAATTAGCAAAGCCCAAGAATTTCTGAAGACTCTTCAGAGAAGTAGGCTGCGTCCAGTCGTAAATAGCCCGAACCTTGACAGGGTCCATCTCAATAGAAGAAGGGGAAAAAATGTACCCCAAAAAGGAAATTTTTTGAACCCCAAAAACACACTTTGAACCCTTTACACACAAAGAATTCTCCAACCTGAAAAACCCTCCTGACCTGCTGAACATGAGACTCCCAGTCATCAGAAAAAATCAAAATATCATCCAAGTACACAATCATAAATTTATCCAAATATTCACGGAAAATATCATGCATTAAGGACTGAAAGACAGAAGGTGCATTAGAAAGGCCGAAAGGCATTACCAAATACTCAAAATGGCCCTCAGGCGTATTAAATGCGGTTTTCCACTCATCCCCCTGCTTAATTCGCACCAAATTATACACCCCACGAAGATCAATCTTAGAGAACCACTTAGCCCCCCTTATGCGAGCAAACAAATCAGTCAGTAAAGGCAACGGATACTGATATTTGACTGTAATTTTATTCAGGAGTCGATAATCAATACAAGGCCTCAGAGAGCCATCCTTTTTGGAGACAAAGAAAAAAACCGGCTCCTAAAGGTGATGAAGAAGGACGAATATGTCCCTTTTCCAGGGACTCCTTAATATACTCGCGCATAGCAGCATGTTCAGGTACAGATAGGTTAAACAAACGACCCTTTGGAAATTTACTGCCAGGAATCAGATCTATGGCGCAATCACAATCCCTGTGAGGAGGGAGTGAACCAATTTTAGGCTCTTCAAAAATATCACGATAATCAGACAAAAATGCCGGAATCTCAGATGGAATAGATGACGAAATGGACACCAAAGGAGTGTCCCCATGAGCCCCCCGACATCCCCAGCTTAACACAGACATAGCTTTCCAGTCAAGGACTGGGTTATGAGACTGTAGCCATGGTAATCCAAGCACCAAAACATCATGTAAATTGTACAACACAAGGAAGCGAATCACCTCCTGATGGTCTGGAGTCATACGCATAGTCACTTGCGTCCAGAACTGTGGTTTATTACAAGCCAAAGGTGTAGAATCAATACCCTTCAGAGGTATAGGGACTTCCAGAGGCTCTAAATCAAACCCACAGCGCCTGGCAAAGGACCAGTCCATAAGACTCAGAGCGGCGCCAGAGTCCACATAGGCATCCATGGTAATAACTGATAATGAACAAATCAAGGTTACAGATAAAATAAATTTGGACTGTAAAGTGCCAATTGAAATAGACTTGTCAACCTTCCTAGTACGTTTAGAGCATGCCGATATAACATGAGCAGAATCACCACAATAGAAGCATAACCCATTTTTACGCCTATAATTCTGCCGCTCGCTTCTGGACATAATTCTGTCACATTGCATTTTCTCTGGCGTCTCTTCAGAAGATACCGCCAAATGGTGCACGGGTTTGCGCTCCCGCAAACGCCGATCAATCTGAATTGCCATTGTCATGGACTCATTCAGACCTGTGGGTGCAGGGAACCCGACCATAACATCTTTAACGGCATCAGAAAGGCCCTCTCTGAAATTTGCCGCTAAGGCGCACTCATTCCACTGAGTAAGCACAGACCATTTACGAAATTTTTGGCAGTATATCTCTGCTTCATCTTGCCCTTGAGATAGGGCTATCAAAGCTTTTTCAGCTTGAATCTCCAAATTAGGTTCCTCATAAAGCAACCCTAAAGCCAGGAAAAACGCATCCACATTGAGCGCAGGATCCCCTGGTGCCAATGAAAATGCCCAATTTTGAGGGTCACCTCGCAGCAAAGAAATTACAATCTTGACCTGCTGGACAGGATCTCCTGAGGAGTGAGGTCTGAGAGAAAGGAATAATTTACAATTATATTTGAAATTCAGAAACCGAGATCTATCTCCGGAAAATACCTCTGGTGTAGGGATTTTAGGTTCAGAAATAGGAGTATGCATAACAAAATCTTGTAAATTTTGAACCTTCGTAGCAAGATTATTTAAACCTGCAGCCAAACTCTGGGGATCCATCTTTAAACAGGTGAGCTCAGAGCCATTCAAGGATTATAAGGAGAGAAAGGCAAAGGCAGTAATTAGAGCTGAAATACAACTGATCCAACTATGGAGCAAGCATAGGGAAAAAGAAAAAAAAAAAAATTTTACAGACTTCTTTTTTCTCTCCTTTCTTCTGCCAATAAGTTTAACACTGGCCGGTCATACTGTCATGGTTCCCAATGGCAAGGGAACGTAAGAAACATATAAATAACGAACGAGCTCTCGGGTGATGGAAACTCAAGTTGACCGTGAGCTAAATCTACCACACAACTAATAGTAGCCAGGGAGCATACCTGATTAACCCTAGATGCCACGCGCCAGCCGGAGGACTAACTACACCTGGTAGAGGAAGAAACAGACCTGGCTTACCTCTAGGGAAATACCCCAAAAGATGATAGCAGCCCCCCACATGTAATAACGGTGAATTAAGAGGAAAAAACATACACAGTATGAAAGTAGATTTAGCAAAGAGAGGTCCACTTACTAGATAGCAGAAGGATACAAAAGAGGACTTCACGGTCAACTGAAAACCCTTTCAAAAACCATCCTGAAATTACTTTAAGACTCCTGTGTCAACTCATGACACAGGAGTGGCAATTTCAGCCCGCAAGAGCTTCCAGCTACAGAGAATTACAAAAACTGCAAACTGGACAAAAGATACAAAACAAAAGGACAAAGTCCACTTAGCTGATCAGCAGACTAGTAGCAGGAACATGCAACCGAAGGCTCTGGTTACAATGATGACCGGCAAGGAAATGACTGGAGAGCAAGGCTAAATAGGAAACTCCCAAACACTGATGGAAGCAGGTGAACAGAAGCAGCAAAGGCAAACAAGTCACCAGTACCACCAGCAACCACCAGGGGAGCCCAAAAAGCGGATACACAACAGTACCCTCCCCTTAAGGAGGGGGCACCGAACCCTCACAAGAACCGCCAGGGCGATCTGGATGAGCCCTATGAAAGGCACGAACCAAATCCGAGGCATGAACATCAGAGGCAGTTACCCAAGAATTATCTTCCTGACCATAGCCTTTCCATTTAACCAGATATTGAAGTCTCCGTCTGGAAATACGGGAGTCCAAGATCTTCTCTACGACGTACTCCAATTCACCCTCCACCAGCACAGGAGCAGGAGGTTCAGTAGAAGGAACCACCGGTACCTCATATCTCCGCAACAACGACCGATGGAACACATTATGGATAGCGAAAGATGCCGGGAGGTCCAAACGAAAGGAAACAGGGTTAAGAATCTCCAAAATCCTATAAGGACCGATGAACCGAGGCTTAAATTTGGGAGAAGAAACCCTCATAGGGACAAAACGGGAAGACAACCACACCAAGTCCCCAACGCGAAGGTGTGGACCAACACAACGACGACGGTTAGCAAACTGCTGAGTCCTCTCCTGGGACAATTCCAAATTATCCACCACTTGTCCCCAAATCCGATGCAACCGATCCACCACCGCATCCACTCCAAGACAATCCGAAGATTCAACCTGACCAGATGAAAACCGCGGATGAAACCCTGAATTGCAAAAGAAAGGAGAAACCAAAGTGGCAGAACTAGCCCGATTATTAAGAGCAAACTCCGCCAACGGCAGAAAGGCAACCCAATCATCCTGATCCGCAGACACAAAACACCTCAAATAAGTCTCCAAAGTTTGATTAGTTCGCTCCGTCTGGCCATTGGTCTGAGGATGGAATGCAGACGAAAAGGACAAATCAATGCCCAACCTGGCACAGACTGCCCGCCAAAATCTAGACACGAACTGGGTACCCCTGTCAGAAACGATGTTTTCCGGAATACCATGCAAGCGAACCACATTTTGAAAAAACAGAGGGACCAACTCAGATGAGGAAGGCAACTTAGGCAATGGCACCAAATGAACCATCTTAGAAAAACGGTCACACACCACCCAGATGACAGACATCTTCTGAGAAACAGGGAGATCCGAGATAAAGTCCATAGAGATGTGCGTCCAAGGCCTCTTAGGAATAGGCAAGGGCAACAACAACCCACTAGCCCTAGAACAACAAGGCTTGGCCCGAGCACACACATCGCAAGACTGCACAAAAACACGCACATCTCGAGACAGGGAAGGCCACCAGAAGGATCTAGCCACCAAATCTCTGGTGCCAAAAATTCCCGGATGACCTGCCAGAGTAGAAGAATGAACTTCCGAGATGACTCTAGTGGTCCAATCGTCAGGAACAAACAGTCTACCAGACGGACAACGATCCGGTCTATCCGCCTGAAATTCTTGCAAAGCACGTCGCAGATCTGGAGAGACAGCAGACAAAACCACCCCATCCTTAAGGACACCAGCAGGTTCAGAATTCCCAGGAGAGTCAGGCTCAAAACTCCTAGAAAGAGCATCTGCCTTCACATTCCTAGAACCCGGTAAGTACGAGACCACAAAATTAAACCGGGAAAAGAACAACGACCAACGTGCCTGTCTAGGATTCAGGCGCCTGGCAGACTCCAAATAAATTAAATTCTTGTGATCAGTCAAAACTACCACCTGATGTCTGGCACCCTCAAGCCAATGACGCCACTCCTCAAATGCCCACTTCATGGCCAAAAGCTCCCGATTACCAACATCATAGTTTCGCTCGGCGGCCGAAAATTTTCGCGAAAAGAACGCACAAGGTCTCATCACTGAGCAGTCGGAACTTCTCTGCGACAAAACCGCCCCCGCTCCGATCTTGGAAGCATCGACCTCAACCTGAAAGGGAAGAGAAACATCAGGCTGGCGCAACACAGGGGCAGACAAAAAGCGGCGCTTAAGCTCCCGAAAGGCCTCCACAGCAGCAGGGGACCAATTGGCAACATCAGCACCCTTTTTAGTCAAATCCGTCAGAGGTTTAGCAACGCCAGAAAAACCAGCTATAAATCGATGATAAAAATTAGCAAAGCCCAAGAATTTCTGAAGACTCTTCAGAGAAGTAGGCTGCGTCCAGTCGTAAATAGCCCGAACCTTGACAGGGTCCATCTCAATAGAAGAAGGGGAAAAAATGTACCCCAAAAAGGAAATTTTTTGAACCCCAAAAACACACTTTGAACCCTTTACACACAAAGAATTCTCCCGCAAAACCTGAAAAACCCTCCTGACCTGCTGAACATGAGACTCCCAGTCATCAGAAAAAATCAAAATATCATCCAAGTACACAATCATAAATTTATCCAAATATTCACGGAAAATATCATGCATTAAGGACTGAAAGACAGAAGGTGCATTAGAAAGGCCGAAAGGCATTACCAAATACTCAAAATGGCCCTCAGGCGTATTAAATGCGGTTTTCCACTCATCCCCCTGCTTAATTCGCACCAAATTATACACCCCACGAAGATCAATCTTAGAGAACCACTTAGCCCCCCTTATGCGAGCAAACAAATCAGTCAGTAAAGGCAACGGATACTGATATTTGACTGTAATTTTATTCAGGAGTCGATAATCAATACAAGGCCTCAGAGAGCCATCCTTTTTGGAGACAAAGAAAAAAACCGGCTCCTAAAGGTGATGAAGAAGGACGAATATGTCCCTTTTCCAGGGACTCCTTAATATACTCGCGCATAGCAGCATGTTCAGGTACAGATAGGTTAAACAAACGACCCTTTGGAAATTTACTGCCAGGAATCAGATCTATGGCGCAATCACAATCCCTGTGAGGAGGGAGTGAACCAATTTTAGGCTCTTCAAAAATATCACGATAATCAGACAAAAATGCCGGAATCTCAGATGGAATAGATGACGAAATGGACACCAAAGGAGTGTCCCCATGAGCCCCCCGACATCCCCAGCTTAACACAGACATAGCTTTCCAGTCAAGGACTGGGTTATGAGACTGTAGCCATGGTAATCCAAGCACCAAAACATCATGTAAATTGTACAACACAAGGAAGCGAATCACCTCCTGATGGTCTGGAGTCATACGCATAGTCACTTGCGTCCAGAACTGTGGTTTATTACAAGCCAAAGGTGTAGAATCAATACCCTTCAGAGGTATAGGGACTTCCAGAGGCTCTAAATCAAACCCACAGCGCCTGGCAAAGGACCAGTCCATAAGACTCAGAGCGGCGCCAGAGTCCACATAGGCATCCATGGTAATAACTGATAATGAACAAATCAAGGTTACAGATAAAATAAATTTGGACTGTAAAGTGCCAATTGAAATAGACTTGTCAACCTTCCTAGTACGTTTAGAGCATGCCGATATAACATGAGCAGAATCACCACAATAGAAGCATAACCCATTTTTACGCCTATAATTCTGCCGCTCGCTTCTGGACATAATTCTGTCACATTGCATTTTCTCTGGCGTCTCTTCAGAAGATACCGCCAAATGGTGCACGGGTTTGCGCTCCCGCAAACGCCGATCAATCTGAATTGCCATTGTCATGGACTCATTCAGACCTGTGGGTGCAGGGAACCCGACCATAACATCTTTAACGGCATCAGAAAGGCCCTCTCTGAAATTTGCCGCTAAGGCGCACTCATTCCACTGAGTAAGCACAGACCATTTACGAAATTTTTGGCAGTATATCTCTGCTTCATCTTGCCCTTGAGATAGGGCTATCAAAGCTTTTTCAGCTTGAATCTCCAAATTAGGTTCCTCATAAAGCAACCCTAAAGCCAGGAAAAACGCATCCACATTGAGCGCAGGATCCCCTGGTGCCAATGAAAATGCCCAATTTTGAGGGTCACCTCGCAGCAAAGAAATTACAATCTTGACCTGCTGGACAGGATCTCCTGAGGAGTGAGGTCTGAGAGAAAGGAATAATTTACAATTATATTTGAAATTCAGAAACCGAGATCTATCTCCGGAAAATACCTCTGGTGTAGGGATTTTAGGTTCAGAAATAGGAGTATGCATAACAAAATCTTGTAAATTTTGAACCTTCGTAGCAAGATTATTTAAACCTGCAGCCAAACTCTGGGGATCCATCTTTAAACAGGTGAGCTCAGAGCCATTCAAGGATTATAAGGAGAGAAAGGCAAAGGCAGTAATTAGAGCTGAAATACAACTGATCCAACTATGGAGCAAGCATAGGGAAAAAGAAAAAAAAAAAAATTTTACAGACTTCTTTTTTCTCTCCTTTCTTCTGCCAATAAGTTTAACACTGGCCGGTCATACTGTCATGGTTCCCAATGGCAAGGGAACGTAAGAAACATATAAATAACGAACGAGCTCTCGGGTGATGGAAACTCAAGTTGACCGTGAGCTAAATCTACCACACAACTAATAGTAGCCAGGGAGCATACCTGATTAACCCTAGATGCCACGCGCCAGCCGGAGGACTAACTACACCTGGTAGAGGAAGAAACAGACCTGGCTTACCTCTAGGGAAATACCCCAAAAGATGATAGCAGCCCCCCACATGTAATAACGGTGAATTAAGAGGAAAAAACATACACAGTATGAAAGTAGATTTAGCAAAGAGAGGTCCACTTACTAGATAGCAGAAGGATACAAAAGAGGACTTCACGGTCAACTGAAAACCCTTTCAAAAACCATCCTGAAATTACTTTAAGACTCCTGTGTCAACTCATGACACAGGAGTGGCAATTTCAGCCCGCAAGAGCTTCCAGCTACAGAGAATTACAAAAACTGCAAACTGGACAAAAGATACAAAACAAAAGGACAAAGTCCACTTAGCTGATCAGCAGACTAGTAGCAGGAACATGCAACCGAAGGCTCTGGTTACAATGATGACCGGCAAGGAAATGACTGGAGAGCAAGGCTAAATAGGAAACTCCCAAACACTGATGGAAGCAGGTGAACAGAAGCAGCAAAGGCAAACAAGTCACCAGTACCACCAGCAACCACCAGGGGAGCCCAAAAAGCGGATACACAACAGTACCCTCCCCTTAAGGAGGGGGCACCGAACCCTCACAAGAACCGCCAGGGCGATCTGGATGAGCCCTATGAAAGGCACGAACCAAATCCGAGGCATGAACATCAGAGGCAGTTACCCAAGAATTATCTTCCTGACCATAGCCTTTCCATTTAACCAGATATTGAAGTCTCCGTCTGGAAATACGGGAGTCCAAGATCTTCTCTACGACGTACTCCAATTCACCCTCCACCAGCACAGGAGCAGGAGGTTCAGTAGAAGGAACCACCGGTACCTCATATCTCCGCAACAACGACCGATGGAACACATTATGGATAGCGAAAGATGCCGGGAGGTCCAAACGAAAGGAAACAGGGTTAAGAATCTCCAAAATCCTATAAGGACCGATGAACCGAGGCTTAAATTTGGGAGAAGAAACCCTCATAGGGACAAAACGGGAAGACAACCACACCAAGTCCCCAACGCGAAGGTGTGGACCAACACAACGACGACGGTTAGCAAACTGCTGAGTCCTCTCCTGGGACAATTCCAAATTATCCACCACTTGTCCCCAAATCCGATGCAACCGATCCACCACCGCATCCACTCCAAGACAATCCGAAGATTCAACCTGACCAGATGAAAACCGCGGATGAAACCCTGAATTGCAAAAGAAAGGAGAAACCAAAGTGGCAGAACTAGCCCGATTATTAAGAGCAAACTCCGCCAACGGCAGAAAGGCAACCCAATCATCCTGATCCGCAGACACAAAACACCTCAAATAAGTCTCCAAAGTTTGATTAGTTCGCTCCGTCTGGCCATTGGTCTGAGGATGGAATGCAGACGAAAAGGACAAATCAATGCCCAACCTGGCACAGACTGCCCGCCAAAATCTAGACACGAACTGGGTACCCCTGTCAGAAACGATGTTTTCCGGAATACCATGCAAGCGAACCACATTTTGAAAAAACAGAGGGACCAACTCAGATGAGGAAGGCAACTTAGGCAATGGCACCAAATGAACCATCTTAGAAAAACGGTCACACACCACCCAGATGACAGACATCTTCTGAGAAACAGGGAGATCCGAGATAAAGTCCATAGAGATGTGCGTCCAAGGCCTCTTAGGAATAGGCAAGGGCAACAACAACCCACTAGCCCTAGAACAACAAGGCTTGGCCCGAGCACACACATCGCAAGACTGCACAAAAACACGCACATCTCGAGACAGGGAAGGCCACCAGAAGGATCTAGCCACCAAATCTCTGGTGCCAAAAATTCCCGGATGACCTGCCAGAGTAGAAGAATGAACTTCCGAGATGACTCTAGTGGTCCAATCGTCAGGAACAAACAGTCTACCAGACGGACAACGATCCGGTCTATCCGCCTGAAATTCTTGCAAAGCACGTCGCAGATCTGGAGAGACAGCAGACAAAACCACCCCATCCTTAAGGACACCAGCAGGTTCAGAATTCCCAGGAGAGTCAGGCTCAAAACTCCTAGAAAGAGCATCTGCCTTCACATTCCTAGAACCCGGTAAGTACGAGACCACAAAATTAAACCGGGAAAAGAACAATGACCAACGTGCCTGTCTAGGATTCAGGCGCCTGGCAGACTCCAAATAAATTAAATTCTTGTGATCAGTCAAAACTACCACCTGATGTCTGGCACCCTCAAGCCAATGACGCCACTCCTCAAATGCCCACTTCATGGCCAAAAGCTCCCGATTACCAACATCATAGTTTCGCTCGGCGGCCGAAAATTTTCGCGAAAAGAACGCACAAGGTCTCATCACTGAGCAGTCGGAACTTCTCTGCGACAAAACCGCCCCCGCTCCGATCTTGGAAGCATCGACCTCAACCTGAAAGGGAAGAGAAACATCAGGCTGGCGCAACACAGGGGCAGACAAAAAGCGGCGCTTAAGCTCCCGAAAGGCCTCCACAGCAGCAGGGGACCAATTGGCAACATCAGCACCCTTTTTAGTCAAATCCGTCAGAGGTTTAGCAACGCCAGAAAAACCAGCTATAAATCGATGATAAAAATTAGCAAAGCCCAAGAATTTCTGAAGACTCTTCAGAGAAGTAGGCTGCGTCCAGTCGTAAATAGCCCGAACCTTGACAGGGTCCATCTCAATAGAAGAAGGGGAAAAAATGTACCCCAAAAAGGAAATTTTTTGAACCCCAAAAACACACTTTGAACCCTTTACACACAAAGAATTCTCCCGCAAAACCTGAAAAACCCTCCTGACCTGCTGAACATGAGACTCCCAGTCATCAGAAAAAATCAAAATATCATCCAAGTACACAATCATAAATTTATCCAAATATTCACGGAAAATATCATGCATTAAGGACTGAAAGACAGAAGGTGCATTAGAAAGGCCGAAAGGCATTACCAAATACTCAAAATGGCCCTCAGGCGTATTAAATGCGGTTTTCCACTCATCCCCCTGCTTAATTCGCACCAAATTATACACCCCACGAAGATCAATCTTAGAGAACCACTTAGCCCCCCTTATGCGAGCAAACAAATCAGTCAGTAAAGGCAACGGATACTGATATTTGACTGTAATTTTATTCAGGAGTCGATAATCAATACAAGGCCTCAGAGAGCCATCCTTTTTGGAGACAAAGAAAAAAACCGGCTCCTAAAGGTGATGAAGAAGGACGAATATGTCCCTTTTCCAGGGACTCCTTAATATACTCGCGCATAGCAGCATGTTCAGGTACAGATAGGTTAAACAAACGACCCTTTGGAAATTTACTGCCAGGAATCAGATCTATGGCGCAATCACAATCCCTGTGAGGAGGGAGTGAACCAATTTTAGGCTCTTCAAAAATATCACGATAATCAGACAAAAATGCCGGAATCTCAGATGGAATAGATGACGAAATGGACACCAAAGGAGTGTCCCCATGAGCCCCCCGACATCCCCAGCTTAACACAGACATAGCTTTCCAGTCAAGGACTGGGTTATGAGACTGTAGCCATGGTAATCCAAGCACCAAAACATCATGTAAATTGTACAACACAAGGAAGCGAATCACCTCCTGATGGTCTGGAGTCATACGCATAGTCACTTGCGTCCAGAACTGTGGTTTATTACAAGCCAAAGGTGTAGAATCAATACCCTTCAGAGGTATAGGGACTTCCAGAGGCTCTAAATCAAACCCACAGCGCCTGGCAAAGGACCAGTCCATAAGACTCAGAGCGGCGCCAGAGTCCACATAGGCATCCATGGTAATAACTGATAATGAACAAATCAAGGTTACAGATAAAATAAATTTGGACTGTAAAGTGCCAATTGAAATAGACTTGTCAACCTTCCTAGTACGTTTAGAGCATGCCGATATAACATGAGCAGAATCACCACAATAGAAGCATAACCCATTTTTACGCCTATAATTCTGCCGCTCGCTTCTGGACATAATTCTGTCACATTGCATTTTCTCTGGCGTCTCTTCAGAAGATACCGCCAAATGGTGCACGGGTTTGCGCTCCCGCAAACGCCGATCAATCTGAATTGCCATTGTCATGGACTCATTCAGACCTGTGGGTGCAGGGAACCCGACCATAACATCTTTAACGGCATCAGAAAGGCCCTCTCTGAAATTTGCCGCTAAGGCGCACTCATTCCACTGAGTAAGCACAGACCATTTACGAAATTTTTGGCAGTATATCTCTGCTTCATCTTGCCCTTGAGATAGGGCTATCAAAGCTTTTTCAGCTTGAATCTCCAAATTAGGTTCCTCATAAAGCAACCCTAAAGCCAGGAAAAACGCATCCACATTGAGCGCAGGATCCCCTGGTGCCAATGAAAATGCCCAATTTTGAGGGTCACCTCGCAGCAAAGAAATTACAATCTTGACCTGCTGGACAGGATCTCCTGAGGAGTGAGGTCTGAGAGAAAGGAATAATTTACAATTATATTTGAAATTCAGAAACCGAGATCTATCTCCGGAAAATACCTCTGGTGTAGGGATTTTAGGTTCAGAAATAGGAGTATGCATAACAAAATCTTGTAAATTTTGAACCTTCGTAGCAAGATTATTTAAACCTGCAGCCAAACTCTGGGGATCCATCTTTAAACAGGTGAGCTCAGAGCCATTCAAGGATTATAAGGAGAGAAAGGCAAAGGCAGTAATTAGAGCTGAAATACAACTGATCCAACTATGGAGCAAGCATAGGGAAAAAGAAAAAAAAAAAAAATTTTACAGACTTCTTTTTTCTCTCCTTTCTTCTGCCAATAAGTTTAACACTGGCCGGTCATACTGTCATGGTTCCCAATGGCAAGGGAACGTAAGAAACATATAAATAACGAACGAGCTCTCGGGTGATGGAAACTCAAGTTGACCGTGAGCTAAATCTACCACACAACTAATAGTAGCCAGGGAGCATACCTGATTAACCCTAGATGCCACGCGCCAGCCGGAGGACTAACTACACCTGGTAGAGGAAGAAACAGACCTGGCTTACCTCTAGGGAAATACCCCAAAAGATGATAGCAGCCCCCCACATGTAATAACGGTGAATTAAGAGGAAAAAACATACACAGTATGAAAGTAGATTTAGCAAAGAGAGGTCCACTTACTAGATAGCAGAAGGATACAAAAGAGGACTTCACGGTCAACTGAAAACCCTTTCAAAAACCATCCTGAAATTACTTTAAGACTCCTGTGTCAACTCATGACACAGGAGTGGCAATTTCAGCCCGCAAGAGCTTCCAGCTACAGAGAATTACAAAAACTGCAAACTGGACAAAAGATACAAAACAAAAGGACAAAGTCCACTTAGCTGATCAGCAGACTAGTAGCAGGAACATGCAACCGAAGGCTCTGGTTACAATGATGACCGGCAAGGAAATGACTGGAGAGCAAGGCTAAATAGGAAACTCCCAAACACTGATGGAAGCAGGTGAACAGAAGCAGCAAAGGCAAACAAGTCACCAGTACCACCAGCAACCACCAGGGGAGCCCAAAAAGCGGATACACAACAACACGCGCTACTGAACGCCGTCAGTAGCAAGGTCCACCTCACCACCAATGCGTGGACCAGTCACCATGGACAGGGGCGATACCTTTCCCTCACTGCCCATTGGGTTAATGTCGTTGAGTCGGGTACAGACCGTGCGAGTGGCGCAGGACGTGTCCTGCCCACTCCAAGGATTGCAGGAATCCATTCTGTACGCATTGACTCCTCCTCCTACACCAGTTCCTCAGAATCATCGCTGCAGGAGCCGTCACAGTCCACCTCCACATGGACCCGTGATGAATGTGTACCTGTTACGACCGACATGAGCACAGCCGTGGCCAAACGTCAACAGGCCGTCTTGAAATTAATTTCTTTGGGGAATCGAAGCCACACAGTGCAGGAGCTCTGGAATGCCATCAAGCAGGAGAGCGATGTGTGGTTTGTGCCAGCGAATCTCCAGCCAGGCATGGTAGTGTGTGATAATGGCCGAAATCTGGTGGCAGCTCTGGGCCTCGGCAACCTCACTCACATCCCATGTCTGGCACATGTGCTCAATTTGGTCGTGCAGAGTTTTCTGAGGGACTATCCGGATCTTGATGCACTGCTGCACAAGGTCCGCCTAGAGTGTGCTCACTTGCGGCGTTCCAGCACGGCAAAAGCGCGCATTGCGGCTCTGCAGCGCCGACACCGCCTGCCGGAACATCGCATCATATGTGACCTACCTACCAGGTGGAATTCCACGTTACATATGTTGGAGCGGTTGTGTGAGCAGCAGCAAGCTGTAATGGAGTACCAGCTGCTTCAGGCGCAAAGAAGTCGCACTCAGCGCCGTACAGACTTCACAACCACAGAGTGGGCCACTATGAATGACGTCTGCCAGGTTTTGCGTCCCTTCGATTATTCCACGCGGATGGCGAGTGCAGATGATGCACTAGTCAGCATGACTGTCCCCCTTATCTGCCTGCTTGAAAAATCACTGCAAGCGCTAAGGGATGATGTTGTGGAAGAGGTGGAGGATGAGGATTCAGCATTTCCATCATCTTCTGGACAGTCAGCGCCACGTGGTTCCTCACAAACGCGTAGGCAGGGGACAGTTTGTGAGGAGGATGAGGAGGAGTCAATGGAGGAGGAAGACATCCGTCCAGAGGAGGGAGTTACACAATTGTCCAGTAGTCAGTGTGTACAGCGAGGGTGGGGTGATGACGAGCGGGCAGAGATCACGCCTCCAGCAGGGGACAGCGTTTCTTGGGCAGTTGGCAGTCTGCAGCACATGGTGGATTACATGCTGCAGTGCCTGAGAAACGACCGCCGCATCGCCCACATTCTCAACATGTCTGATTATTGGGTGTTCACCCTCCTCGATCCTCGCTACCGGGACAACGTAGAAAGCCTCATCACACCGTTGAACCGGGAGCGAAAAATGCGGGAGTACCAAGACACACTGGTGAATTCCATCATTTTCTCCATTCCAAGTGAGAGAAGTGCTGCTAGTGCATTACAAAGCAGCTCAGTGCGTCCAGGCAGTGGTGGAGGCTCTGCACAAAGAGGGAGCAGAAGCAGTGCCTCTGCCCAAGGCAAGACCAGTATGGCCCAACTGTGGCACAGTTTTCTGTGCCCGCCACAAAAGTCTACACCATCACAGACGGCTCCAGTCAGCAGGAGGCAACGGTTCCGTCAGATGGTGACAGACTACATGTCTTGCCCTCTTGCTGTACTCCCAGACGGCTCTTCCCCTTTCAAGTTTTGGGTCTCAAAGCTGGATACATGGCCAGAGCTAAGCCAGTATGCATTGGAGGTGCTGTCTTGCCCTGCGGCCAGTGTATTATTGGAACGTGTCTTTAGTGCTGCAGGTGGTGTACTAACTGACCGTCGCATGCGACTATCCTCCGATAACGTTGACCGGCTTACTTTCCTGAAAATGAACAAGGCCTGGATCTCGCAGGAATTTGCCACTCCTCTTCCTGATTAAATAATTAGGTGACTGTCTACAGTATCCAGGTCTCCTGTTGTGTTCATCTTTCTACCACCTGAACTTAAATTCCTGGGCTCCAACACCGCCAGTTGAGGCTCAGAAGTGCCGTCTGCACAGTCAAAACATACGACCCAGTGTTATTGGGTTTCAGTAACGTCAGCTGATCCCCAGCTGTGTAGCCGGCAATGTGTCCTGCGACCGCCACGCTGACACAACAACTGAAATGTAAGGGAACCTGTCCCCCCCCCCCAAGGCGTTTGTTACTGAAAGAGCCACCTTGTACAGCAGTAATGCTGCACAAGGAAAAGGTAGCTATTTTTGTTTAGCTCCTTGCACACGCAGAACTTAACACTTATAAAATGTGTCCACTGATACCGTAAAACCGTCCCGGAGGTGGGACTTTCCTTCGTAATATGACGCAGCACAGCCGTCATTCCTACCCCCTTGGCGCCGTGCCCCGGCTCCTCAGCGTTGTTTGATTCCGTCCCGGAGCCTGCGCTGTTATGTTATCCCTTGGCCAGGCACACTTAGTGCTGCCCATCTTCTGACATCATTTGGTGATGAGCCGAGAGCCCGCCTCGCAGTGTCTTCTGATTTCATCCCACTGGGGGCCTGAGATCCATGGACATGCGCAGTGCATATCTGAACCTCCACCTCTCACTCATCTCCCTACGGCTTCTTCAGACTGTGCGGTGTCAGCTGGTCCCTAATAGCATGCCACGGCCGTGACACCGCACAGTCTTAAGAAGCTGTAGGGAGGGGAGTGAGAGGCGAGGATATGCACTGCGCATGGCCACGGATCCCAGGCCCGCGGTGGGATTACATTAGACGACACTGCGAGGCGGGCTCTCGGCCAGCGCGGCCGCACAGGCGCAGCCAGCCTGACACCAAATGATGTCAGAAGATGGGCAGCGCTAAGTGTGCCTGGCCAAGGGATAACATAACAGCGCAGGCTCCGGGATGGAATCAAACAACGCTGAGGAGCCGGGGAACGGCGCCAAGGAGGTAGGAATGACGGCTGTGCTGCGTCATATTACGAAGGAAAGTCCCACCTCCGGGACGGTCACACGGTATCAGGGGACACATTTTATAAGTGTTTAGTTCTGTGTTTGCAAGGAGCATCATGAAAAGAGCCACCTTTTCCTTTTGCATCTTTTTTGCTGCACAAGCTGGCTCTTTCAGCTACAAACGCCTTTGGGGGGGGTTAAAGGTTCCCTTTCGACTTTCTCCAATCAGGCTTCGGCCTACATTGTGTTCCTCTGCTTCTCCTCCTGTCTCTGGGCTCCAACACCGCTAGTTGTTGCCTGGTAGTGCTGTACGCACAGTCAACAGTCCCTCCTCTGTTATTGGGGTTCAGTAACGTCAGCTGTTCCCCTGCTGTGTGTGTGGCAATCCCTCCTACCTCCTCCTACCTCCTCCACCTCCTCCACCTGTCCCTGGGCTCCAACACCGCTAGTTGTTGCCTGGTAGTGCTGTACGCACAGTCAACAGTCCCTCCTCTGTTATTGGGGTTCAGTAACGTCAGCTGTTCCCCTGCTGTGTGTGTGGCAATCCCTCCTATCTCCTCCACCTCCACCTCCCCCTCCTGTCCCTGGGCTCCAACACCGCTAGTTGCCGTCCGGTAGTGCTGTACGCACAGTCAACAGTCCCTCCTCTGTTATTGGGGTTCAGTGACGTCAGCTGTTCCCCTGCTGTGTGTGTGGCAATCCCTCCTACCTCCTCCACCTCCTCCTCCTCCACCTGTCCCTGGGCTCCAACACCGCTAGTTGTTGCCTGGTAGTGCTGTACGCACAGTCAACAGTCCCTCCTCTGTTATTGGGGTTCAGTAACGTCAGCTGTTCCCCTGCTGTGTGTGTGGCAATCCCTCCTACCTCCTCCTACCTCCTCCACCTCCTCCACCTGTCCCTGGGCTCCAACACCGCTAGTTGTTGCCTGGTAGTGCTGTACGCACAGTCAACGGTCCCTCCTCTGTTATTGGGGTTCAGTAACATCAGCTGTTCCCCTGCTGTGTGTGTGGCAATCCCTCCTACCTCCTCCTACCTCCTCCACCTCCTCCACCTGTCCCTGGGCTCCAACACCGCTAGTTGTTGCCTGGTAGTGCTGTACGCACAGTCAACAGTCCCTCCTCTGTTATTGGGGTTCAGTAACGTCAGCTGTTCCCCTGCTGTGTGTGTGGCAATCCCTCCTATCTCCTCCACCTCCACCTCCCCCTCCTGTCCCTGGGCTCCAACACCGCTAGTTGCCGTCCGGTAGTGCTGTACGCACAGTCAAAAGTCCCTCCTCTGTTATTGGGGTTCAGTAACGTCAGCTGTTCCCCTGCTGTGTGTGTGGCAATCCCTCCTACCTCCTCCACCTCCTCCTCCTCCACCTGTCCCTGGGCTCCAACACCGCTAGTTGTTGCCTGGTAGTGCTGTACGCACAGTCAACAGTCCCTCCTCTGTTATTGGGGTTCAGTAACGTCAGCTGTTCCCCTGCTGTGTGTGTGGCAATCCCTCCTACCTCCTCCTACCTCCTCCACCTCCTCCACCTGTTCCTGGGCTCCAACACCGCTAGTTGTTGCCTGGTAGTGCTGTACGCACAGTCAACAGTCCCTCCTCTGTTATTGGGGTTCAGTAACGTCAGCTGTTCCCCTGCTGTGTGTGTGGCAATCCCTCCTACCTCCTCCTACCTCCTCCACCTCCTCCACCTGTCCCTGGGCTCCAACACCGCTAGTTGTTGCCTGGTAGTGCTGTACGCACAGTCAACAGTCCCTCCTCTGTTATTGGGGTTCAGTAACGTCAGCTGTTCCCCTGCTGTGTGTGTGGCAATCCCTCCTATCTCCTCCACCTCCACCTCCCCCTCCTGTCCCTGGGCTCCAACACCGCTAGTTGTTGCCTGGTAGTGCTGTACGCACAGTCAACAGTCCCTCCTCTGTTATTGGGGTTCAGTAACGTCAGCTGTTCCCCTGCTGTGTGTGTGGCAATCCCTCCTACCTCCTCCACCTCCTCCTCCTCCACCTGTCCCTGGGCTCCAACACCGCTAGTTGTTGCCTGGTAGTGCTGTATGCACAGTCAACAGTCCCTCCTCTGTTATTGGGGTTCAGTAACGTCAGCTGTTCCCCTGCTGTGTGTGTGGCAATCCCTTCTACCTCCTCCACCTCCTCCTCCTCCACCTGTCCCTGGGCTCCAACACCGCTAGTTGTTGCCTGGTAGTGCTGTACGCACAGTCAACAGTCCCTCCTCTGTTATTGGGGTTCAGTAACGTCAGCTGTTCCCCTGCTGTGTGTGTGGCAATCCCTCCTACCTCCTCCTACCTCCTCCACCTCCTCCACCTGTCCCTGGGCTCCAACACCGCTAGTTGTTGCCTGGTAGTGCTGTACGCACAGTCAACAGTCCCTCCTCTGTTACTGGGGTTCAGTAACGTCAGCTGTTCCCCTGCTGTGTGTGTGGCAATCCCTCCTACCTCCTCCTACCTCCTCCACCTCCTCCACCTGTCCCAGGGCTCCAACACCGCTAGTTGTGGCCTGGTAGTGCTGTACGCACAGTCAACAGTCCCTCCTCTGTTATTGGGGTTCAGTAACGTCAGCTGTTCCCCTGCTGTGTGTGTGGCAATCCCTCCTACCTCCTCCACCTCCTCCTCCTCCACCTGTCCCTGGGCTCCAACACCGCTAGTTGTTGCCTGGTAGTGCTGTACGCACAGTCAACAGTCCCTCCTCTGTTATTGGGGTTCAGTAACGTCAGCTGTTCCCCTGCTGTGTGTGTGGCAATCCCTCCTACCTCCTCCTACCTCCTCCACCACCTGTCCCTGGGCTCCAACACCGCTAGTTGTTGCCTGGTAGTGCTGTACGCACAGTCAACAGTCCCTCCTCTGTTATTGGGGTTCAGTAACGTCAGCTGTTCCCCTGCTGTGTGTGTGGCAATCCCTCCTACCTCCTCCTACCTCCTCCACCTCCTCCACCTGTCCCTGGGCTCCAACACCGCTAGTTGTTGCCTGGTAGTGCTGTACGCACAGTCAACAGTCCCTCCTCTGTTATTGGGGTTCAGTAACGTCAGCTGTTCCCCTGCTGTGTGTGGCAATCCCTCCTACCTCCTACACCTCCTCCTCCACCTGTCCCTGGGCTCCAACACCGCTAGTTGTTGCCTGGTAGTGCTGTACGCACAGTCAACAGTCCCTCCTCTGTTATTGGGGTTCAGTAACGTCAGCTGTTCCCCTGCTGTGTGTGTGGCAATCCCTCCTACCTCCTCCTACCTCCTCCACCTCCTCCACCTGTCCCTTGGCTCCAACACCGCTAGTTGTTGCCTGGTAGTGCTGTACGCACAGTCAACAGTCCCTCCTCTGTTATTGGGGTTCAGTAACGTCAGCTGTTCCCCTGCTGTGTGTGTGGCAATCCCTCCTATCTCCTCCACCTCCACCTCCCCCTCCTGTCCCTGGGCTCCAACACCGCTAGTTGTTGCCTGGTAGTGCTGTACGCACAGTCAACAGTCCCTCCTCTGTTATTGGGGTTCAGTAACATCAGCTGTTCCCCTGCTGTGTGTGTGGCAATCCCTCCTACCTCCTCCTACCTCCTCCACCTCCTCCACCTGTCCCTGGGCTCCAACACCGCTAGTTGTTGCCTGGTAGTGCTGTACGCACAGTCAACAGTCCCTCCTCTGTTATTGGGGTTCAGTAACGTCAGCTGTTCCCCTGCTGTGTGTGTGGCAATCCCTCCTACCTCCTCCTACCTCCTCCACCTCCTCCACCTGTCCCTGGGCTCCAACACCGCTAGTTGTTGCCTGGTAGTGCTGTACGCACAGTCAACAGTCCCTCCTCTGTTATTGGGGTTCAGTAACGTCAGCTGTTCCCCTGCTGTGTGTGTGGCAATCCCTCCTACCTCCTCCACTTCCTCCTCCTCCACCTGTCCCTGGGCTCCAACACCGCTAGTTGTTGCCTCGTAGTGCTGTACGCACAGTCAACAGTCCCTCCTCTGTTATTGGGGTTCAGTAACGTCAGCTGTTCCCCTGCTGTGTGTGTGGCAATCCCTCCTACCTCCTCCTCCACCTCCACCTCCCCCTCCTGTCCGTGGGCTCCAACACCGCTAGTTGTTGCCTGGTAGTGCTGTACGCACAGTCAACAGTCCCTCCTCTGTTATTGGGGTTCAGTAACGTCAGCTTTTCCCCTGCTGTGTGTGTGACAATCCCTCCTACCTCCTCCACCTCCTCCTCCTCCACTTGTCCCTGGGCTCCAACACCGCTAGTTGTTGCCTGGTAGTGCTGTACGCACAGTCAACAGTCCCTCCTCTGTTATTGGGGTTCAGTAACGTCAGCTGTTCCCCTGCTGTGTGTGTGGCAATCCCTCCTACCTCCTCCTACCTCCTCCACCTCCTCCACCTGTCCCTGGGCTCCAACACCGCTAGTTGTTGCCTGGTAGTGCTGTACGCACAGTCAACAGTCCCTCCTCTGTTATTGGGGTTCAGTAACGTCAGCTGTTCCCCTGCTGTGTGTGTGGCAATCCCTCCTACCTCCTCCTACCTCCTCCACCTCCTCCACCTGTCCCTGGGCTCCAACACCGCTAGTTGTTGCCTGGTAGTGCTGTACGCACAGTCAACAGTCCCTCCTCTGTTATTGGGGTTCAGTAACGTCAGCTGTTCCCCTGCTGTGTGTGTGGCAATCCCTCCTACCTCCTCCACCTCCTCCACCTGTCCCTGGGCTCCAACACCGCTAGTTGTTGCCTGGTAGTGCTGTATGCACAGTCAACAGTCCCTCCTCTGTTATTGGGGTTCAGTAACGTCAGCTGTTCCCCTGCTGTGTGTGTGGCAATCCCTCCTACCTCCTCCACCTCCTCCTCCTCCACCTGTCCCTGGGCTCCAACACCGCTAGTTGCCGTCCAGAAGTGCTGTCCGCACAGAGACAAACACCTCGCCAATGTGTTATTGGGGTTCAGTAACGTCAGCTGTTCCCCTGCTGTGTATACGGCAACGTGTACTGCGACCGCCACGCAGGCACAACAAGTTAAATTTAAGGGAACCTGTCCGTCCCCCCAGGCGTTTGTTACTGAAGGAGCCACCTTGTGCAGCAGTAATGATGCAAAGGGAAAAAGTGCCCCTTTTCGTGGTGCTCCTTGCACATGCTGAACCTAACACTTATGAAAAGTGTCCCCTCCTACCGTGATACCATCCGGTAGGTGGAACTTTCCTTTGTGATGTGACGCAGCACAGCTGTCATTCTTACCCCCTTGGCGCCGTGCGCCGCCTCCTCAGCGTTGTTTGAATCAGTCCCGGAGCCTGCGCTGTTAGGTTAGCCCTTGGCCATGCACACATTTTGCGCTGCCCGTCTTCTGACATCATTTGGTGTCAGGCTGGCTGCGCCTGTGCGGCCGCGCTGGCCGAGAGCCCGCCTCGTACTGTCTTCTGATTTCATCCCACTGGGGGCCTGAGATCCATGGACATGCGCAGTGCATATCTGAACCTCCACCTCTCACTCATCTCCCTACGGCTTCTTCAAACTGTGCGGTGTCAGCTGGTCCCTAATAGCATGCCACGGCCGTGACACCGCACAGTCTGAAGAAGCCGTAGGGAGGGGAGTGAGAGGCGAGGATATGCACTGCGCATGGCCACGGATCTCAGGCCCCCAGTGGGATTAAATCAGAAGACAGTACGAGGCGGGATCTCGGCCAGCGCGGCCGCACAGGCGCAGCCAGCCTGACACCAAATGATGTCAGAAGACGGGCAGCGCAAAATGTGTGCATGGCCAAGGGCTAACCTAACAGCGCAGGCTCCGGGACTGATTCAAACAACGCTGAGGAGGCGGCGCACGGCGCCAAGGGGGTAAGAATGACGGCTGTGCTGCTTCACATCACAAAGTAAAGTTCCACCTACCGGACGGTATCACGGTAGGAGGGGACACTTTTCATAAGTGTTAGGTTCAGCATGTGCAAGGACCATAATTAAAAGAGCTAAGTTTACCTTTTCCAGCATTAGTGCTGTACACGATGGCTCTTTCAGCTACAAACGCCTGGGGGGGGGTAAAGTTTCCCTTTCAACTTGCTCCAGTGCAGGCTTCGGCCTACACTCTGCTCCCTCTCCTCCTCCTGCTGACCCTGGGCTCTAACACCGCCAGTTGGAGCCCAGATGTGCTAGCTGCACAGAGAAAAACACCAGCCAATGTGTCAGTGGGGTTCAGCACCGCCAGCTGTTCCCCTGCTGTGCAGCCAGCAACGTGTCCTGCAACAGCCACGCAGACACAAGAACTGGAATTGAAGGAAACCTGTCCCCCCTCCTCCAGGTGTTTCTACGTTTTACAGCCACCTTGTACGACAGTAATGCTGCATGTGTGCAAGGTGGCTCGGAAACTTATTCTCCTTGCCCATGTTGAACTGAACACGTCTAAAATGAGTCCTCTGCGACCATTAAAACATCCCTCAGGTGTGATTTTCCTTTGTATTGACACGCAACAAGCTCCTTGGTAGCGCTGCCCGTCTTCTGGCATCATTGTTTGGCTGCCTGCGCCTCTGCGGCCGCCTTGCCCCACACAACGCCCCTCGATATCTTATTTATTTGGACTGCGAGGGTGTGATTGATGGGCATGAACGGTGCATTTCTTCGCCTGTCCCTCATCTCCTTCCGCCTTCTTCGGACTGTGCGGCTTCATGGCCGTGGCATGCGATAAGGGATCAGCTGACGCCGCATAGTCTGAAGCGGGTGTAAGAACCCAAGCGAGAGGCGAACATATGTACTGCACCAGGCCATGAATCCCAGCCCCGCAGTGTTTTAACAATGTTAAGACACTGCGGGGCTGGAATTCATGGTCATCGCAAACCGCAACGGCCGACATTACATGATGTCAGAGGATGGGCAGCGCTAACAGCGCAAGGCCAAGGGATAACACGACAGCGCAGACTCCTGTGCAACAAATAACGATGCTCAGGAGGCCGCGCCAAGCACCAAGGTGGCATTTTTGCCAGCTGTACTGCGTCTCTTTACGAAGGGAACTCACGCCTCAAAATCAGTTTGACTGTGTAAGGGCCTAAATGTTATACGTGTTCCTTTCAGCGTGTGCAAGGAGCAAAATTAAAAGAGCAACCTTTGACTTGTGCAGCATTACTGCTGCATAAGCTGTGGCTCTTCTACTTTGTAACACCTGAGGGGGGGTTAAAGGTTACCTTTGAAATTGGTTCAATTAGGCTTCGGCCTACACTCTGCTCCCCCTGCAGAGCCCGGGCTCCAACACCGCCAGTTGGGGCCCGGTACTGCTAGCTGCACAGAGAAAAACACCAGCCAATGTGTCAGTGGGGTTCAGCACCGCCAGCTGTTCCCCTGCTGTGCAGCCGGCAACGTGTCCTGCAACAGCCACGCAGGCACAACAGACCCAAAGCTGCCGCCAGTGCAGGCTTCGGCCTACACTCTGCTCCATCTCCTCCTCCTGCTGACCCTGGGCTCTAACACCGCCAGTTGGGGCCCGGTACTGCTAGCTGCACAGAGAAAAACACCAGCCAATGTGTCAGTGGGGTCCAGCACCGCCAGCTGTTCCCCTGCTGTGTAGCCGGCATCGTGTCCTGCAAAAGCCACGCAGACACAAGAACTGAAATTGAAGGGAACCTGTCCCCCCTCCCCCAGGCATTTGTACGTTTTACAGCCACCTCGTACAGCGGTAATGCTGCATGTGTGCAAGGTGGCTCATAAACGTATTCTCCTCGCACATGTGGAACTGAAAACACGTCTGAAATGTGTCCTCTGTGTGACCATTTAACCGTCCCGGTGGTGTGACTTTCCTTTGTAATGACACGCTGCAACCCCCTTGGTAGTGCTGCCCATCTTCTGGCATCATTGTTTGGCTGCCTGCGCCTCTGCGGCCGCCCTGACCCACACAACGCCCCTCGGTGTCTTATTTATTTGGACTGCGAGGGTGTGATTGACGGGCATGAACGGTGCATTTCTTCGCCTATCCCTCATCTCCTTCCGCCTTCTTCGGACTGTGCGGCTTTATGGCCGTGGCATGCGATAAGGGATCAGCTGACGCCGCATAGTCTGAAGCAGGTGTAAGAACAAAAGCGAGAGGCGAACATATGTACTGCGCCAGGCCATGAATCCCAGCCCCGCAGTGTTTTAACAATGTTAAGACACTGCGGGGCTGGGATTCATGGTCATCGCGAACCGCACCGGCCCACATCAAATGTTGTCAGAGGACGGGCAGCGCTAACAGCGCAAGGCCAAGGGATAACACGACAGCGCAGACTCCTGTGCAGCAAATAACGATGCTCAGGAGGCCGCGCCAAGCACCAAGGTGGCATTTTTGCCAGCTGTGCTGCGTCTCATTACGAAGGGAACTCACGCCTCCAACACAGTTTGACTGTATAAAGGGCTAAATGTTATATGTGTTTCATTCGGCGTGTGCAAGGAGAAAAATTAAAAGAGCAACCTTTGACTTGTGCGGCACTACTGCTGCATAAGCTGTGGCTCTTCTAGTTTGTAACCCCTGAGGGGGGGTTAAAGGTTACCTTTGAAATCGGTTCAATTAGGCTTCGGCCTACACTCTGCTCCACCGGCAGAGCCCGGGCTCCAACACCGCTAGTTGCTGTCCGGAAGTGCTGGCTGCATAGAGCCAAACACCTCGCCAATGTGTCAGTGGGGTTCAGCACCGCCAGCTGTTCCCCTGCTGTGTAGCCGGCAACGTGTCCTGCGACCGCCACGCAGGCACAACAGACCCAAAGCTGCCGCCAGTGCAGGCTTCGGCCTACACTCCCCTCCCCCTGCTCCTCCTCCTGCTCCTCCTCCTGCTCCTCCTCCTCCTGCTGACCCTGGGCTCTAACACCGCCAGTTGGGGCCCGGTACTGCTAGCTGCACAGAGAAAAACACCAGCCAATGTGTCAGTGGGGTCCAGCACCGCCAGCTGTTCCCCTGCTGTGTAGCCGGCAACGTGTCCTGCGACAGCCACGCAGACACAAGAACTGAAATTGAAGGGAACCTGTCCCCCCTCCCCCAGGTGTTTCTACGTTTTACAGCCACCTTGTACAGCAGTAATGCTGCACGTGTGCAAGGTGGCTCGTAAACTTATTCTCCTTGCCCATGGGGAACTGAACACGTCTAAAATGAGACCTCTGAGACCATTAAAACATCCCTCAGGTGTGATTTTCCTTTGTATTGACACGCAACAAGCTCCTTGGTAGCACTGCCCGTCTTCTGGCCTCATTGTTTGGCTAGCTGCGCCTCTGCCGCCGCCTTGCCCCACACAACACCCCTCGGTGTCTTATTTATTGGGACTGCGAGGGTGTGATTGATGGGCATGATCGGTGCATTTCTTCGCCTGTCCCTCATCTCCTTCCGCCTTCTTCGGACTGTGCGTCTTCATGGCCGTGGCATGCGATAAGGGATCAGCTGACGCCGCATAGTCTGAAGCAGGTGTAAGAACCCAAGCGAGAGGCGAACATATGTACTGCACCAGGCCATGAATCCCAGCCCCGCAGTGTTTTAACAATGTTAAGACACTGCGGGGCTGGGATTCATGGTCATCGCAAACCGCAACGTCCAACATTACATGATGTCAGAGGATGGGCAGCGCTAACAGCGCAAGGCCAAGGGATAACACGACAGCGCAGACTCCTGTGCAGCAAATAAAGATGCTCAGGAGGCCGCGCCAAGCACCAAGGTGGCATTTTTGCCAGCTGTACTGCGTCTCTTTACGAAGGGAACTCACGCCTCAAAATCAGTTTGACTGTGTAAGGGCCTAAATGTTATACGTGTCCCTTTCAGCGTGTGCAAGGAGAAAAATTAAAAGAGCAACCTTTGACTTGTGCAGCACTACTGCTGCATAAGGCGTGGCTCTTCTAGTTTTAACACCTGAGGGGGGGTTAAAGGTTAACTTTAAAATTGGTTCAATTAGGCTTCGGCCTACACTCTGCTCCCTCTCCTCCTGCTGACCCTGGGGTCTAACACCACCAGTTTGGGCCCGGTACTGCTAGCTGCACAGAGAAAAACACCAGCCAATGTGTCAGTGGGGTCCAGCACCGCCAGCTGTTCCCCTGCTGTGTAGCCGGCAACGTGTCCTGCAAAAGCCACGCAGACACAAGAACTGAAATTGAAGGGAACCTGTCCCCCCTCCCCCAGGCGTTTGTACGTTTTACAGCCACCTCGTACAGCGGTAATGCTGCATGTGTGCAAGGTGGCTCATAATCGTATTCTCCTCGCACATGTGGAACTGAAAACACGTCTAAAATGTGTCCTCTGTGTGACCATTTAACCGTCCCGGTGGTGTGACTTTCCTTTGTAATGACACGCTGCAACCCCCTTGGTAGCGCTGCCCGTCTTCTGGCATCATTGTTTGGCTGCCTGCGCCTCTGCGGCCGCCCTGACCCACACAACGCCCCTCGGTGTCTTATTTATTTGGACTGCGAGGGTGTGATTGATGGGCATGAGCAGTGCATATCTTCGCCTGTTGTCACTCATCTCCTTCCGCCTTCTTCAGACTGTGCGGCTTCATGGCCATGGCATGCGATAAGGGATCAGCTGACGCCGCACAGTCTGAAGCGGGTGTAAGGACCCGAGTGTGAGAGGCGAACATATGTGCTGCGCCAGGCCATGAATCCCAGACCCGCAGTGTTTTAACAATGTTAAGACACTGCGGGGCTGGGATTCATGGTCATCGCGAACCGCACCGGCCGACATTACATGATGTCAGAAGATGGGCAGCGCTAACAGCGCTAGGCCAGGGGATAACACGACAGCGCAGACTCCTGTACAGCAAATAACAACGCTCAGGAGGCTGCACCCAGCACCAAGGTGGGATTCTTGACATCTGTGCTGCGTCTCATTACGAAGGGAACTCGCGCCTCCAACACAGTTTGACTGTATAAAGGGCTAAATGTTATACGTGTTTCATTCAGCGTGTGCAAGGAGAAAAATTAAAAGAGCAACCTTTGACTTGTGCGGCACTACTGCTGCATAAGCTGTGGCTCTTCTAGTTTGTAACCCCTGAGGGGGGGTTAAAGGTTTACTTTAAAATTGGTTCAATTAGGCTTCGGCCTACACTCTGCTCCCCCTGCAGAGCCCGGGCTCCAACACCGCCAGTTGGGGCCCGGTACTGCTAGCTGCACAGAGGAAAACACCAGCCAAAGTGTCAGTGGGGTTCAGCACCGCCAGCTGTTCCCCTGCTGTGTAGCCGGCAACGTGTCCTGCGACCGCCACGCAGGCACAACAGACCCAAAGCTGCCGCCAGTGCAGGCTTCGGCCTACACTCCCCTCCCCCTGCTCCTCCTCCTGCTCCTCCTCCTCCTGCTGACCCTGGGCTCTAACACCGCCAGTTGGTGCCCGGTACTGCTAGCTGCACAGAGGAAAACACCAGCCAAAGTGTCAGTGGGGTTCAGCAACGCCAGCTGTTCCCCTGCTGTGCAGCCGGCAACGTGTCCTGCAACAGCCACGCAGGCACAACAGACCCAAAGCTGCCGCCAGTGCAGGCTTCGGCCTACACTCTGCTCCCTCTCCTCCTGCTGACCCTGGGCTCTAACACCGCCAGTTTGGGCCCGGTACTGCTAGCTGCACAGAGAAAAACACCAGCCAATGTGTCAGTGGGGTTCAGCACCGCCAGCTGTTCCCCTGCTGTGTAGCCGGCATCGTGTCCTGCAAAAGCCACGCAGACACAAGAACTGAAATTGAAGGGATCCTGTCGCCCCACCCCCAGGTGTTTGTGTGTTTTCCAGCCACCTCGTACAGCAGTAATGCTGCATGTGTGCAAGGTGGCTCATAAACGTATTCTCCTCGCACATGTGGAACTGAAAACACGTCTAAAATGTGTCCTCTGTGTGACCATTTAACCGTCCCGGAGGTGTGACTTTCCTTTGTAATGACACGCTGCAACCCCCTTGGTAGCGCTGCCCGTCTTCTGGCATCATTGTTTGGCTGCCTGCGCCTCTGCGGCCGCCCTGACCCACACAACGCCCCTCGGTGTCTTATTTATTTGGACTGCGAGGGTGTGATTGATGGGCATGAGCAGTGCATATCTTCACCTGTTGTCACTCATCTCCTTCCGCCTTCTTCAGACTGTGCGGCTTCATGGCCATGGCATGCGATAAGGGATCAGCTGACGCCGCACAGTCTGAAGCGGGTGTAAGGACCCGAGTGCGAGAGGCGAACATATGTACTGCGCCAGGCCATGAATCCCAGACCCGCAGTGTTTTAACAATGTTAAGACACTGCGGGGCTGGGATTCATGGTCATCGCGAACCGCAACGGCCGACATTAAATGATGTCAGAAGATGGGCAGCGCTAACAGCGCTAGGCCAAGGGATAACATGACAGCGCAGACTCCTGTACAGCAAATAACAACGCTCAGGAGGCTGCACCCAGCACCAAGGTGGGATTCTTGACATCTGTGCTGCGTCTCATTACGAAGGGAACTCGCGCCTCCAACACAGTTTGACTGTATAAAGGGCTAAATGTTATACGTGTTTCATTCGGCGTGTGCAAGGAGAAAAATTAAAAGAGCAACCTTTGACTTGTGCGGCACTACTGCTGCATAAGCTGTGGCTCTTCTAGTTTGTAACCCCTGAGGGGGGGTTAAAGGTTACCTTTGAAATCGGTTCAATATGGCTTCGGCCTACACTCTGCTCCACTGGCAGAGCCCGGGCTCCAACAATGCTAGTTGCTGTCCGGAAGTGCTGGCTGCACAGAGCCAAACACCTCGCCAATGTGTCAGTGGGGTTCAGCACCGCCAGCTGTTCCCCTGCTGTGTAGCCGGCAACGTGTCCTGCGACCGCCACGCAGGCACAACAGACCCAAAGCTGCCGCCAGTGCAGGCTTCGGCCTACACTCCCCTCCCCCTGCTCCTCCTTCTGCTGACCCTGGGCTCTAACACCGCCAGTTGGGGCTCTAGGAAGACAAGCTTGAATAGGTCCCCATCCTGGTTCCAGTACCGTCAGCTGGTTCCGGGCAGAGCCTTTGGCTTAGGTGCCTCCCTCTGGGTATCCGAGTTCCACCAACGTCAGGTGGTCCTTGGTAGTGCTTTCAGGCACGGGTACCTCCTGCTTAGTAACCGGGTTCCAGTAACGTCAGCTGGTCCTCGGTAGTTCCATTGGCTCTTGGACCTTCAGCTACCCATCTGGGTTCCAGTACCGTCAGCTGGTTCTCGGCAGTGTCTTTTGCTCTTGTACCTTCTGCTCCCCATCCTGGTTCCAGTACCGTCAGCTGGTTCCGGGCAGAGCCTTTGGCTTAGGTGCCTCCCTCTGGGTATCCGAGTTCCACCAACGTCAGGTGGTCCTTGGTAGTGCTTTCAGGCACGGGTACCTCCTGCTTAGTAACCGGGTTCCAGTAACGTCAGCTGGTCCACGGTAGTTCCATTGGCTCTTGGACCTTCGGGTAGCCATCCGAGTTCCAGTTCCATCAGCTGTTTCTTGGCATTTTCTCAGCCTTCTTGTACCTTCTGCTACATTTCCAAGTTCAAGACCCTAAAGACGATGACCCGGAAGACCACCCCTAAGATGATGACGACACCAGAGACGACAACCACCGAGATGACGACGACCCTGGAGACGATGACCCTGAAGACGACCCCGATGACGACGACCCCGATGACGACGACCCCGGAGACGACGACCCTGGAGACGACGACGACATGGGAGACCGAGAAGCAGAAGAACAAGAGGCTGCAGAACAAAGAGCAGAAGAACATTAAGCATAACACTAAATATCAGAGCAAAAGATATTATCTAAATTATAAGCAGAAGAAGACTAAGCAGTGTATGGGGGTGAGTCCGTTCCTCCTCGTGGTGCCCCTGGATAAAGCCTGATGCTGCAGGCCAAACTGAACGCGGACAAATGTACCTCTTTTGTGACAGGCAGAACGGAAGGTGTAATCTTCAAACTTTTATAGATAACAACTACGGGAATGCCTGTCACAAATAAGAATATGATGAAGAAGTTGAATATGAAAAAGATAATAGTTAAATAAAAAGAATATGAACAATGTAAAAAAAAAAAATTAGAGGTAGAAGAAGATGAATAAGGTGAAGATAGTTGATGTCAAAGAAGCTGATGATGAGGATAATGAAGAAGAAAGTGTGGGAGAAGTAAAAAAGAAGGTGAAGGACGTGGAAGTAGTGAAACATCAATATCTGACAAAATAAAAATAAAAAAATAGTCAAAATCTTTCTAACGCCGACCGTCATAAAAAAAAACAAAAAAACCTGCTATTCTATTTGTTTGGGCTAAACCTCTGTGCCTTTAATGTCTCCGCCACCTCCCCCAATACATCCTACATTATTCTTAGTTGTTTTCCTTCATGTAGAATGAACCTACAAGGAAAGAAAGGGTTTATTTTAATTCCGATATTTTCGTCCCATTGACTTGCATTGGGATCGGGTATCGGTATCGGATTAGATCCGATACTTTGACGGTATCGGCCGATACTTTCCGATACCGATACTTTCCGATATCGGAAGGTATCGCTCAACACTAGTTCTAAAATCTACCTGAAAAAAAAACACTACATCAATCAGTGGGAGATTAATATTGTCCTCAGGGCTTGTGTGCCACTCCTGATCCTGACTCCTGTGAGCGCCATCTCTCACTCAGTGGGCCATAGAAAGCCTATTTATTTTTTTGCTTGATTTGGGTTCTAAAATCTACCTGAAAAAAAAAACACTACATCCATCAGTGGGAGATTAATGCTGTCCTCAGGGCTTGTGTGCCACTCCTGATCCTGACTCCTGTGCGCGCCATCTCTCACTCAGTGGGCCATAGAAAGCCTATTTATTTTTTTGCTTGATTTGGGTTCTAAAATCTACCTGAAAAAAAAACACTACATCCATCAGTGGGAGATTAATATTGTCCTCAGGGCTTGTGTGCCACTCCTGATCCTGACTCCTGTGAGCGCCATCTCTCACTCTGTGGGCCATAGAAAGCCTATTTATTTTTTTGCTTGATTTGGGTTCTAAAATCTACCTGAAAAAAAAAAACACTACATCCATCAGTGGGAGATTAATACTGTCCTCAGGGCTTGTGTGCCACTCCTGATCCTGACTCCTGTGCGCGCCATCTCTCACTCAGTGGGCCATAGAAAGCCTATTTATTTTTTTGCTTGATTTGGGTTCTAAAATCTAACTGAAAAAAAAATCACTACATCCATCAGTGGGAGATTAATACTGTCCTCAGGGCTTGTGTGCCACTCCTTATCCTGACTCCTGTGTGTGCCATCTCTCACTCAGTGGGCACTGGGCCATAGAAAGCTTTTTTTTTATTATTATTATTTGGTTTCTAAATTGTCCCTGAAAAAAACAATTTATCTTATTTGGTTTCTAAAGTCTCCCTGAGGAAAAAAAAAAAAATAGGTGGGAGATTAATATTGACATTTGTGCTTGAGTGACAGTCCGGCGTGTGTGGCATCTCTGTGATTTTGTGCCACAGAAAACAGAGTGTGTAACATTGTGCCTGATTTTCCTTGTGGTCTCACCAACCTGTTAAGGGAAATTGAAATCATACTGAAGTTATAGCTTACCGTGTAAGTTGTTTGACAGCAACAAATAAAGTTACTTTGGTTAAGTTTTTAAAACAATGAGGAAGTCTGGTGCAAGAGGTCGTGGCCGTGGGCGTTCATTGTCAGCTGGTAATGATGGTAGTGGTAGTGGAGCATCAGGTGGTCGTGGGGATAAAAATATTCCACGTAAGTCTGGAGCTGTGGAGCCAGTTTCGTCGTCTGGCTACACAAGGCCTCGAACGCTCTCTTTTCTGGGAGTAGGAAAACCGCTTTTAAAGGCGGAGCAGCAACAGCAAGTTTTGGCTTACATTGCAGACTCAGCCTCTAGCTCTTTTGCCTCCTCTTCTGAAACTGGTAAATGTAAAAGCAGCGCGTCGCTTGTGGATGTCCACGGTCAGGGACAAGTCGCTTCCTTGTCCTCTTCAGCAAAAACTACAACAAGAGAGAAGGATGCAGCAGGCGACACAACGGGTTACTCCATGGAGCTCTTTACACACACCGTCCCTGGCTTACAAAGTGAAACACTTAACAGGCCATGCCCATTACAAGTTGATTCTGACATGGAGTGCACTGATGCACAGCCACAGCCAGAGTACTATGCTGCTCCTTTGACTCAGACCACCACATTGCCCTCTCAGGGTACTGATCCACAATCAGACCCTGATGAGACTATGTTGCCCCGCCACGAACGCTATACCACCGACCGACACAGTGACACAGACGAAGTTGCACACGAGCTCGAAGAGGAGTTAATAGATGACCCAGTTATTGACCCCGATTGGCAGCCATTGGGGGAACAGGGTGCAGGCGGCAGTAGTTCAGAAGCGGAGGTGGAGGAGGGGCCACAGCAGGCATCAACATCGCAACAGGTTCCATCTGCCGGGCCCGTATCTGGCCCAAAACGCGTGTCAAAGCCAAAACCTGTTGGAGGACAGCGTGGCCATCCGGTTAAAGCTCAGTCTGCAATCCCTGAAAAGGGATCCGATGCTAGGAAGAGTGCAGTCTGGCATTTTTTTAAACAACATCCAATTGATCAGCGCAAAGTCATCTGTCAAAAATGTTCAACTAGCTTAAGCAGAGGTCAGAATCTGAAATGTCTCAATACTAGTTGCATGCATAGACACTTAACCACCATGCATTTTCAAGCCTGGACTAACTACCAAACGTCCCTTAAGGTTGTAGCACCCTCGGCCAATGAAGCTAGTCAGCAACGCAACATCCCTTCCGTCACTGTAAGGCCACCATTTTCCGCACCACCGGCAGTATCTGTGCAGGTTTCTTTGCCAGCCAAAAGCACTCAGGGTCAGGGAATCACCAGTTTTGTAGGAGGAAATATTGCATCTAGGTCACCGGCGGAAACAATACCATCTCCAACCGTCTCGCAGTCTGCCATGTCCACCGGCACACCCGCAAGTTCCACGATCTCCATCTCTCCAGTTCAGCTCACACTACATGAGACTCTGGTTAGAAAAAGGAAGTACTTATCCTCGCATCCGCGTACACAGGGTTTTAACGCCCACATAGCTAGACTAATATTGTTAGAGATGATGCCCTACCGGTTAGTTGAAAGCGAAGCTTTCAAAGCCCTGATGGAGTACGCTGAACCACGATACGAGCTACCCAGTCGACACTTTTTTTCCAGAAAAGCCATCCCGGCCCTGCACCAGCATGTTAAACAGCGCATCGTCCATGCACTCAGGCAATCTGTGAGTACAAAGGTGCACCTGACTACAGATGCATGGACCAGTAGGCATGGCCAGGGACGTTATGTGTCCATCACGGCACACTGGGTGAATGTGGTGGATGCAGGGTCCTCAGGGGACATCAATTTCGGGACAGTTGTGCCTAGCCCACGGTCTAGGAAACAGTTGGCTGTAGGCGTTCGCACCACCTCCTCCTCCTCCTCGTCCTCCTGCAGAAGCTACAGCTCTTCCACAGACCACAGTCGGCCAACCACTCCATCGGCAGATGACACTGTTGCACACCAGTTGTCCCATTATGGGCCAGCTACTGCCAAGCGTCAGCAGGCTGTATTGGCTATGAAGTGTTTGGGCGACAACAGACACACCGCGGAAGTTCTGTCCGAGTTCTTGCAACAAGAAACGCAGTCGTGGCTGGGCACAGTAGATCTTGAGGCAGGCAAGGTAGTGAGTGATAACGGAAGGAATTTCATGGCTGCCATCTCCCTTTCCCAACTGAAACACATTCCTTGCCTGGCTCACACCTTAAACCTGGTGGTGCAGTGCTTATTGAAAACTTATCCTGGGTTCTCCGACCTGCTCCTCAAAGTGCGTGGACTTTGCTCACATATCCGACGTTCGCCTGTACACTCCAGCCGTATGCAGACCTATCAGCGGTCTTTGAACCTTCCCCAGCATCGCCTAATCATAGACGTTGCAACAAGGTGGAACTCAACACTGCACATGCTTCAGAGACTGTGCCAACAGAGGCGGGCTGTTATGTTTTTGTGGGAGGATACACATACACGGGCAGGCAGTAGGATGGCAGACATGGAGTTGTCTGGTGTGCAGTGGTCCAAGATACAAGACATGTGTCAAGTCCTTCAGTGTTTTGAGGAATGCACACGGCTGGTTAGTGCAGACAACGCCGTAATAAGCATGAGCATCCCCCTAATGCGTCTGCTGATGCAAAGTTTGACGCACATAAAGGAGCAGGCGTCTGCACCAGAGGAAGAGGAAAGCCTTGATGACAGTCAGCCATTGTCTGGTCAGGGCAGTGTACAGGACGAGGTAGCGGGCGAAGAGGAGGTGGAGGACGAGGAGGATGATGGGGATGAGTATATTTTTAATGCGGAAGCTTTCCCGGGGGCACTGGAAATTGGTTGCGTGGCAAGGCCGGGTTCTGGTTTTTTGAGGGACACAAGTGACGTAGATTTGCCTGAAACTGCCCCTCAACCAATCACAACCGGAGATTTGACAACTGGAACTTTGGCCCACATGGCGGATTATGCCTTACGTATCCTAAAAAGGGACACACGCATAACGAAAATGATGAACGATGACGATTACTGGTTGGCCTGCCTCCTTGATCCACGCTATAAAGGCAAATTGCAAAATATTATGCCACATGAGAACTTGGAACTAATATTAGCAACCAAACAATCAACTCTTGTTGACCGTTTGCTTCAGGCATTCCCAGCACACAGCGCACGTGATCGTTATCACACGAGCTCCAGGGGGCAGCAGATTAGTAGTGTTAGGGGTGCACACATCAGAAGTGGCGTTGGACAAAGGGGTTTTCTGACCAGGTTGTGGAGTGATTTTGCTATAACCGCAGACAGGACAGGTACTGCTGCATCAATTGAAAGTGACAGGAGACAACATTTGTCCAGTATGGTTACTAACTATTTTTCATCCCTTATCGATGTTCTCCCTCAACCGTCATTCCCATTTGATTACTGGGCCTCAAAATTAGACACCTGGCCAGAATTGGCAGAATATGCATTGCAGGAGCTTGCTTGCCCGGCAGCAAGTGTCCTATCAGAAAGAGTATTCAGTGCTGCAGGTTCAATATTAACCGAAAAAAGGACTCGTCTGGCTACCCAAAATGTTGACGATCTAACATTCATTAAAATGAACCACAACTGGATTTCAAAATCTTTTGCCCCACCTTGCCCAGCCGACACCTAGCTTTCCTATGAAAAGCTCTTGCCTGTGGACTACTGTGAATTACTTTTCTAATGTCTAATTTTCTGCAGCTGATTGTCCGGCATATGACATGTTTACACCTCCCTAAATGGCCAAACTCACCACACGGGGCCGTGGTATCGCGACTTGGCGCAAGCACCCGTGAGACAGCTGTTTGCCTGAAGAGGTGGGTGTGCTCGCTTTTGGTCGACGGCATTGGTACTGGGTCCCTCATAGTACAATAAAGTGTCTCTGGCGGTGGTGGTGCGCACCCAACGTCAGACACACTGTTGTAACATGAGGGGCCCTGGGCCTGTACCGCTGGCCACAAGAGAGTTCATCCACCCCCAGGTCAAACATTGCTCTACCACTTCCACAATTATCTCTCACACTTCCACCAATGTTTAGTCCATGCGCTGACATCCTTCCATACCTGCCACTGACAATACCATTGTGTTGACATGTATGATGGTACATAACATAGTCAGGGGCAGTGTCCTCTATTTACCACAGTAAATACTTTGCGCTAAATTAGTAGGTCTGAAACAACGCAGAGGATCCCACCCCTGAACCTAATGATTGCACCCTTTAGTGTCTTTGTTTTAATGCGAGACATTCACATTTATTTGTTGTTTTTTGACTACTAACTGGCAGACACTCATTACAATCGGCCTCCGTTGACCACACCACTGCTGCCCGTGTACCCCTGGAACCAATTATAAAGTGCCTACAACCAGCCCATTTTATTATGTTAGGCCTTCGAAGCCTGTCTGCGGTCCTTCCTTCCACTAGGCCTCCACTGACCAGACCACTGCTGCCCGTGTACCCCTGTAACCTATTTTACAGTGCCTACAGCCAGCCCATTTTATTATGTTAGGCCTTCGAAGCCTGTCTGCGGTCCCTCCTTCCACTAGGCCTCCACTGACCAGACCACTGCTGCCCGTGTACCCCTGGAACCAATTATAAAGTGCCTACAGCCAGCCCATTTTATTATGTTAGGCCTTCGAAGCCTGTCTGCGGTCCCTCCTTCCACTAGGCCTCCACTGACCAGACCACTGCTGCCCGTGTACCCCTGGAACCAATTATAAAGTGCCTACAGCCAGCCCATTTTATTATGTTAGGCCTTCGAAGCCTGTCTGCGGTCCCTCCTTCCACTAGGCCTCCACTGACCAGACCACTGCTGCCCGTGTACCCCTGGAACCAATTATAAAGTGCCTACAGCCAGCCCATTTTGTTATGTTAGGCCTTCGAAGCCTGTCTGCGGTCCTTCCTTCCACTAGGCCTCCACTGACCAGACCACTGCTGCCCGTGTACCCCTGGAACCTATTTTACAGTGCCTACAGCCAGCCCATTTTATTATGTTAGGCCTTCGAAGCCTGTCTGCGGTCCCTCCTTCCACTAGGCCTCCACTGACCAGACCACTGCTGCCCGTGTACCCCTGGAACCAATTATAAAGTGCCTACAGCCAGCCCATTTTATTATGTTAGGCCTTCGAAGCCTGTCTGCGGTCCCTCCTTCCACTAGGCCTCCACTGACCAGACCACTGCTGCCCGTGTACCCCTGGAACCAATTATAAAGTGCCTACAGCCAGCCCATTTTATTATGTTAGGCCTTCAAAGCCTGTCTGCGGTCCCTCCTTCCACTAGGCCTCCACTGACCAGACCACTGCTGCCCGTGTACCCCTGGAACCAATTATAAAGTGCCTACAGCCAGCCCATTTTATTATGTTAGGCCTTCGAAGCCTGTCTGCGGTCCTTCCTTCCACTAGGCCTCCACTGACCAGACCACTGTTGCCCGTGTACCCCTGGAACCTATTTTACAGTGCCTACAGCCAGCCCATTTTATTATGTTAGGCCTTCGAAGCCTGTCTGCGGTCCCTCCTTCCACTAGGCCTCCACTGACCAGACCACTGCTGCCCGTGTACCCCTGGAACCAATTATAAAGTGCCTACAGCCAGACCATTTTATTATGTTAGGCCTTCGAAGCCTGTCTGCGGTCCCTCCTTCCACTAGGCCTCCACTGACCAGATCACTGCTGCCCGTGTACCCCTGGAACCAATTATCAAGTTTATAAGCGTGTCCCGAGGAACACTCCGGTATAAAACATCAGAAAATATAAAAATAAGTATTTTGCTTATAATAAAGAAAATACTGGAGAGATATCAAATGCATACATTTTAACATTAAAAACAAAAACACATACAACCAAAAACTGGTACAGTACCAAAATTGGCCACCAGCTACAAAAACTTTCTCCTGCAAGTAGTTAACTGAAAGGTTTTTTTCCATTGAAAACACAGATATGGCATCCACCGAGTGTTGTCCTGTCGCGTCTTCTTTATATTATTGCAAAGAAGCTGCAACTGAATAAAGCTGTGCTTCAACCTTCTGGCTTTCGGCCTATAGTATCAGATATTAAACTGCATTTGGCCTTCAACTTTGGTTACGGCCTACTAACGGTGTCTGCCCCTCCCTGGTGTTGCCCTCAACTGAATAAAGCTGTGCTTCAACCTTCTGGCTCTCATTAAGTGTTTTTTAAAAAACAAAATGGTGGTTAGGGCCTACTAACGGTGTCTGCCCCTCCCTGGTCTTGCCCTCAACTGAATACAGCTGAGCTTCAACCTTCTGGCTCTCATTAAGTGCTGTGTTTTTAAAAATTGGTGGTTAGGGCCTACTAACGGTGTCTGCCCCTCCCTGGTGTTGCCCTCAACTGAATAAAGCTGTGCTTCAACCTTCTGGCTTTCGGCCTATAGTATCAGATATTAAACTGCATTTGGCCTTCAACTTTGGTTACGGCCTACTAACGGTGTGTGCCCCTCCCTGGTGTTGCCCTCAACTGAATAAAGCTGTGCTTCAACCTTGTGGCTTTCGGCCTATAGTATCAGATATTAAACTGCATTTGGCCTTCAACTTTGGTTACGGCCTACTAACGGTGTCTGCCCCTCCCTGGTGTTGTCCTCAACTGAATACAGCTGAGCTTCAACCTTCTGGCTCTCATTAAGTGTTTTATAAAAAACAAAATGGTGGTTAGGGCCTACTAACGGTGTCTGCCCCTCCCTGGTGTTGCCCTCAACTGAATAAAGCTGAGCTTCAACCTTCTGGCTCTCATTAAGTGTTTTTTAAAAAACAAAATGGTGGTTAGGGCCTACTAACGGTGTCTGCCCCTCCCTGGTCTTGCCCTCAACTGAATAAAGCTGAGCTTCAACCTTCTGGCTCTCATTAAGTGCTGTGTTTTTAAAAATTGGTGGTTAGGGCCTACTAACGGTGTCTGCCCCTCCCTGGTGTTGCCCTCAACTGAATACAGCTGAGCTTCAACCTTCTTGCTCTCATTAAGTGCTGTGTTTTTAAAAATTGGTGGTTAGGGCCTACTAACGGTGTCTGCCCCTGCCTGGTGTTGTCCTCCACTGAACAAAGCTGAGTTTCCACCTTCTGGCTCTTTTTTTTTTTTTTTAAATTGCTGGATGGGGCCTAATAGCTTTGTTTGCTCCTCCCTGGTGTTTGTCCTCAACTAAAAAAAGCTGAGCTTCAACCTTATGGCTTTCGGCCTATAGTATCAGATATTAAACTGCATTTGGCCTATTAGTGTGTTTGGGCCCTTAAAACAGTGTCTGCTGCTCCTGGGTTTGCTACTCCACTCAACAAAGCAATGCCGCCTGTTTAGTCCTGTTACCAATTTTGAACTGCATTTAGCCTACTTTATTCTTTGGCCCTATATCTGTTTCCTCCTCATCCTGCCCACTGCCCAGCCACTGCTACATGAGTCTGCTGGTACATTGACCTAGACCACTACATTCCCCTTGCACTCTACACAGCCAGAATCTGACCCTGCTGAAAGTCAGGTTCCCCTTCCCGCATGTTATACCACCTTACACAGGGACAAAGAGGAAGGTGCAGATGAAAGTGCAGGTTCCTTCATCAGGTGGGGGGGGCATACTCGTTGGCGACGTCACTGGCACATGGCCCCTCAGAGTACGCAAAAGTGTCGCTGCTGGTGGGAGGCGCCCCCGCCGTGCAAACACACCGCTGTACTTTGAGGGGCCCTGTGCCAGTGCCAATGCCAACGAGTGGGCCCCCCTGCTTGCTTAGGATCACAGCACTTGCAAACTTGACATACTTACCTCTCACTGCTCCACCGCCGTGACGTAGTCCATGTTTCCTGTGCCCACTAAAACCTTGAACCAGCCCTACCCCCCACAACTTTTGCCAAATCACCCCCAATTTCCAGTGCCCAACTATTATTATAAAGTTAATTTAGATTGACAAGCTTCAGAAAACAAGAATGGATGTTTTTGGCATTAAAATGGGCACTGTAGGTGTTTTCCTGGCCTCCACTCACTGCCGGCTATGCTTCCCCATTGACTTGCATTGGGTTTCGTGTTTCGGTCGATCCCCGACTTTTAGCGATAATCGGCCGACTTCACTCGACTCGACTCTGGACTAAGTCGGGTTTCACAAAACCCGACTCGATCTTAAAAAAATGAAAGTCGCTCAACCCTACTGGGGGCTAATAGCTTATGCAAATGGGTTTCCAAAATTAAGTTTAGTTTTTGGTTTGTTTTGTTTGCTTTTTCATTTTTTTACATGCCTTACCATCAATATTAATCTCTAACAGCTATGATCAGTTTCTGTCTCTTTTTGAGCAACGTTCACATCACATTTAACGATACGTTCAGTGACTCCATTGGGACTTATGTCAGAACCCTCACAAAATGAATGATGCAGATGGAATCACAGTGTGCACTGTCATACATCATTATTGGCCATATAAGCCAATTGGAGGTGGGCACCAAGACTAAATATACTACATCTTGCTTCCTGCCTCAGTAAAGGGTATATGACTGAAAATGATGCACAACAGAGAACACTGTAACTCCATCTGTATCATTATTATCAATGGCCCTGTCGGCACATATACCATAATCTCATTTTGCAGGGGTTCGGACATAAGTTCCATTGGAGTCACTGAACATAAGGTACAATGTGATCTGAACATTGCCATAGTTGTTACATAGAAAGACATTACACAGCAGTGGAACATCTACAGTGGGTATGGAAAGAATTCAGACCCCTTAATTTTTCACCCTTTGTTTCATTGCAGCCATTTGGTAAATTCAAAAAACTTCATTTTTTTCTCATTAATGTGCACTCTGCACCCCATCTTGACTGAAAAGAAACAGAAATGTAGAACTTTTTGCACATTTATTAAAAAAGAAAAACTGAAATAACACATGGTCGTAAGTGTTCAGACCATTTGCTCAGTACTGAGGAGAAGCACCCTTTTGAGCTAGTACAGGCAGTACAGAGTCTTCTTGGGAATGATGCAACAAGTCGTTCACACCTGAATTTGGGGATCATCTGCCATTCTTCCTTGCAGATCCTCTCCAGTTCCATCACGTTGGATGGTGAACGTTAGTGGACAGCCATTTTCAGGTCTCTCCAGAGATGCTCAATTGGGTTTAGGTCAGGGCTCTGGCTGGGCCAGTCAAGAATGGTCACAGAGTTGTTCTAAAGCCACTCCTTTGTTATTTTAGCTGTGTGCTTAGGGTTATTGTCTTGTTGGAAGGTGAACCTTCAGCCAAGTCTGAGATCCAGAGCTCTCTGGAAGAGGTTTTCATCCAGGATATCTCTGTACTTGGCCACATTCAAGTTTCCTTTAATGGCAACCAGTCATCTGGACCCTGCAGCTGAAAAACACCCCTATAGCATGATGCTGTCAGCACCATGTGTCACTGTTGTGATTGTATTGGGCAGGTGATGATCAGTGCCTGGTTTTCTCCACACATACCGCTTAGAAATATCACCGAAAATGTCTATCTTCATCTCATCAGACCAAAGTATCTTATTCATCATAGTCTGTGAGTCCTTTAGAGTTTTTTAACAAACTCTGTGCGGGCTTTCATATATCTTGCACTGAGAAGAGGTTTCTGTTGGGCCACTCTGCCATTAAGGCCTGACTGGTGGAGGGCTGCAGTGATAGTTGACTTTCTCCAATCTCCCTACTGCATCTCTGGAGCTCATCCATAGTGATCTTGGGTTCTTCTTTACCTCTCTCACCAAGGCTCTTCTCCCACGATTGCTCAGTTTGTCTGGATGACCAGGTCTTGAAATACTTCTGGTGGTCCCAAACTTCTTCCATTTAAGGATTTTGGAGGCCACTGTGCTCTTATGAACCTTGAGTACTGCAGAAATTCTGTTGTAACTTTGGCCAGATCTGTGCCTTGCCACAATTCTGTCTCTGAGGTCCTTGGCCAGTTCCTTTGACCTCATGATTTTAATTTGGTCTGACATGCACTGTGAGGTCTTATATAGACAGGTCTGTGCCTTTCCAAATCAAGTCCTATCTGTTTAATTAAACGCAGCTGGACTCCAATGAAGGAGTAGAACCATCTCAAGGAGGATCACAAGGAAATGGACAGCATGTGATTTAAATATGAGTGTCTGAGCAAAGGGTCTGAATATTTATGACTGTGATATTTTAGGTTTTTTTGTTAAAAAATATGCAAACATTTCTACATTTCTGTTTTTTTCAGTCAAGATAGGGTGCAGAGTGTACATTAATGTAAAAAAAACTTTTTTGAATTTACAAAATGGCTGCAACGAAACAAAAAGTGAAAAACTAAAGGGGTCTGAATACTTTCTGTACCACCAATTTAATGTTAATTTCTATATATGGACTGCAATTAAAAAATAAGTAAGAAGCTCAGGTTCTTCAGCAGAAAAGCTAAGTAATTGAATATTTTCTTCTGCACCTGTCCAAACTTTAGCCTCATCTTCCTTGTCAACATTTCTAACCTCATAAAAGAAATATATCAGAATGTGCAATCCAGAGTCAAATATTGCTCAGGTAGGATAATGTCTGAGAAACTTCAAGATGAAACCATGTGTTTATTCTTACATTACAAGAAATATATTGTCTGTAAGACTGAACTGTCAGCTTTTATCTCTCGTATCCGGAGCGTTATGTGTAATGTATTTCTGGGTGAGTATTGAACTAAATTTAAAGTATTTTTATAGAAATTATTACATACATCATGTTAGCATTCACAAAAAAAAAGGTCAACGGAAGGCTTCTGTGACGCCCGGGAGACTGAGGTACCCAGCACCAGATCAAAGAGGTCCATCTCTTGAGAGGGATGTCACTAGTGGCTTGACCCGGTGCTGTGGCCTCAGGCGATGCACAGTGTAAGGGATATCATGAAGGAACAGACACTTACATGATCAGCAGCAGGTCCTCCCAGCTGTGATGATCCCGATCCTGGATAGATGGCTATTGTCCAAATGAAAGACTGAGACGCTGAAACGTTTAACCAGTTTACTTCAACAAAAAGGGATTTTCAACCAATACTGTCACCGGAGTCTGTATAAGAACTCTGAATTACTTTGACCCTGTCAGGATTTCCACCTCTTATTATGCGCAGTTTCTGTATGGCCCTGCTGCTGTATGTGAACAGGCTGCCGACCCAATCTGTCTCTTCTGTGCTCTGGTTCGACGGACAACCCGAGTCCTTTTTGTCGGCTTACCCCCTTTGGGAGTACCACTGAACTCTGTGTCTGTTGCTGCGTCTTACCCTGGTGAAGCTGATATCACCTCACTTTCTTCCGGTTGCTGTATTATATATAACGAATATAGCCACAGATCCAGTATCCGTCTCTGCGCCTATTCTGGGTAGAAATTATTGCTACCCGGTTCTCACAATGTCCTTTTTCTCTATTCCTCTTTTCCTACTATGGGTATTACGGGCCTATAATCCGTCATAGGGCTGTTAGGAGTTCAGTTATACGGCCTCTCACTTTCAGCTCCTCAACCCAACTGCCAGTCCTTTTCTCAGACCAGAATAGATCAACGGGAGTCTCTGGAGCTCCCCCTTCTGGCCGGAGATGGTAGTGCAGTCTTGCTATTTTAATATTTGTATTTGGTGTCAATAACTATTTTTGTGGCAAATACCCCTAGGGCGCCACATTCCACCTTAGTTAAGAACAGTACTCCGGGACTGTGGGACGATAACATTTTGAAATAACAATTGATATGTACAGAGTCTTAAAAATGAAAAGTTACAAAAACCACTCAAAGAAACAAAAAAAAAATGGAATTCTGTAAAAAGTCACTTCAAATAGCGTCCATTAATACAGTTTTATCCTTGAAGGTACTAGGAAGCAAAGTTCACAAAGCAGTCTTTCCGGAGCTTTGATTTAGTGTTTCTGGGCTGATAAAAGTTCAAGAATATGCAAGAAGTTCATACAGGTAAGTCTCTGTAGGTACTGGGCTTAAACGTTACAGAACGATAACAATGACTATAGTCTTATAGTTGGTAATCCGCATACCTGGCCGGTAATTGACCCTGGGTACTACGCTGGGATCTACATAATAGCGGTGTCTCTTTATGTGGTGTACTACTGTCTACTGCGGATATAGTATCTGCCCTCTCTGCTATAGATAATTCCACCACTATGGGGTTGGCAAGTCCACCGTGAATGGGATCACTCTGATCAGGAATCTGTTCTTCCTGACCTGGAACCTCTTGTAGTACTGGGTCAGCCTCTTCCTGTCTTGGGACTTCTAATATTGGGTTCGGTGTTGGATAAAAGGCCACCATGGGAACCACTACTGCACCATGGTATGTTAGTAGGGTTTTGGGAAAGTCTCCTATACAGGTGTGATACATTTCCTCCTCTTTTTCCTTTACTGGTTGAACCTGTATAGGTTGAATAACTTCTGATTCTGGCTGGACAACTTCTGGCTCTTTCAACGTTTCCGGACATAATTTTTAAGATTGTCTCTTGACACTAGTACAGATGTTAAACCTCCATTTTTGCTAATGAGACACATTTTAGGATTATCCATTCTTGTTGGTAAAACTGTGTAGGGTACGGCTTCCCATTGATTATCCAGTTTATTAGTTCGACGATTCCTCTTGAGTACTTAGTCACCCGGTCTTAATGGAGTTGCTAGAGCATTCTGGTTGAAAGTTCGCTCTTGTCTTTCTCTGGTTTGCTGGAGGCTTCTTTCCACACTCTCTTGCACTTGGTGATACTGCTTTTGCCGTACGACATCCCAATTGGAGTCTTGAACTTCTGCGTCTGGTTTCAGAATTCCCATTTCTAGATCGATTGGCAATTGGCCGGGTCTTGCACGCCTAAGATAAGCTGGGGTGCAGTTGGTAGAGCTCACCGGGACATGATTATACAGATCCACCAAGTCAGGCAATTTCTCTGGCCATTGATTCCTTTCCGTTTCAGGTAAAGTCTTTAGTAGGTCTATCACAATATGGTTCATCTTCTCACATAAGCCGTTTGTTTGCGGATGATAGGCCGTCGTCCGGATCTTTTTGCAACCATACATATTACAGAATTCTCTGAAGATCTCTGATTCAAAGGCTGTACCCTGGTCAGTGAGAACCTGTTCCGGATATCCATGGGGTCTACAAAAGTACATTTGGAATGCTTTGGCTGCTGTTTTTGCAGTTAGATCTTTTACGGGTACTACTACCAAGAAGTGTGAATAATGGTCCACGATGGTCAAGGCATAGACGTAACCGGACCGGCTCGGTGTCAACTTCACGTGGTCCATGGCTACCAGTTCAAGTGGTTGTTTGGTGATTATGGGCTGCAGTGGTGCTCTTTGGCTCTTTTGATCGTTCCTTCTGAGGTTGCACGGGCCACAGTTTCTACACCACTGTTCGATTGATTTTCTCATCCCGACCCAATAAAATCTTTCTCTCAGAAGTACTTCTAGCTTTTTCCAACCAAAGTGACCAGCACCATTGTGGTAAGCCTCGAGGACCATCTTCACATCTTGTTTAGGCACGATATTCTGCCAAACCAATTCATGTGTTTTCGGATTGGTGTATCTTCTACAGAGTTTCCCTTGATACAGGAACATTTTGCCTCTCTCTTTCCAGAGTTGATGCGTCTCTTCTGGGGCATCCTCATCGGGATATGCACTTTGCTCAGTCAATAGTTCCTTCACTAGCTTCACAGCCGGATTGCTATCTTGGGTGTTAGCCCATCTATGGTGTGCTAACGGATTAAAATTCACTTCTTGTTGTTTCTGATAGGTATTTGACTGACGATGTTTTGCCTTGGGCTGATGAAAGGCTGGTAGTTCAATTTCTTCAAGCTCCCCCGTTTCTTCTTCTACATCTCTCAAGTGTGGCATCCGGGATAGGGCATCGGCATTTCCATTCTTGCGACCTGCTCGATACTTGATCACGAAGTTGTAATTAGATAACCGGGCTATCCATCGCTGTTCTAACGCACCTAATTTAGCCGTGTCTAGGTGGGTCAATGGATTGTTGTCAGTATAGACAATAAATTCTGCACCGGTCAAATAGTGTTTGAAACGTTCAGTCACAGCCCAAACTACTGCCAGTAGCTCCAATTTGAAGGAACTATAATTTTCTGAATTTCTTTCAGTAGGCCGGAGTTTTCTACTTGCAAAGGCGATGACTTTCTCCCGACCTTCTTGCTTTTGTGACAGCACCGCTCCCAATCCCACATTGCTGGCATCGGTGTAGAGGATGAAAGGTTGATGGTAATCTGGGTACGCCAGAACTTCTTCTCCGGTTAGTGCCTTCTTTAGTTGTTCAAAGGAGTCTTCTCTTTCGTCGTTCCACTGAAAAGGAGGGTTTCGGTTTGAAGGTTTCTTCGTCTGCCCTATCAAAGCATCTTGCAAGGGCGCTGCCAATTTGGTAAATCCTTTTATAAATCTACGATAGTAACCCACTAATCCCAAGAATTGCCTCACTTCTTTTGCGTTGGTAAGTCTTGGCCAATCCCTTATGGCAGTTATTTTCTCGGGATCCGGTGCTACTCCCACCGAACTCACGATGTGCCCTAAGTATTGTACTTTTGGCTTGAAAAGGTGACATTTGGATGGTTTGATTTTCAGACCATACTTGGATAAGGCTTCGAACACCTCTGCCAGGTCTGTTAAGTGCTGTTCGTAAGTCTTTGAGTAGACGATCATATCATCTAGGTACAGGAGGATGGTCTCGAAGTTCTTGTGTCCGAGGCAACATTCCATCAGTCGCTGGAAAGTACCGGATGCGTTGCAGAGTCCGAACGGCATGCGATTAAATTCGCTTAGACCCATTGGTGTGGTGAATGCCGTTTTTTTTTATCTCTCTCAGCCACAGGGACTTGCCAATACCCGCTTGTTAAGTCTAAGGTGGAAAAATAATTAGCAGATTTCAAAGCAGTCAAGGACTCTTCTATCCTAGGCAAGGGATAGGCGTCTTTATGGGTGATATTATTAATCCACCAATAGTCTACGCACATTCTCATGGTTCCTTCCTTTTTTTTAACAATCACCAGAGGGGCCGCCCAAGGGCTACAACTATCTCTTATTACCCCTGGCTGTTTCATCTCTCTCAGCATGTCCTTCGCGCATTGATAGTGAGCGGGTGGTATGGGTCTATATCTTTCTTTTATCGGGGGATGGTCACCGGTGGGGATTGTATGTTCCACCCCTTCTATCCGTCCGAAGTCTAATGGGTGTTTACTGAAGACCTGTTCATATTCCGTCACTAATCTATACACCCCTTGTCTTTGATGGATAGGTGTTGAATCTACACCCACGTCTAGCTGTTGGCACCAATCCTCCGATTCTCCATCTGAGCCGTTATTTTCCACCTGACAGGTCGATTCTAAGGGCTCAACGGCTGTGATGGCATTGTTGTCAACAGTATATAACTTTGCCACTGTAGCGTACCTTGGCAAAGTGACCTCTTCCTCTCCACAGTTCAAAAGTCGTACCGGCACCCGTCCCCGGTGTACCTCGACCACCCCTCGTGCCGTGAGTATAGTGGGCCTGCTGTCGGTGTACGCTGGTTCTATTAAGGCTTGATAGACTCGTCCTTTAGTACCAATGGCCGCTCTACACCATACCAGCATTTCTGTTTTTGGTGGGATTACAATAGACGTTGGATCACACCCTCACACTGCCGATTTCTCCACCTGCAACTTCTATCTGTTGCCTTAACATTAATACTTTTATTTCCCTCCGGAGAACTCTCTGCTGGCAGGATCGGGCAGTTTCAGCAATTTGTTGAAAGACAGAAATAACTTCGGAAAAGCAATTCTCTAACACATTCATCCCTATCAATACAGTTGGTTCACAGTTCTGCCGGTCAACATCAACGACAATTATACCCTGTTTCTTCAGTTCTGCTTTACCAATCTTTATGGTCATCTCCCTGAATCCTAGTTTCGGTACCAACTTACCATTACTGGCCCATATATCTAGTTCAACATCAGAGGGTCCTTTATCAATATCTACCTCAGCCCAGTACCTCTTATAAAGGATATATGGTATAGATGAAATCTGGGAACCTGTATCCAGCAAAGCGGTGAGGGGAATTCCGTCCAGCACGATAGGGATGATGGGTCGTCCTCCGATGTATCTGTCGTGCCAGGGTGTTGGGCCTTGAAAATTCATTCCTGCAAAGCGGCCCGCATTCCCAGGGGATTCCCGTTTAAATCACAATTTCGTGCAAAGTGGCCTGGCTGCTGGCAATGGGGCAAATGGGCTGTCCATCCGGTTGGTAGCGGTCACGGGGCCGTCCTCTCCATGTCGGGTATCTCCGGGACCTCATCCATGGAACATCCTCTCTACAGTTTACCAACTCCATCTTGGGTTCTCTCATCTCCTGCATGGTTTTAGCCATTGAAGCAACAACATCAGTTAAAGAGTCAAGCTTTTGCTGAAGAGTCTCATTAGTAATGGGCCCCAGGGACTTAGCACTGGCACCGGACGTAGCTGATGTCACTGGCATTCTCGTTGCTGAAGTGCATCTGCCATGGGTTGTATGAGATCCTGATCCCGAGGTGCCTCTGCCAGCTGGAGACGTATAGCTCTCTCCTTTAATTGGGCAAATGTCAATTCACGGTTCTTAAAAACAAGCATGCTTACATGCCCCCGGTGAGAAGGGGTGTAGAGCCCCTCAACAAATTGATCTCTTAGCAGTTTATCAGCTCCTGTGTTAAAAATGGGTTCAGCCAGTGTAAGTGATGTAAGGGCTTCCTGCAGGTTTAAGGCAAAATCTCTCACGCCCTCATTAGCTTTTTGTTTGCAATTAAAGAATCGTACTTTAGCTTTGCTGCTGGCAGTGGTTTCAAATGTAGCTTTTAATCCAGCAAATATGCGTTCAACAGTACCTTTTAGATCAGTTGCCCATGCCGTGACTTCTTGCTTAGCATGGCCACTTAACTGCATCATCAGGAGACTAACATGCTGAGCTTCACCCACGGGGAACATATCAAAATGAGCCAGCATCTTTTCCCTGAAACCGTCAAGGGTATTAGGTTCACCTTCATACATTGGAAGCCACGGGCCACCCGGGGTATATGGAATCAACACCGGCATGATGGGCGCCACTCCTTGCACTGCTGCGCTGCCAGGCTCTCTATCGACACTCTGTCTTTCAGCTGCATTAGCGTCGCCGGGTGCTGCGGCGTCTCCGTGCTGCGACATACTGTACCCCCTTAGTTAATCCAGACCCCTCCGGTCCCAGCTTCCGTCTAGATAATGTAGATTCGTTCCTCTGTGCAGCAGGATGACAATGACATGCCCCCTGCTGCCTCTAACTGCCGCACGCTCTGTGATGATGGATTTTGAAGTTTTTCAGTTAGACTGGGGCTTGGGTAATGACGTAGCTCGATTAACAGTTTTGTGCCTAACGGTTATGAGATGATCACATCAGGGGATGGCGGCCATTTTTACCCCATTATAACCAATGGAGAAAAGTCACTTTCAATAGTTTTCAATGGGGAACGGGATTTTCTTTAACAAAGTCAATTTCCAAAATTTTTCATCCAAATTTTCACAGTTTCAGACTCCAATTACGGCACACAATACCCGGTGTACGGGCTGGCCCAATCCTGTTCGTGACGCCAGTTGTGACGCCCGGGAGACTGAGGTACCCAGCTCCAGATCAAAGAGGTCCGTCTCTTGAGAGGGATGTCACTAGTGGCTTGACCCGGTGCTGTGGCCTCAGGCGATGCACAGTGTAAGGGATATCATGAAGGAACAGACACTTACTTGATCAACAGCAGGTCCTCTCAGCTGTGATGACCCCGATCCTGGATAGATGACTATTGTCCAAATGAAAGACTGAGACGCTGAAACGTTTAACCAGTTTACTTCAACAAAAAGGGATTTTCAACCAATACTGTCACCGGAGTCTGTATAAGAACTCTGAATTACTTTGACCCTGTCAGGATTTCCACCTCTTATTATGCGCAGTTTCTGTATGGCCCTGCTGCTGTATGTGAACAGGCTGCCGACCCAATCTGTCTCTTCTGTGCTCTGGTTCGACGGACAACCCGAGTCCTTTTTGTCAGCTTACCCCATTTGGGAGTACCGCTGAACTCTGTGTCTGTTGCTGCGTCTTACCCTGGTGAAGCTTATATCACCTCACTTTCTTCCGGTTGCTGTATTATATATAACGAATATAGCCACGGATCCGGTATCCGTCTCTGCGCCTATTCTGGGTAGAAATTATTGCTACCCGGTTCTCACAATGTCCTTTTTCTCTATTTCTCTTTTCCTACTTTGGGTATTACGGGCCTATAATCCGTCATAGGGCTGTTAGGAGTTCAGTTATACGACCTCTCACTTTCAGCTCCTCAACCCAACTGCCAGTCCTTTTCTCAGACCAGAATAGATCAAGGGGAGTTTCTGGAGCTCCCCCTTCTGGCCGGAGATGGTAGTGCAGTCTTGCTATTTTAATATTTGGTGTCAATAACTATTTTTGTGGCAAATACCCCTAGGGGCGCCACATTTCCAATCACTTTGTCTTTGCGCTAAAAATTTTCTTCACTTTTTTAAGCAAAAATAAGTCTTTTAAATCATATAAGTTCTTTCGTATGTAAATGGTTCTTGCCTGTGTGAATAGAGTAAATCAAAGCTTAAAAAATGTTTCCGGTTTAGAAATCATATTATCAACTACACAAGCTTTTATTTTACTAGATTAGTGATTAAATGAATGAGAATCTTCATTCCCATCCCTGTGAACAAAAAAGAATTGTGTAACTCAGGATCAGTCACCACTAGAGATGAGCAAATCTTACAAGTTTCGAGTTTTCATAATCCCATGGATTTTACAGAGCATTTTGTTTTGCAGCAAAGTCATTCACTGCAAATTGAATATTCTTTTATCATGCTCTGGGATCTCTACAGAGTTAGAACATAAAGAACGTAGGATGTTAAAAAAAATCAATATTCACTTCATTGCTCACCTGGCTCGCAATCCACCATCTGATCCTCCGCACCTCTTTTTTTACTCTGCCTCCATTATTAACGTTCTCTTTGGCTTCTTCAGTCCATGCCCTTGCTTATGTCTTGACCATACCTCAAACATTACTGTGGGCCATGCTGTCACTTGTGCGACATGCATCATAACGTCATGAAGTCACGACAGTATGGTGCCCATTGACATCAGTGTCCTAGTTGAGCTGTAGGTCAGGGTCTGGAGTGATGAGGCTAAGGGGGATAGTGGGACAGTTTAGCGGTGAGGTGAATATTAAATCTTTTTTTTTTTTAACCATTTGCCTGGCCCCCTACTGTTCATCAAACATTGTAGTAGCAACAGGCAGCCATTTAACTGAATCCACGCAGACTGAATTGCAAAAAAAACCTGCATGCTGTAGAATGCAAATTTTTGTAAAATTCCTAGAGAATTCAATAGCGCTCAAATAAATTGACTCATCTCTAGTCAGACATCCAGGAGAGGATTATGAGGCGCTTTTGGAAACCATGAAAATGATACCAGCAGGAGTCTGACTGCAGAACAACTCATTCTGACACAGAAAATTCACACCAATAGCCACTTCATGATCCCAAATTCAGCACTTGGGGTGCATCTACAGGGGTACAAGTATCTTGTGATGAAAATGTGAATGCAGCCATATACATGGATGTCTTACATCCATTCTATGTGGAGTTAGTCGATCAAAAAGATGAATATTACTTCAGCAAGAAAAAGGGTAAGGATTTTCTTGGTCCACCTTGTATGCTTTGTTCTCCTACATCATTGTGTTCCGCTAACTGGTAAAGCCAAGTATGAGTGAACTGGAATGGCAACCATATCAGTGTTAACTTATACCTACCATATCAGTGTTAACTTATACCTAAGAAATAAAGTACTAAAAAATGAAATGCATTATGGAACACAAACAGTAGAACGGAAAACATTTTTATTTTTTTTACTGAGAAGTAATCTCGTCTTTACTGAGATTGTTTTCTAGGAGAAACACAACAATGTCAAACACTACTGAAGCGAGCAGGAAAGATCTACTGTGATACAGCAGCCTGTAGAACGACACAGACTTGATGTAGCTAACTAGTCTCTGGGGGGCAATATACTACATATATATATATATATATATATATATATATATATATATATTCTGCTTCAACTATGGACTGAAAACTGAGGTATTAGTGCAGGTTGACATAAGACTATGATCTCTCACATTTCATATGCTGCCATTCAGCACTTCTGTTGATCTTTTCACAAAGATCAGAATAGTCTATAGAATAAAAGTTATATATAATTACTCATTCTTGTTCCATTAATCAGACACGCTAATACATGTAATACAAGAATGTACAGTTCATATCTGCCTTATTGTATTTTACCAGCCTGATAGACAAGATGAGAACTTGTAGATTGTGGGATTCTCCAAGAATATTCATCTCAGGGTGATATATCATGGAGCTGTCAGAGCTCTCGCTTCTTTGGACACAGTTACTTACTTCAACAAAGCCATGTAGGAACTCAATTCATTGTCCGAAACATTTCTATTAGAAGGACTATATAATTGTGCTATAAATTTCCAAAATAATCGTGACACGGTGTTCAGATAGAAATTGCTTAAAACTTTCCAAACACTTAACACTTAAGATGGTTCATATTTTTACAGAAACTTTTGTAATTTAATAGTGTCAGACATAGCGCTTAAATAATATTTTTAGATATTTCTATTAATAAGGTGACTAGTTGTTTTACTTAAAAATAATATCAACCATAGTGCATTTGTACCTAGCTATAACCACTGACAGATACAGTAAAGACATTGATCCCCTCCTTTCAATGGTATCTATGAAGGCATGGGCTATAATGAGCAAGAAATGAAGAGCCAATACTTGACGGTGTAGGAAGCAGGAAAATTAAACTAACAACAGGATCTGCGGAACTTGGACAAAGAGTAAATTGTGCTGGTTAGACAATTATTTCAGGTCTTTGCTATAATGGCAGATGTTTTGGAGTGTTCCCAGTATGCATTGATTAGCCTCTACCAAAAGTGCCCCAATGAGGGGCAGCTGGTGAGTGCCAGGGACAGAAAACAAAGCAAAGGCTAGCCAATCTGGTCCAGGGTCTCAAAAGAGTTAATGCAGGACACATTGCTGAAAAAAAAATTGCTAGGTATGATAAAATCGTAAAACTACACAAAATGCATCATAACTTGCTGCGTATCGAGCTGCCCATCTTCAGACCCATCAGAGTAACAATACTAAACCCTGTTATCAAGGTGATGATAACCTCCAAATTCCCCTGATTAAAGACCTAATAAATGTGATGGAAAAACATAATCAGTGGAGGTTCTATCTCACAACTTGTAGGACATAAGTGATCTCCTACTGACATCTGAGTACCAGATACCCCAGGGCACTTTGTTGGGTCTTGTGGAGTCCATGCCTCGTTAAAGAAATTGCAAACTGCAGATATTATAATCTATAATTTACCAGTATACTACTAAGGTATACTGCTTGTAATATACCAGCTTAAAATCATGGATTGTTAAATTGTAAACAGGTGCGAGAATGCAGCAACACAAAAATGCAGACTCAGCGGGACAGTAAAACAAGTACCGTTGTTATTTATTAACTATTAACCATTCAGGCAGTCATAATGCAATATCGCAATTGTGAAGAAAACTGGAAAGATAGTGACTCCAGTAGGGTATTATCTGTGTTAAATAGAGAAATAAAAGCAAGGAATATGCTCACCTTCAAGGGTTGTGAAAGTCACAACCACTGTGCTGGCTAAGGAAATTGGCTGCTTCAGATCCACACGAAGGGATATCATGTGTAGCTGGAGAAAGTGGTGGGCTGCCAGTAGTGTAAAATGCCTTTGGAAAGAGTGGATGTGAATGGGGACTCGGGGCTTAGGCTGTGGGCCGGTTCTGCCTTTTCTTAACCAGGAGACTTGTGGTCTGGTTAAACAGGTTCGGTTTTACTATATAGTTCGGATACATTTGGCTGCGGCATGCAGTATGGAGCAGAGCAGCTTTGGGTTTATGTTCCCTTTAAACAGTACACTTGAAGGTCTTGCCTCCGGTCTGGCAGAACTGTCCCCACCTCAACGGCTTCTGTTGGTACTAGGGACTCCATGTGTGGCAACCTAGCTTTCCTGAGGCCCGTCACCGCTCCCTCACGCTCTTCCCTGACTGGCCTCTTCCTCTTTGGAGAGAATGAGACATGGACTCCAATGCCTACTACGGGCCATAGGCACCGAACCATCCATGGATCTGTGCTAGGCTTCCGATGTGCCCTCCTGCTGCTTGGTAGCTTCGTACTATTTTGGCCCATCATAGCTTGTACGTGAACTGAACTTGAAGCTTTCACTAACACTGTCTGAGACTCCTATCCACAAAGTCATTTCCCTTTTTTTTGCAATAAACCTTCCCAACATGTGGGCTATTCCCAAACCACATGCAGACATTTTTATCAAATATGAACCCACTTGACACAACGTCTTCCTGAGCTACTGCTCACCCTCTTACAGGGGTATGAATCCATTTTTTTACTTATTAATGCATATCAAAGCACACATAATTTCTATGGTTACTCCTGAGGAAGAAGCGAATGTGCTTCGAAACATGCTGATAAATAAAAACCGCATGCAGCATCTAGCAGAGGACAATTCACAGGCCACTGACAATAAATTGCAATGCAGTACAGCCATCTTTGTTGACTTTAGCAGTGCTTATCTGTCCCTAACATGGATAACATTATTTTCATGTATTCACAAACAGACTTGTAACACACAATCTGGATTACTAATTTCAAGATTTGCTTATGTGTAACATAAAGATACAGTACTGTGTAAAAAATAGTTAGACAGAAGTGAAAAAATTATGGAAATACATTAACCCCTTAACGACCAAAGGTATCTTTGGTTTTGCATTTTCATTTTTTGCTCCCCTTCTTCCCAGAGCCATAACTTTTCTTTTTTAGTCAAAATGGCCATGTGAGGGCTTGTTTTTTGCAGCAAGAGTTGCATGTTTGAACAACACCATTACTTTTGACATATCGTGTACTGGAAAATGGGAAAAAAATTCCAAGTGCGTTAAAAATGCTAAAAAGTGCAATCCCACAGATGTTTGTTGGTTTTTTTTACTGTGTTCACTAAATGCTAAAACTGACCTGTCATTATGATTCTCCAGAGCATTACGAGTTCATTGACATCAAACATGTCTAGGTTCTTTATTATTTAAGTGGTGATAAAAAATTCCAAAGTTTGTCAAAAAAAGAAAATTGTGCCATTTTCCGATACCCGTAGAGTTTCCATTTTTCGTGATCTCCGTTTGGGCCAAGGCTTATTTTTTGTGAAGGAAAAAGTGTATTGCCGGCATCTACCTTTGTGAATGTCACAGCTGTAGTCCAATTTCTACCTGTATTGCTGGACACCGGACAACTGCAGGAATACAGGTGCACACCAAAAAAGAATATTCAAATAATGTCCAAAAAAGAAGAATAAGGGTGGAAACTCACCATCTAAATTAAAACAGTCCTTTGTTCAGTCCATTAAAATGGGTACAGCGGGGAAGAGGTGGATGCCTTCTGTGGACAATGGCCGTTTCACGCTGACTGCGCTTCAACGGGTCCTATACTGGCAGGAGCGACAAGGTACCCTATTATTGTGAGGGAAATACCTCACAGGTGATTCTAAAAAACATTAGTGTAGGGCAAAAGGTCACTCCTCCCAACAGAAAACAGCAAACAAAACAGAAAATGAACCACACCACATTCAAAAATTGTGTATACACTGCTCAAAAAATAAAGTAAACACTTAAACAACAGAATATAACTCCAAGTAAATCAAACTTCTGTGAAGACAAACTGCCCACTTAGGAAGCAACACTGTTTGACAATCAATTTCACATGCTGTTGTGCAAATGGAATAGACAACAGATGGAAATTATTGGCAATTATCAAGAAACACTCAATAAAGGAGTGGTTCTGCAGGTGGGGACCAGAGACCACGTCTCAGTACCAATGCTTTCTGGCTGATGTTTTGGTCACTTTTGAATGTTGGTTGTGCTTTCACACTCGTGGTAGCATGAGACGGACTCTACAACCCACACAAGTGGCTCAGGTAGTGCAGCTCATCCAGGATTGCACATCAATGTGAGCTGTGGCAAGTTTTGCTGTGTCTGTCAGCATAGTGTCCAGATGCTGGAGGTGCTACCAGGAGATAGGCCAGTACACCAGGAGACGTGGAGGGGGCCATAGGAGGGCAATAACCCAGCAGCAGGACCACTACCTCAGCCTTTGTGCAAGGAGGAACAGGAGTAGAACTGCCAGAGCCCAGCAAAATGACCTCCAGCAGGCCACAAATGTGCATGTGTCTGCACAAACGGTTAGAAACCGACTCCATGAGGATGGTCTGAGTGCCTGATGTCCACAGATGGGGGTTGTGCTCACAGCTCAACACCGTGCAGGATGCTGGCATTTGCCACAGAACACCAGGATTGGTAAATTCACCACTGGCACCCTGTGCTCTTCACAGATGAAAGCAGGTTCACACTGAGCACATGTGACAGAAGTGACAGAGTCTGGTGATGCTGTGGAGAGCGATCTGCTGCCTGCAACATCCCTCATTATGACCGGTTTGGCAGTGGGTCAGTAATGGTGTGGGATGGCATTTCTTTGGAGGGTTGCACAGCCCTCCATGTGCTTGCCAGAGGTAGCCTGACTGTCATTAGGTACCGAGATGAGATCCTCAGACCCCTTGTGAGACCATATGCTGATACAGTTGGCCCTGGGTTCCTCCTAATTCAGGACAATACCAGATGTCATGTGTCTGGAGTGTGTCAGCAGTTCCTGCAAGATGAAGGCATTGAAGCTATGGACTGGCCCGCCCGTTCCCCAGACCTAAATCCGATTGAACACATCTGGGACATCATGTCTCGCACCATCCACCAACGTCACGTTGCACCACAGACTGTCCAGGAGTTGGCGGATGCTTTAGTCCAGGTCTGGGAGGAGATCCCTCAGGAGACCATCCGCAGCCTCATCAGGAGCATGCCCAGGCATTGTAGGGAGATCATACAGGCACGTGGAGGCCACACACACTACTGAGCATCATTTCCTTGTCTTGAGGCATTTCCACTGAAGTTGGATCAGCCTGTAACTTCATTTTCCATTTTGATTTTGAGCATCATTCCAACTCCAGACCTCCGTGGGATATTAGCTGTGATTTACATTGATCATTTTTAGGTTTTATTGTTCTCAACACATTCCACTATGTAATGAATAAAGATTTACAACTGGAATATTTAATTCAGTGATATCTAGGATGTGGGATTTTAGTGTTCCCTTTATTTTTTTGAGCAGTGTGCATTCAGATAAAAAAACAAAAATATACAAAAACCTTCTACAAAAATATTGTCATGTCTATTTTATCGTTAAGTCCACCTGTATTTTTGTCTTTTACAGCACCTAAAGGTCACTAGGAATACAACAACCAAAATCAGTTTAGAGTTGAATATTGCATTTCATGTATTTCATAATAATAACTATAAAATGTGCATTAATGCACAGAACAAGTGCAAAAAACAAAGGTTGGGAGGTGCAAGAGCATTTTTACACATAAGAGATTTGTTGAAAAAACTTGCTAGGATTTCTGAAAGCTGCATTTTAATAAATGTAACAATTGCAAAAGTACCGTAAGTAAAAGTAAATAATGCACCAAGACTACAGTTTATGAAAAAAATCTTAGCATTAAGATCAATGAACATTCAAGGATTTTAATTACACTATTCTTGGCTCTTGATTTCTGTGCTTAAAGTTATGCATTAGATATGTTGCCAATATGAACATTATAGAGCAAATAATTTTGATAGAAGAAGAAACATGTTGTTGTATTGGGTGCACAAATATTTCTTAGCTTTATTTGTATACCAAGGCTGCTTATCAGTCTTCTCCCAGGCTCTTTTAAGAATTGTGGCTCCTGTTACCCAGCTTGTACAAAACATGACTGTATTAGATAAATCATTTTTAGTTCTATATTCACTTTGTTGAGCTTTTTAGCAGCAAAAATGCTGTCTATTGTATGGTATATCGCTATCTGTCTAAAATTTGGTAAAACATCAATGGTATCCGAGGTGGCAGATTATTATCAGACTGGGAAATAAATGCTTAAAGCTCACTAGAAAATGTAGAAAAATAAAAAGCTTAAAAGTAGAATATTACACCAAACAGTTACAGTTTTGCTTCTTTTTCAAATAAGGTTTCCTCTATCTTGCCAACCTCTAGTCTTGAAAAATTCCAAACTTTATCTACACTTTACACAAGTAGTTTCTTTTTTATTGGATCACAGTCTGAAGGAGGCTCACTGTTTTTAGGACTCACTTTATAAACTTGTTAAAATGGTTGTGTCTTCTAGCCTTAAATCAGTTAAAGGAGCGATAAACATAACACAAGCACAAACATCTAGTCAGACAGACAAAGCAGACATCGACACTAGACACCAAAACCCACTTCCCTAGACTACCAGGGAAGTGTGTGTTAATGATTCAACTATACTAGACAAGGCCGATTCTGCAATGAGGTGACATGAGCATTTTGCCTCAGCCAACCATCTGAGATGTCTGTCAGGGGGTGGCAATTTTGCTGCCCTCTGGTAGCAGGGCTAGACTGGCCATAAGGCAAATGCCAGATGGGCTGGTCCAGCAGTGGCCTGCAAAACAAATAATAGTATGTTCAATCCATCGGATCTATGCTCTGGAGCTTTGGAGCCATCACACTTTATATAGGGAACTGTGGGGGCATCATACTCTATATGGGGAGATGGGGGACATCATGCTGTATATAGAAATCTTTGGGTGGCATGTGGGGAATCATACTGCATATAGGGAGCTGTGGTGGCCATCATACTACATATAGGGAGCTGTGAAGCTATCATAATGTATAAAGGGTTCTGTTGAGGCCATCATACTGTATATACAGAGCTGTGAGGGCCATCATACTGCATATAGGGAACTGTGGGGGCAATCACAATAATTATATTGAGCTGGGGGACAATATACTATATATAGGGATCTGGCGGGGCATCATTTTCTACATATAGGAGCATCTTAATGTATATAGACAGGTGTGTGGACGATCAAGGAGACAGTATGTTGAAAATTATATAATACTGTACTTTGCTTTAGTCAAATAAAGGCAGGACACGTTTGTTCCAGACTCTGTGTGCATTCTGTCCCCCCAGGCCTGTGATCCCTTTTATTTTACAGCTCACGAAGTCTCCAAAATATATGCTACTCATGGAGTAGCTCTAAATTGCTATGACAGTTCATGGTGCTGAAAAATCCAATGAACTTGGTCAACGGATTTCGGAAGAACAGTAGCATTGCTCCTCATGACAGTGAAACTATAAACTGCAGCACAAAACTAAGAAGTATATTCTTACAAGAATTTGGTCTCATGAAGATTTGATGTTATATCCTGATTATCTATTGTAACTGAGTCTCCAAAAATATCTTGGGTGAATTTTATGTATCTCTACTATGAGAGTTCAATAATAGAGTAATAAGGTAATCTGTCTGTCTACTAACTAGTTGAATAAACACAAAAATTGAGCTTGGTTTGAGTTGGTATACAAGCAGCACATAAACATATGTTCACATTGGCCATAAAACATACAAAACCTACAAGAAACAAAATTAGCAAAAACCCTGCTGTAACTAAATAAGTAAAAAAACAAAAATGCATTTAAATAACACATAGTTCTTTGTAATACTGTTTTTGATTTTAAAAAATAGCATAAAAGCCATCCCACCGTCGACAAGCTGACTCTGATCGGTCCTACACTGTCTAATATTAAAAACCTTACCATGAGTCAGAGTTGACCTCAGTGTTTGAAAAAGGGCAGACAAAAGGAGCGAGTCCCAACTGGTGGACACCAGTCTGAGAAGCCTTTAAATGTAATTTCCAGCTAAGGAAAGGGAGGCCACACCCCGGCTTGCACAAAATGCAGAAATATAAAGAAAGAGCACAAAAATTGAGCTTGATTTGAGTTGGTATACATGCAGCACATAAAGGCATGTTTACATTGGCCATAAAACATGCAAAGCCTACCAGAGACAAAATGAGAACAAAACCCTGCTGTAACTAAATAAGTAAAAAGCAAAAGTGCATTTAAATAACTCAGGGTTATTAGTAATACTGTTTTTGATCAAAAATAGCATAAAAGCCATCCCACCGTTGACAAGGTGACTCTGATCGGAACAGTCCTACACTACACTGTCTAATATTGAAAACCTTACCATGTGGCAGAGTTGACCTCAGAGTGTGAATAAGGGCAGACAAAAGGACCGGGTCCCAACCAGTGGACACCAGTCTGGGGAGGCCTTTAAATGTAATTTCCAGCTCATTTTTTCATCAAAAGCAGTATTACTAAGAACTCTGCGTTATTTAAATGCACTTTTTCTTTTTACTTATTTAGTTACAGCAGGGTTTTTGCTCATTTTACCTCTTTTGCTGTGTATAATGCAGACTTTCCGCAATACTGCATATGTCTTTTTCATATGGTTTTCTCCTTGTATTATCGTTGCGGTAATGAGTGGGTGGGTTGTGCCCTTATCTAATATGGCCGCGGGTGCATTTCCATTCATGCGCGGTCCAGCTCTCTCATTACTTCCGGTCCACGGTCTGGCGCTGGGTGTAATGGGTCCGTGTCTCCTGCCGCTGGCGGGCGGGTCGGTGGTGACGGACGTGGCTGCGCATTGGCTGGATAAGGCAATCTGGTGGCTCTATAACACTGGAGGGATTATTCATGGTACGCCCCCTGAAGAAGATACGCGCGTTGGGGTGCTTTGGGGTCAACGTAGTGTCCTGCGTGTGTTGGTATGTTCATATTACCGCTTCCATATGGCATGTTCACAACTTTGAATGATTGTTATATATGTATTGTCAGTATGGATTTCTGTACACAGTTAGCTTGATGCACTTTATCTGGCAATACGTACTTTGTGTGCATGCAATGTTCACCACCCTGCCCCTTGCTTCCATGTTTTATGCTGCCACGTGTTCCCCATTTTTCCATGATCTTTGTTGTTTTTTGTATTTATAATAAACTTTGTATGACTTTGCATAGATTTTGGACAATGGCACTAGTTTTATTTAGTGGTTTCGTCTTTAGCAAGTATAAGTGTGTCCCTCACATATCCATTTCAGGCTTTGTACATGGATACTTTCCTATAGGAATATGACTCTACATTTGTACTTTTGCCTGTTGTGTTTGCCTTATTTTCAATCATTTTACCTCTTTTAGGTTTTGTAACTAGTTGAATAGTAATGGAATTGGGGCAGTCTCTGTTCGATGCCATATTGGTGGTCATCTCGGATGGGCAGTACACTGTTTTAAGGCTCTGTTTATGTAAGTGGCTTTGGGTGTCCCTGGAGTGTGAGCGAGCACTACGGTCCCTATAAATTTTGCACTAACCCTTTGGTATAATAGGCAGGCTGTGTGGTTTTTGTATGTACGTGCATGAGAACGTGAATGGCATAATTTGTGAGTAACTGAGTATGAGGTGACAAATAAATATGGTAAGTGTTTGACTGATGAGGGGTTTCATTAAGTATGGTCCACTGTATGTCACAGAGGAAATTCAACTCAGAAGCAGGGTTGAGCGAAACGGATCGGTCATTTTCATAAGTCGCCGACTTTTTGAAAAGTAGGGTTTCATGAAACCCGACCCGATCCCTGTGTGGGGTCGGCCACGCGGTACGCAACTTTCGCGCCAAAGTCGCGTTTCAATTACGCTAAAAGCGCCATTTTTCAGCCAATGAAGGTGGACGCAGAGTGTGGGCAGTGTGATGACATAGATCTCAGTCCCCACCATCTTAGAGAAGGGCATTGCAGTGATTGGCTTGCTTTCTAAGGCGTCACAGGGGCTATAAAGGGGCGTTCCCGCCGACCGCCATCTTACTGCTGCTGAGCATAGGGAGAGGTGCCGCTTCGTCAGAAGCAGGGATAGCGTTAGGCAGGGTACATTCACCCCCAAACCCCTTGTGCTGTAGCGATTTCCACTGTCCAACACCACCTTTTGTTTGCAGGGACAGTGGAAGCTACATTTTTTTTCCTCAGCTCTATAGCTCATTGGGCTGCCCTAGAAGGTTCCCTGATAGCTGCATTGCTGTGTGTACGCCGCTGTGCAAACCAACTGCTTTTTTTTAAGCACAAATCCTGTTGTTCCTTCCTTTCTGCACAGCTATCTTGTTTGTTTGTCCACACTTTTGTTTTCTTTTGTGCAGCTGTCCACTCCTTGTTATTGCTGCCTGCCATACCTTGCCGAGATTACTGCAGGGAGAGAGTAATTGTAGGACAGTCCCTTTTTTTTTTTTTTTTTTTTAATTCTCTCTGAAAAAAAAAAAAAAAAATTTGTGGGAGATTAAGATTGGCATTTCTGCTTGAGTGCCGGTCCTGTGTGTGCCATCTGTCTCAAATTATTGGGCCACATAAAACCTAGTGTGTCATACTGGGATATTTTTTTTTTTTTTTTTTAATTCTCCCTGAAAAAAAAAAAATAGTGGGAGATTAAGATTGGCATTTCTGCTTGAGTGCCGGTCCTGTGTGTGCCATCTGTCTCAAATTATTGGGCCACATAAAACCTAGTGTGTCATACTGGGAATTTTTTTTTTTAATTCTCCCTGAAAACAAAAAAAAAAGTGGGAGATTAAGATTGGCATTTCTGCTTGAATGCCGGTCCTGTGTGTGCCATCTGTCTCAAATTATTGGGCCACATAAAACCTAGTGTGTCATACTGGGAATTTTTTTTTTTTTTTTAAATTCTCCCTGAAAACAAAAAAAGTAGTGGGAGATTAAGATTGGCATTTCAGCTTGAGTGCCGGTCCTGTGTGTGCCAACTGTCTCAAATTATTGGGGCACATAAAACCTAGTGTGTCAAACTGTGAAATTGTTTTGTTTTGTTTTTTAAATTCTCCCTGAAAAAAAAAATAGTGGGAGATTAAGATTGGCATTTCTGCTTGAGTGCCGGTCCTGTGTGTACCATCTGTCTCAAATTATTGGGGCACATAAAACCTAGTGTGCCATACTGGGAAAAAAATTTTTTTTTTAAATTCTCCCTGAATAAAAAAAAATAGTGGTAGATTAAGATTGGCATTTCTGCTTGAGTGCCGGTCCTGTGTGTGCCATCTGTCTCAAATTATTGGGGCACATAAAACCTAGTGTGTCATACTGGGATATTTTTATTTTTTTTTAAATTCTCCCTGAAAAAAAAAAATAGTGGGAGATTAAGATTGGCATTTGAGCTTGAGTGCCGGTCCTGTGTGTGCCATCTGTCTCAAATTATTGGGGCACAGAAAACTTAGTGTGAAACATTGGGCCTGATTTTCCTTTCAGTGTCAGCCACCTATAATGGTATATATAAATCCTACAGAAGTTTGAGTTCACCTTATAAGTTGTTTTACAGTAACAAATACCGTTACTTTGGTTACGTTTTGCAAACAATGAGGAAGTCTGGTGGAAGAGGTCATGGCCGTGGGCGGTCATTGTCAGCTGGTAATGATGGTAGTGGTGGTGGAGCATCAGGTGGTCGTGGGAAAAACAATATAGCACCTAAGTCTCGAGTTGTTGAGCCAGGTTCGTCGTCTGGCTACACAAGGCCTCGAACGCTCCCTTTTCTGGGAGTAGGAAAACCGCTTTTAAAGCCGAAGCAACAAGAACAAGTTTTGGCTTTCCTTGCTGACTCAGCCTCTAGCTCTTTTGCCTCCTCTTCTGAAACTGCTAAATGTAAAAGCAGCGTGTCGTTAGTGGATGTTCACGGTCAGGGACAAGTTGCTTCCTTGTCTTCTTCACCCAGAACAAGAGAGAAGGATGCGTCAGGCGACACAACGGGTTACTCCATGGAGCTCTTTACACATACCGTTCCTGGGTTAGAAAGTGAAACAGTTAACAGGCCATGCCCATTAGAAGTTGAATCGGACATGGAGTGCACAAATGCACAGCCACAGCCAGATTACTATGCTGTTCCTTTGACTCAGACCAGAACATTGCCCTCGCAGTGTACTGAGCCAGAATCAAACCCAGCTGAGACTATGGTGCCCCGTCACGAACGCTATACCACTGGCTTACACGGTGACACAGACGAAGTTGCACACGAGATAGAAGAGGAGGTCATAGATGACCCAGTTGTTGACCCCGATTGGCAGCCATTGGGGGAACAGGGTGCAGGTGGCAGTAGTTCTGAAGCGGAGGAGGAGGAGCCGCAGCAGGCATCAACATCGCAACAGGTTCCATCTGCCGGGCCCGTATCTGGCCAAAAACGTGTGGCAAAACCAAAACCGGTTGTAGGACAGCGTGGCCATCCAGTTAAAGAAGCTCAGTCTGCAATACCTGAAAAGGTATCCAACAGTAGAAAGAGTGCAGTCTGGCATTTTTTTAAACAACATCCAAATGATCAGCGCAAAGTCATCTGTCAAAAATGTTCAACTACATTAAGCAGAGGTCAGAATCTTAAAAGTCTAAATACAAGTTGCATGCATAGACATTTAACCACCATGCATTTGCAAGCCTGGACTATAACTACCAAACGTCCCTAAAGGTTGCAGCACCCTCGGCCAATGAAGCTAGTCAGCAACGCTACATCCCTTCCCTCACTGTAAGCCCACCATTTCCTGCACCACCTGCAGTATCTGTGCAGCTTTCGTCGCCAGGCCAAAGCAGTCAGGGAATCACCAGGTCCGTAGTAGGAAAGTGCATGTAGCATGTAGGGCACCAGCAAGAATACCATCTCCAACCCTCTCTCAGTCTGCCATGTCCACCAGCACCCCCGCTAGTTCCACGATCTCCAGCTCTCCAGTCCAGCTCACCCTACATGAGACTCTTGTTAGGAAAAGGAAGTACTCATCCTCGCATCCGCGTACACAGGGTTTGAACGCCCACATTGCTAGACTAATCTCATTAGAGATGATGCCCTACCAGTTAGTTGAAAGCGAAGCTTTCAAAGCGCTGATGGACTACGCTGTACCACGCTACGAGCTACCCAGTCGACACTTCTTTTCGAGAAAAGCCATCCCAGCCCTCCAACAGCATGTTAAAGACCGCATCGTCCATGCACTCAGGCAATCTGTGAGTACAAAGGTGCATCTGACAACAGATGCATGGACCAGTAGGCATGGGCAGGGACGTTACGTGTCCATCACGGCACACTGGGTTAATGTGGTGGATGCAGGGTCCACAGGAGACAGCAATATTGGGACAGTTCTGCCTAGCCCACGGTCTAGGAAACAGTTGTCTGTTGGCGTTCGCCCCCCCCTCCTCCTCGTCCTCCTGCAGAAGCGAGAGCTCATCCACAGACCGCAGTCGCACAATCAGTCCATCCGCAGCTGCCACTGTTGCACACCAGGTGTCCCATTATGGGACAGCTAGTGGCAAGCGTCAGCAGGCTATATTGGCAATGAAGTGTTTGGGTGACAACAGACACACCGCGGAAGTTCTGTCCGAGTTCTTGCAGAAAGAAACTCAGTCATGGCTGGGCACTGGACATCTTGAGGCAGGCAAGGTAGTGAGTGATAACGGAAGGAATTTCATGGCTGCCATAGCCCTTTCCCAACTGAAACACATTCCTTGCCTGGCTCACACCTTAAACCTGGTGGTGCAGTGCTTCCTGAAAAGTTATCCGGGGTTACCCGACCTGCTCCTCAAAGTGCTCAGACTTTGCTCACATATTCGATGTGATGCAAAGTTTGACGCACATAAAGGAGCAGGCATCTGCAGCCGAGGAAGAGAAAAGCCTTGATGACAGTCAGCCATTGTCTGGTCAGGGCAGTCTACAGGACGAGGTAGCGGGCGAAGAGGAGGAGGACGAGGAGGATGATGGGGATGAGTATTTTTTAAATGAGGAAGCTTCTCTGGGGCCAATGGAAATTGGTGGCGTGGCAAGGCCGGGTTCAGGTTTTTTGAGGGAGACAAGTGACGTAGATTTGCCTGTAACTGCCCCTCAAACCAGCACAACCGCAGATTTGACAACTGGAACTTTGGCCCACATGGCGGATTATGCCTTACGTATCCTCAAAAGGGACCCACGCATTATTAAAATGATGACCGATGACGATTACTGGTTGGCCTGCCTCCTTGATCCTCGCTATAAAGGCAAATTGCAAAATATTATGCCACATGAGAACCTCGAACAAATATTAGCAACCAAACAAGCAACTCTTGTAGACCGTTTGATTCAGGCATTCCCAGCACACAGCGCCGGTGATGGTTCTCACACGAGCTGCAGGGGGCTACAGGGCAGAGGTGTTAGAGGTGCACAAATCAGAAGTGGCGTTGGACAGAGGGGTTTTCTGACCAGGTTGTGGAGTGATTTCGCAATGACCGCAGACAGGACAGGTACTGCAGCATCTATTGAAAGTGACAGGAGACAACATTTGTCCAGTATGGTTACTAACTATTTTTCATCCCTTATCGATGTTCTCCCTCAACCGTCATTCCCATTTGATTACTGGGCATCCAAATTAGACACCTGGCCTGAATTGGCAGAATATGCATTGCAGGAGCTTGCTTGCCCAGCAGCTAGTGTGCTATCAGAAAGAGTATTCAGTGCTGCTGGTTCAATATTAACCGAAAAAAGGACTCGTCTGGCTACCCAAAATGTTGATGATCTAACCTTCATTAAAATGAACCACTCCTGGATTTCAAATCATTTTGCCCCACCTTTCCCGGCTGACACCTAGCTTTCCTATAAAAAGGTCTTGCTTGTGGACTGGTCTTACTGAGTGTTCCAATCTCTTAATTTGCAGCAGCTGTTTGTCCAGCATACAACATGTTTACACCTCCCTAAATGGGAAAACTCCCCCCACGGGGCCGTGGTCTCGCCACTTGGCACAAGCACCCGTTAGAGTGCCGTTTGTCTGAAGAGGTGGGTGTGCCCGCTTTTGGTCGACGGCACTGCCACTGGGTCCCTCATAGTACAATAAAGTGTCTCTGGTGGTGGTGGCGCGCAACCAACGTCAGACACACCGTTGTAACATGAGGGGCCCTGGGACGGTACCGCCGGCCACAAGAGAGTTCACCCCCCCCAGCTCAAACTGTGCTCTACCACGTGCAAAATTATCTCTCACAGCTCCAACAATGTTTAGTCTATGCGCTGACATCCTTCAATGCCTGGCACTGACAATACCAATTTGTTGACATGTATGATGCTAGTTAAAATAGTCATGGTCAGTGTCCTATATTGACACCAGTAAATACTTAGTGCCAAATTACTATGTCTGAAACTCAGCAGAGGAGCCCACCCCTGTACCTAAGTATGCCACACTTTTGTTTTTTTGTTTTGTTGTTTTGCGAGACATTAACATCTATTTATTTTTTGGGAGTACTAACTGTGTCAGACACTCCTTGCAATCGTCCTCCGCTGACCACACCAATGCTGCCTGTGTACCCATGTAACCTATTTAAAACTGCATAGAGCCTATTTTTATTTATTTTAGGCCTAGTAAATCTGTCTGCGGTCCCTCCTTGCAATCGTCCTCCGCTGACCACACCAATGCTGCCTGTGTACCCCTGCGAGATAACTCTAAGTGCCTTGAGCCTATTTTTATTTATTTTAGGCCTAGTAAGCCTGTCTGCGGTCCCTCCTTGCAATCCTCCTCCGCTGACCACACCAATGCTGCCTGTGTACCCATGTAACCTATTTAAAACTGCATAGAGCCAGCTTTTTTATTTTAGGCCTAGTAAGTCTGCGCCACTCCTTCCAATTGTCCTCCTCTGACCACTCCAATGCTGCCTGTGTACCCCTGTGAGATAACTCTAAGTGCCTTGAGCCTATTTTTATTTATTTTAGGCCTAGTAAGCCTGTCTGCGGTCCCTCCTTTCAATCCTCCTCCGCTGACCACACCAATGCTGCCTGTGTACCCATGTAACCTATTTAAAACTGCATAGAGCCTATTTTTATTTATTTTAGGCCTAGTAAGTCTGTCTGCGGTCCCTCCTTGCAATCGTCCTCCGCTGACCACACCAATGCTGCCTGTGTACCCCTGCGAGATAACTCTAAGTGCCTTGAGCCTATTTTTATTTATTTTAGGCCTAGTAAGCCTGTCTGCGGTCCCTCCTTGCAATCCTCCTCCGCTGACCACACCAATGCTGCCTGTGTACCCATGTAACCTATTTAAAACTGCATAGAGCCTATTTTTATTTATTTTAGGCCTAGTAAGTCTGTCTGCGGTCCCTCCTTGCAATCGTCCTCCGCTGACCGCACCAATGCTGCCTGTGTACCCCTGGAACCTATTTTAAAGTGCATATGCAGTGCCCCAGAGTCCTGGTCATTGCAGTACTGTGGCTCCGCCACTATGGGGGGCTATGGTGCGTCCGATGGCACTGAAGGAGTTCATCTGATCAGGTATCACAGACACCAATACATTTCACAGCCGGGCCTCCGGGGGGAGCTAAGGGTGCTATTCATTAGGCCACTCCCCACCATAGTGGGTAAACTGGGGGTCAGGCAGGAAGTTAGATCAGAAAGCTGACTGGGTTGGAACCAGGCAACACCTTGTGGCAGAGGGTGTTGTAGGGGAAGATACAGTAGGGTCTCTGTCAGGGGTGGGATCCTGACAGAGGCTTGGCAACGAGAACGAACGTAACGGGACCGTGCCTGCTCCGGGTAGCGGCGGTGCCCAAGAAAAGATTAGAAGAGAGATAGATTGTGCTGAGTGAGAAACGGGATCACACAAAGGAGAAATACCAGTAGGAGTCGTGCTGTAAGACCGAAGCAACATCCTACTGAGGCGCACTACCGGTGGCCGGAACGCCGAGGGAGTAGAATAACATTATTCAGCTTCAAGCAATACTCCAAACAGCGGCAGGACAGTCAGTCTCAGGCGGGCTGTCTAACTCAAATCACCTATGAAGTCTTGGGAGGCAATTGTGGGAGAGGGGCGTCTCTAGGGTCCCGGAAGAACTCCAGGCCTACCCGTCAAACGGGTGCCGTTCCTACCCGAACCTCAGGGAGGGACGGAGGATTAGCAGAACATCATCTAGTCGAGTTGTGAGGGAACTTAAGAAACAGACACAACAGTTGTGGGGTACTTTCCGTAAGCGCAGCAGGGAAGGACTACAACACATAGCGCTAGGGGGAAGGCACAGATTTCCTCCTGTGAAGAGAACTCTGGAAGTGTCATTGGACCGGCCGGACTTGCGCAGCCTGGTGAGCCGTATTCTGGACTGAGGACTCAGAGATCTTCAGTAAAGAGGTAAAGAGACTGCAACCTGGTGTCCTCGTTATTTACCGCGACCTGCACCCCACAACTGCACCGTTACAACACCACTTATTGTACTGGACGTCCCCCACTGACAGACAGGGCCACGGACCGGGTCTAGCCACCGTGACAACCCCAGAACTGGACAGAGACTCTCAGAGGCCCGGCTCCGGGTGCCCCTCGGCCCTGCGGCGGTGTGGGGGCGCTCCACATATAGCCACTTTTTTTTAATTGTAGGCGTACTAAGTCTGTCTGCGGTCCCTCCTTCCAATAGTCCTCCACTGACCACACCAATGCTGCCCATGTACTCCTGGAACCTATTTTAAAGTTCATAGAGCCAATTTTTTTATTTTATTTAATATTAATAAAGCCATGATGGACTACGCTGTACCACGCTACGAGCTACCCAGTCGACACTTCTTTTGCGAGAAAAGCCATCCCAGCCCTCCACCAGCATGTAAAAGACCGCATTGTCCATGCACTCTGGCAATCTGTAAGTACAAAGGTGCACCTGACAACAGACGCATGGACCTGTAGGCATGGCCACGGAAGGTTACGTGTCCATTACGGCGCAATGGGTTAATGTGGTGGATGCATGGTCCACAGGGGACAGCCTACTAAGTCTGTCTGCAGTCCCTAATTCAAATTGTCATCAATTCAGGTTTTCGGGCTTTTTTAAAAAATAGGAAACTGCATTTGGGCTACTAGTTTGGTTGGGGCCTACTAGCGGTGTCTGCCGCTGCTTGCTGTTCTCCTACACGACTAGCTTCAATCTTCAGGCTTTCGGGCTATTTTTAAAAATAGGAAACTGCATTTGGGCTACTAGTTTGGTTGGGGCCTACTAGCGGTGTCTGCCGCTGCTTGCTGTTCTCCTACATGACTAGCTTCAATCTTCAGGCTTTCGGGCTATTTTTTAAAATAGGAAACTGCATTTGGGCTACTAGTTTGGTTGGGGCCTACTAACGGTGTGTGCCGCTGCTTGCTGTTCTCCTACATGACTAGCTTCAATCTTCAGGCTTTCGGGCTATTTTTAAAAATAGGAAACTGCATTTGGGCTACTAGTTTGGTTGGAGCCTACTAACGGTGTCTGCCGCTCCTGGGTGTTCTCCTCCTCCTGGGTGTTCTCCTCCTCCTGGGTGTTCTCCTCCTCCTGGGTGTTCTCCTCCAGGTTTCCTTGTCTGAGCTTCAACCTTCAGGCTCTCATTAAGTTGTTTAGATAACACAGCATTAGGCCTACTAGTTTGGTTGGGGCCTACTAACGGTGTCTGCCGCTCCTTGCTGTCCGCCTCCACTGAACAAAGCAGTGCCGCCTGTTTACTACTGTTACCAATTTTGAACTGCATTTAGCCTACTTACTTATTTGGGCCTACTCACTGTGTCAGCCTCTCATTACAGTTATCCTCCACTGAACAAAGCAATGCCGCCTGGTTAGTCCTGTTAAAACTTTTGAACTGCATTTAGCCAACTTTATTGTTTGGGCCTATATCTGTGTTTCCTCCTCATCGTGCCCATTGCCCAGCCAGCTCTACATAAGTCTGCTGGTACATTGACCCAGACCACTTCATTCCCCTTGCATGCTACACAGCCAGAATGTGTCCCTGCTGAAAGTCAGGTTCCCCTTCCCGCATACTATACCACCTTACATGGGGACAAAGAGGAAGGTGCAGATGAAAGTGCTTGTTCCTTCATCAGGTGGGGGGGGAATACTCGTTGGTGACGTCACTGGCACAGGGCCCCTCATAGTACGCAAAAGTGTCGCTGCCGGTGGGAGGCGCCCCTGCCATGCAAACACACCGCCGTACTTTGAGGGGCCCTGTGCCAGTGCCAATGCCAAAGAGTGGGCCCCCCCTGCTTGCTCAGGATCACAGCACTTGCAAAGTTGAAATACTTAGCTCTCCCTACGCCACTGCCGTGACGTGGTCAAGATTTCCTGGGCTCACAAAATACTTGAACCAGCCCTACCCCCAACAACTTTAGCCAAATGACCCTCAATTTCCAATGCCTAACTATTATTATAAGGGAAATTAAGATTGACAAGCTTCATTAACAAGAATGGATGTTTTTGCCATTAAAATGGGCACTCTAGGTGTTTTCCTGGCCCCCACTCACTGCCGACTATGCTGCCCCATTGACTTGCATTGGGTTTCGTGTTTCGGCTGATCCTGACTTTACGAGATAATCGGCCGATTTCACTCGACCCGACTTTTGAGATAGTCGAGTTCCGCGAAACCCGACTCGACCCTAAAAAAGTCAAAGTCGCTCAACCCTACTCAGAAGCGATTGAGATAAGGGGCTCTGTATGCTTTTAAATCCAGCAACTTTGTTGCTGCTGGATCCAAAAGGAGGGAGTTTAGCACAGCTAGTAGCCAGTGAAAATGACACATTCGAGGTAGAACATGATTTTTTTGCAATGATGGAAAAAGAAATGGACATGTATGGGGTTCAGTACAATATGGTTAAATCAGAAAGGAAAAAAAATGTACACAAGAACCAATCATAGTTAAAAAAAAAAACACAACATTTTAATAACAAAAAGAACCAAAAATACAGAGAAGATTACCAACAAATTGGCACCAAAAACCCACCACATGTTCTAAAGATTTTGTACATAAAGTTTGGTAAAATAACACATTTCACAGGATAATACAGTGTGTACAGAAAGCATTCAGACCCCATTACATTTTTCACTCTTTGTTTCATTGAAGCCATTTGGTAAATTCAAAAAAGTTAATTTTTTCTCATTAATATACACTCTGCACCCCATCTTGACTGAAAAAACCCAGAAATGTAGTAATTTTTGCAAATTTATTAAAAAAGAAAAACTGAAATATCACATGGTCATAAGTATTCAGACACTTTGCTCAGTATTGAACAGAAGCACCCTTTTGAGCTAGTACAGCCATGAGTCTTCTTGGGTATGATGCAACAAGTTTTTCACACCTTGATTTGGGGATCCTCTGCCATTCTTCCTTGCACATCCTCTCCAGTTCCGTCAGGATGGATGGTGAACGTTGGTGGGCAGCCATTTTCAGGTCTCTCCAGAGATGCTCAATGGGGTTTAGGTCAGGGCTCTGGCTGGGCCAGTCAAGAATGGTCACAGAGTTGTTCTGAAGCCACTCCTTTGTTATTTTAGCTGTGTGCTTAGGGTCATTGTCTTGTTGGAAGGTGAACCTTCGGCCAAGTCTGAGGTCCAGAGCACTCTGGAAGAGGTTTTCATCTAGGATTTTGCGGTGACCAAAAGAAACATAATTGTGAAGTTTTGAGTGTACCGTTCGGGTTAATTACTTTTATGTTTTGGTAGACCAGACTTTTAGAGACATGGTGATACCAAATATATGGACCCACTCCACTAGTCCATTTGTGGACCCCAGTACAGATCGTGCAGTTGTTTGTGCAAAGTGCAAAGTGTTGACTTTGCATCAAACAAACCATTTGAAATTATGGTCAAAAAGTTGAACTTTGGTCTCTTCAAACTAGAACATATTTACCCTCATGTTTTTTGGAGACTAGCTGCAGGTTTTGTCAAAACATAGCCCAGCTTGATTCTTTTTCTTTGTAAGAAAAGGCTTCTGACTTGCCATCCTACCCCACAGACCAAAAATATAAAAAATATGAGATTTTTGTCACATGCGGTACAAAGCAGTACTTGACAGAAATTCCTGCAACTGTTTTAATGTAGCTGGAGGCATTTTGGGAGCCTCCTATACCAGTTTTTTTCTTGTGCTTTTAGCCATTTTTGAGGGATGTCCAGTTCTAGGTAATGTCACTATTGTACTAAATGTAAGCGTCTTTTTGATGACCATCTTCATAATGTTCCATGGTATATCTAATGCTTTGGAATTTTTTTTGTATCCTTTTCTTGACTAATAATTTTCAATAATGAGATTTTTTGCTGTGTTCTATGGTGATGATAGAACATGGATTTGTTGTAAAATACAACTAAGAAAATACCAAGAAAACTATGCATGACTAGATAAATATTATATGTGGATAATCAGCATCATTGTTGACGGCAGCGCCTAGTAACATAGGATGACAAAATGCTCTTAATATCTTCTTGCAGGAAAATTCTGCAGTCAGGTTTCCTCTATTGTTCACCGTGTTATTGAATGGTACATTACACATAATATGTACAATAACATATAGAAATAAAATACAATTACACTGCATGAAAGAAGAGTCAACATTTCAGACTCTTGCCCAACTGAAGAAAAAAACGCATAAATTCAAAAGTCAACATATAGATAACAGTCTATTCTTCCTGATTTGTTGAAAATAGACATCTGGTTAATTAAGATAAAATGCTGTGTCCCCACAACATCTGATGAAAATAAGTCCCAACCTATCTTTCAGAGCAAAAAATAATATTCAATTTTCAGAGAAACACTTTACATATTGCATACTATACAGTGTATGAATTATACAGCCCTGATAAAATGTTAGTCTTTGTCATATAAAAACATCCAACTAAGAAAAATAATTTCAGAATGTATGTTGGTAAGATTTGAAAATCATTTATATTATGTCAACAGGTACTTCTCTTGTAATAAGCCACCCTCACAAGTGTTATTGTAAGAATCACTGAATGCAATCACCAGCATTATTGCACAAATGTCAAATTGTGATAGATTGTGTAGGCAGCTCACACTTATCGATAAGCCAGGGCTTAGTCAAGTGATTGCCTTGTTTGTTCTCATAATTGAGCATGAATATAATATTTTGATGCCAATATTGTAATTGTTGTAATAAATCCATATACTGAAGAGAAAAAAGTTTGGCACTCACCGTTTCTAAAATCCAATCTTTACTGTGACGATTTAAAACATCTTCAGCAGGGGGGTGTAGAACGGGAAGGAAAAATCGGACAACGGCCGTTTCGCGCTCCCTTTCGCTTCTACGGGTTCTTGAACAGGACCATTTCTGACCAGGTGATGGGCCATGTGATTAGTTTCCATGGCTTCATAAGGTCCTTGCCTCTACATTTGCAGTACATCCCCTTGAGAAAGCGCCCAGTGCGGACACGAAACGTGCGTCGGGGCTTCTGCCATCTGTAGTGGGTTCTGTGCACAATTCTGGTAAGCTCTGCCCTCACCTATTTTATTTAACCTATGCTTATATTGGCTAGGCTTACCTATATATAGATATATATATATATATATATATATATATATATATATATATATATATAGTTCATCCTCATCATGGGGTGCATGATACTACTATTGATTCCATTATTTTGTGCACATTACCCCTGAGTGTATCCTTCTATTGTCTGTCCTGATTGACAGTTTGATTGTCTTTTTCTAAATTATATTCTAATAAAATGTGTACTCTTTTTACTCTTTATTATTTGGTTGCTCCAATTCTTCTCCTATTTATGAATTGCTTGATGGAGTTCAAAATATTTTGATTGTGGTGGGACACTACTTAGTATCCCCACTACTTGCATATAAAATGCAACTGGGTTTCTTTTTTTGTTGTATCTGATGTATGATATACCTTAATATAGTATCACTTTTATATGATTGGTCTCTGTGATCCAGCAAATATGTTGTACAAATATATTTACATTACAATGAGCCTGCCTGTAGTGCATTTACCCAAATGTGTCATATAGAGCGGAGCAATAGTTCTCTGTGGTCTACTTCCGTTACTGATGGAGCAGGAAAGTGTTTCATAGATGACCTTGCTGTGACTGCTAGTAATGACATTGCATTACATTATCGTACTGTGTGAGGTTACATTTACCAGGTGGCACCTGCTGGGATAATGTGAAAGTCAGTGTACTGTGCAGAGAAGAGAACATGCAGTGAGTAACAATTTAGTGCAAAATGTATGGCTCAATAGGTCAAAATCATATGTAAAATTTCTATAGCACAAAGTACGTCTAGTTTACATTTAATAGTCAGTGGCTTCAGATGTATAAAGATGAATTACACCGAAAACTTAAAGGGGTTGTCCAGTCTAAAATGACAAGTCTGCAGTCACACTGTCTGCATCGGGCACTATGAGGCTTCACAGGTGTGTGCTCTAAGAATGGCAGTCAATTATGTGATATGCCGTTCTCAGCGCAGACACTAGCGAATACTCGCAGCTCATCAAACTTCTCATTCTAAACCGGACAACCCCTTTAAAATTGTCGATGTATTAAAGGTGTTGATCACTTTCAGGAAAGTGGACCCCAAACACAGTAAAATACCTAAACAAACAAAGACAGCAGGAACATCTAACTTAGCACAGTGATTAGCTGTAGTGATGATGTGTGCAATCACATGCCTTCTCTCCTGGACGCTGTTAGCACAGTTACATGTGGCACCTTATTGCTATTGATGTGATATGTAATATTTATATACTGTGATGTTATGTACTGTTTGTACTATCATAAGTGATATAGGACAGCATAGAATAGAGTAGGAGATAGGCAGCACAGGCGTTAAGTAAATGGGAGGGACAGCATAGAGCAGGGAATTATAATCAGAATACTTCCTGTTTTGAAAGAGAAGCCCAGGCAGGTTGTGTGAGCAGTAGTGGAGCAGAGTGTTACAAGCCATGGGGATAAAGCTGTTGCTGCAGTAAGGGGCCCCAGGCGGAGAACAGTTCTGGCAGGCACCAGCTTGACAGGATCATCCCCAAGCAGGATCCAGGGTCTATGACCGGGGCATGAGCAGCTGAGATAGTGTTCCCAGCACCTCTCCCCACTGGAGCCGGACCAGGGGCTAACAGGGAGCTGGTGATGTTGAAGGCACAGATGGAACATGGACTGTCCAAAGAGGTTGTCCGGATGGCAGGGAAAAGGAAGGCACAGACAGGACAGAGTTTGACCAGAGGTATGGCTGTAACTGCCGGGAAGAAAGAGAGAGAAATTACAAAAAGAATAGAGTCTGCCAGGAAGGCAGGGAAAGTGCAGGATATGTGGCTCTGTGTGAATTGTGTTGCCAATCTGATGAAAGTACTGCTATCCAGTAAAGTTGAGTTGTTTGAAAAGACTTATGACTCTGAACCATTTTGTGAACCTGGAGTGACAACACCTGAGAAGAACCTGGCAGTGACCGTAAGTGTTTTGCAGTGCACAGTGTACGCTTAGCAAGAGAAACATTACATTTCATCTGTGGGGCGCCAGGGTGTCTGAACCATACAGCCATGACTACCACGCTGGCTGCCTTACATGTACGCCACAGTGCATGTCCTAAAACATAATGTGAGCTGTGGTGTGAAGGATCAGGAGTGTCTAAGGACCTTGACACCACTTACTCCACGCTGTATAAACTTGAATGCTTATTGGATGAAGCAGATCAGGTGTTGTGTATTTGTGTAATGAGGGGGGTGCGGCCTAAGGATACAACACCCTTTATAAAGGTGTGCAGAATTATTAACCAGCTTGTTCTCCTCAAGTCAAATACAGTAAAAAAATATTTATCTGACTCTGAAAAGTCAAAAATTGTTCAAAGTCTTACAGAGACATGAAGCACTCATAAAACTGCTACTATACTGAGATGTGATCACAGAACCCTCAAACATTTGCAAATGGTCAACACAGTTGCAAAAAGTGTGTTGAGAAAAAGACGCACATTAACTGCCAAATATTTGGAAGAATCAAAAGTGAAGCGACCATTATCCTCCTGTACTGTCATATCCCAGAACTGTAACCTTCCTGGAGTGTCCAGAAGTACAAGGTGGTCAGTGCTCAGACACGTGGCCGAGGTAAGGGAGGCTGAAACCTGACCACGACTGAATAAGACACAGGAGGTGAAACATCAAGACCGGGCCAAGAAATATCTGAAAATGGATTTTTCAGAGGTGTTTTAGTCTGATAAGATGAATGTGACTCTTGACGCATCGGATGGATGGGCCTGTAGTTGGATCAGTAACAGGCATAGACCTCCTCTTCTACGTGACACCAGCAAGGTGAAGGTCGGGTACTGCTATTGGTTGGTCTTACTAATGAGCTAGTTGGACCTTTTCAGATTGAAGCTGGACTCAAAATCAACTCCCAGACCTACTGCCAGTTTATGGAAGACGCTTTCTTCAAACAGTGATACAGGGAAAAAGTCTGCTGTGTGGGGGCTCATACCATATCTAGGTAGCTAAGTGAGGGCTCATACTATATATTGGGGCTATGTGAGGGTTCATACTGTATATAGGGGGTGTGTGGAGGCTCATACTGTATACAAGGGGGCTGTGTGAGGGCTCATATTGTATATAGGGGGCATATTGAATGGGCTTGTGAGCTGTTATACTCATTGCAGTGTAAGGTACTAGCAGGAATGTGGGATGTAGTGACGAGCAGGAGGCAGAGCAAGAGTAAATGGGTTTTATATATGTAAATGTCTCAACAGTGAATACTCCACGCAGGGAGACAGAGGATGTAAACATACAGGCCCGCAATATGCATATAGCAATAAAGTAACTGCAAAGAGTGAAATAATGGGTTAACTTATCTGTCTCTGGTTCCTGGATGATGGTGGCTGGAAAATCCCACAATGGCGCTGTAGGTGGCGTGTGACATCTCTGAGCCAATCCTGGAGAAAAGTGAAGCACTGTCTCTGTGCGGTGGCAAAGTATCCTGATCTTCTTATGAGTCACCCCACCTGACCCGTGGGGTATTCGTTACTGGGTCCGGTGTTTCCCAGGGGGACCCTGGCCCTGGGCGCCCATGCAAAAGGGAAAGGTCTTTAAAGGGAATAAAGTTTATGTTCGTGACACCATTTTTGGTAGTCGGTCAGTGGGGACCGACGCTGCTTTAAGGGGTCCTCTGCGGTGATGTTATGGCAGCTAGATGGTATAACCTCCCACATGTGAGGTATATTCCCAGGGATCCCTGTGTGTACATGGAAGATGGTGGAAGGTGCAGTAAAGAACAAGAACACAGGTTTTTGTAGTCTCTTTACCTTGTTTACAGAAGACTTTAGGCACCCACAGTCCAGGCTACCAGATCACAGGGCAGACAGGGTCCGGCCGGCGTGGAAGCGATTCCAGAGTCCCCTTTACCAAGTGGAGTTAAAAGCCTTCCTCTAGCACGGTGGTGTTGTAGTCCCTTACTGCCTACGGCTTCAGATAAGGTCCTCACAGATGTTCTCTCTGTCCCACAAATAGGATAGGACATAACCCGTATGACTGGTGACTTGAGCCTGTTTATAGGGACTCTAGCATGCCCCAGGCTCTAAAGGGGTCACCGTGTCTTCAGGTGTGTGTGGGGACAGATAACTTGCAATTCAGCTGTCCTGCCAATTTCTGCTGTAAGTCGTAGACTCCTTACAACCTCGGTGGTCCGGCTACCGGTTATCTGCGCTTCAGAGGGAGGCAGCCTGATCTTAGCTGGTCTCCCCTGATGTTACTCTCCTGTCCTTCGCTCTCCTGCACACTCACTGAACAATGTTCGGCTTTCTGTATGTCTCCTCCTCCAGGGGCTGCAGTACTTTAGACTACAGGCCCCTTCAGACCTTCTGACACTCTATGTTGGTCTGCTCTCTTCTGTGTCTCTCACTTTCTGAACTGAAACTGAACTCCCTTTCCCTCCAGAACAGAATGTCTTTATAGGGGAGTTCAATATAAACAGGTTTAGAGCTCCCCCTTCTGGCCTGGAGTGTGAACATGTTGTATGCATTATGGTTATCTGATAAAAGATCTCTTTCATCGCTTCCAAATGTAACATCACTCTCCCCGTGAGGAAAGCAATGCTACTGTGATGACCACGACCCTGGGGCACCACACTCCCAGACTTAAGTCCAGTACTCCCAGACTGGGAAAAGAAAACAACAGTTACAGGTTAAATAATGCAAACATTTTGAAAAACATTTGAACAATAAACTTTGGCTTCCCTTTATGGGAGGTATATTTGGCTTAAACGTTTGAAAAACAAGTTTATAAAAGTACTTCTGGTTTTATACCAAGGTGTCTTTGTTTATAAATGAAAGTACCGATGCGAGGGACCTGTCATAACCCACAATGTAGGGTTTGGGCGGGCTGCAAGGCATATCCAGACCCAGAGTTCGCCACACCAGACGGTTTTGCTTCAGGTCTGTGAAGAAACAAGCAAACAAGGCCCTACCCATGCCGGCAAGTGGGTAGAACCAGGGTGCACCTCGAGGGTGCCAACTATGTACAAAAACAATTTTTGGGTCACTGTCCATTACCCTATTGTCCATTTTAAACCTGTAACAAATGTAAGTAAGCAATTTAAACAGGTAACCTCAATTATTGACATTTTTAATCCCTGTAACGAGCTGGGGTTTGACCTTTGGTACTACGAGTAGACCTACGTAGTTCCTGATCTAACATGTCTGCTGTTACTGTAGTTTTCCCACAAGTGTGTGTACTACTTGTAGGTCTGCATTGTATTGGCAAACTGGGCAAGCGTCTGCGTCATCTTAGATTCACCATAGGTCTGAAAGATTCAACAATAGCAGAAGGTGGATTCTCTGGTTCCACTGCTGGGGTGACGTTGGCTGCTTGAACCTGCTGGTGTGAAGTCTCTTCTGATTCAGGATGGTCTGGAATCACATTTTGTTCTGGTATTTCCAGCTGGAGAAAAGTCAAGACAGGTATCACTATGGCCTGATGCACTTGAGTCCAAGACTGGGGAAAATCTCCAAGAACAGTGTGAATTCTCCTTTCTTCTTCTTCCATGGGTGGAGATGTTTCTGGGTCTTTTTCTTTGTTCCTCAGTTTATCAGGGCATACTTTGAGATGGTCTCTGGATACTGCAGTTGAAGTTTCTTCTCCATCTTTACAGATAAGGCAGACTTTCGTGTTGTCAAAGTTTGAAGGTAGGATAGTATATGGTTCTGCTTCCCACTGGTCGTCAAGTTTGCACAGTCTTCTTTTACATTTTAGCACTTGTTCGCCTGGTGACAAGGGAATTGCAGGGGCTCGTAGGTTATAATCTCTCTCCTGTTTCTGTCTCGCCTGTGATAGACTTCTTTCAATGCACTCTTGTACTTGGCAATACCCTTGTTGTCTCTCGGTATCCCAATCTGCATCAGATGAGGTATTTTCTGGGGTTAGGACCCACATGTCTAGATCAACAGGTAGTTTGCTGGATCTTCCTCTCATCAGGTATGCTGGAGTACAGTTGGTGGAATTCAGTGGAATATGGTTGTACAAGTCTACTAAGTCTGGTAACTTTTCTGGCCATAAGTTTATTTCATGTAAAGGCAAGGTCTTCAGTAAGTCAGTCACTACTTGGTTCATCTTTTCACACATTCCATTGGTTTGTGGGTGGTAAGGTGTGGTTCTGATCTTTTTACATCCGTAGAGGTTGCAGAACTCCTGAAACACTTCCGCTTTGAAGGCTGGTCCTTGATCAGTAAGTACCTTCTCAGGATATCCATGTGGTCTACAGAAGTGTTGTTGGAAGGCTCTGGCTGCCGTCTTTGCTGTCTGGTCCTTGACAGGTATGACTACCAGGAATCTGGAGTAGTGATCCACAATATTCAAAGCATAGACATAGCCTAACTGGCTTGGAGTTAGCTTCACATGGTCTAAGGCCACCAGTTCAAGTGGCTGTTTGGTGACTATGGGCTGTAGGGGAGCCCTCTGGCTGTCACAGTCCTTTCTGTGCAAGCTACATGGGCCACACTCTCGGCACCACTTTTCGATGGTTTTCTTCATGCCAATCCAATAGAACCTTACACGAAGTAGGGTCTCTAACTTCATCCGTCCGCAGTGTCCTGCTCCATCATGGTATGCTTCCAGAACCATTGGCGCATCTTGTCTTGCGACCACTATCTGCTAGACCAGCTCGTGAGTGCGTGGGTCAATACTCCTCCGACACAGCTTACCTTCGTACATAAACAGTTTGCCTTTCTCTTTCCACAGTTGTTGAGTTTCTTGTGGAGTAGTGCTTCCCCCGGCAAAAATGGTGACAGTCCAGACAGTTCCGGCCCGGACACGCAAGAGAGACTACTGTTCTGGTGCATCTTCCTACAGCAGTATGGCTTATGGTGTCCTTTTCTTGTCCTGATTGAAGGAATTCCTTGAATGACCGAAAGAGGGGAAATGTGTTGAAAGAAGAGCCTGTCATCAAGCCAAGTATACAAGTGTTCAGGCCATATAGGGTATATACATATATATATATATATATATATATATATATATATATATATATACACTGCTCAAAAAAATAAAGGGAACACTAAAATCCCACATCCTAGATATCACTGAATGAAATATTCCAGTTGTAGATCTTTATTCATTACATAGTGGAATGTGATGAGAACAATAAAACCTAAAAATGATCAACGAAATATCCCACGGAGGTCTGGAGTTGGAATGATGCTCAAAATCAAAGTGGAAAATGAAGTTGCAGGCCGATCCAACTTCAGTGGAAATGCCTCAAGACAGGGAAATGATGCTCAGTAGTGTGTGTGGCCTCCATGTGCCTGTATGACCTCCCTACAATGCCTGGGCATGCTCCTGATGAGGCAGCAGATGGTCTCCTAAGGGATCTCCTCCCAGACCTGGACTAAAGCATCCGCCAACTCCTGGACATTCTGTGGTGCAATGTGACGTTGGTGGATGGTGCAAGGCATGATGTCCCAGATGTGTTCAATTGGATTCAGGTCTGGGGAATGGGCGGGCCAGTCCATAGCATCAATGCCTTCATCTTGCAGGAACTGCTGACACACTCCAGCCACATGATGTCTGGCATTGTCCTGCACTAGGAGGAAGCCAGGGCCAACCACACCAGCATATGGTCTCACAAGGGGTCTAAGAATCTCATCTCGGTACCTAATGGCAGTCAGGCTACCTCTAGCGAGCACATGGAAGTCTATGTGGCCCTCCAAAGAAATGCCACCCCACACCCACTGCCAAACCGGTCATGATGAAGGATGTTGTAGGCAGCAGATTGCTCTCCTTGGCATCTCCAGACTCTGTCACGTCTGTCACATGTGCTCAGTGTGAACCTGCTTTCATCTGTGAAGAGCACAGGGTGCCAATGGCGAATTTGCCAATCCTCGTGTTCTGTGGCAAATGTCAAGCATCCTGCATGGTGTTGGGCTGTGAGCACAACCCCCATCTGTGGACATCAAGCACTCAGACCATCCTCATGGAGTCGGTTTCTAACTGTTTGTGCAGACACATGCACATTTGTGGCCTGCTGGAGGTCATTTTGCAGGACCCTGGCAGTGCTCCTCCTGCTCCTCCTTGCACAAAGGCTGAGGTAGTGGTCCTGCTGCTGGGTTGTTGCCCTCCTACAGACCCCTCTTTTTCTCCTGGTGTACTGGCCTATCTCCTGGTAGCGCCTCCAGCCTCTGGACACTATGCTGACAGACACAGCAAACCTTCTTGCCACAGCTCGCATTGATGTGCCATCCTGGATGAGCTGCAGTACCTGAGCCACTTGTGTGGGTTGTAGAGTTCGTCTCATGCTACCACGAGTGTGAAAGCACAACCAACATTCAAAAGTGACCAAAACATCAGCCAGAAAGCATTGGTATTGAGATGTGGTCTGTGGTCCCCACCTGCAGAACCACGCCTTTATTGAGTATGTCTTGATAATTGCCAATAATTTCCATCTGTTGTCTATTCCATTTGCACAACAGCATGTGAAATTGCTTGTCAAACAGTGTTGCTTCCTAAGTGGACAGTTTGAATTCACAGAAGTTTGATTTACTTGGAGTTATATTCTGTTTTTTAAGTGTTCCCTTTATTTTTTTGAGCAGTGTATATTGTGATGCAGTGACCCCTGTTACAGGTAGGGGGCACTGCATTGTCTCCTCAGAATATGCATGGAGGCGTATTGAGGCCATAGGAATGCATGGCAGTCACAGACATAACTGTGGTGATGAGACAAAGTCTGGTAGTATTGTGAATGGCTGGTATATTTCACAGAGGAAGATACTCTGCGCTGTAAGCCTGAAGTAAGGTTGTTCTGGGACCTGTAGCCCCACAAGTGTTAGTGTAGTTTTAAAGGGAGGCTTACAGGGTGAGCTGGGTGGGTCTGGCTAACCACACACACATCCCACCGATGGGAGTGGTTACAAGTATGTAATGTGACCAGAGTGTGGGTCACATGGTTCCTGTGTATGGACCTGAATGGTTCTTAGCTGTAAGGTCCTGTGAGAGGAAAGGCCTGGTTGTTGGGAGGTCCTGTGTGTGGACCGGATCCATGAAGAGCACAAGATGAGGCCGTGATCCCGAGTGGCCTCTGTGTTGGGAGGTCCTGTGTGTGGACCGGAACCCTGAATTGCACAAGATGAGGCCATGGATCTGCAGAGCCGGTGACAGCTACTGTGTGGGGGAAGCTACCATCCTTCGATGGGTCTGGAACCGACTGGTGTATGCCTGTCAGGCAAGTTGGTGATCCCCGTAAGGCAGCTACTCCAGAGGTTATAATGAACTGTTTTGCTTGTGGTCTCCCACGGAATATGGGCAGAGAAGTCTGGCGTGTTTAGAGACTCCGTATTAAAGCCGAGTACTAAGAAGCGTTATGAACTGTGCGGTCACCCATGGTAACTGGACGGACTGAGGTCCAGCATGTTTAGTGACCGCAACTTAATGACATGTTCTGATATAGTGTGTAATGGACTGTTCGTGATACGGTTTATGACTTTATAATAAACCGCATGGACTATTTAAGTAAGAAAAAAGTGTTCCTGTGTACCTCTAATCCCGTTGCCAAGCGAGTGTCCCCCAACCCGTTAGTGATCGAGGCATCACAATATATACAGCTCTTGCAAAAATTAAGAGACCACTGCAAAATGTTCAGATTGTCTGAATTTCTCTTTATAGATATATTTTTGAGTAAAATGTAAATTGTTCTTTTAGTCTATAAACTTCTGACAACATGTCTACAAATTTCCAAGCAATACATTTTGTATTTTTTTCTGACAAAGAAAAATGGTCCAAATTAAAAAAAAAACCAGTGCTTTCAGACCTCAAATAATGCAGATCTTAACCCCACTGAGCTGTTGTGGGAGCAGCTTGACCGTATGGTACACAAAAAGTGCCCATCAAGCCAAACCAACTTGTGGGGCTTCTGGAAGCATGGGGGAAAATTTCTCCAGATTACCTCAGCAAATAAAAATCTTTATTTTGAACATTGTCAACGTCTGGACTAGATTTTCAATTCATTTGGAAACTCCTTTGATTAATAAAAGTATGAGTTTTCAGGGAAAACACAAAATTGTCTGGGTGACCCTAAACTTTGGAACCGTACTGAATTTTTGTACATTTTAAGCTGTTTGGTTATTATTCACCCTTTTTTGCAGATGAACATAAGCAATTAAGATGGGAAAATAGTTCTACATACATAGATATTCTCCTAAAAAAAGACACAACTCCACTTTTACATTCTTAAATATTCAGGTTTCAGGTTTATTAACCATTTGGATCAACTGTAGTTGTTCAATAATACAATTAATCATCAAAAATACAAATTGCCTAATAATTGGGCACACAGAGTATGTGTCAGACAGAAGGCTTTAGCGTATACCATTTTGGTGCCGAAAAATACGGTATATGCTTTTTGCCTAATGCCTATATATATTTTATAAAATTATCATGAATGCAAAAAATACCTTCTTTTGACTTTTGATCTGTGTCAAGTGATTTGACCCTTCACATATTTGCCAAAAATAGGCCTTGCCTAGATAGCGGAACCACAATTGGCACATTTTGGTGCCACTATTCTGGTTGAAACACTTTGATACAGGTTTTGCATTGGGGGCTATGCGTAAGATACAAGAATATTTTTTTATTCTGCCAGATAAACTGCTATTCATAAAGAGATTGTCGTGCAATACAGGGACAACCACCAGTGGGAGAGGAAGGGAGGTAACAGGAATTCATCTCAAGCAAAGACCTGTAGAGCTGAGCAAAGTCTGCTAGGGGCCAGTAAAGAAGTTGTTCAAGCCAAATCAGCAACAGCCAGGAACACAGTGTCAGAGGGGAAGGCAGGAGCACGGTCTAAAGCAAGCCTGAGGTCAAAAGCCGGTCAGGAGCGAGACAAAAGCACAGCCAGAAACATGCCAAAGATCAGAGCCAGACAGAACAATCCACAACAGGAACAGAAGACAAATGGGCAGGTCAGAAGTCAAGCAGAGAAGGTTAACCCCTGCCTGACCGGGTCAGTAAGCAGAAAGCAAACCCCGACCTGGATCATGACAGTGATGCACATTGAGAGAAAACAGTTTTTCACCCAAATATAGTGTATATATAGAGTCAGTTGTGATAGATTTGACAATATATAACAACGCCTTCTGAGGCTCCATTTGACTGTTAACCAACTTGTGTAATGGATATTATTATATGAAGATGTAATCATCGGAAAGTTCTACTAAATTTGAGGCTTTACAGCTAAAAACAATGATTTAGTTGAACACCCATAAAACCCAAAGACTATCTATACAAAACAAGATCAATTAGATAATTTAGCGACATACACATAAAATAGAAGATTGGTCAATACTGTTTACCTGAGTAATGAGTAGAAAAGTGCAGTTGACCATGAACCTGAAATAATCATTTATAAAGAACCTTCTAATATATTGATCTGGTCTCTCTGATAAACCTAGCAATTGATTGTAGCGCCAAAAGTAAAATGCAGTTTACCAAGTAAATAATGGAAAGTAACAAGTGGCATCAGATAATATTGTGGATGGGTAAAAATAACGAAAACTGCCATAAACATATTAACGATATTAATGATATAATGTAAAATATTTGTAATTGTAAATATTTTTAAATATCCATAAAATGATATTATAACTGTTGCAAAATTTACAATTTGGACACGGAATGAAAACCTTGTAAATTCCCTTCGAATTTAGCTAAATAATTTTTCCAATACTCTTTCCATATTTTGTACATTAAATTGTTGCTTGCATTTCTTATGGATTATGAGTTTCAAAAATTGGAGAAATCGTTAGTAGCAACTAATAATATTGCTTCTTTTCCTTTTTTTAAATAGGCTTCTAAAAATGAGATCAGCAATCTTATTTTTTTTTAAAGTTTTGATACATTTCCCATTTTTTTAAAAATGTAACTAGTTCAAGATCAGGTCATTTACCTGTTGTGAACTCTATTTTTAGGCTCCCTCTAGTGGTCACAAGCGGTACTGTGTAGTGTTGTCTTTCTGCAGGTTGGCTGCATCAGCTGGTTTGTTATCCTTGGTTGGTTTCCTATTTAGCTCACCTGGATACTCAGTTCCTTGCCTGCTATCAATGTATTCAGTGCTCTTCAGATTCCTTGTGACTACCTTGCTCCCAGTCTCTCCAAGACAAGCTAAGTTTTTGTTTGTTCATTTTTTGATTATCAGCATTCATCATGTTTCTTTTCCAGCTTGCTAAAATGTGATCTCCTCGCTTGCTGGTTGCTCTAGGGGACTGAGTTTCTCCCCCCACACCGTTAGTTGGTGCGGGGGTTCTTGAAATCTCAGTGTGGATATTTTGTAAGGGTTTTTTACTGACCACACAGACCCCTTTTCTATTTTCTGCTATCTAGTATTAGTGGGCCTCATTTGCTGAATCTGTTTTCACCCCTGTGTATGTGCCTTCCTCTTACCTCACCGTTATTACATGTTGGGGGCTTCTATATCTTTGGGGATTATTTCTCTGGAGGCAAGAGAGGTCTTTCTTTCTCTCTAGGGGTAGTTAGTTCCTCAGGCTGGCTCGAGATGTCTAGGATTTTTAGGCACGTTCACCGGCTACCTCTAGTGTGTTTGGATAGGTTCAGTTTTGCGGTTAGTTCAGTTTACCACCTCCCTAGAGCTTGTCCTATGTTTGTTACTTAGCTGGAGTAATTTGTGATCCTCAACCACTAAGGATCATAACAGTATAGCAGGCCCAAAAAGTGTTTAATGCATCGCAGAAGTGGGATAAAAAGAAGACCTGAGTACTATTTTTTTTTTTTTCCTCCCGCTTTTCCTTTGCTGCAGTCTGTTTAGCTTCTTTCATCCCCTTGAACTCTGGGTGGTTTTGAGCTCAGCTGCAGACATGAATATTCAGACTCTGACTTCTAGTGTGGATCATCTTACTGCACGGGTGCAAAGTATTCAGGATTTTGTTATTCATAGCCCTATGTCAGAACCAAAGATACCCATTCCTGAGTTGTTTTCTGGAGATAGATCTAGGTTTATGAATTTTAAGAATAATTGTAAGTTATTTCTATCTCTGAGACCTCGTTCATCTGGTGATTCTGCTCAGCAAGTTAAAATTGTTATCTCCTTGTTGCGTGGCAACCCTCAAGATTGGGCCTTCTCTCTGGCGCCAGGAGATCCTGCATTGCTTAATGTAGATGCATTTTTTCTGGCTCTTGGACTGCTTTATGAGGAGCCTAATCTTGAGAATCAGGCATAAAAAGCGTTGCTGGCTATCTCTCAAGGTCAGGATGAAGCAGAGGTGTATTGTCAAAAGTTTCGGAAATGGTCGGTGCTTACTCAATGGAATGAGTCTGCCTTGGCAGCAAATTTCAGAGAAGGTCTTTCTGAAGCCATTAAGAATGTTATGGTTTCCCACCCCTACAAGTCTGAGGGATTCTATGGCTTTAGCCATTCAGGTTGATCGGCGTTTGCGGGAGCGCAAATCTGCTCATCCTTTGGCGGTATTTTCTGAACAGAGACCTGAGTCTATGCAATGTGACCGAACTCTGACCAGAATTCGAATAGAAGAGAAAACGAGGCTGCACTCACCAATCTTCTTATGCAGGAATTTTATTAGAAGAAACTTCACGGCATCGGGGGTGAGTACATGCAGGGAAATGTGCAAGTGGAACGACAGCCGTTTCGCACCTATCCGGTGCTTCAACGAGTTTGGAATTCCCGCATAAGAAGATTGGTGAGTGCAGCCTTGTTTTCTCTTCTATTCGTATGCTACATTGGAAATCTCTGAGGCTTGTTGCACCCGACATCTGAGGACCAGCTGTAACCAATTAGTTCCTACGGTTTGCGGTGGTGCGGGTGTTTGCTTTTCTTTGCTCTTCCTAGGTCTGACCAGAATTGAGCGACAAAGTCATAGACGTCAAAATGGGTTGTGCTTTTACTGTGGTGATTCTACTCATGTTATCTCAGCATGCTCTAAACGCTTAAAGAAAATCGCTAAACCTGTCACCATTGGTACTATACAGCCTAAATTTATTTTGTCTGTTACTTTGATTTGTTCTTTGTCGTCTTACCCGGTTATGGCTTTTGTGGATTCGGGTGCTGCCCTGAATCTGATGGATTTGTCGTTTGCCAGGCGCTGTGGTTTTGTCCTGGAGCCTTTGGAATTTCCTATTCCTCTGAGGGGAATTTATGCTACGCCATTGGCTGAGAATAAGCCTCAGTATTGGACACAAATGACCATGTGCATGACTCCCGTACATCAGGAGGTGATTCGCTTTCTAGTTTTGCATAATTTGCATGATGTTGTCGTTTTGGGTCTGCCATGGCTGCAGGCTCATAATCCAGTTTTAGATTGGAAAGCTATGTCTGTGTCAAGTTGGGGTTGTCAGGGAATTCATGGCGATACTCCGTTGGTGTCTATTGCTTCTTCCACTCCTTCTGAGGTCCCTGAGTTTTTGTCTGACTACCAGGATGTATTTGATGAGCCCAGGTCCAGTGCCCTGCCCCCTCATAGGGATTGTGACTGTGCTATAAATTTAATTCCTGGTAGTAAATTCCCTAAGGGACGACTTTTTAATTTGTCTATACCAGAGCATGCCGCGATGCGAAGTTATATAAAGGAGTCTTTGGAGCAGGGACATATTCGCCCATCCTCTTCCCCTCTTGGTGCAGGATTTTTTTTTGTGGCCAAGAAGGACGGTTCTTTGAGACCTTGTATAGATTATCGTCTTCTGAATAAAATCACAGTCAAATTTCAGTATCCTCTGCCATTATTGTCTGATTTGTTTGCTCGGATTAAGGGTGCCAGTTGGTTCACCAAGATAGATCTCCGTGGTGCGTATAACCTGGTGCGCATTAAGCAGGGAGATGAATGGAAAACAGCATTTAATACGCCCGAAGGCCATTTTGAGTACTTGGTGATGCCTTTTGGACTCTCTAATGCTCCTTCTGTGTTTCAGTCCTTCATGCATGACATCTTCCGAGAATATCTGGATAAATTTATGATTGTTTATCTGGATGACATTTTGGTCTTTTCTGATGATTGGGAGTCCCATGTGAAGCAGGTCAGGATGATATTTCAGGTCCTGCGTGCTAATGCTTTATTTGTGAAGGGCTCAAAATGCCTCTTCGGAGTACAGAAGGTCTCCTTTTTGGGTTTTATTTTTTCCCCTTCTAGTGTGGAGATGGACCCAGTCAAGGTCCAGGCTATTCATGACTGGACTCAGCCCACGTCTGTTAAGAGTCTTCAGAAGTTCTTGGGTTTTGCTAATTTTTATTATTTGTATTAGGGATCAGCTGACAGCGCACAGTCTGAAGAAGGCGTAGGGAGATGAGTGAGAGGCGGAGGTTCAGATATGCACTGCTAATGTCCATGGATCACAGGTCCGCAGTGGGATTAAATCAGAAGACACTACGAGGCGGGATCTCGTCCAGCGCGGCCGCACAGGCGCAGCCATCCTGACACCAAATGATGTCAGAAGACGGGCAGCGCTAAGTGTGCCTGGCCAAGGGATAACATAACAGCGCAGACTTCGGGACAGATTCAAACAACGCTGAGGAGGAGGCGCACGGCGCCAAGGGGGTAAGAATGATGGCTGTGCTGCGTCACATGACAAAGGAAAGTTCCACCGACCGGACGGTTTAACCGTGTGAGGGGACACATTTCATAAGTGTTAGGTTCAGCATGTGCAAGGAGCACCACGAAAAGAGGCACTTTTTCCCTTTGCATCATTACTGCTGCACAAGGTGTCTCCTTCAGTAACAAACGCCTGGGGGGGGGACGACAGGTTCCCTTAAATTTAACTTGTTGTGCCTGCGTGGCGGTCGCAGGACACATTGCCGTATACACAACAGGGGAGCAGCAGGAATTACTGAACCCCACTAACACATTGGCGAGGTGTTTGGCTCTGTGCGGACATCACTTCTGGATGGCAACTAGCGGTGTTGGAGCCCAGGGACAGGAGGAGGAGGAGGTGGAGGAGATAGGAGGGATTGCCACACACACAGCTGGGGAACAGCTGACGTTACTGAACCCCAATAACAGAGGAGGGACTGTTGGGACTGTGCGGACAGCACTTCTGGACGGCATCTAGCGGTGTTGGAGCCCAGGGACAGGAGGAGGAGGAGGTGGAGGAGATAGGAGGGATTGCCACACACACAGCTGGGGAACAGCTGACGTTACTGAACCCCAATAACAGAGGAGGGACTGTTGGGACTGTGCGGACAGCACTTCTGGACGGCAACTGGCGGTGTTGGAGCCCAGGGACAGGAGGAGGAGGAGGTGGAGGAGATAGGAGGGATTGCCACACACACAGCTGGGGAACAGTTGACGTTACTGAACCCCAATAACAGAGGAGGGACTGTTGGGACTGTGCGGACAGCACTTCTGGATGGCAACTGGCGGTGATGGAGCCCAGGGACAGGAGGAGGAGGAGGTGGAGGAGATAGGAGGGATTGCCACACACACAGCTGGGGAACAGCTGACGTTACTGAACCCCAATAACAGAGGAGGGACTGTTGGGACTGTGCGGACAGCACTTCTGGACGGCAACTGGCGGTGTTGGAGCCCAGGGACAGGAGGAGGAGGAGGTGGAGGAGATAGGAGGGATTGCCACACACACAGCTGGGGAACAGCTGACGTTACTGAACCCCAATAACAGAGGAGGGACTGTTGGGACTGTGCGGACAGCACTTCTGGACGGCAACTGGCGGTGTTGGAGCCCAGGGACAGGAGGAGGAGGAGGTGGAGGAGATAGGAGGGATTGCCACACACACAGCTGGGGAACAGATGACGTTACTGAACCCCAATAACAGAGGAGGGACTGTTGGGACTGTGCGGACAGCACTTCTGGACGGCATCTAGCGGTGTTGGAGCCCAGGGACAGGAGGAGGAGGAGGTGGAGGAGATAGGAGGGATTGCCACACACACAGCTGGGGAACAGCTGACGTTACTGAACCCCAATAACAGAGGAGGGACTGTTGGGACTGTGCGGACAGCACTTCTGGACGGCAACTGGCGGTGTTGGAGCCCAGGGACAGGAGGAGGAGGAGGTGGAGGAGATAGGAGGGATTGCCACACACACAGCTGGGGAACAGCTGACGTTACTGAACCCCAATAACAGAGGAGGGACTGTTGGGACTGTGCGGACAGCACTTCTGGACGGCAACTGGCGGTGTTGGAGCCCAGGGACAGGAGGAGGAGGAGGTGGAGGAGATAGGAGGGATTGCCACACACACAGCTGGGGAACAGCTGACGTTACTGAACCCCAATAACAGAGGAGGGACTGTTGGGACTGTGCGGGCAGCACTTCTGGACGGCAACTGGCGGTGTTGGAGCCCAGGGACAGGAGGAGGGGGAGGTGTAGGAGATAGGAGGGATTGCCACACACACAGCTGGGGAACAGCTGACGTTACTGAACCCCAATAACAGAGGAGCGACTGTTGACTGTGCGTACAGCACTACCAGGCAACAACTAGCGGTGTTGGAGCCCAGGGACAGCAGAAGCAGAGGAACACAATGTAGGCCGAAGCCTGATTGGAGAAAGTCGAAAGGGAACCTTTAACCCCCCCCCCAAGGCGTTTGTAGCTGAAAGAGCCAGCTTGTGCAGCACAAAAGATGCAAAAGGAAAAGGTGGCTCTTTTCATTATGCTCCTTGCAAACACAGAACTAAACACTTATAAAATGTGTCCCCTGAAACCGTGAGACTGTCCCGGAGGTCGGACTTTCCTTCGTAATATGACGCAGCACAGCCGTCATTCTTACCCCCCCGGCGCCGTGCCCCGGCTCCTCAGCGTTGTTTGATTCCATCACGGAGCCTGCGCTGTTATGTTATCCCTTGGCCAGGCACACTTAGAGCTGTCCATCTTCTGACATCATTTGGTGTCAGGCTGGCTGCGCCTGTGCGGCCGCGCTGGCCGAGAGCCCGCCTAGCAGTGTCGTCTAATGTAATCCCACCGCGGGCCTGGGATCCGTGGCCATGCGCAGTGCATATCCTCGCCTCTCACTCCCCTCCCTACGGCTTCTTCAGACTGTGCGGCGTCACGGCCGTGGCATGCTATTAGGGATCAGCTGACGGCGCACAGTCTGAAGAAGGCGTAGGGAGATGAGTGAGAGGCGGAGGTTCAGATATGCACTGCGCATGTCCATGGATCTCAGGCCCCCAGTGGGATTAAATCAGAAGACAATGCGAGGCGGGCTCTCGGCCAGCGCGGACGCACAGGCGCAGCCAGCCTGACACCAAATGATGTCAGAAGATGGGCAGCGCTAAGTGTGCCTGGCCAAGGGATAACATAACAGCGCAGGCTCCGGGACGGAATCAAACAACGCTGAGGAGCCGGGGCACGGTGTCAAGGGGGTAGGAATGACAGCTCTGCTGCGTCATATTACGAAGGAAAGTCCCACCTCCGGGACCGTTTTACAGTATCAGTGGACACATTTTATAAGTGTTAAGTTCTGCGTGTGCAAGGAGCTAAACAAAAATAGCTACCTTTTCCTTGTGCAGCATTACTGCTGCACAAGGTGGCTCTTTCAGTAACAAACGCCTTGGGGGGGGGGGACAGGTTCCCTTACATTTCAGTTGTTGTGTCAGCGTGGCGGTCGCAGGACACATTGCCGGCTACACAGCTGGGGATCAGCTGACGTTACTGAAACCCAATAACACTGGGTCATATGTTTTGACTGTGCAGACGGCACTTCAGAGCCTCAACTGGCGGTGTTGGAGCCCAGGAATTTAAGTTCAGGTGGTAGAAAGATGAACACAACAGGAGACCTGGATACTGTAGACAGTCACCTAATTATTTAATCAGGAAGAGGAGTGGCAAATTCCTGCGAGATCCAGGCCTTGTTCATTTTCAGGAAAGTAAGCCGGTCAACGTTATCGGAGGATAGTCGCATGCGACGGTCAGTTAGTACACCACCTGCAGCACTAAAGACGCGTTCCGATAATACACTAGCCGCAGGGCAAGCCAGCACCTCCAATGCATACTGGCTTAGCTCTGGCCATGTATCCAGCTTTGAGACCCAAAACTTGAAAGGTGAAGAGCCGTCTGGGAGTACAGCAAGAGGGCAAGACATGTAGTCTGTCACCATCTGACGGAACCGTTGCCTCCTGCTGACTGGAGCCGTCTGTGATGGTGTAGACTTTTGTGGCGGGCACAGAAAACTGTGCCACAGTTGGGCCATACTGGTCTTGCCTTGGGCAGAGGCACTGCTTCTGCTCCCTCTTTGTGCAGAGCCTCCACCACTGCCTGGACGCACTGAGCTGCTTTGTAATGCACTAGCAGCACTTCTCTCACTTGGAATGGAGAAGATGATGGAATTCACCAGTGTGTCTTGGTACTCCCGCATTTTTCGCTCCCGGTTCAACGGTGTGATGAGGCTTTCTACGTTGTCCCGGTAGCGAGGATCGAGGAGGGTGAACACCCAATAATCAGACATGTTGAGAATGTGGGCGATGCGGCGGTCGTTTCTCAGGCACTGCAGCATGTAATCCACCATGTGCTGCAGACTGCCAACTGCCCAAGAAACGCTGTCCCCTGCTGGAGGCATGATCTCTGCCCGCTCGTCATCACCCCACCCTCGCTGTACACACTGACTACTGGACAATTGTGTAACTCCCTCCTCTGGACGGATGTCTTCCTCCTCCATTGACTCCTCCTCATCCTCCTCACAAACTGTCCCCTGCCTACACGTTTGTGAGGAACCACGTGGCGCTGACTGTCCAGAAGATGATGGAAATGGTGAATCCTCATCCTCCACCTCTTCCACAACATCATCCCTTAGCGCTTGCAGTGATTTTTCAAGCAGGCAGATAAGGGGGACAGTCATGCTGACTAGTGCATCATCTGCACTCGCCATCCGCGTGGAATAATCGAAGGGACGCAAAACCTGGCAGACGTCATTCATAGTGGCCCACTCTGTGGTTGTGAAGTCTGAACGGCGCTGAGTGCGACTTCTTTGCGCCTGAAGCAGCTGGTACTCCATTACAGCTTGCTGCTGCTCACACAACCGCTCCAACATATGTAACGTGGAATTCCACCTGGTAGGTAGGTCACATATGATGCGATGTTCCGGCAGGCGGTGTCGGCGCTGCAGAGCCGCAATGCACGCTTTTGCCGTGCTGGAACGCCGCAAGTGAGCACACTCTAGGCGGACCTTGTGCAGCAGTGCATCAAGATCCGGATAGTCCCTCAAAAAACTCTGCACGACCAAATTGAGCACATGTGCCAGACATGGGATGTGAGTGAGGTTGCCGAGGCCCAGAGCTGCCACCAGATTTCGGCCATTATCACACACTACCATGCCTGGCTGGAGATTCGCTGGCACAAACCACACATCGCTCTCCTGCTTGATGGCATTCCAGAGCTCCTGCGCTGTGTGGCTTCGATTCCCCAAAGAAATTAATTTCAAGACGGCCTGTTGACGTTTGGCCACGGCTGTGCTCATATCGGTCATAACAGGTAAACGTTCATCACGGGTCCATGTGGAGGTGGACTGTGACGGCACCTGCAGCGATGATTCTGAGGAACTGGTGTAAGAGGAGGAGTCAATGCGTACAGAATAGATTCCTGCAATCCTTGGAGTGGGCAGGACACATCCTGCGCCACTCGCACGATCTGTACCCGGTTCAACGACATTAACCCAATGGGCAGTGAGGGAAAGGTATCGCCCCTGTCCATGTTGACTGGTCCACGCATCGGTGGTGAGGTGGACCTTGCTACTGACGGCATTCAGTAGCGCGTGTTTTATGTGTCCCTCCACATGCTTGTGCAGGGCAGGGACGGCTTGCCTGCTGAAGTAAAAGCGGCTGGGCACATTGTACTGTGGGACTGCCAATGACATCAAGTCACGGAAGCTGTCAGTCTCCACCAGCCTGAATGACAGCATTTCCAGTGACAGAAGTTTGGCAATGCCTGCAGTCAGAGCCTGTGCTCGTGGGTGGTTTGACGAGAAAGGCCGCCTTTTCTCCCATGCCTGTACTACCGATGGCTGTAGACTGGGCTGGGAGTGTGTGGATGACTGGGAAAGTGGTGCTGCGGGTGGAATTACAGCGGGTCTCTGGACAACAGGGCCAGAGGTTCTTCCACGGCGATCCTGGGATGAAGCCGAACCAGCTGCGTGTGAGCTGGAGGAAGAGGCAACACGAGCTGAAGAGGTGGTAGCTGCCGCTGTTGGTTGGCCTAGCTCTTCAGTGTGTCTTTCTAACTCCGCCGCGTGCCTGGTGCGCACATGTTTCCACATGTTGGAGGTATTGAGGTTGCTGACATTTCGACCTCTTTTGACTTTGTGATGACACACCTTGCATTTGACATAGCAAATGTCATCTGCAACTGTGTCAAAAAAGGACCAGGCACTGCAAGTCTTGGGAGCGCCCTTTTTGGCTTTTGGAAGAGACATGCTCCTAACGGGTGCCAAAGCGGAGGCTGCAGGATCCGCAGTCTTCCCCCTCCCTCTCCCTCTTTGGGCCGTACGGGGAATCTCTTCCTCAGAGCTGCTCCCACCACATTCCTGTCCCTCACGCCAAGATGGGTCAAGGACCTCATCATCTACACTACCCTCTGCCCCCAACTGCTCCTCCTGGGTAGTCTCAGCAGCAGAGCACGCACCAGAAAGTGGCACCTGAGTGTCATCAGCGGATGCGTCCTGCGATGTGGTGACCGGAGCCACTGGCCCACCCGCCTCTTCAGAGGAAGAGAGAAAAAGCGGTTGGGCATCACTGCACCCTGCCTCTTCTTCCATTTCTCCAATGCTGCTTGGCTGGCCCCCTGTTTCCAAGCCAAGAGATTCAGAGAACAGAAGTAGAGACGGCTCCTGTCCTGGGATCTCTGTCTGCCTGGGCAATTTGGCAGGTGGTGAAGAGACAGATGGCTGCTCTCCAGTGCTCTGTGTCTGAGAGGATGTGGCACTAATTGAAGTTGATGCATTAGCTGTCATCCATCCGACAACGGCTTCAATTTGTTCTTCACGCAGCAGCGGTGTACGGCGCTCTGCGACAAAGCTGCGCATGAAGGACTGTTCCCTGGTGAAAGTGGGTGCTGATGAGTCACCGGTGCCTGCAGCAGGCACAGAATCCCCACGTCCTCTCCCTGCTACGCGCCCACGCCCACGTGCCTTACTCACTGCCTTCTTCATCTTGGTCGACTGATAAAGATAAGCAGAAAAGTACTAACGGCTTTGTGTGCTTATTCCTGAACAACTCCTAACAGGTATAAGAAACACTAATTTTCTAAAGTGTGGACTAGACTTTAATATGAGCTAATGTGGCCTACACAAATGTAAAGTGGTGTCACTGGTGTGTTTGGTGAACTTTATTATTTATTTATTTTTGGGGGGCTGAACTGACAACAGAGAGAGCTGCAGTCACACGGAGACCGTGCAGACAGCCGTAAACGGCGCTGCAAGGCCCAAAAACCCTCCTCTACGTTATCCTATGTAGTGTTTTTCCACAAGTTAGCTGGAGACAGGTGGAAAGACACTAATAGGAATTTTTTGAAAAAATGTGCAGCAGCCTGCACTACTTAAAACAAAAGGAAAATTGATTTTACGGTATGACGCAGTGAAGAACCCTGAGCTGGAGACAACCAGGCTATGGCTGCTCACAGACTACAGGGCGAGCTGCAGTCACACGGAGACCGTGCAGACAGCCGTAAACGGCGCTGCAAGGCCCAAAAACCCTCCTCTACGTTATCCTATGTAGTGTTTTTCCACAAGTTAGCTGGAGACAGGTGGAAAGACACTAATAGGAATTTTTTGAAAAAATGTGCAGCAGCCTGCACTACTTAAAACAAAAGGAAAATTGATTTTACGGTATGACGCAGTGAAGAACCCTGAGCTGGAGACAACCAGGCTATGGCTGCTCACAGACTACAGGGTGAGCTGCAGTCACACGGAGACCGTGCAGACAGCTGTAAACGGCGCTGCAAGGCCCAAAAACCCTCCTCTACGTTATCCTATGTAGTGTTTTTCCACAAGTTAGCTGGAGACGGGTGGAAAGACACTAATAGGAATTTTTTGAAAAAATGAGCAGCAGACTACACTACTTGAAAAAAAAAAAAAAAAGAACAGTATGAGGCAATGAACCACCCTCCCTGAACTGAATACAACCAGCTATGGATGGCCTATGGCTGCACTCAGACTAGAGAGTGGGCTGCACTCACACACACACACACATAAACCTTGCAGATCGCTGTGAAAACAGCGCTACAAGGCAAAAGCAAGGTGATTAGTAGGTGAACACAGCGGTTGCTAAATTAGCCTTTGAAAAGCACAAAGAAGCAAATCGCTATCTCTAAACTGGCCCTCAGTCAGCAAACAGCGTCCTGTCACTAACTGAATTCACAGCAGTGTGAGCGCAAAATGGCGCCAGCGACTTTTAAACTGCATCATGACATCATTTCAGCAGCCAATCACAGCCTTGCCAGTAGTTTCAGGCCCTCCATGCTGAACAGGATGTGCCCACACTTGGAATCATTCTCATTGGCTGATTTCGTACAAATTTGTGCAGTTTGAATCCTGGGAACTTCTGATTCCGGTATCCGATACGCGGCAAGTATCGGATCTCAGTATCGGAATTCCGATACCGCTAAGTATCGGCCGATACCCGATACTTGCGGTATCGGAATGCTCAACACTACTCATAGCTCATACAGTAGTGCATGTCAGACCAAATCAGAATCATGACGTCAAAGGAACTGGCCAAGGAGCTCAGAGACAGAATTGTGGCAAGGCACAGATCTGGCCAAGGTTACAAAAGAATTTATGCAGTACTCAAGGCTCCTAAGAGCACTGTGGCCTCCATAATCCTTAAATGGAAAAAGTTTGGGACCACCAGAAGTCTTCCTAGACCTGGCCGTCCAGCCAATCTGAGCAATCGTAGGAGAAGAGCCTTGGTGAGAGAAGTAAAAAAGAACCCCAAGATCACTGTGTGGCGGAGCTGCAGAGATACAGTAGGGAGATGGGAGAAAGTTCCACATAGTCAACTATCACTGCAGCCCTCCACCAGTCAAGCCTTTACCGCAGAGTGGCCCAACGGAAGCCTCTCCTCAGTGCAAGACATATGAAAGCCTAGAGTTTGCTAAAAAACACATGAAGGGCTCCCAGACTGTGAGAAATAAGATTCTGTGGTCTGATGAGATGAAGATAGACCTTTTTGGTGATAATTCTAAGCGGTATGTGTGGAGAAAGCCAGGCACTGCTCATCCCCGGCCAATACAATCCCAACAGTGAAACATGGTGGTGGCAGCATCATGCTATGGGGGTGTTTTTCAGCTGCAGGGACTGGTTGCCATTGAAGAAAACATGAATGTGGCCAAGTAGAGAGATATCCAGAATGAAAACCTCTTCCAGAGTGCTCTGGACCTTAGACTTGGCTGCAGGTTCACCTTCCAACAAGACAATGACCCTAAGCACACAGCTAAAATAACAAAGGAATGGCTTCAGAACAACTCTGTGACCATTCTTGACTGGCCCAGCCACAGCCCTGCCCTAAACCCAATTGAGCATCTCTGGAGAGACCTGAAAATAGCTGTCCACCAATGTTCACCATCCAACCTGACGGAACTGGAGAGAATCTGCAAGGAAGAATCTCAGAGGATCCCCATATCCAGGTTAGAAAAACTTGTTGCATCATTCCCAAGAAGACTCATGGCTGTACTAGCTAAAAAAGGTGCTTCTACTCAATACTGAGCAAAGGGTCTGAATACTTATAACCATGCGATATTTCAGTTTTTCTTTTTTAATATATTTGCAAAAATTTCTACATTTCTGTTTTTTTCAGTCAAGATGGGGTGCAAAGTGTATATTAATGAGAAAAAAAATGAACTTTTTTGAATTTACCAAATGGCTTCAATGAAATAAAGAGTGAAAAATGTAAAGGTGTCTGAATACTTTCTGTACCTTCTGTACCGAACTTACTGAACTGGGTGATTAGATGCAGCACTGACAATGTGAGGTCATGGCAACAGCTGATTATCAGAGACTGGGGCAGCCCTGGACCTGTGAAGGGTAAAAAGTAAAGCTCAAAGAAAATAGAAAAAATTGGAGTCCGGCTCAGCAGGCCTGGATTTTCCATTTCTTTTTATTTTTCAAAAGAAAATATAGCACATACATGAGTAAGACTGCCTAGTGCAGTCGAAACACGTCGACTGGGTCATGTTGACCATGTACATTTTTCTTTTGCATATACTATATTTTCTTTTGAAAAAGAAAAAGAAAAGGAAAATACCAGTCCTGTTGAGCCGGACTCCAATTTTTTCTATTTTCCTTGATGTGAGGCCAGAGCGAGGCCGGTGTCTGAGCCCCAGGTGGGGCATAGAGCAACTGGGTGAGCTGGAATTAAGTTTTTCTAAGTAAAGTTCTGTTTGTCGTTTTACATGTACAGTATCTGAGCCCATGGGCAACAGTTTGTTTAAAGGGAACAATCCCGTTAACTCAAGCCTGAAGTTTCCAGGCCAATCGAAGGTGTACTTTCAGCATTAGGCCAGAGTCACACTACAGCGAGATACGGCCGAGTCTCGCAGGTTAAAAACAAGCTCTGGCGCCGGCACTCGGGGCGCAGCGTGCGGCTCCATGCATTGCTATGCAGTTGCACGCTCCACTCTGGAGTACCGGTGCCAGAGCTTGTTTTTAACCTGCGAGACTCGGCCGTATCTTGCTGTAGTGTGACTCCGGCCTTAGTATCATTTCCTAATAACTACTCAAGCACCATGGACAGCGTCAAGAGAATACAATTATGAATTCCAGACAAGTCACTCCAATATTGATCAAATAGTAGGTGATCGTCTTTTACCCTGCACTAAACTTTGAAATGCTAATTAGTGGCAAATCACAAAACATCTATAAACCTTTGGTTAAGCCATTAACCGTTGATTACTTCTTCACGAATAGGTAATTTTTCTTGGAGACTTTTTTAATCTAGCATTACATTTTAATTAATTTTATTTCTGTATGCAAACTTTAGACAGGTCTTTAATTGTCTTGTTAATTAGTGCAGACTAATTGTGCATTACAAGCGTATGTTACTTGAACTTTTCTAGCAATTCACTGAGTTTACACTTAGCTATGTTTGCTACCATCTATTAAATAGTAGTAATAATTACTCTATGTAAGTGTCTGATCTGGACCCATAAACACACCAGAGTCATGTACATAAAGTCTGTACAATAGAATGAGAAAGTGGAGTTGCTATAGCTCCACAATACAGAGCTTTTGGCAGTATGGTGCCTTGTGTACTACCGCTTTAGAAGAGAGCGGATCTGTCAAAAATTGAAAATCACCTGTTCACGCGTTTCTTTCACGAGAAAGTTGAGAAATTGGAAGTTATTCTCCACAAATGTAATGTACCTTATTATGATCTCGAATCTCTCGAGATCCCAGATCATATTAACCCCTTAACGACCGCCGATACGCCTTTTAACGGCGGCCGCTAAGGGTACTTAAACCACAGCGCCGTTAATTAACGGCGCTGTGGAAAAAGTGAATAGCGCCCCCCAGAGTCGGATTTTCTCTGGGGTCTCGGTTGCCGAGGGTAGCCGAGACCCCAGAGAACATGATTCGGGGGGTTTTTACCGACCCCCGAGTTGCGATCGCCGGTAATTAACCGTTTACCGGCGGTCGCAACAAAAAAAAAAAAAACGCGATTTGCCGTTTAATTTCTCTGTCCTCCGATGTGATCGCACATCGGAGGACAGAGAAATGTGGTCCCCGATGGCCCCCAATAGCCCCCCAATACTTACCTACCTCCCCCGGTGCTCCTCGTGTCTCCCCATGGGCGCCGCCATCTTTTTTCCGGGAAAAAATGGCGGGCGCACGCGCAGTGCGCCCGCCGCCCGGCACCCGGATGTTCTTTGGGGTCTCGGCTGCCGGGGGTAGCCGAGACCCCAAAGAACATGATCGGGGTCGATTTGCACCGACCCCTGCTTTGCGATCGCCGGTAATTAACAGTTTACCGGCGACCGCAAAAAAAAAAAAAAAAAAAAAAGCGATCAGTTATTTCTCTGTCCTCTGATGTGATCGCACATCAGAGGACAGAGAAATAGGGGGATTCGGGGACCCTAACATACTCACCCGGGGTCCCTGGGTCCTCTTCTGTCTTCTCCTGCCAGCCGGCTTTTTCATCATGGCGGGCGCATGCGCAGTGCGCCCGCCATCTGCTGCCATCTGCCGGCCGGCAGGAGAAGACAAGTTGGGGCTAAAATTAGGGTTAGGGTTAGGGTTAGAGTTAGGGTTAGGGTTAGGGTTGGGGCTAAATTTAGGGCTAGGGTTAGGGTTAGGCTACTTTCACACTAGCGTTTTTTGGCTTCCGTCGCAATGCGTCGTTGGAGAAAAAACGCATCCTGCAAAAGTGCTTGCAGGATGCGTTTTTTCTCCATTGGCTTGCATTAGCGACGCATTGCGACGGATTGCCACATGTCGCATCCGTCGTGCGACGGATGCGTCGTGCTTCGGCGGACCGTCGACACAAAAAAAACTACATGTAACTTTTTTGTGCGACGTGTCCCACATATTTCAGTGCCACGTGCCACGTATTTAAGTGACACGTGCCACGTATCAAAGTGCCACGTGCCACATATTTCAGTGCCACGTATCAAAGTGCCACGTGCCACGTATCAAAGTGCCACGTATCAAAGTGCCACGTGCCACGTATCAAAGTGCCACGTGCCACATATTTCAGTGCCACGTGCCACGTATCAAAGTGCCACGTGCCACGTATCAAAGTGCCACGTGCCACATCTTTCAGTGCCACGTGCCACGTATTTAAGTGACACGTGCCACGTATTTAAGTGACACGTGCCACGTATCAAAGTGCCACGTGCCACATATTTCAGTGCCACGTATCAAAGTGCCACGTGCCACGTATCAAAGTGCCACGTGCCACGTATCAAAGTGCCACGTGCCACGTATTTCAGTGCCACGTATTTAAGTGACACGTATCACGTATAAGTGCCACGTGTCACGTATTTAATTGCCACATATTTAAGTGCCACGTATCAAGATTTTCCATGGAGAACAGACACATCCAGAGATATGTCTGCTCTCCACGGCTGCAGCAACACACTGACAGGAGCCATAGTTCCTGTCGGTGTGTCACTGCGCATGCGCGAGCGAGTTTACCGGCGGTCATTGACCCCGGCACTCTCGCTTAACGGCAGTGCTGCGTGGGAAAGTTCAACGCAGCTGTACTGCTGTTAACCGAGACGCCGGAGTCATTGAACTCCGGAACAGTACGCGATACACTGCTAGGAGCTTCGCTCCTGGCAGTGTATCGCCGGAGAGCAGCCGATCGGCGTGGGACACTCGTTTTATGGATTCTGCGGACAGGGAGTATGAATTTGGTTTATTATTTTTGGATTTTTTCCTGGAGGATCGAGGGCTTCGCCTACAAGTGTGCTGTTGGTGAGTATATACTCTGTGTTATATGTTGTATGTACTGTGTGTCATGTATGTGTATTGTGTGTAGGTGTTTTGTGTAACTTTACAATTGTGCTAAGTCGCCGGACACAGGGACAACTCTCCCATCCTAATACCGGATGGGAGTAGTAGTCCCATACGGCGACTTAGCACAATGGTGGCACTAGCGTCGCATGGGGACACACACACGCACACACACGCACACACACACACACAGAAGGACTCCATGCTGCTTCACTGGGGGGCGGGGGCTTCCCTCTTCCTGTCCGACGTCACGTCCGGTCCTGGGTGTCAACCCCTCCGTACAAAGACGCCGACACCCAGGACAAAGGCGCTGTGTGTGGAAGGTAATATGGGGCCCTAGGGGGATACGCAGACACGCCGCTGCGTAAAGAATTGACATGTCAATTCTTTTTACGCCGGCGTGTTTGCAGACAAAAGCGCCGCGTTTTTTTGCGGTGTGTCTGAACGGCAAAGTGAATTTCTCATTCACTTTGCCGGCAGACGAAAATGACATTGCGCATTTTTGAAAAGCGCCCGCAAAATAGCGCTCAAAAATGCGCTATGTCTGAAAGTAGCCTAAGGCTTCTTTCACACTTGCGTCGGTACGGGGCGGTCGCAATGCGTCGGCCCGATGTACCGACGCACGTTGTGAAAATTGTGCACAACGTGGGCAGCGGATGCAGTTTTTCAACGCATCCGCTGCCCAGTCTATGTCCTGGGGAGGAGAGGGCAGAGTTACGGCCACGCATCCGCGGAAATGGCGGACGCGACGTACAAAAAAAAGGTTACATTGAACTTTTTTTGTGACGACGGGGGCTAAAGTTATGGTTAGGGTTGGGGCTAAAGTTAGGGTTGGGGCTAAAGTTAGGGTTAGAGTTGGGATTAGGGTTAGGGTTTGGATTAGGGTTGGGATTAGTGTTACGTTTGGGATTAGGGTTGGGATTAGGGTTAGGATTAGGGTTAGGGGTGTGTTGGATTTAGGGTTTTGATTAGGGTTATGGTTAGGGTTGAGATTAGGGCTGTTTTGGGGTTAGGGTTGTGATTATCGTTAGGGTTGTGATTAGGATTATGGATCGGGTTGAGATTAGGGTTAGGGCTGTGTTGGGGTTAGGGTTGGAGTTAGAATTGGGGGGTTTCCACTGTTTAGGTACATCAGGGGGTCTCCAAACACGACAGCCAATTTTGCGCTAAAAAAGTCAAATGGTACTCCCTCCCTTCTGAGCTCTGCCGTGCGCCCAAACAGTGGTTTACCCCCACATATGGGGCATCAGCGTACTCGGGATAAATTGGACAACAACTTTTGGGGTCCAATTTCTCCTGTTACCCTTGTGAAAATAAAAACTTGGGGGCTAAAAATCTTTTTTGTTGGAAAAAAATATATTTTTTTATTTTCACTACTCTGCATTATAAATTTCTGTGAAGCACTTGAGCTTTCAAAGTTCTCACCACATATCTAGATAAGTTCCTTAGGGGGTCTAGTTTCCAAAATTTGGTCACTTGTGGGGGTTTCTACTGTTTAGGTACATTAGGGGTCTGCAAACGCAACATAACGCCCGCAGACAATTCTATCAAAGTCTGCATTGCAAAATGGCGCTCCTTCCCTTCCGAGCTCTGCCGTGCGCCCAAACAGTGGTTTACCCCCACATATGGGGTACCAGCATACTCAGGACAAATTGGACAACAACTTTTGGGGTCCAATTTCTCTTGTTACCCTTGTGAAAATAAAAATTTGGGGGCTAAAAAAATCTTTTTTGTGGGAAAAAAAATATTTTTTATTTTCACTACTCTGCATTATAAACTTCTGTGAAGCACTTGGGCATTCAAAGTTCTCACCACATATCTAGATAAGTTCCTTGGGGGGTCTATTTTCCAAAATGGGGTCACTTGTTGGGGGTTTCTACTGTTTAGGTACATTAGGGGTCTGCAAAGGCAACATAACGCCCGCAGACAATTCTATCAAAGTCTGCATTCCAAAATGGCACTCCTTCCCTTCCGAGCTCTGCCATGCGCCCAAACAGTGGTTTACCCCCACATATGGGGTACCAGCATACTCAGGACAAATTGGACAACAACTTTTGGGGTCCAATTTCTCTTGTTACCCTTGTGAAAATAAAAACTTGGGGGCTAAAAAATCTTTATTGTTAAAAAATATATATTTTTTATTTTCACGACTCTGCATTATAAACTTCTGTGATGCACTTGGGCATTCAAAGTTCTCACTACACATCTAGATAAGTTCCATGGGGGGTCTAGTTTCCAAAATGGGGTCACTTTTGGGGGGTTTCTGCTGTTTAGGCACATCAGGGGCTCTCCAAACGCGACATGGCGTCCGATCTCAATTCCAGTCAATTTTGCATTGAAAAGTCAAATGGCGCTCCTTTGCTTCCGAGCTCAGCCATGCGCCCAAACAGTGGTTTACCCCCACATATGGGGTGTCGGCGTACTCAAGACAAATTGTACAACAGCTTCTGGGGTCCATTTTCTCCTGTTACCCTTGGTAAAATAAAAATTTGGAGGCAAAAAGATCATTTTTGTAGAAAAAATGCGATTTTTTTATTTTCACGGCTCTACGTTATAAACTTCTGTGAAGCACCTGGGGGTTTAAAGTGCTCACCACACATCTAGATAAGTTCCTTAAGGGGTCTAGTTTCCAAAATAGTGTCATATGTGGGGGGTCTCTACTGTTTAGGCACATCAGCGGCTCTCCAAACGTGACATGGCGTCCGATCTCAATTCCAGCCAATTCTACATTGAAAAAGTAAAACGACACTCCTTCTCTTCCAAGCTCTGCGGTGCGCCCAAACAGTGGTTTACCCCCATATATGGGGTATCGACGTACTCAGGAGAAATTGCACAACAACTTTTGTGGTCTAATTTCTCCTGTTACCCTTGTGAAAATAAAAATTTGGGGGCAAAAAGATCATTTTTGTAGAAAAAATGAGATTTTTTATTTTCACGGCTCTACGTTATAAACTTCTGTGAAGCACTTGGGGGTTCAAAGTGCTCACCACACATCTAGATAAGTTCCTTGGGGGGTCTAGTTTCCAAAATGGTATCACTTGTGGGGGGTTTCCACTGTTTAGGCACATCAGGGACTCTCCAAACGCGACATGGCATCCGATCTCAATTCCAGCCAATTCTGCATTGAAAAAGTCAAACGGTGCTCCTTCACTTCCAAGCTCTGCGGTGCGCCCAAACAGTGGTTTACCTCCACATATGGGGTATCGACGTACTCAGGAGAAATTGCACAACAACTTTTGTGGTCTAATTTCTCCTGTTACCCTTGTGAAAATAAAAATTTGGGGGCAAAAAGATCATTTTTGTAGAAAAAATGAGATTTTTTATTTTCACGGCTCTACGTTATAAACTTCTGTGAAGCACTTGGGGGTTCAAAGTGCTCACCACACATCTAGATAAGTTCCTTGGGGGGTCTAGTTTCCAAAATGGTGTCACTTGTGGGGGGTTTCCACTGTTTAGGCACATTAGGGGCTCTCCAAACGCGACATGGCGTCCGATCTCAATTCCAGCCAATTCTGCATTGAAACAGTCAAACGGTGCTCCTTCACTTCCAAGCTCTGCGGTGCGCCCAAACAGTGGTTTACCTCCACATATGGGGTATCGGCGTACTCAGGAAAAATTGCACAACAAAATTTGTGGTTAAATTTCTGTTTTTACACTTGTGAAAATTAAAAAAAATGGTTCTGAAGTAAAATGTTTGCAAAAAAAAGTAAAATGTTAATTTTTTTCTTCCACATTGTTTTAGTTCCTGTGAAGTACGTAAAGGGTTAATAAACTTCTTGAATGTGGTTTTGAGCAGCCTGAGGGGTGCAGTTTTTAGAATGGTGTCACACTTGGTTATTTTCTATCATATAGACCCCTCAAAATCACTTCAAAGGTGATGTGGTCCCTAAAAAAAACATGGTGTTGTAAAAATGAGAAATTGCTGGTCAACTTTTAACCCTTATAACTCCCTAACAAAAAAAAAAATTGTTTCCAAAATTGTGCTGATGTAAAGTAGACATGTGAGAAATGTTATTTATTAACTATTTTTTGTGACATATCTCTCTGATTTAAGGGCATAAAAATACAAAGTTTGAAAATTGCAAAATTTTAAAAATTTTCGCCATATTTCCATTTTTTTCATAAATAATCGCAAGTAATATCGAAGAAATGTTACCACTATCTTGAAGTACAACATGTCACGAAAAAACAATCTCAGAATCAGCGGGATCCGATAAAGCGTTCCAGAGTTATAACCTCATAAAGTGACACTGGTCAGAATTGTAAAAATTGGCTCGGTCATTAAGTACCAAATTGGCTCTGTCACTAAGGGGTTAAACATAACATTTTAAAAATAAAAAGTATCGTTTCTCCTTGCGGAGAGTGACATGTTAAGCATGTCGAGATGAGGAGACCTAAAGCCGCAAGGCTCCTCAGGGAAATATGCAAATTGTCTCTTCAGAGAGGAAGAGGACTAGAACTCTGAGACAATTTGCATAAAAATAAAAATAAATTTTTATCATAAACTCACTGTTCACTTCTCTGGCCTCTCCGCCCCTCATCGACACCTGTCTAGTCCTTGTCACATCTTCAGATCCCCACTATTGACACTGAAAGTTCAGTGCATCTTCACACTAAGGGTACTGTCACACCGTGCAATTTTCGTCGCTACGACGGCACGATCCGTGACGTCGCAGCGTCGTATGAGTATCGCTCCAGCGTCGTAGACTGCGGTCACACTTTGCAATCACGGCGCTGGAGCGATGCCGAGGTTCGCTGGTAACCAGGGTAAACATTGGGTTACTAAGCGCAGGGCGCGCTTAGTAACCCGATGTTTACCGTGGTTACCAGCGTAAAAGTAAAAAAAAACAAACCGTACATACTCACCATGTGATGTCCGTCAGGTCCCTTGCAGTCTGCTTCCTGCTCTGACTGAGTGCAGCCGTACAGTGAGAGCAGAGCGCAGCGGTGATCACCGCTGTGATCACCGCTGTGATCTGCTCTCACTTTCCGGCCGGCGCTCACAGTCAGAGCGGGAAGCAGACTGCAAGGGACCTGACGGACATCACATGGTGAGTATGTACGGTTTGTTTTTTTTAACTTTTACGCTGGTAACCACGGTAAACATCGGGTTACTAAGCGCGGCCCTGCGCTTAGTAACCCGATGTTTACCCTGGTTACCAGCGAACGCATCGCTGGATCGCTGTCACACACAACGATCCAGCGATGACAGCGGGAGATCCAGCGACGAAAGAAAGTTTCAAACGATCTGCTACGACGTACGATTCTCACCAGGGTCCCTGATCGCTGCTGCGTGTAAGACACTGCGATATCGTAACGATATCGCTAGAACGTCACGAATTGTACCGTCGTAGCGATCGTAATTGCACTGTGTGACAGTACCCTTACTTGTTTTGCATTTTTATCTGCCAGTTCTTCCTTGATTGACTGCTCTGACTTTATAGAAGACAGAGAAAGACAGAGATAGATGGAAAACAAATAGGTGGGAAGGTGCATTGAACTGTTTGGCCAATGGTGCATTCAACCGTTTGACCAAGCCAAGTATGCACTGAGTGCCTGTGCTCGGTTTAAATAGTCTTTTGACTGTGAAAGACTCCATTTAAAGGCATTGTTTCACAAAGACAACACCTGTACATATGCCCTATCTATCAAATCATATGGACATCTTAGAGTTGAGTCTCCCACTTGGGTACACCCACTATAAAATAGAATAGCCAGTTGGTCAGAAAAGAGTAAGTTGTGTCGTCCAAACATTTAAATTGTTAATATGGTGCCCATGTCTGTAGCACCACAAAATGCCTGCATGTGTTATATACTTATATACAGTATGGATTGCCAGTTATGGTGGGGGCTAGTTTCTCTGCTGGAAAAAACTGCATCCACACATTTTACCCGATCCCTTAATGGAAGATTGTGCCATTTTGCCTGAACCAGGAAGTGTGCCTGAACCAGGAAGTGTGCACGATCCCTCAGGAGGGAGGAGGTACTTCTGAGAGGTTGCAATGTGCAGAGCAGTGAAGATGTAGAAAGAAGTAGAAAGATGGAGGACTGCAGGCAGAAGAGAGGAGTGTGCTCTCTCTGCCAGGACACACTGCAAGAGGCAGGGCATCAGTCCCTAGGCCACAGAGACTTCCAGGGTCTGTGATAAACTGAAAGCCTGCTCGATTTTTATATAATGAGCAGGAGTGTGCTTTTGCCCAGGAGTTCAGCAGCGCATAGAATCAGGGACACTGCTACAAGATAGGGTGTTTTCCACAGGATTCAAGCTGCCTGCTCGCTGGAAGGGATCATGGATGCAGTAACTGTTTACCTTTGACCCCTGGGGATCCAATGAATTGTTTACCAGAGGTATAATTAGCAGTAGGAACGCTCCACTACACAACATCTTAGTGCTCACGTCACCTGCACTAAAGCAAAATACTCTGGGTTGCATCGCAGTGAGCAGCCATCTCTGCGACACATACCTCCCATCGATTATACGGCCATTAGCCTCCTTACACAACCACACATCACCTGGCTGCACAACAGTGTTTTATAGTGCTATACTGTTGCTGGCAAGGTTGCTATTGCTGGCCTTGCACTGTTGGATATGCCCTTGCCTGATCTATCATATTTTTCTACCAAGTTGCTTGTGCCACTGCTACAACCACACATCTCTTGGTTGGTTGATTGCCCGCTGTGTTTTAAAGTGCTATATTGTATTCTTGCTGGGAAGTGTCCCCTGTAGAATAGGTAAACATGAAAATGCCCCCAAAATATGGAATATTTTTATCGGCTTGTTGGCAAGCCATTACTTCTTCACTTTGAAAATACGTAACCTGCCCCTGATCTCTATATAAACTAATAATTTTTGAACATCTTGATAAAAATTCATTGTGAGTGATCAGATGTGCTGGTTACTCGATATAAAACTCACTGCCTCGCCCTGCATGTTTGGCGCCTGTAATACAGCCAATAAGCATGCGGGGATTGCCTGTGAGTCAGTGTAATGCTGTAGCCATCTTAGTTGCGGCATTATTGTGATTGACTGGACATGTGACATCATCAGGTGTTATAAAAGAACAAGCGTCGCCCGGTTCGGCACACTGACGCCATTGCATAGCTCTGTGACAGTTCATAAGTTCATATTGAAGGGAAAGAGTGCTTGTCAAAGTGTGTGCACAATATAATGAATCAGAGTCCTACAGTGTTGAGACTGGTGATAAAGCTGAACCATCATATTAAGAACCTTTCTAAGGGCTAATCGGCTAATCGTTTGCTTTGCTGTTTGTATCACATACATTCTAATATTTAGTCTAGGGAGGGAGAGAGAGTTGCATGGACAGTGGCATAATACAGTCTGTAGGCAGGGATTGGGGCTGTGCAGTCCCTTGCAAAATATATAGCTGCAGTATTTTTTTATGTGTGAAAAAATTAATATATTGTGTGATCCATCAAGTATTACGTGCTTTGTGGTACATTTTAGTGCTATATAGCACCCATAGAGTATTACGGGTTCTGAAATACATTTATGTGACATCAAACACTCACAAAAGTGTAAATTATTTTTGGGGGGGTTCAATTTCTCAGCCATGCAGTATTCTGTGGTCTGGTGTACATTTCTGTGATATCTAACACTTCCAAAAAGCATTTAAAAATGTTTCTGGGTTAAATTACTCACCATACAGTATTCTGTGGTCTTGGGTACATTACGCCAAAAAAACATTAAAAAATATTGCTTGGTTAAATTTCTCAGCCGTACACTATTCCGTGGTATGGGGTACAGTTATGTAATATCTAACACTCCCAGAAAGCGTAAAAAATTTTGCTGAGTAAAATTTCTCACCCATACACTATTCTATTGTCTGGGGTACATTTCTGTGGTATATAAAACTGTAAAAAAAGTGTTAAAATGCTTTGCTGTATTTAATTAGTAATAAATATAGTGTAATGAGACTCTCTCAAGAGAGTGACCGAGAATTATTGGAGCCAGAGGAAGGTGGCGAAACAGCAGAGGTGGCAGGAGTCGATGGTGTGGATCTGGACAATGTTTCTGTACCGCCAAGCACCAAACCCAGGCCACATCATTTACCACCGGGGTTCTGGCTGACTGCGAACAGGAGAGCCAGGATTCAGGAACTGGTGAGCGGATTGCGAGGCCTAGTCTGGTCAGCAGAGACAAGAAAACGAGCCAGGACCAGGTCTGGAAAAATGTTTACAGGCTAGCCACAAGGTACTGGGAGTTGGCATCCCAGGGGGTAGTCGATACTTATGACCATCAGCGGAGAAGGGGGTCCACTGAAGAGTTTGGGACCCATCATCACATCTCATTCAACCATGAGGCAGTAGAGATGGAAAACTTGTGTCAATGGCTGCAAGAGTTGATGGCTGTAACCATGATCATGTTCCTCAAAATGGAGGGGCAACATTGCTGGTATGCAGTGGGTGTGATCCCAGAAGGCAGGGAGCACGTTGAACCATTATTGAGGAATGATCAGGCCAGGGAGTGGCTCTTTTAATAGGCTCGATACAGGACTACTACCACCCCCGAAATAGGGTACTATCCTTGGGCTTTCCCACCTCTTATGTGGGAGCTGCTGATGGTGCAGGTGGCACAGGGCTGTTGCCCATTTCTATATGCTGTAGGCTCCAGCAATACCAGAAGACAGGTCACTTACTGCCCTGGCAACTGTGAATCAGGCTAAAGGAAGCAGGTGGAGGCAGTCCCCCCAGCCTCCAGAGGAAGGAGAAGAAAAAGCAGACACCTGAAGAGGATTGCTAAATTACCCTCCTTATAATTTTTATTGGCTTTGAACTTTGTACAAAGCCTTTATTTAAAAATATTTGAAAGTCCCGCCAATTCTTGCTTTTCAGGCTTTTCTACGGATGACCTCCTTATAATTTTTTTCTGGCTTTGCACTTTTTGCAAAGCGTTTATGAGTGTAGAAGTACATAAACTACACTTTCAAGATATTTACATTCTAAATGTATTTCTTGATTCAGTTATTCATCAACACGATTTAACGCAATTATTGGTACATTACAGTGGTGTAAAAAAACTCCAAAAAATAGTTAAAAAATTTGTCTGGGTTAAATTTCTGTTACATTTTCGAGAAGACTTAAAAAATGTATGGTTTCAATGATTCATCCATACACTGCAAAGCTGTTCTTTTCACATTTCGCTGGTATGCTAAACCCCCAAAAAATTTCCAAAACTTTTTATGGATTCAATGTTTCATTCATACACTAACGTGGTTCTTTTTACATTTCACTGGTATATTAAAATACAGAGAAACTTCCAAAACTTTTTATGGCTTCAAGGATTCATCCATACAGTTTAAACATGCTATGTGTAAAATTACAGTGGGTTAAAATAAAAAAAAAAACACTTGGCCTGGTACAGTTCACAAAATATTTTGGTAAAAAAAGTGACTATTGTCATATGCTGTAGAACCTGCTTTGTGTGAAATTTCGTTGGTTTGAAATAAAACCAAGATTGGCCCGCTACAGGTGTACACTTCTTAATATTTTAAGGAGGCCGCCCAGTTGTTGCCTTCAAGGGTATATAGATGACTCTGATTGCAATTTTTGGAAGGCTTTGCACTCTGCATAAATTTTAGGAGTTTCAAAACTATACTTTGCTCAAAATATTTGAATTCGTTACTACAGTTGGTGCCTTCAAGGGGTATAGATGACCCTTCTTGTAATTTTTGGCACGCTTTGTACTGCACAGTTTTTTTTTATGAGCGGAGTACTACCACAACTATACTTTGCTTACAATATTTGAATGAGGTACTACAGTTGATGCCTTCAAGTTTTATAAATTGATCTTTATATACAAGTCATTATGCAGGTGAAACTGTTTCTTAACCTTTTTTTCCTGTAAACGCCAATTTCTTGTCAATTTTGAATGTTTTATTGTCAATCTTTAAAGCGGAGTAAATGTGTGACACCATTGTTGTCAGCAGTGATATGGGAGTCAAAGATGCTTCCAGGGGTCTTCCCCACGCTAGTGTCCTTCCATTCATCACTTTTCCCATATTTTCCAACATTTTAACTCCCTCCGACCTCTTTGTAGGCTCTATTGAAAAAAATGCTAGGATCTCCCATTGACTCCCATTATACTCGAAATGAGCATTTGAGCATTAGGAATTGCCCGATCCGAGTAACAAGCATCCAAGCATTTTAGTACTCGCTCATCTCTATTATTTAGCAAAGAACAGTGCTCTTAATACACTTTGTGCCACATGAGGTGGAACAGCCATGTTTTTATTTTCTATTTGCACTGGCTGCAAAGAAGGAATATGCCCCCCCCCCAATGGATAATTTTTGGATAATTTTTACCATTTAAGAAGCTGAAAAAGTCTGAAAACTTCAGTTTATTGTTAAATAGGCTCTTGAAACTGCTTATAAACTGTTTCCCTGTAGAGACATTAATAAATTTGTGTTTTCATTAAAGAGCTCAAAAGGGATTCAATACAGTCAAACGAGACCTTAGAGTGTTATACAGATCTTTTCTGGTCAATTAGAGGCTTTGCAGTATTGAGATTTATGACTCATTTATTTGTGAGGTATCAATTTTTGGAGGGAAGATTTGACAAAGCAAATAAATTCAAATTTAAAACAATTCACTCATCCAAAATTTTGCTCATGTACTAATTTGTAATAAGTTACCAATGTCAGTGACGATAGGCAGATGCTGATGGACTCCATTACATGGCAGAATGCACTAACAAAAAATCTCTGAAATCCTTACGTAAAAGTCAAATTTCCAAATAATGTAAACACAAACTGAATAAATGAGTATTTTTGAAGTAACATATGGCAATCATTTTAATATTCATATTCTGCCTGAGAACGCTTTCATACACATGAACACCATTTTACACTTGATACAATTAATATAATTGTAGGATTAGACTTGAGCTGAGCTTGAGATACAACTTACAGTATATACTCGGGTATAAGCCGAGTTTTTCAGCCCCTTTTTTTGGTTGAAAAAGACCCCCCTCGGCTTATACACAAGTCACGATCCCAGTGCAGAGGTCCGGAACATGTTCGCGCTCCCCTGCAGCCTCGGTAAGTGTGCCGGTGGCTGCTGACAGGGCCGGCGGTTGGCATTGGATCTGGGACAAGTGTCAGTGTCCTGAGCAGGCGGTGATACCAGCGCGCCATGGGGGCCAGGTGCCTGTGCCACCACTTGCTCAGGACACCGGCACTTGCGATATTCACCTGTCCCAGTTCCACCACTGCACTGTGTCTTCCGGGTCCTCTGGCTGTGACGTTCAGGTCAGAGGGCGAGATGACGTGGTTAGTGCATGCCCTCTGCCTGAACAGTCACTGCAGAGAGCCGGCGACGCTGAGGAGCAGCGGGCAGCGACGAAAGGTGAGTGTCATTTTAATTTTTTTATTGCAGCAGCAGATATACAGTAATCATATCAGCATAAACTACACTGATATGATGAACATTATATGGGGTAAATTTTCTATGGAGCATCTTATGGGGCCATAATCAACCTTTATGGAGCATTATATGGGGCATATTTTAATACTAGTTTGAGGCCCGATGCTATCGCATCGGGAGGGCGGTAATGTCACGATGGGGGCAGGCTTTGCAGCGTTGAGAATCTCTCCCCCCATGTGCTCACCCACCTATCCACTCTCTCTTTCCCCATGTGCTGACTTCTCCCGTCTGTGCCCAGACAGATAACGGCAGTCACATTAAAACTGTGTATGGGCTCCTCCTGTACAAAGATGGCGGCGGTCAGTGTTCATGACGATGTTCCACTGGTGGTACCGCACAAGAGGCTGCGTACGGCGTATACAGTGTGTGTGTGTGTATGTGTGGTGCGACGGTGTTCTCCTGGTGGTACCACGCAAGAGGCTGGTACCAAAAGCAGTTTCCATATTGAGACACCCATCACTTGGGTGTCCCAATATGGAGGTCGGTGAACTTCCGCCGCTTGGAATTCTGGGATCTGTACACATCTGGACAGAACAGGATGTGAAGACATTACAAGGTAAGTATATATTAAGATGGAGAATCTTATGGGGCCATCATTATCCTTTGTGCAGAGTTATATGGGGCATATTTTAATATGTAGCATCTTATGGGGCCATCATTAACTTTATGGAGCATTATATGGGGCATATTTTTGTATGGAGCATCTTATGGGCCCATCATTAACCTTTATGCAGCATTATATGGGGCCTATTTTTGTATGGAGCATCTTATGGGGCCCATCATGAACTTTATGGAGCATCTTATGGGGCCTATCGTGAACTTTATGGGGCATATTTTGTATGGGGCGTCTTATGGGGCTCCTGATTTAATATGGATATTCAAAAACATTTAACCTACTGATGTCTCAATTAATTTTACTTTTATTGGTATCTATTTTTATTTTTGAAATTTATCAGTAGCTGCTGCATTTCCCACCCTAGGCTCATACTCGAGTCAATAAGTTTTCCCAGTTTTTGTGGCAAAATTAGGCACCTCGGTTTATACTCGGGTCGGCTTATACTCGAGTATATACGGTATATTATATACTAGAGTTTCATCCACAAGTCTGAAAGTTTCTGTTAGAAACATTTGACAAGTTGGTTATCAGGCATTGGCTTGACAGCTTATTTGTCCTCTATTGTATTTCTCCTCTACATGGTGTTTTGCATAAAGAATACATTTTCAAAGATATGCAACTAGATTAATACACAGAATGGAAGGTATCTCTTGAAATAAGAAGTCAGAAAAGTTGGGCTTGTTTAACTTAGAAAAAAAGATGGATAGGAGGAGAGCTCATTTATATGTATAAATTCACGTGTGGTCAATACAAAGGACTGGCACGTGACTTATTCCTTCCAAAGACTATTGAAAGGACCAGAGGACAATCATTACGGATGGAGGGAAGGCAATTCCAGCAGCTAAATTTAAAGGGTCCTTTACAGTTAGAGCAGTCAAACTGTGGATTACCAGACCACAAGAGTTAGTAATAGCAGATACGATATCAGGATTTAAAAAAAGGGCTGGATGCTTTTCTCACAACAAATGCCATTGTTGGTATAAATAATCTGCCAATGGATAATATAAAACTGGTGGAAAAATGTTGAAGTTGATGGACCTGTGTCTTTTTTTCAGTCTATGCAACTAAAACATGCCACCTCTGTGAAGACATTGCACCAACAAGTAATTTTGGCAGCTTTCAGCTCTGAAGATTGCAGAATTCCAAATGCAGCTATTACTAAAACGTTTTTCTCATTATGTTAAATCAGTAAAATTGCAAAATCTTGTAAAAAGCAAACAGCTTTGCCGTTTACTTGTTTTTAAATATCCTTAGGGTTCTCAAGGTTTCATTTTAATGTTTACTTTTCATTACCAGTCTCCTAGGCAGGAGTGCAGTGCTTACAAGTTCTTTTCTATAAAGTTTATAATAATAGCTATTCTAAACCTGTGCGGATTAGTGGAGCGGTCATCGTCATCGTCAGTGCCACTGCACTCCGCCGATGTTGCAGAGGCAAAGCCGCATCATCAGAGTGCTTACATTTTATGCCAGTGACACAACGATGCTGCTGGTACTAACTGTCAATCAATCCCGAGCACACCATCCCCCGAGAAAGCAAGAAGCCAAGAAGCTATGGACCAGTGTGCTCCAGAAAAAAACTAGGTGAGAGAAGTCGTATAATTATATGCATTAATATGAGTTTTAGGTTTAAGTATTTATCATTTTTGTTAACATTTTTAATTATCAGTAATATTATTATCAGCATATTAGTAAAGGTCCACTATTTAATAATTGTTATTATTCCTTCACATGCTTGCTACATATAATTACCGTCAGATGCTTTTACATTGTTTATGGGAATAAATATACATATTTCACACTGTAGAATTAATTGAGCTTCTTACCTGTGTTAGCAGCACTATAAGAAGTAGGAATATTTGTCACAGATGTCAGGTATAATAGATACTCCAGTGCGCTAATATTTAGCTCCAGATTCCTCCTTAATCTCTGGCAGCTATTTGGCAAAAAATGAATGACCTAGTTAGAAAGTGTTTCCCGAATGAGATGTTCATAGATGAGGTGCAGAATTCTTAGCAGTTTATATGAAACAAAATCAAATGGGTTACTGTATATAAAATACCATGTGCTGATAACTATAGAGGACATGGACTTTACAATAGAGAGTGCATAAGATACACTAGTAACTAGCCCCAGGTATCTGAGGTCCCTTGCCTCATATGGGCAGATTAGCGCTATACATTTTTATAGTTGGCAGGCTATGGGGACCAGAAACATTAGGGCTCTGGTTTGGGACCTGAATGGCACTGTTTTCTCAAGCGTATACAGGGTTCAGATGGTTTTGTAAAGTATTCTGTGTGGTACTATAGCTTCAGTTTCCATTGGCTGTATACTGACAGTAGATGTATTCTCCTCAGTGTCACGGTTCTACTGTATGTGGAAACCTGGTAGATGTTAATAGAGCGTCCATAGACAGGCTTAGCACAAGCCTTTCTGTTTACCACATCCCAGGGGTGTCCCTAACCTTCACCCTTTAAACACTGTACAGTGATCTGGACTAACACAAGGACCCCTGAGATGAGGCCACAGAGGCAGCCGCTGACCTGTGGAGCAAGCTGAAGGCAAGAAGGATCACTATGCAGGGTAGATACCAAGAGGTCATGTGAAGGAGAAAATCAGAAAGCAAGTGGATGGTCAAAGTACAAGCCATGGTCAGAAAACAGGGTAAATCAGGAAGCCACCATAACAGCAAGAAGTAGAACTGTAGACCAGGTAAGCAGAACTTATTGACCGGCTGTGAAAATCAAAGCTTCAGGTGTTTAAAGGGAATCTGTCACCCCATTTTTTGCCTATAAGCTGCGGCCACCGCCATCAGGGGCTTATCTACAGCATTCTGTAATGCAGTAGATAACCCCTCGATGTAACCTGAGAGATAAGAAAAGCAAGTTAGATTATACTCCCCCAGGGGAGGTCCCAGTGCGGTCCCGGTCCGATGGGCACCGCGGTCCAGGTCCAGCGCCTCCCATCTTCATGCGATGATGTCCTCTTCCTTGCTTCCTGCCGCGGCTGCTGCATAGGCGTACTTTATCTGCCCTGTTGACAGCAGCGTAAAGTACTGCAGTGCACAGGTGCCGGCCCTCTCTGACCTTTCCCGGCGCCTGCACACTGCAGTACTTTGCTCGGTCCTCAACAGGGCAGATAAAGTACGCCTGTGCAGGAGCCGCAACAGGAAGCAAGGAATAGGAAGTCATCGCATCGCACAGAATGCTGTAGATAAGCCCCTAATGGTGGTGGCTGTAGCTTGTAGGCGAAAAATGGGATGACAGATTCTCTTTAAATAGCTGACAGCCCTACCCAGGGCTCTCAGGAAAAAGTAATTAAAACCAAATAAGAATTAATGCTTTAGCTCCCTGATTTCCGAGAACCAGAAGTTCCAAGAATAAAACAGGACTGCCGTTGTCAAGCATCGCCTGCAGCAAAGGTACTGTGCCAAAGGAGAAGCATATTTCACTTGACCTGCCACAGAGGTTTTGCTTGGCTTGAGATTGTATTGACTTGGTAATGCGAGTCCAGCCCTATTTCAATTTTTAATTTTACACAGCAAACCAATAATATGGACATTTCCATACATAGAACTTCATTTTTAAAAAAAATGTTATTTGGACTAACAGTTGTCAGATCTCCGCTTCTGGATCCCGTATGCTCATTGCTCATTACCATTTTATTTTTTCCATAATGGACCCATATCAGTTGCCCACAAGATATATACAGATATATACAGAGGCTTGTCGTGTACAGCTAATAATTCCATCACAATCTCTTAGCTGAATGTTTGTTCTGCTAGTAGGGTAAATCAATAGGTCATGTTATTATGGATTATTATGGTTTTCCCGAGCATGCTCGGGTGATCTCTGAGTATTTGTTAGTGTTCGGAGTTTTCATATAGTTTTCATTGCCGCAGCTGAATGATTTACAGCTATTAGCCAGCTTGATCACATGTGGGGATTCCCTAGCAACCAGGCAACCCCCACATGTACTCAGCCTGGCTAGTAGCTGTAAATCATTCAGCTGAGGCGATGAAAACTATATCTCCGAACACTAACAAATACTCGGAGGACACCCGAACGTGCTCGGGAAAACCCGAGCAACGAGTATACTCGCTCATCACTAATTATTGTATATTAGCTTCTGCCAGAAAAGTTCCTGTGTCACACTATGGTTGTAGTACAGAAAATGTTGAGCTGAAAATCATTTTTCACTGAAATTGTCTGGAAATATTTATATTAACTGCATAGCAAGTCACAAGGAAACTTTAGCAACTCAAATCATATTGACAGTTTCACAGATAGACATGAATTTACAATTCATGTCTACTACCATGGAATTCATAAATCAACCTTAGCCCATCTGGAATTTCAAATATAAGGTCCAATTCATCAGCCAGCAGTGATAAATGCCCGTTATCAGGTTTTCTCTTTCCTCTGTATCCACATGCATTAGTCACCAGGAGACAATCAGAAATAACTTTTTTTGCTTGTATTCACAAACAATACAATCAATATTTCATACAGCAATGATTGCTAAAATAAAACAAGTGACGCATATGGTGATTCAGTCTTTTGGCATATTCAGCTCTGATTGATTAAAATAGGTGTCCAACTGTTTATGTGGCGATACAAGGCACATGAAGAAGCAAATGGAGCAGAGGTAATGTGGAGTCACTGGCAATGTGGGGCGTTTTCTTGGTGGGACAGAGATCTTCCCAAGGGTCTATCTCCTGAGCTTATTTTAATGCTTAGCAATGTATCTGTATGTAAATTTATCACAACTCTGCATGTGTGATGTCAGGCTCCGTTTTTGAACACTCAGGCATGCGAAGATCACCACTGCCCTCGCTTCTGCACAGTGTTCTGCTCTTCTGTGGGCACTGGCTTCAACTTACTTCTGCATCGCTTGGCGGCGCCTATTCAGAAAGAATTTGATTTTAGGTTCATTTGTCTTTTTTAAAAGCATTTGCGCTTTTGTTTGCAATTTTTAAATGCATTTTTTTAAATATAAGTCATGAGATTCATAGATAACAGAATTCCTCCGTCAACTGTCCAACATAAAATGCAATATACCTCAAGGTGCGTATTTTTTTAATATATAATTTTTTGTATTGAAAAATACAATACAAACAAAAACAAAAATGATATCCCAGACCAAGGGCCAAGCTTGGTAAGTGATGGGACTAATGTTAGAAGAAAAACAAATAATAAAGCAATTGAATTATGGTGAAGTAATTTAAGAGAAAATTTCCTGCTTGGGACTCTAAATTACTAACTGCATCTCGTTTTCCAACTTCCACATAATCAATGGGTTCCAGCCAACATTTAAGAATTAGCTTTTTTGCTAAAAGTATTAAAGTATGGATCAATTTTGGAGGACCCTTGAACTGGTTGATTTTGACACCTCAGTTATGCCAATAGTGTAATAGGACTGATTGAGGAGATAAAGAGTAGTTTGAGCCCCAGAGTGCAACAATAATATCTGAAACTAATTCCCAGAAGGAAGCTATATTGGGGCAATGTCAGAAACCATGGAAGTGAGATACTTGTTAGTTAAATTAAAGGCATAAATTGCCCCCATACATAATTTTAAATTGCATTACTTTCTATGATTTTGAAATAATATTTTTCCTAAATGAAGCCCAGCCCACTTTTAATTTGGTAGCAATATCAACATCTTCTAGCTGCTTCTTCCAGTATTAAAGAAGGTTTCTGGGTGCATCCCCTGCAAGTTAGGTTTCATCAATACATAAAGAGTTGATATTGAGTATGTACTGGAGATAATAGGATGGAGTCTAGCTCATTTTGTATCACTTCCAAGGTAACCTCTGGAGATTCTGATTTGATCAAACATTTATTTTCCATGCGCTGAGGAAATTCAGGGTTGTAGCAAATGGAAAAGTGTTTAGAAACCCTAAATGAGAGACCGACCATTTTCCTCTCTCATTTTATTGTATGTAGATATCATATCTCTAAATATTGCTGAGCGTTTGAGTCCAGCAGATAGGGAAAAGATACGGGAGTGCAAAAGTGCGGTTAGGCTATAGGGAGAAGAGAAATCAAGTTCTAATGTAAAGTCAGAAGAGGCATGGCTTTTGTGGAACCAATTGTATAACATGTAAGGCACGCTAAGCTATTATTACTAACACTGGAGAGATTGATTCCTCCATTGTCGTTAGATGCCATGAGATTATTTAGGCTAATCCTGGTGCTTTTACCTCACCACAAAAAATGACTGATGGCATGCTAATCATTTTGATTATGTGGGCCCTATACATAAACAAAAAAGCAAGTCATGCCATGATTCTAATTGATTGATAATTTTCTTTATGAGTGGAGGATACTTTAGGGAATACAGGGGGGGAATGGAAAGTATTCAGACCCCTTTAAATTTTTCACTCTTTGTTTCATTGCATTTGGTAAATTCAAAAAAGTTTATTTTTTTTCACATTATGAAAAGAATGAATTACTTATTTTAATGGTTTAAATCGATATGCTCAATAAAGATTGTAGTTCATCATCTCTTTAATTTGAATTGAACCTTTCTGGAAAGATTGAAACAATTTTACATAATAACAACACCTTCTAGTAACGGTAGAAAGGCTGTAACCTACAGTGGGTACGGAAGGTATTCAGACCCCTTTACATTTTTAACTCTTTGTTTCAATGCAGCCATTTGGTAAATTCAAAAAAGTTAAAAAAAATCTCATTAATGTACACTCTGCACCCCATATTGACTGAAAAAAAACAGAAATGTACACATTTTTGCAAATTTATTAAAAAAGAAAACCTGAAATATCACATGGTCATAAGTATTCAGACCCTTTGCTCAGACACTCAGATTTAAGTCACATGCTGTCCACTTCCTTGTGATCCTCCTTGAGATGGTTCTACTCCTTCATTGGAGTCCAGCTGTGTTTATTTAAATTGATAGGACTTGATTTGGAAAGGCACACACCTGTCTATATAAGCCCTCAAAGCTCACAGTGCATGTCAGACCAAATGACAATCATGAGGTCAAAGGAACTGGTCAAGGAGCTCAGAGACACTTGTGTCAAGGCACAGATCTCTCCAAGGTTACAACAGAATTTCTGCAGTACTCAAGGTTCCTAAGAGCACAATGGCCTCCATAATCCTTAAATGGAAGAAGTTTGGGACCACCAGAAGTCTTCCTAGACCTGGCCGTCCAGCCAAACTGAGCAATCGTAGAAGAGCCTTGGTGAGAGAGGTAAAAAAAAAAAACAAGATCACTGTGGCTGAGCTCCAGAGATGCAGTAGGGAGATGGGAGAAAGTTCCACAAAGTCAACTATCACTGCAGTCCTCCACAAGTCGGGCCTTTATGGCAGAGCGGCCTGACGGAAGCCTCTCCTCAGTGCAAGACATATGAAAGCCCACGTAGAGTTTGCTAAAAAACATGTGAAGGACTCCCAGACTATGAGAAATAACATTCTCTGGTCTGATGCGACAAAGATAGACCTTTTTGATGATAATTCTAAGCGGTATATGTGGAGAAAACCAGGCACTGCTCATCACCTGCCCAATACAATCCCAACAGTGACACATGGTGCTGGCAGCATCATGCTATGGGGGTGTTTTTCAGCTGCAGGGACAGGATGACTGGTTGTCATTGAAGGTAACATGAATGCGGCCAAGTTGAGAGATATCCTGGATGAAAACCTCTTCCAGAGTGCTCTGGACCTCAGACTTGGCCGAAGGTTCACCTTCCAACAAGACAATGACCCTAATCACACAGCTAAAATAACAAAGGAGTGGCTTCAGAACAACTCTGTGACTATTCTTGACTGGACCAGCCAGAGCCCTGACCTAAACCCAATTGAGCATCTCTGGAGAGACCTGAAAATGGTGGTCCACCAACGTTCATAAACCAACCTGATGGAACTGGAGAGGATCTGCAAGGGAGAATGGCAGAGGATCCCCAAATCCAGGTGTGAAAAACTTGTTGCATCATTCCCAAGAAGACTGATGGCTGTACTAGCTCAAAAGGGTGCTTCTACTCAATACTGAGCAAAGGGTCTGAATACTTATGACCATGTGATATTTCAGTTTTTCTTTTTTAATAAATTTGCAAAAAATTTTACATTTCTGCTTTTTTTAGGTCAAGATGGGGTCCAGAGGGTACATTAAAGTGAAAAAGAAATAAACTTTTTTGAATTTGCCAAATGGCTGCAATGAAACAAAGAGTGAAAAATTTAAAGGGGGTCTGAATACTTTCCGTACCCACTGTACATATGAAATATTGGTAAAATGAAACTGCAATATTGCTATGAAAAACTACAGTAAAAAGGAAGGTACTTAGATCATAGATTGGCCAATATATTTGAGCCCAACAGCGAACGTCAATGTATCCTTCATAGTTGGATCCCTGTCCTGATAAGACACCTCTCGTGGGTAGTGTTAAGCGATACCGTCCGATACTTGAAAGTATCGGTATCGGAAAGTATCGGCCGATACCGATACCCGATACCAATACAAGTCAATGGGACTCAAGTATCGGAAGGTATCCCTGATGGTTCCCAGGGTCTGAAGGAGAGGAAACTCTCCTTCAGGCCCTGGGATCCATACTAATGTGCAAAATAAAGAATTAAAATAAAAAATATTGATATACTCACCTCTCCGACGCAGCCTGGACCTTACTGCTGGTAACCGGCAGCCTTCTTTGCTTAAAATGAGCGCGTTCAGGGCCTTCCATGACGTCATGGCTTCTGATTGGTCGCGGCCGCCCATGTGACCGCCACGCGACCAATCACAAGCCGTGACGTAATTCTCAGGTCCTAAATTCCTAATTCTAGGAAATTAGGACCTGAGAATTACGTCACGGCTTGTGATTGGTCGCGTGGTGGTCACATGGGCGGCCGCGACCAATCACAAGCCGTGACATCATCTAAGGCCCTGAACGCGCTCATTCTTACGAAGGAAGGCTGCCGGAAAGAAGCCGAGGGTGAGTATATTCCTATTAGGTATATACTCACCCTCGGACGCGCCCTGCTTCTTTCCGGCAGCCTTCCTTCTTAAGAATGAGCGCGTTCAGGGCCTTAGATGACGTCACGGCTTGTGATTAATCGCGGCCGCCCATGTGACCGCTCATGTGACCAATCACAAGCCGTGACGTCATCCCTCAGGTCCTAAATTCCTAGAAGGGAATTTAGGACCTGAGGCATGACGTCGCGGCTTGTGATTGGTCGCGTGGCGGTCACATGAGCGGCACGCAACCAATCAGAAGCCGTGACGTCATGGAAGGTGCTGAACGCGCTCATTTTAAACAAAGCAGGCTGCCGGTTACCAGCGGTGATGTCCAGGGGCCTCCGGAGAGGTGAGTATATCAATATTTTTTATTTTAATTCTTTATTTTTTACATGGATATGGATCCCAGGGCCTGAAGGAGAGTTTCCTCTCCTTCAGACCCTGGGAACCATACACTGGAAACTTCCGATTCCCGATACCACAAAAGTATCGGATCTCGGTATCGGAATTCCGATACAGCAAATATCGGCCGATACCCGATACTTGCGGTATCGGAATGCTCAACACTACTCGTGGGCAAAAAGCCTACAATTTATGGGCAAGGAAGGAACCAGCTAACTACCTAAAATCACCTGAGCTACAGTTGCAATATTCTAAAGTTATTATTCATAGCAATTCAGGGTGCCACTTTATCCTTTCCTATAGTTTTATTTTTTAGTTGGCACCTGTACACACTAGTTTGGAATTGCTGGTCATTTTTTTCTATCGGTAGCAAACCTTTTTGACATGTGCACTTCTACTCACATCAGCTTGAGGTGGTTTTAAGTCACGGCCAGCATCAGCAAGCAGGGGGCCCACTCGCCGTCGGGGATACTGGCGCGCTATAGTGCCAGCCCCCGCGAGTGGACCCCTGCCTGCTCCGGGCCCCGGCACTTGCGATACTTACCTCTCCCGGTTCCAGCACTGCAGCGTCTTCCATCCTCTGACTGTGACGTTCAGGTCAGAGGGTGCGATGACGTCACCAGTGCGCGCCCTCTGCCTGAGCAGTCACAGCACAGAGAGCAGGAAGACGCCGACGCTGAGGAGTCCAGAGCAGAGCAGCGTCAAGCAACGAGAGGTGAGTATTTCATTTTTTTAAAAATATTTGGAGCAATATATGGGGCTAATTCTATATGGAGTATCTTATGGGGCCAATAATATAGGGAGCATCTTATGAAGCCAGTTCTATAGGGAGCATTTTATGGGGCCCATTCTGTATGGAGCAATATATGGGACTCAGTATACTGTATGGGGCCGATCGTATACTGTATGGGGCATTATATAAGGCCCATTGTATATGGAGCAATAGATGGGGCCCATCATATACTGTATGGAGAATTTTATGTGGCTCACTATACTGCATGGAGCATTATATAGGGTCAATTCCGTATGGAGCAATATATGCGGCTCATTCTGTATGGAGCACTCTGTGGTGCCCATTATACTGTATGGAGCAATATATGAGGCTCATTATTCTGTATGAAGCATAATATTGGGCTCATTATTCTGTTTGGAGCAATATATGGGGCTCATTATTCTGTATAGAGGACTATGTGGTGCCAATTATACTGTATGGAGCACTATATGGGGCCATTATACTGTATGGGGCAATATATGGGGCTCATTATTCTGTTTGGAGCAATATATGGGGCTCATTATTCTGTATAGAGGACTATATTGTCCGTTTTCTGAGCTAATGTAGAATGCACAATAGATATCACTCATGCAAAGTGAAATCTTTGGCATTGTACTATACCTATATTTCTCTGCCGTATCAGTGCATTATGAATTGTGGTATGTGTTAAAGGGGCCCACCGGGACTCTTTAGCCCAGGGCCCATGAAAACCTGGCGCCGGACCTGTTTTAATTAGATAGCTAGTTCCTTCCAGCCCATAAATTGTAGGCTTCTCTACGATTCTCCAGGTCATTACAAGTTTGCAGATATAAAAAAAAGAACCTATGCATGTTTTGTAAGTGGTGAGAAAAAAGTCCAAAGTTTGTAAAACAAAAATAAAGACACCATTTTTCAAGACCCGTAGTGTCTCTGAGTCGCCCACCAGGGCAGCAGGGTACTCGGTACCGGGTCCGATCTTAAAGGGGATGTCACGGTGGCTGCGACCCAGTCCGTGGCCCTGGGACTCAATTAAAGGGGACGGTCTTTTAAGGGAAAAGTGTTTATAAGTCTGTCGTGATGCCACCTGTGGTGTTCGGTCAATATTGGGACCGACGCTTCATTAAAGGGGTCCTCTGGGGGATGTTGTCGCAGCAATGATGGTACACTTCCCACAGGTGAAGCGGGGTCATAAGGGGGTCTGGTGGTGATGACGGTTGCCGGTAAATAAGTAAAGGACACAAGTTGTAAGTCTTTACCTGGTTTACTGTAGTTGGCAGGCCACAGTCCAGGGCACCGGCAACAGGTACATAGGAGTCCAGGCAGCCCGGAAACAAGTGGAATCCCCTTGGCAAGTCAGGTTAGGAGCCTTCCACTCTGTGCTTGCTAAAGTCCCTTGCTTCCTGAAGTGTTCCAAACAAGGTCCTAATTCTTTCAGTTCTTTCTCCTGTCCTGGGATGGCAGGCAGCTTGAGCTGTACCTTCTGGGGTCTCTACATGGTGACTCCAGGCTCCAGGATGCTGCTGTGCCACAGGCATAATTTGGGCAATGTATGTATGATCTTATGCCCTCCGGTTCAGCTGAGTGTCTTGTAGTTCCACTCTAGCCTCGGGTTCCCGGTACTCGGTCTCTGCACACCGACTCCTTGGAGGCCTATTCTCAGCCTCCTTGAGCTCTGAATCTCTTCTCCTTTCCTGCCTGTCCTCGCTCACAGACTCTCTGTCCAACTAAACTCACTGGTCTCCTGGGACCAACTGTCTAGCTCCTCCTCCAAACCAGGATCTTTATCCAGGGAAGCAGCCCTAAAACAGGGTTTTGAGCTCCCCCTCCTGGCCTGAATTTGGAAGGTGTTGTGTGTGTGATAACCTGCAAAAGGGAATCTCACTTGTCTCCAGGCATAGCACTACCGTCCCCGAGAGGAAGGCAGCACTACTTTGGTACCCGAACTCCTGGGGTGCCACATCTCCATTTTTTGGGATCTGGGGCTTGGTGAGGGCTTATTTTTTGAGTTACTGAGCTAACTGAGCTAAGATTTTTATTGATAGCACCTTTGGGTAGATACAGTGTTCTGATCTCTTGTTATTGCATTCAATTGAAGCGTAAAAAAAATGGAATTCTTGCCTTTTGATTTCTTTGCTCGTTATGCCATTTGATTGGATTAATTGTTTTTATATTTTGATAGATAGAGATTTTCTTAAAGCGGCGATGCCAAATATGTGTATTTTTTATTTATTTTTTATTGTTTTATTTTGAATAGGGCAAAAGGGGGGTGAATTGAGCTTTTATATATTTTTTTTTATTATTTTTAAAAACATTCATACTAGATCTGCAATGACAAGAGCGGTGATTGTCATGCCAACCCATCAACGCCTCATGATCATGTGATTGAGGTGCCAATGGGCAGGGTTTGTGACATGTTTCCTGTTAGCGCAAGCTAAATGCCGCTGTCAGAGATTGAAAGTGGCATTTTGCATGTTGACAGCCGCGGGTGGATCGCAATTCCATCCTCTGCTGTTCGAGGCACATGACAGCTGATCAGATCAGCTGTCATGTGCCTGAAAAGATGCAGGCTCAGCGTCGGAGCCCTCATCAAATGTGGGACACGACCTATGACATACCTATATGTCATTGGTCATAAAGGTGTTAAAGCACCACCCCAGCGTTTTGTTTTTTTCATTGCTGGAGTGATGCTTTAAGCTTCATTCCCCTGCATCTGGTCATATACTGACCCTTCTTCCATGTTTCTCCGCACTGCTTCAGTCTCGCCGCACCATCTTGTGACAGTAGCTTCTAACTGTCCAGAAGTCAGAAGCTACATCACAAGCTCTTAATACAAGTCTATGAGAGCCAGAACAAAGCCAGGACGAGGCTCTCATAGACTTGTATTGAAAAGTGACCACCGTGCAGCTCCATGAAACACTGGAGCTGCAAGCAGATCACTTTTCACCGGAGACCGACGGGAGGGGTGGCAAAAACAAATGAAAACGCCGGAAGGTTTCAGAAAAGGGCAGGGGACTTACATTTAAAGCACCACGCCAGAAGATCAATAAAAAAAATGCTAGAGTGGTGTTTTTAAAAATCCATGCAAGCCCAAGTTCAGTCTCACAGAGTTTGCTATCTTCTCCTTTAATGGTGTATGCTGGCATAACACATGATAATGCTTCTCTACCGCCACAAAGAGATATTCTCCCAATCTCCAAAAGCCACAGCTCATTGGCATAGCTCGAACCTTGTTTCACTTAGCTGCATACTCACTTCTACTTTTGTATGTTTAGGCAGACATCACAGCTACACTGTATAGGAGTATGATCCAACATACACAAACAATTGTAGCTTTAAAATGTCACATTCAGTAGAGTAGCACTCCCATCAGATGATGCCTCTGTGACTGGAAGTAAACTTTTTACCTCTGGTTACAAATGCGGGCTCATGCTGTCATCTGAGAGTGCGGGAGCAGCAGCGCTCTGACCGGTGGCAATAATCTTATCGCCGATCAGAGTTTCTCATACTGTCATGAAGATGACAGCGTGGAAAACACCTGATGTTCAGGGTGCTGAACGCGAACAGTAACACAGACTTCCTGGAGAATTCAGTGTTTGAGGTCCATGCCCAAACAGTAGTTGCTTGGTACGGACCCGGGCACGGGTTCTTCGCGTTTGCCCATCTCTAATAGAAAGTTAAAAAAAACTCAACATTAAACCAAATAGAGCTAGAAAAGCCAGATCCACCCAGATCCATTTATTTTGCTTTGTTTTTTTACTTTCTAATAAACATTAAGTTTTTACTTTACAATTCCTTCCGGATGTTGGATCAAGCTTCCATAATTTATAAAGTTGTTTATCCACGAGCAAACCCTTGAGTCTTTCTGCGCATCACCATACAAATTTGTATTACCCTTGGAAAGGGTGACCTGATAACTTTCCTTTTGTCTCTACTTTGATTACATCTACCTTTGTCTCCTACTCTTTACAGCTCCAGAACATCTCTATCTTGTATGTCCAAGGTTGATTTTCACTCACGGAGACTCATTTAGAAAGTCATACTGATAATTAGGCATGCATCCAACTAACTGTTACCACCAAGCCCAGTTCTAAATTTCTCATCCTAGTTCACCCCTAGTTCAACACATCAAAATGAACATGTCTCAGGTGTCATAAATAAATTGCTGACCAAATTTGTGACTGACAAAAATCTTCCTTTTGTAATGACATACAGAACTGAAATCTTATGTCACCCCGGTCAAAATCCTGCCCCCAAGGAACAAGTACAATACTCTAACAGTTAATAGTTGTTAATGAATAATTAATACCTATTAATAACTATTAGTGTTATCAAATATTTAGTAACATGAATGGTTACAAATGACTAATAGGTCATCTGACATGGGTTGTCGTAATAGAAAATTACCGTAACTGAAAAATAAAACCATAAAATTAAATTAGCTCCTTTGTGCATCAAAATCATTGTCATCATCTCCTATAAATGTTCTTCATTGTGTTTCAGTACTATATTGGGAGCCTATTCTGCTAGATCAGACTGAACTATTAAAAGAAGCAACGGGGCACATTTATAAAACACTTTTCTGTCACCAGTTTTATTTCAGCCCCAGTTATTCAGATTTTATTGGAAACAAGCCACAATCATAGAAAATTTGCACAAACACATGCAAAATTTTCTGCCCAAATCATTAATTGAGATATAGGACACATATCAATGCAGGAAAAAAATGCAAAGTCTTTAAGTTTCTGTTCTAGCAAATCTTTTCAGTATTTTCATCATTTTAATTCAGAGCAATAGGGATGGGGTACAATGCAGATTGTAGCATATATTACTATAGCCTGCAGTTATAGAGCAATTGGTGTCAAAGATTTCTATAATTTTATATAAAGAGGATTTAAATAGTAAAATATATCTACCTCTAAATTAGTACAATTTCAACGCTTTGCCCAATCTATCTATTCATATCCATAAGTAATAGTTTAACATTTACAGCCTACATAGTAAAAGTATTCAACAAGCAAATAGCATTGATTTAAAGCACTCCCAGACGGTTGCGTAAAAAACACTATCCATCTACAAATCGGTCAGCCTAGGTGCAAGTTGGTAGCTTGAAGTGATGAGCGACCTAGTTCGGATAAGGTGTTATGATGGAGCGCTAACCGAGTGTTTTCGGTGTGCTCGAATAATATGTTTGAGTCCCCGCACCTGCATGTCTTGTGGCTGATCGACAGCCACAACACAAGCAGGGATTGCCTAAAAAAACAGGCAATCCTTATTTGTGTTGTGGCTGTCGAACAGCGGCGAGACGTGTAGCCGCGAGGACAAGAACATATTTTTAGAGCACACAAGCATGCTCGGATAACATCTTATCCCAGCATGTTCGCTTATCACTAGTAGCTTCCTTTCCATTAATACAAGAATGAAGTGAGGTATTAGGGGGGGGAAGCTCTGTGTATTCTTAAGGCCCCGTCTCACATAGCGAGGTCGCTAGCGAGATCGCTGCTGAGTCACAAGTTTTGTGACGCAACAGCGACCTCAGTAGCGATCTCGCTATGTTTGACACGTACCAGTGACCAGGCCCCTGCTGTGAGATCGCTGGTCGTGTCGGAATGGCCTGGACCTTTTTTTGGTCGTTGAGGTCCCGCTGACATCGCTGAATCGGTGTGTGTGTGTGACACGGATTCAGCGATGTCTTCACTGGTAACCAGGGTAAACATCGGGTTACTAAGCGCAGGGCCGCGCTTAGTAACCCGATGTTTACCCTGGTTACCATCGTAAATGTAAAAAAAAACAAACACTACATACTCACCATCTGATGTCCGTCAGGTCCCTTGCCGTCTGCTTCCCGCTCTGACTGAGTGCCGCCGTACAGTGAGAGCACAGCACAGCAGTGACGTCACCGCTGCGCTCTGCTCTCACTGTACGGCGGCACTCAGTGAGAGCGGGAAGCAGACGGCAAGGGACCTGACGGACACCGAAAGGCGAGTATGTACTGTTTGTTTTTTTTGGTAACCAGGGTAAACATCAGGTTACTAAGCGCGGCCCTGCACTTAGTAACCCGATGTTTACCCTGGTTACCCGGGTGCTGCAGGGGGACTTCGGCATCGTTGAAGACAGTTTCAACGATGCCGAAGTCGTTCCCCTGATCGTTGGTCGCTGGAGAGAGCTGTCTGTGTGACAGCTCCCCAGCGACCACACAACGACTTACCAACGATCACGGCCAGGTCGTATCGCTGGTCGTGATCGTTGGTAAATCGCTATGTGAGACGGGGCCTTAAGGCTATGTGCACACTTTGCGGATTCCACTGCGGATTTTTCCGCAGCGGAATTCCAAAATCCGCAGTGAAAACCAGTTGTTTTTACTGCAGATTTATCGCGTTTTTTACTGCGGTTTCTTCTGCAGATTTTCATCTGCAGTTTCCTATTGAAGCAGGTGAAAATCCACAGAAATGAAGTGACATTACATTACATTCCGCAGCGTTTCCGCGCTGATTTTTCCGCAGCATGTGCACAGCGTTTTTTGTTTCCCATAAGTTTACATTGTACTGTAAACTCAGGGGAAACTGCTGCGGATCCGCAGCGGTCAAAGGTACCGTTACATGTTACGATCTCTTCGACGATATAGTTAGAAATGTCACGTGATCACATCGTTCATGCAATCAGATTCACATCGTCCAAGAGGCGTCACAAGCAACTATCTTGTTAACGATGTAAATTTTGGCTCCGCGTTAGCCTCATTGCAAACGTTTGCAGAACGATTTTTCACAATGGCAGAAATAGGAGAATTTAGACCAACATCATTCATCTCAGCGTTACACTGAACGATGCTGCACATCTTCTGACACATAATTGGACGAGGATCGTCAGATTTGAGATCCTGACCTCAAATCTGCGATCAGCGATCCAACGATGTGTTCATCCGATATCTTCACGTTACACGCAACGATGTGAAAACGACATCGCATGAACGACGTGATTACGTGACGTTTTCAAACAATATCGTCAACGAGATCGTAACGTGTAACTGTACCTTTAGGCCTCAATCACACTAGCGAAAAAAAATCGCAGCATGTTCATTCTTGTGCAAATTTGGCGTGAAAAAAATTTGCACAAGAGGACTGAAATTTTAGTGTGAAAAATATACAAAAGAACAACTGTTATTTGTTTCGATGCTTTTTATTTTTTTTAAAAAACCAATAAGATTTTTTTTTCACTAAAGTGTTACTTCACACCAACATCAAACAAATAGTCACATTTTCAAGATGAGCAGTGTATAAGTGGCATGGCCAAACAAATGTGATAAAACAGTGAACAAGAAAACAATATAATCAAATTATACAACAGGGAGGGATGTTGGTGGAGGAGTGGGAAGAGGGGAGGGGGGAAAGGGTAAAGACAAATACATGGGGGTAGGGGAGTAAAGGAGCACGAATCAAAGGATGCTTTTTATTTTTGTTATAAAAATGTTAAAAAAATACAAGGAATAAAACAATTCCACACATATTTTCAATAGGCTGCAGTGGGGGGCTGTGTGTGTGAGTGGCATGTCCTTGTGTGACTAGCATTTCAGCACTCAATCAGCAGTCTGTCTGAACATGTCAGAACATATCTGGCACTGCCTGGGTGTGTCCCTGGTACATTTGCCACACGCGTATTTGTAGCAGTCAACACATCTCTCAGTTGCACAATTGTTCGTGCATCAATGGTTGACCTGACACTTCACCCTTTTGCCAGGGCTGGGTGTGGAAGGAAGTTGCCAAAGGAGTTTCTCCTTGCGTGCCTTCTTTTCAGTCACATGACGGCCACCTAACTCTTTTGCAAGCTCAACCAGGAAGTCCACCCGTCTCTCCTGCACCCCAGTGCATGCCTGATAAAGAACATGAGCATTGAGTGCTGCCATGTCAATCATGTTGTAGAACACGGCGACTGGCCATCTCCGTGTTCCTGCACGCACGCTGTACTCCCGCACCATTTGGTCCATTACATCCACACCGCACTTTGTGTGGTTGTATTGTGTGACCGTGTTTGGCTTCCTTTTGTTGGTATCCTCAGTCTCAACCACGCTGTGCATGCTGCTGAGAATGTAGATGGCCTTCTTTCGTTTGGGTGCATACACTGTCAGTGTGGCACCAGTGGTTGAAAACACCTGAGTGGTGAATTCAGTGCGGTCCATCTGTCTAGCGGATTGAGGAATTTCCCGGCGACTCTTGTTGACTGTGCCGAGGATAGTGGTTTCCCGGCTAAGCAGTCGTTGTGCAAGTGACAATGATGTAAAGAAATTGTCCGTGGTTACAGTTCTGCCCTTGTCCATGAATGGTTCCATCAGCCTCATCACTACAGTTTCGGACAGTCTCTCCCCACTGGGACGAATGGGGTCCTTGCCAAGATATAAGAGGACATTACAGATGTACTTTGATTTCAAGTCGCAAGCCACCCAAAACTTGATGCCAAACTTGTCTGGTTTTGTTGCAATGTATTGCAGAAAACAGCAGCGAGTCTTTGACGGGAAAAGCTGTTCATCAATAGTGATGTGTCGACCAGGGTTGTAGGATGCGATGCAGTTGGTGACAAACGATCTCCACACATCGGAGATTGCAGCAAACTTATCGGTCTCCACTCGCTCACTGCGCGTGAACATGTCATCAAAGCGTAGGTGTTGCATGATGTCTTGAAAGCGGTTTCGGGTCATAGTGGCAATGATCCTTGGGTTTCCCAGGTTTGCTGACCAGCTGTCACGTAGTGATGGAACCTTGGTCACCCCCCACAAGATAATGACTGAAATAAATGCCATTAGTTCTGGGAGACCCATGAACCAATCCACCTGCTCCGTGTGACGTGCATGTTGAGTAGTCCATTCTTCAATGCTACGAAGCATGTCAAGACTGATAAAACAGAGGAAGCTCTGAAAGCGACTCTGGACACTTCGTCTGGCCTTAGCACTTGGCTCTCCATCTGTAGGGTACGGTTCTATTGGGGTCAAATGGAGATGTTTCCCCACTTGTACTTCATGCCACACTGTGCCATCTTTTGCGGTCTCTGTCGGCTCACTCGCCAACCGAGCTCTCTTTTTTGGTAGAGGCGGAGTCTCCTCATCTGCAAGATAAATAATTTCAAATAAGCATTTTGCTTTGGTTCAAAATAAAAAAGATAGTCAGGCACCACACCCACCCTGCACCGCAGCGTACTGCCCACGCACCACACCTGCCCCGCACGACCCTTATCTGCACCAACCCCTGCAAAACATAGGATCCAAATGAACAGGCAAAAAAGGGAGTGTGAAGCCAGCCTAACCTGAAGACAGCTCAGAGTCCGAATCCGGTTGAAGGACTATGTCTTCTCCATCTGAGTCAGAAGGGTTTGTGTTGCTCAGAATCAGTTCCAATGCCTCTTCAATTGTGTGCCTTCTCTCCATTTTCTTTCCTGTGAACAAAATAGGTTTCTCCCCCACAGCACATAAAGCTGCATGCAAATTTGCTAATGCAATGCAGCTGGGGGGGTGGGCAGACACTCAGGAGCAGCTCACATTCTTTGGGTAGGGACACACTTCAGTTCCTGATCAGTTTTCTTTCAAGATTGACACCTGTTCTGGGTTTTGGAGTCACTCCTGGGCCCTAATGGGGCCATCACACGGGGAGATGATTCCCGGCGATGTGCGGGCGATCACGTGCGCGTGCACATCGCCGGGGCATCACTGGTGACATGACACATGCGGACATGTCGCCGGCGAACGTCTGTGAAGGATCGCCTCGGAACCAGCCTGTAGTTCAGAGGCGATCCCCGGGCCATTCTCTGGATGACTGTACCTTCTCTACACCAACCCCTGCAAAACAGGATGCAAAGGATCAGGCAAAAAAAGGCACTGTGAAGCCAGCATCTCTTTCTTGTGAGCAGCAACCCCCACACTCAGGAATAGCTTGCATTCTTCTGTTTACACACTCTTATATTAGATAATCCCCCCTGCAGATTCCTCAGGCAAGAGCACATTTAAGGCCCCGTCTCACTAAGCAATTTACCAACGATCACGACCAGCGATACGACCTGGCCGTGATCGTTGGTAAGTCGTTGTGTGGTCGCTGGGGAGCTGTCACACAGACCGCTCTCTCCAGCGACCAACGATCAAGGGGAACGACTTCGGCATCGTTGAAACTGTCTTCAACGATGCCGAAGTCCCCCTGCAGCACCCGGGTAACCACGGTAAACATCGGGTTACTAAGTGCAGGGCCGCGCTTAGTAACCCGATGTTTACCCTGGTTACCAAAAAAAACAAACACTACATACTCGCCTTTTGGTGTCCAGGTCCCTTGCCGTCTGCTTCCTGCTCTGACTGAGATCCGGCCGTACAGTGAGAGCAGAGCGCAGCGGTGACGTCACTGCTGTGCTCTCACTTCTCACTGTACGGCCGGCAGTCAGTGAGAGCAGGAAGCAGACGGCAAGGGACCTGGACACCGAAAGGCGAGTATGTACTGTTTGTTTTTTTTTACATTTACGCTGGTAACCAGGGTAAACATAGGGTTACTAAGCGCGGCCCTGCGCTTAGTAACCCGATGTTTACCCTGGTTACCAGTGAAGACATCGCTGGATCGGTGTCACACACACCGATTCAGCGATGTCAGCGGGACCTCAACGACCAAAAAAAGGTCCAGGCCATTCCGACACGACCAGCGATCTCACAGCAGGGGCCTGATCGCTGGTACGTGTCACACATAGCGAGATCGCTATGGAGGTCGCTGTTGCGTCACAAAACTTGTGACTCAGCAGCGATCTCGCTAGCGATCTCGCTATGTGAGACGGGGCCTTTACAAATGAAAGGATGCTAATTAAAGGCCCCGTCTCACATAGCGAGGTCGCTAGCGAGATCGCTGCTGAGTCACAAGTTTTGTGACGCAACAGCGACCTCAGTAGTGATCTCGCTATGTTTGACACGTACCAGCGACCAGGCCCCTGCTGTGAGATCGCTGGTCGTGTCGGAATGGCCTGGACCTTTTTTTGGTCGTTGAGGTCCCGCTGACATCGCTGAATCGGTGTGTGTGACACGGATTCAGCGATGTCTTCGCTGGTAACCAGGGTAAACATCGGGTTACTAAGCGCAGGGCCGCACTTAGTAACCCGATGTTTACCCTGGTTACCATCGTAAATGTAAAAAAAACCAACTAGTACATACTCACATTCCGCTGTCCGTCAGGTCCCTTGCCGTCTGCTTCCTGCACTGACTGACTGACGGCCGTACAGTGAGAGCAGAGCGCAGCAGTGACGTCACCGCTGTGCTGTGCTTTCACTTTACGGCCGGCAGTCAGTCAGTGTGGGAAGCAGACGGCAAGGGACCTGACGGACACCGAAAGGTGAGTATGTACTGTTTGTTTTTTTTGGTAACCAGGGTAAACATCGGGTTACTAAGCGCGGCCCTGCGCTTAGTAACCCGATGTTTACCCTGGTTACCAGCGAACCTCGGCATCGTTGGTCGCTGGAGAGCTGTCTGTGTGACAGCTCCCCAGCGACCACACAACGACTTACCAACGATCACGGCCAGGTCGTATCGCTGGTCGTGATCGTTGGTAAATCGTTTTGTGAGACGGTACCTTAAGGTGTCAATATGGACTGAGGGTCATTTGACCCTCTCTCAGGACTTCAGGGGGGGATCTTGAAATTCCCGGGACTTATGAATAATCATGGCTCTTTTTACAGACCATGCCCCACTCGTGCCTGAAAACACTGACAGATTTAAAAAAAATTAACACAGAAGAAAAACATTTTTAACCAAACCCATACCGCTCCTTTCCTAGCACGGTTTAGGTACACAACTGTTCATTATTTAATGGGGACATTTGATCCTGAAGCCAATCACTGACTTCAACCTTCGGTAGCATTAGGAGAGGGGCGATGTGGCAATTGGTGACTGAGTATGATTATTTGTTTATTTGTCAGCATGCTGAGCCATTAAAAAATTCAATAGTGAACATCCCCTCTAAGTAGTCAAAATTATATGCTTTATACTTATTCCAAAAATAAAATTCCAGACTTGTTATGCATATATCAACTTGTGCATATAGATGTTTATTTTTATTTTTTTCCCTTTTTTCTCTTCATTGGCTGGGTATTTTGTGAGCTAAATAAGGTTCCTCCTTCAACAATTCGCTTTGAATCTTTTTTTCTCACCTACAAATAAAAAATCTATATTTTCCACTATCTCTATTGCCATGTGGCGTTTGTTTGTGTTATTCATATTGGTTATGGAAATTATCACATTTATCACCCCGCTGTTTGTTTGGACAGATGTTCCTTTAATGTAATGTGCAAAATTAAAACCCTTCATTTTCAGCTTGGCTTTTGATACCGTTATAGCCTGGGGCCACGTCCTAATATTTCCTACATACAAGTCAAACTTCATTGAATACCGTACATATTTTGTTTCTATCTCTGATTTTGCAATTGGTTGTATGTTTATTAACTCTTTAATATTAGGCATCTTTAGGTGCTTAACAGAGAATAACATGCAGATTTAAAAAAATATATATATTTCATTTTTTTATGTACAATGTTTGCTGTGAAAATAGTTAAAGATATGCAAAGCCTCAATTTCAAATTAATTTAGGCAAAAAAAAAAATTGGGGGACAAATCTGGTAATTTACTATCATGAAAAGCTAATTTCACACCTTGCAGACACTTTCACTCGGCAGTATCATGGACATTTTTTTTTTTCATTTTCATTTTTACATCAGTATTTGTAAGCCAAAACCAGGAGTGGGTCCATAACAGGAAAAAGATACAAATCTTTACATTATAGGTTTTCTCTGTTTTTCCTGGTTTTATTTTATTTTACAAATATGGATAAAAAATATTAGCAAAATTATTCATCGTGTGAAAGTAGAAAGTATCCAATGTGTTATTTACCTCTCCATGAACCAGCGAAGCTTCAACTCTCCAGTTTTTGCAGCAACCTTTCTGGTGTTTTTTTGGGTCGTCTGTAAGCATTGTCTGCATATTAATGTATTATTTTCTGCCTGTCTATTGTTACTACTAAACATGACCCTGGACTCATTGTACATTTGTCTCTCATCGAAATTATCAACCTTTGGCATTTTGACCACTGTCCTATTCTCTGACATTTTCAGCTAGGTCACTGGTTGGTTTCAACCTGACCACTCTTAAAATGAAAATCCTAGCTTTCTTCCTGACTTTGCTTTTTAGAACACGTTCACATGTTTTGTATTTGGTCAATATTTTACACCAGTATTTGTAAGCCAAAACCAGGAGTGGGTGACAAATACAGAAGTGGTGATGTGTTTCTATTATACTTTTCTTCTCCTGATTTTGGCTTACAAATACTGACGTAAAATAGTGAAGGTGTGAACGTCGCCTTATTCTATAATTCATTGATTTCTCTAGACTAGAGATGATCAGATCTGAATAGATTTAAATTGGCCAAAACCGCCAGATTTTACCAGGAAATTTGATTCATAGTCAATTTATTCTTCACAAGTTGAATATGCCTTAATATGTTCTGCGGTCTGAGGAGACCACAGACAATAGTAAATGTAAAATATAGAAAGAAACAACCAATGCTCACCTTACTGCTTACATTCACAGCTTACTCTTCCCCGTATGGTCCTCAGCGCCTCTTCTTACCATCGCCACATACTGAAACAATGGGCATCTTCATGCTAGGCCCGGACTTCCTGACGCAACTAGGCCTAGGATATATCTGTACAACTGCAGGGATGTCCTGGGCCTAATTGCAGAGGAAGTACTGGCCTACAGTGACGTGACAATAGTAAAGCCACTGACACTGACACTGACACCACAATATTGCACAAGCGCAGAGATATCCTGGGCCAGGTCACAGCTGGAAGTGCTGACCTAGAATTTTATCTTGCGATGGCGGTAAGAAAAGGTAGCGAGGACAGTACGAGGGAGAGCCGTGAGGGATTGCGTGTTTTATTTTTTTTTAACCTTTTTCTGTCCCTCTACAGCTTAACAAAGTAACATCCAGCCAGCCGTCATTTTGTGGAATTTGCATGGAAAGAATTACAAAACAATCCGCATTCTTGAGAATACAGATTTTTGTAACACTTGAGTAGAATTTATTTCCACTAAAATAAATCCACCCACTGTCCTCTAGACCTACTGTATATCTGCTTGAATTGATTAAGGGAAATTAATTTGGAGATTACTTGGATTCTTAAATTGTGTTTTGTTGGCTAGACTAAGGGTACTGTCTCACAGTGGCACTTTGGTCGCTACGACGGCACGATCCGTGACGTTCCATCGATATCCATACGATATCGCTGTGTCTGACACGCTACTGCGATCAGGGACCCCGCTGAGAATCGTACGTCGTAGCAGATCGTTTGAAACTTTCTTTCGTCGTCAAGTGTCCCACTGTGGTGGCATGATCGTGTGACGCCCGGGAGACCGAGGTACCCAGCACCAGATCAATGAGGTCCGTCTCTTGAGGGGGATGTCACTAGTGGCTTGACCCGGTGCTGTGGCCTCAGGCGATGCACAATGTAAGGGATATCATGAAGGAACAGACACTTACTTGATCAGCAGCAGGTCCTCTCAGCTGTGATGACCCCGATCCTGGATCGATGGCTATTGTCCAAATGAAAGACTGAGGCGCTGAAACGTTTAACCAGTTTACTTCAACAAAAAGGGATTTGCAACCAATACTGTCACCGGAGTCTGTTTAAGAACTCTGAATTACTTTGACCCTGTCAGGATTTCCACCTCTTATTATGCGCAGTTTCTGTATGGCCCTGCTGCTGTATGTGAACTGGCTGCCGACCTAATCTGTCTCTTCTGTGCTCTGGTTCGACGGACAACCTGAGTCCTTTTTGTCGGCTTACCCCCTTTGGGAGTACCGCTGAACTCTGTGTCTGTTGCTGCGTCTTACCCTGGTGAAGCTGATATCACCTCACTTTCTTCCGGTTGCTGTATTATATATAACGAATATAGCCACGGATCCGGTATCCGTCTCTGCGCCTATTTTGGGTAGAAATTATTGCTACCCGGTTCTCACAATGTCCTTTTTCTCTATTCCTCTTTTCCTACTATGGGTATTACGGGCCTATAATCCGTCATAGGGCTGTTAGGAGTTCAGTTATACGACCTCTCACTTTCAGCTCCTCAACCCAACTGCCAGTCCTTTTCTCAGACCAGAATAGATCAAGGGGAGTCTCTGGAGCTCCCCCTTCTGGCCGGAGATGGTAGTGCAGTCTTGCTATTTTAATATTTGTATTTGGTGTCAACAACTATTTTTGTGGCAAATACCCCTAGGGGCGCCACATTCCCCCTTAGATAAGAACAGTACTCCGGGACTGTGGGACGATAACATTTTGAAATAACAATTGATATGTACAGAGTCTTAAAAATGAAAAGTTACAAAAGCCACTCAAAGAAACAAAAAAAATGGAATTCTGTAAAAAGTCACTTCAAATAGCGTCCATTAATACAGTTTTATCCTTGAAGGTACTAGGAAGCAAAGTTCACAAAGCAGTCTTTCCGGAGCTTTGATTTAGTGTTTCCGGGCTGATAAAAGTTCAAGAATATGCAAGACGTTCATACAGGTAAGTCTCTGTAGGTACTGGGCTTAAACGTTACAGAACGATAACAATGACTATAGTCTTATAGTTGGTAATCCGCATACCTGGCCGGTAATTGACCCTGGGTACTACGCTGGGATCTACGTAATAGCGGTGTCTCTTTATGTGGTGTACTTCTGTCTACTGCGGATATAGTATCTGCCCTCTCTGCTAAAGATAATTCCACCACTAAGGGGTTGGCAAGTCCACCGTGAATGGGATCACTCTGATTAGGAATCTGTTCTTCCTGACCTGGAACCTCTTGTAGTACGGGGTCAACCTCTTCCTGTCTTGGGACTTCTAATATTGGATTCGGTGTTGGATAAAAGGCCACCATGGGAACCACTACTGTACCATGGTATGTTAGTAGGGTTTTGGGAAAGTCTCCTATACAGGTGTGATACATTTCCTCCTCTTTTTCCTTTACTGGTTGAACCTCTATAGGTTGAATAACGTCTGATTCTGGCTGGACAACTTCTGGCTCTTTCAGCGTTTCCGGACATAATTTAAGATTGTCTCTTGACACTAGTACAGATGTTAAACCTCCGTTTTTGCTAATGAGGCACATTTTAGGATTATCCATTCTTGTTGGTAAAACTGTGTAGGGTACGGCTTCCCATTGATTATCCAGTTTATTGGTTCGACGATTCCTCTTGAGTACTTGGTCACCCGGTCTTAATGGAGTTGCTAGAGCATTCTGGTTGAAAGTTCGCTCTTGTCTTTCTCTGGTTTGCTGGAGGCTTCTTTCCACACACTCTTGCACTTGGCGATACTGCTTTTGCCGTACGACATCCCAATTGGAGTCTTGAACTTCTGCGTCTGGTTTCAGAATTCCCATTTCTAGATCGATTGGCAATTGGCCGGGTCTTGCACGCATAAGATAAGCTGGGGTGCAGTTGGTAGAGCTCACCGGGACATGATTATACAGATCCACCAAGTCAGGCAATTTCTCTGGCCATTGATTCATTTCCATTTCAGGTAAAGTCTTTAGTAGGTCTATCACAATATGGTTCATCTTCTCACATAAGCCGTTTGTTTGCGGATGATAGGCCGTCGTCCGGATCTTTTTGCAACCATACATATTACAGAATTCTCTGAAGATCTCTGATTCAAAGGCTGTACCTTGGTCAGTGAGAACCTGTTCCGGATATCCATGGGGTCTACAAAAGTACGTTTGGAACGCTTTGGCTGCTGTTTTTGCAGTCAGATCTTTTACAGGTACTACTACCAAGAAGCGCGAATAATGATCCACGATGGTCAAGGCATAGACGTAACCGGACCGGCTCGGTGTCAACTTCACGTGGTCCATGGCTACCAGTTCAAGTGGTTGTTTGGTGATTATGGGCTGCAGTGGTGCTCTTTGGCTCTTTTGATCGTTCCTTCTGAGGTTGCACGGGCCACAGTTTCTACACCACTGTTCGATTGATTTTCTCATCCCGACCCAATAAAATCTTTCTCTCAGAAGTACTTCTAGCTTTTTCCAACCAAAGTGACCAGCACCATTGTGGTAAGCCTCGAGGACCATCCTCACATCTTGTTTAGGCACGATAATCTGCCAAACCAATTCATGTGTTTTCGGATTGGTGTATCTTCTACAGAGTTTCCCTTGATACAGGAACATTTTGCCTCTCTCTTTCCAGAGTTGATGCGTCTCTTCTGGGGCATCCTCATCGGGATATGCACTTTGCTCAGCCAATAGTTCCTTCACTAGCTTCACAGCCGGATTGTTATCTTTGGTGTCAGCCCATCTATGGTGTGCTAACGGATTAAAATTCACTTCTTGTTGTTTCTGATAGGTATTTGACTGACAATGTTTTACCTTGGGCTGATGAAAGGCTGGTAGTTCAATTTCTTCAAGCTCCCCTGTTTCTTCTTCTACATCTCTCAAGTGTGGCATCCGGGATAGGGCATCGGCATTTCTATTCTTGCGACCTGCTCGATACTTGATCACGAAGTTGTAATTAGATAACCGGGCTATCCATCGCTGTTCTAACGCACCTAATTTAGCCGTGTCTAGGTGGGTCAATGGATTGTTGTCAGTATAGACAATAAATTCTGCACCGGTCAAATAGTGTTTGAAACGTTCAGTCACAGCCCAAACTACTGCCAGTAGCTCCAATTTGAAGGAGCTATAATTTTCAGAATTTCTTTCAGTAGGCCGGAGTTTTCTACTTGCAAAGGCGATGACTTTCTCCTGACCTTCTTGCTTTTGTGACAGCACCGCTCCCAATCCCACATTACTGGCATCGGTGTAGAGGATGAAAGGTTGATGGTAATCCGGGTACGCCAGAACTTCTTCTCCGGTTAGTGCCTTCTTTAGTTGTTCAAAGGAGTCTTCTCTTTCGTCGTTCCACTGAAAAGGAGGGTTTCGGTTTGAAGGTTTCTTCGTCTGCCCTATCAAAGCATCTTGCAAGGGCGCTGCCAATTTGGTAAATCCTTTTATAAATCTACGATAGTAACCCACTAATCCCAAGAATTGCCTCACTTCTTTTGCGTTGGTAGGTCTTGGCCAATCCCTTATGGCAGTTATTTTCTCGGGATCCGGTGCTACTCCCTCCGAACTCGCGATGTGCCCTAAGTATTGTACCTTTGGCTTGAGAAGGTGACATTTGGATGGTTTGATTTTCATACCATACTTGGATAAGGCTTCGAACACCTCTGCCAGGTCTGTTAAGTGCTATTCGTAAGTCTTTGAGTAGACGATCACATCATCTAGGTACAGGAGGACGGTCTCGAAGTTCTTGTGTCCGAGGCAACATTCCATCAGTCGCTGGAAAGTACCGGATGCGTTGCAGAGTCCGAACGGCATGCGATTAAATTCGCTTAGACCCATTGGTGTGGTGAATGCCGTTCTTTCTTTATCTCTCTCAGCCACAGGGACTTGCCAATACCCGCTAGTTAAGTCTAAGGTGGAAAAATAATTAGCAGATTTCAAAGCAGTCAAGGACTCTTCTATCCTAGGCAAGGGATAGGCGTCTTTATGGGTGATGTTATTAATCCGCCGGTAGTCTACGCACATTCTCATGGTTCCGTCCTTTTTTTTTTACAATCACCAGAGGGGCCGCCCAAGCGCTACAACTATCTCTTATTACCCCGGCCTGTTTCATCTCTCTCAGCATGTCCTTCGCGCATTGATAGTGAGCGGGCGGTATGGGTCTATATCTTTCTTTTATCGGGGGATGGTCACCGGTGGGGATTGTATGTTCCACCCCTTCTATCCGTCCGAAGTCCAATGGGTGTTTACTGAAGACCTGTTCATATTCCGTCACTAATCTATACACCCCTTGTCTTTGATGGGTAGGTGTTGAATCTACACCTACGTCTAGCTGTTGGCACCAATCCTCCAATTTTCCATCTGAGCCGTTATTTTCCACCTGACAGGTCGATTCTAAGGGCTCAACGGTTGTTATGGCATTGTTGTCAACAGTATATAACTTTGCCACTGTAGCGTACCTTGGCAAAGTGACCGCTTCCTCTCCACAGTTCAAAAGTCGTACCGGCACCCGTCCCCGGTGTACCTCGACCACCCCTCGTGCCGTGAGTATAGTGGGCCTGCTGTCGGTGTACGCTGGTTCTATTACGGCTTGATAGTCTCGTCCTTTAGTACCAATGGCCGCTCTACACCATACCAGCATTTCTGTTTTTGGTGGGATTACAATAGACGTTGGATCACTCACCCTCACACTGCCGATTTCTCCACCTGCAACTTCTATCTGTTGCCTTAACATTAATACTTTTATTTCCCTCCGGAGAACTCTCTGCTGGCAGGATCGGGCAGTTTCAGCAATTTGTTGTAAGACAGAAATAACTTCGGAAAAGCAGTTCTCTAACACATTCATTCCTATCAATACAGTTGGTTCACAGTTCTGTCGGTCAACATCAACGACAATTATACCCTGTTTCTTCAATTCTGCTTTACCAATCTTTATGGTCATCTCCCTGAATCCTAGTTTCGGTACCAACTTACCATTACTGGCCCATATATCTAGTTCAACATCAGAGGGTCCTTTATCAATATCTACCTCAGCCCAGTACCTCTTATAAAGGATATATGGTATAGATGAAATCTGGGAACCTGTATCCAGCAAAGCGTTGAGGGGAATTCCGTCCAGCACGATAGGGATGATGGGTCGTCCTCCGATGTACCTGTCGTGCCAGGGTGTTGGGCCTTGAAAATTCATTCCTGCGAAGCGGCCCGCATTCCCAGGGGATTCCCATTTAAATCACAATTTCGTGCAAAGTGGCCTAGCTGCTGGCAACGGCGGCAAATGGGCTGTCCATCCGGTTGGTAGCGGTCACGGGGTCGTCCTCTCCATGTCGGGTATCTCGGGGACCTCATCCATGGAACATCCTCTCTACGGTTTGCCAACTCCTTCTTGGGTTCTCTCATCTCCTGCATGGTTTTAGCCATTGAAGCAACAACATCAGTTAAAGAGTCAAGCTTTTGCTGAAGAGCCTCATTAGTAATGGGCCCCAGGGACTTAGCACTGGCACCGGACGTAGCTGATGTCACTGGCATTCCCCGTTGCTGAAGTGTATCTGCCATGGGTTGTGTGAGATCCTGATCCCGAGGTGCCTCTGCCAGCTGGAGACGTATAGCGCTTTCCTTTAATTGGGCAAATGTCAATTCAGGGTTCTTAAAAACAAGCATGCTCACATGCCCCCGGTGAGAAGGGGTGTAGAGTCCCTCAATAAATTGATCTTTTAGCAGTTTATCGGCTCCTGTGTTAAAAATGGGTTCAGCCAGTATAAGTGATTTAAGGGCTTCCTGCAGGTTTAAGGCAAAATCTCTCACGCCCTCATTAGCTTTTTGTTTGCAATTAAAGAATCGTACTTTAGCTTTGCTGCTGGCAGTGGTTTCAAATGTAGCTTTTAATCCAGCAAATATGCGTTCAACAGTACCTTTTAGATCAGTTGCCCATGCCGTGACTTCTCGCTTAGCATGGCCACTTAACTGCATCATCAGGAGACTAACACGCTGAGCTTCACCCACGGGGAACATATCAAAATGAGCCAGCATCTTTTCCCTGAAACCGTCAAGGGTATTAGGTTCACCTTCATACATTGGAAGCCACGGGCCACCCAGGGTATATGGCATCAACACCGGCATGATGGGCACCACTCCTTGCACTGCTGCGCTGCCAGGCTCTCTATCGACACTCTGTCTTTCAGCTGCATTAGCGTCGCCAGGTGCTGCGGCGTCTCCGTGCTGCGACATACTGTACCCCCTTAGTTAATCCAGACCCCTCCGGTCCCAGCTTCCGTCTAGATAATGTAGATTCGTTCCTCTGTGCAGCAGGATGACAATGACACGCCCCCTGCTGCCTCTAACTGCCGCACGCTCTGTGATGGTGGATTTTGAAGTTTTTCAGTTAGACTGGGGCTTGGCTAATGACGTAGCTCGATTAACAGTTTTGTGCCTAAGGGTTATGAGATGATTACATCAGGGGATGGCGGCCATTTTTACCCCATTATAACCAATGGAGAAAAGTCACTTTCAATAGTTTTCAATGGGGAACGGGATTTTCTTTAACAAAGTCAATCTCCAAGATTTTTCATCCAAATTTTCACAGTTTCAGACTCCAATTACGGCACACAATACCCGGTGTACGGGCTGGCCCCATCCTGTTCGTGACGCCAGTTGTGACGCCCGGGAGACCGAGGTACCCAGCACCAGATCAATGATGTCCGTCTCTTGAGGGGGATGTCACTAGTGGCTTGACCCGGTGCTGTGGCCTCAGGCGATGCACAATGTAAGGGATATCATGAAGGAACAGACACTTACTTGATCAGCAGCAGGTCCTCTCAGCTGTGATGACCCCAATCCTGGATCGATGGCTATTGTCCAAATAAAAGACTGAGGCGCTGAAACGTTTAACCAGTTTACTTCAACAAAAAGGGATTTGCAACCAATACTGTCACCGGAGTCTGTTTAAGAACTCTGAATTACTTTGACCCTGTCAGGATTTCCACCTCTTATTATGCGCAGTTTCTGTATGGCCCTGCTGCTGTATGTGAACTGGCTGCCGACCTAATCTGTCTCTTCTGTACTCTGGTTCGACGGACAACCCGAGTCCTTTTTGTCGGCTTACCCCCTTTGGGAGTACCGCTGAACTCTGTGTCTGTTGCTGCGTCTTACCCTGGTGAAGCTGATATCACCTCACGTTCTTCCGGTTGCTGTATTATATATAACGAATATAGCCACGGATCCGGTATCCGTCTCTGCGCCTATTTTGGGTAGAAATTATTGCTACCCGGTTCTCACAATGTCCTTTTTCTCTATTCCTCTTTTCCTACTATGGGTATTACGGGCCTATAATCCGTCATAGGGCTGTTAGGAGTTCAGTTATACGACCTCTCACTTTCAGCTCCTCAACCCAACTGCCAGTCCTTTTCTCAGACCAGAATAGATCAAGGGGAGTCTCTGGAGCTCCCCCTTCTGGCCGGAGATGGTAGTGCAGTCTTGCTATTTTAATATTTGTATTTGGTGTCAATAACTATTTTTGTGGCAAATACCCCTAGGGGCGCCACAATCGCATCGTGTAACAAAGGTTGTATACGATGTGCGCACAGTAACCAACGGCTTCTACATCGCAAATACGTCATGAAATTATCGCTCCAGCGTCGTGCATTGCAACGTGTGACCGCTGTCTACGACGCTGGAGCGATATTGGAGCGACGCTGGAGCGTCACGGATCGTGCCGTCGTAGAGACCAAAGTGCCACTGTGGGACGGTACCCTAAGGCACATAATCTCTTTTTTTCCTGAGAATTATACAAGTGTTACACAGAGATGTGAAGATAGCAATGTCCACTTGCAACACTTCATCCAAAGGTCATCAATGTGTTCAAATTGTTGTGACCTTCAACCTAATGTGACCATTAGCGACAGTTGCAAAAATATCCAAACCTGTTTCCAGTTTCAGTTGCAACGTGAGCTAGATATGACAGACAAAATGTTTGCAATGTTTTTTTTAGGGAAATTCGATTCACAAAGAAATGATTCTTTGCAAATTTAATGTTTCTTATTAGATCCCAAAGCATAATAAACTTAATTTGTGAAAAAAAAACAACAAAAAAAAAACTTTATACTAACCTTACCGCTAACCTCTCTGGCACTTCCACTACTCACCACCACCCATCTGGTCATCGATATATCGCTTGATCCCCCACAGCTGGTTCGGTCACATAGGACTGGACTTCTGGGTATCATGGCACCCAGGAAGGTTCTGCAAAAGTGAGTGGGAGGTCAATGGCATTATGATATAGCAATGTGTACCATTGACCTCCTGCATGCTTGCACAGAACCCTCCCAGGTGCCCTGACACCTAGAAGTCCAGTACATTGTACGAGGACAGAATATTGCAATGCGAGCTGCGGGTGATCAGAAGATGCTGCTTTGACTGGATGGGTGGCAATGAGTAGCGGAGGGGATGGTGAGTATAATCTTTTTTTTCATTTTTTAACTGTTTGATGGCACATTATGGCTCAAAAAAATGGCGGCCAACAGCTACCGTTTAGCTGAATTCGTACAGAATCAAATTACACATTTTCCATATTTTGGGAGTGCAAATTTTTGGAAAATTTGAGCAGCATTCATTTCCACTCTGCTTTATTAAATATTCTTTACTAAATATGCAACTAAAAAAAAGTCCATACCTCCTTGCTATAGTTAAAGGTGAAGAGTAGGGAGATTCCTTAGACTATCAGTCCTCAATCTAGCTATTGTACACCTTTTCAAGGATGCATTTCTTTAAAAAAGAATTGTAAAGAGGTATTACAAAGTGATGAGTCATGCAATATGCACATTGTAATTTTGTATTGCTTCATCGCATTTAATTAATTTTAATGGCGTTGCTTTGCAGCCTGCAACCGTATATGACTGCGATGTGACTGGCAAAAAAAAACTCATTGGATTTTTGGTCTTCATAAGTCGCAAGTTTTTTGTGAGTTTTCCTCTATAGATTTCAATGTGTGGCACATGTGACATGTCCATTATATACTTGTTGTTTTCATACAGCTAGAACACACTATTAATATAATATATTATTATAGTAATATATTATATTATAATATATTACATTATTCTAATATAAATTACAGTGTTAGAAGTCAGAAGCAAGTCACCTGAATGTCTTTGTTAGTACACACTTGTCCAACACATGCTTCTGTCTTGCAACAAATGTCACCATATAGCCCTAACATATAATTCTATACCCATATTATATGTATAGAATAATATTTACAGACCCTCAACGTGAAATATCTGCCAGAATCCACTGTTTATGTTTCTTGCGCAAAAACAAAAGAATCTAACACAATATTTAATATGGATGTATCTAAAGATTCCTTCACTCTTCACTCAATATTGTAGAGAATTAAACAGCAGTCCTTTCCATTTCTCAAGCCTTTAATTGTATAATTCCAGAATCAGTCTTGTTTATTTCGACCAGATGTATGGGAATATAATAAATCAGAATTTTTAAACAAAAGAGGAAATCATTACTTTTCACTATAAATTGGCAAAGTCCCCAGAAGGGGATTAGTTCCCATAGGAAAATGTAAAATAATGCAAGTTAATTAAAGATGTTTAGTCATTTTCATGGGTTTCGTAATTCAGCTTAAATAATTAAACTCCGTTACTCAGACGTTGCATCGTGTTATTAATAAAATATGTTCAGTGTGAAGATAATCTTATTTACCACAGCAGAGAGGTTTGTAGTTAGGGTGCTCTGAATAGATAAAAAGAAATACCCTCCATTAATCTAATCTAATTACAATAAAATGTGGAAGAATGAAAATGAACAGCTATGAATGTTCCAATGAGATATGAGTATTCTGTGTTGCTTAGCAGCCTACAAAGAGAGATAATATATTGGTTCAGAGCTCTAATCAACTGTTAGGAATCTTTAGTTTTCTGGATTTGCCATCAACATGGTTTATATTTATGAATACCAAACTTTTTATGGCCAAATGGCTCAATTGTTAAGGATCCCCAAAAACTTAAGGCAGTATTCTCATGTCAACGGTATATCAATTATAATGTTTCTGCCGCAAATGTCTGACAGGTGGGAGTTCAACTTTTGTGACTTGCATCTACCAGGATTTTAAGGTTCTCTTGGCCCTGTGGGGTTCTACAGAGAAGTTGGGATAAGGTAGACATATGTGCGCACACCTGGAGTTATAGAGGCAGTTGAGCATTTCCTAACTCTTGAGGGAGTCAGTCCTTCAAAAGGATTTAAAAAGCGGTAATAAGAGAATACGAGACACACATTGACCACTTGAGTCAAAGGTTATGGACCACTACCCTAAGACAAATACAAGCGGAGAAATAAAGAAACAGATAAATCCGATGATGAGTTAGCTGTACTATTTATATTTTACTATATATATATGTATATCACCATTAATTCTACAAAACTTTAAAGACATCATCATCACTGTCCCCATTGAATCTGATATCTAAATTTCCTATCAGCATGTCTTTGGAGTGTGGGAGGACACTAAAGAACCTAGAGAAACCCACGTAAACACGGTGGAGTCATTACTTACGCACATGCCGTCAGACAGGGTAGTCAGGAGATCCGAGATCAGATACCAGGAGGGCTCGTAATACAGATAGGTGATACAAAAGCAAGGTCAGGTGACAGTCTGGGGTCATATGCCAGGAGGGTACTTCAAAAGCAGAGGGGAAATCCAAAACGTAGTCACAACAAAATCCAGGGTCATCAGCAACAACATAGTCAGACACAGCAAGCAAACACACCTACCTGAAGCAAATGAAGCAACTGACACAGACTAGCTGTGTGCTAGTAAATACCTTAAAACTGATTAGGGATGGGATTCACCTGAGGAAATGCCCGCAGGCTGAGCACACGGGGAGAACATACAAACTCCTTGCAGATTTTGTCCTAGGAGGAATTTGAACCCACGACCCCAGCACTGCAAAGCAACAGTACTAACTGTCAGGACTCTGAACATTTTTATTACCTTTTGTGCATTACTGCCCTTTTCCAAGATGGCATCTTTGGTCTCATGTGCACGGTGTCTTCCTGCTATAAAACTCCACCCCAGCCTTCAGTCTGTGCTAGAGTATTCTGCCTTGCATCCAGCTCCTGACTCTGATTACTCCCTGGCTATATACCTGCTCCTGTGAACCTGTGTGGTGATCCTGCTACTCTGCTCTGAGTTCCTGCTGCATACACAAGTATCCAGTAATCCTCCTTCATCTGCTGCTCGTGTTTACTTCCATCTGCATTTGCTGGACATGTAAGCTGTTGCTGCTCTGCTTAAACCTGAGATTATCACCCAGGCCTCCCTGGTTGAGATAAGACATTGCTTGAACTGCCTTATAAGCATATCTATCTGTGTTAGGACTAAAACAAGGACTTATTTGTGTCAAGTATCCTCAAGAATAACTGTGCTTCATAGACTTTCTGCGTGATTGCATTTTCCTCTGAAGTTCCCTATAGACTGCTAAGCTGCGTTTAATATTTACACCAAGTGTTGTGGACTTGAGTTTCTCTCTGCACCTGTTTGAATCACCGTGTGATAATATAGACTTTACCACTTATAAAACTGTGTCCTGTAGTTGTCTTGTTCCATGCAAAGAGTCTCCTGAGTTATCCCCTATAACTATTACACTAACCACTGATGCACTGTGCTGCTTATTTATTCGAAATTGTACATAACATAGGAGATTAGACAGGTTCAAGTAACTTAGCAAGACTTAAAGAAAAGTAAAAAGTACAATGAAAATGTTTAAAACGAAATATAAGAAAACATAAAAATTGGAATCACCTCTCTTTTCAATCATTAAAAATAAAAATATTAAAAAAAATAAAAAAAGAATGTTGGTGTCTTAGTGGAAGTGGAGGTCTTTGCTAGTTACTGATCCAGCCACAGGCCCATCCATCTGGTCCGTTAACATTCACTCTCATCTCATCAGTCTGTAAAACCTTTGATAAATCTGTCTTAAGATATTTCTTGGCTCAGTCTAGAAATTTCCACTTTTGTGTCTTTCTCAGTGGTTGTCAGTTCTTAGCCTCCTTTCTTTTTCCATATCTGAGCACCTTGTGTTTCTGTGCACTCCGAAAATAAAACAGGGTCTTGTATTATTTTGTGCATCGAAAGATGGAATATGCATTATTTATACAGTCATGCCCGAAAGTGTTGACACCTTTAATAATAATAATAATTTTTATTTATATAGCGCCAAGATATTCCGCAGCGCTTTACAACTTATAGAGGGGACTTGTACAGACAATAGACATTACAGCATAACAGAAATCACAGTTCAAAATAGATACCAGGAGGAATGAGGGCCCTGCTCGCAAGCTAACAAACTATGAGGAAAAGGGGAGACACGAGAGGTGGATGGTAACAATTGCTTTAGTTATGTGGACCAGCCATAGTGTAAGGCTCGGGTGTTCATATAAAGCTGCATGAACCAGTTAACAGCCTAGGTATGTATCAGTACAGACACAGAGTGCTATTAACTGCATAAAGTGTATGAGAACACGATGCGAGGAACCTGATTATGTGTTTTGTTTTTTTTTCTATTTTTAATAGGCCACACAGGGATAGTTAGGTTAATGCGTTGAGGCGGTAGGCCAGTCTGAACAAATGCATTTTTAGGGCACGCTTAAAACTGTGGGGATTGGGGATTAATCGTATTAACCTAGGTAATGCATTCCAAAGAATCGGCGCAGCACGTGTAAAGTCTTGGAGACGGGAGTGGGAGGTTCTGATTATTGAGGATGCTAACCTGAGGTCATTAGCGGAGCAGAGAGCACGGGTAGGGTGGTAGACTGAGACCAGAGAGGAGATGTAGGGTGGTGCTGAGCCATGGAGTGCTTTGTGGATGAGGGTAGTAGTTTTGTACTGGATTCTGGAGTGGATGGGTAGCCAGTGTAATGACTGGCACAAGGTAGAGGCATCGGTGTAACGGTTGGTGAGGAATATGATCCTGGCAGCAGCATTCAGGACAGATTGGAGCGGGGAGAGTTTGGTAAGAGGGAGGCCGATTAGTAGAGAGTTACAATAGTCCAGACGGGAATGAACCTTTGAAACTGTTCCAGAAAATGAAGTATTTCTCCCAGAAAATTATTACAATTAGACCTGTTTTGTTATACACATGTCTATTTCCTTTGTATGCTTTAGAACAACACAAAAAAAATGAAATCTGAAGATTACCAAGGGATTTTGGGTTGGAATATAGTGCCCAGAGTCAGAAAGCTGGGTTTGCATCCTAGGTGAATTTTCCAGCAGGACAATGACCCCATACACACATCAAGAAGCACCCAGAAATGGATGCAGAGTTCTGAAGTGGTCAGCAATGAGTCCGGATCTAAATCCCATTGAACACATTTCAAGAGATCTTAAAATTGTGTTGGGAAAAGGCGCCTACAAATATAAGAGACCTGGAGCAGATTGTAAAAGAAGAGTGGTCCAAAATTCCAGTTGAGAGGTGTAAGAAGCTTGTTGATGGTGATAGGAAGCGATTGATTGCAGTTTTTCATTCCCAAGGGAGTGCAACCAAATATTAAGTTGAGCGTGACAACAATTTTGTCCTTCCCATTTTTGGGGTTTAGTGTTAAATTATGTCCAATTAGCATTTTAACTCTGCTTTTTGTGCTGTTCCAATACACACAAGCTAAATAAACATGTGCATAACAAAATGTGAAATTGCAATAATTTTCTGGGAGAAATACTTCATATTTTGGAACAATTTCAAGGGTGCCAACACTTTCGGCCATGGCTGTATTTATTTAGGCAGTTTTAAACTTATAAGGCCTGATTCTACACAGTGTATTTGATTTTGAAGCAAAGTCTTTATTAACAATGTAAATGGATTCAATTAGTAACGTCATCTCTGTGTCCTGTCTTAAAATTTTGTTTAAGCGAAAAACTGAAATCTATATAAAATCATTACTTATCGAGGTCAGGTCAAGAAAAAAAAATCAATCAAGGAAGTTAATGAAAGTACTCCCAGAGGCCATTCTAGTATTAGACTGATCAGTTATTGAATATTGTGAGTAAATATAATTACTGTAACAAGATTGCAGATCTATAGCTGTCATGATGTTTTTCTTTATTATACTTTTATGTCTGCTTAAAGCCATTGTTTAATACACAGCAAACTATAAAAGTAACTCATAAGGGAATTTATTACATATTGGATTTAAATGTATTATCTATCTGAAAGGGAATGCCATTATATTGCAAATTACATTTAGGTTAAGCATCAACAGTCTTGACTGTTTTAGACGAGTTCTCTAGTTTAGAAAACCCATTTTTCATTCACCCTAGAATTCTGGATAATAAAGGGTTCTCTATTCAGGATCTTCATCTATTTTCCAAATTGGAGAGTTCTTACAAAAAAAAAAAAATCTCTTATTTTGGAAGACGTCACCTGTCCTGCACAGAAAAATCTATTAACCTATTAATGTAAATAGGCAATATGCAATGCTTATTTTCTCCTGTGGCAGCGCTGTAGGGAGGATGAACTATTACTTCAAACTTTTCATATAAATGATGACTTCTTTGTTATCAAGGGGACACTTTAAAGAGAATCTGTCACCTACTTTTTTGTATATAAGCTGCGGCCACCGCTATCAGGGGCTTATCTACAGCATTCTCTAATGCTAAGAAAATCAGAGTATTACCCCCAGCTATGGGACACACAATTATCACACCGTGTATACTGAAGGAGAGGTTCAGAAATTATTGCATCCAATTCGGATAATGAGGAAAACTGTTCTACGCTAAATAACCATTGACATACAAACAAAAGACACAACTGATAAATCCTATTAAATCAAATCAGTTGAACCATGCGTGCCCATGTTATAGAGCTGCATATTGTTGCTCCATAACAATACACTAACATTGAAGAAGAAATAAAGCTCAAAGTGAAAGTAATTGTAACTTACCATTGCCCTGGTGATGGTGCCACTGCCCCTACGTGCGTTTCGGCGGTGTGCCTTTGTCAGGGGAAGTCAGGGTTAGGCTGGGCTCCTCAGACCTTTCCTGCGCACTGCAGTACTTTGCTCTGCCCTCAACAGGTCAGATAAAGTATGCCTGTGCAGGAGTTGCAACAAGAAGCAAGGCAGAGGACATAATTGCATGAAGATGAGAGGTGCCAGACCCAGACCGTGATGTCCATCGAACCGCACCGGACCGCCCCTGGGTGAGTATAATATAACTTGTTTTTCTTCTCTTTCAGGTTACATCAAGGGCTTATCTACAGCATTACAGAATGCTGTAGATGAGCCCCTAAAGGCGGTGGTCGCAGCTTATATACGAAAAAGTAGGTGACAGATTCACTTTAAGAGCAGCTTATTGCCAATGGACCCTTCTAATAAGGGTAATTGGTCAAATAAAAAAAATTATACAGTACAGACCAAAAGTTTGGACACACCTTCTCATTTAAAGATTTTTCTGTATTTTCATGACTATGAAAATTGTAAATTCACACTGAAGGCATCAAAACTATGAATTAACACATGTGGAATTATATACTTAACAAAAAAGTTTGAAGCAACTGAAAATATATCTTATATTCTAGGTTCTTCAAAGTATGAACCTTTTGCTTTGATGACTGCTTTGTACACTGTGGGCATTCTCTTGATGAGCTTCAAGAGGTAGTCACCGGAAATGGTTTTCACTTCACAGGTGTGCCCTCTCAGGCTTAATAAGTGGGATTTCTTGCCTTTTAAATGGGGTTGGGACCATCAGTTGTGTTGTGCAGCAGTCTGGTGGATACACAGCTGATAGTCCTACTGAATAAACTGTTAGCTGCTTTTTTCTTGCCATAATACAAATTCTAAGTAAAGAAAAATGAGTGGCCATCATTACTTTAAGAAATGAAGGTCAGTCAGTCCGAAAAATTGGGAAAACTTTGAAAGTGTCCCCAAGTGCAGTTGCAAAAACCATCAAGTGCTACAAAGAAACTGGCTCACATGAGGACTGCCCCAGGAAAGGAAGACCAAGAGTCACCTCTGCTTCTGAGGATAAGTTTATCCGAGCCACCAGCCTCAGAAATCGCAGGTTAACAGCAGCTCAGATTAGAGACCAGGTCAATGCCACACAGAGTTCTAGAAGCAGACACACAGTTCTAGCAGCAGACACACCTCTACAACAACTGTTAAGAGGAGACTTTGTGCAGCAGGCCTTCATGGTAAAATAGCTGCTAGGAAACCACTGCTAAGGACAGACAAGCAGAAGAGACTTGTTTGGGCTAAAGAACACAAGGAATGGACATTAGACCAGTGGAAATCTATGCTTTGGTCTGACGTGTCCAAATTTGAGATCTTTGGTTCCAACCACCATGTGCGACGCAGAAAAGGTGAACAGATGGACTCTACGTGCCTGGTTCCCACCGTGAAGCATGGAGGAGAAGGTGTGATGGTGTGTGGGTGCTTTGCTGGTGACACTGTTGGGGATTTATTCAAAATTGAAGGCATACTGAACCAGCATGGCTACCACAGCATCTTCCAGCGGCATGCTATTCCATACGGTTTGTGTTTAGTTGGACCATCATTTATTTTTCAACAGGACAATGACCCCAAACACACCTCGAGGCTGTGTAAGGGCTATTTGACCAAGAAGGAGAGTGATGGGGTGCTACGCCAGATGACCTGGACTCCACAGCCACCAGACCTGAACCCAATCAAGATGGTTTGAGGTGAGCTGGACCGCAGAGAGAAGGCAAAAGGGCCAACAAGTGCTAAGCATCTCTGGAAACTCCTTCAAGATTGTTGGAAGACCATTTCCGGTGACTACCTCTTGAAGATCATCAAGAGAATGCCAAGATTGTGCAAAGCAGTCATCAAAGCAAAAGGTGGCTACTTTGAAGAACCTAGAATATAAGACATATTTTCAGTTGTTTCACACTTTTTTGTTAAGTATATAATTCCACATGTGTTAATTCATAGTTTTGATGCCTTCAGTGTGAATGTACAATTTTCATAGTCATGAAAATACAGAAAATCTTTAAATGAGAAAGTGTGTCCAAACTTTTGGTCTGTACTGTATATATATATATAATGGACAAATATGATCCAACCTAGACTGCAATGTTACAATAAATATGAGAAAATCATCTAGTAATAGGTATAGGAAAAAGAGGTTGCTAGAAGTTAGTGTTCACTACTGCAAAGATGAGAAAACTTGTAATAATTTAAACTATTAGAAAAGTTATGTCTTAAAAAGAACCATTTTTTTAACTGCTTACGAAGGGCTGAAGGGCGGATTAAAACATTTTTTCCCATTTTTACCTCCACTCCATGCAAGAGCTAAGGGGTTTTGATTTTTTTTTGTTCCCAATAGGCAAATTTCACCTTCAATCACCTTTAACAGAGATTTTTATCTTGATGCATTTATTTTTCCCCCTGAATGACGTTTCCCAATCATAAGAAGGCAGGCTCATACATTGGGGAAAAATGCAATATGCCTATATAGAAGGTCAAAACAGGCATTTTAAGTGTGATCTGATGAGACCTAATGTATACTATTTGATCAAGCTGAGTTCCCCTCACTCCAATTATTTCTTGTCATTACAGTGACGGGAGAAGAGGAGAACTGCAGCTCGGAGCGCTAGAGCAGTGAAGAGCATTGTGCGAGCAGCATGTCACATGCAGTGCTTTGGAGCTACTAAGGGTATGTGCACACATCAGGATTTCTTGCAGAAATTTTCCTGACAAAATCCGGACATTTCTGCCAGAAATCCGCATGCTTTTTTTTTTGCGTTTTTTGTGTTTTTTTCCTGACACTCCAATTTAATGGGAAATCCGCAAAAAAATCCCCCCCAAAAATGAATATGTTGCTTCTTTTTCCAGGATGTGTTTTTTTTGCAGAAAAAAACGCAACATTTGCACAAAAAATGCAGAATGCATTCTAAATGATAGGATGCATAATGTATGCATTTTTTATGCGGTATTATAGCGTTTTATTGGGGAAATCCGCAAAAAAACCCGCAAAAAATCCTGAAGAAATCCTGACGTGTGCACATACCCTAAAGGCGTCAGAGACTGAGGTGTTCATGGTGTGCCCCAATACTTGTAGCAGTTCCGGAGCACCGTATGTGACAAATGCTGCTCGCACAGTGCTCTTCACTGCTCTGGAGCTTCATGCTGCAGATCTCCTCCTTTCCTGGCATTATAATAACAGTAACTATGGTTAGTGAGGCATGATCAAATGAGACACATCACACTGAAAATGCCGTTTTCACCTTTTCTGGGGACTTTTGTTTTTTTTCCCCAGCATGACGCTGCCCAATCACAGGATGGCAAAAAAAAGTACATGCCCCCAGAAAAGAATAGCTTTTTTTTTTTGTGCTGTAGGTGAAATCTGCATATTGGGCACAGTATAATTCTTCAAAAATCAACGTCTCCACAACACAGTAGAGAAAAAAAAGCAAAAAAAAAAAATGTTTAATCAACTCTTTATCTTCTACATAATGTGGCAGACAGCTACAAAAAAAATCAGCTTAAATATTGCAATGAAACTTTTTTTTTTTTTTAGATCTTCTAATCCGAGAAAATCCGATCACAATGATCACACTCTGATCAAACTCAGAGTGTAATTAATCGGACTGATTTTCTTATATCTCAGAAAATACGGTCTTGTGACCCTAGCTGGAAGTAAGTAAGTGGAAGTCGAGACAAAGCCCTGATTTGCTGGGACTTAGGAGCTGACTGTATACTTTCTTAGTATTGCATTTATTGTGTAAATAGTATGCAGGGAGCTCCTGAGCTCCCCCTAGTGTTGGCAATCAGCAGGCTTTATTCTTGTCTTATGCTTGTATGATATTTGTAAGTTATTAAGTCAATTAGGAGAGAACAGATGCTAGCTATATATTGTCTAGCCACAACTCCCATGCTCCATGGGCTTGTCAGGCATTATTTGTGCCCACATCAATTATACACTGCTAATGTATTCATAAATATATGTTTTAAATCAAAAGTTCGATAGAGAAACTGATTAATTATCATTAACAATTTAGTGTCTTATAAAGCAAGCCTTCTAATATATTCAGTGTGTGCCACAAACAAATTCATCTCTACTCTCCAACCAACAATTTTGCTCATAAATGAGCTGGAAAACCATGACCATTGATTTATTGTTACTAAATGGCATCCCCATTTATCAACCTGTCATATAATCTATATCATTAGACATAATCCTATGCTTTATTGGCTGTTCAGACATGAGTTTTTGTTTTCAAATTAACTTTGGTGAAACATGACAGGTTTTCACGCTTATTAAAGAAATACTATAACAAAAAATAATTGTGTCAGCCCGTCATTAGTTTAGCGATGAAAAATATGGTTCTTAATTTTACACATTTTACTACACAGATATATATTGAACGTATGGTCCGTTGTCCTGTCTTCATAAAGTATGCATATTATCAGTCTCCCAATACCAGCAGATAAATAGGAGGAGGGCTGAGTATGGACATTAAAATAGAAGAATGAGATAAGATAAAGAAAACATGTCCTGTATTCTGATCAATCCAGTTACAAAGAACAAAGAACAATTGCGCATCCACAGTTTTTAGGCTAAAAAAAATAATTTTTTCCAGATATTATTACCAGTTATCTACCTCATTGGGATTCCAGCACTCATAACATATGAGGGAGCGTGACAGCAAATGTTTTATGGTTTGTTACTAACAATCCGTGATTCTTACGGACTCTGTGCACCGCGGAGTTGACATCACATCTATCATTCTAATGATCGCAGCGGCCAATGGACTAAGTGGTGATGTTTGGATGTGATTGGCTGAATGAATGATGGATATAACATATTCTCCACAGGAAAAGCGGATACCACGGGGAGCATCGGCTGTCAACCAGTTGGGAGTAGAACAAAAAAAAATAAAAAATCGCTGCTCTCAGATCGGCCCTATTCATTCAACCTAATGCATTGATACTTTACGTGTTGTAAGGCAGCGGCATTTCCACCATTGAATTTAGTGAGAAAGTGACCCAGGCAAGTAAAATAAAACGTCCTTTATTGTGCAGATACTGCACACAGAAAATTTCTCACCTCCAGATTGCAGCCAGGAATACGCAAATAAAGTCCACTTGTACCCCCATAAGTTTCTCAGGTGCCATCCCTGGTTGCCCACATCGCTGGCTCTGGTCCGTGTTAGCTTCACACAGTCAGGCATACGTCCACAGCGCCTTCAGCTCTGCAACATGAGAAAATCCAACCACAAAACTGACACACCCAAACATTAACTGCAGGTATAAATGAAAACTGTGGCCATGGGCCACTTGTAACACCCATAATGGAGGGAGAGATCTGACCCACTACCATCCTACAGATCTCTCCAAAAAACAAAAAACAAACAGAGTGATCTATTTCAAGTGTTTATTTCTTTTTGTGTTGATGATTATGGCTTACAGCCAATGGAAACACAAAAGTTATTATTTCAGTAAATTAGAATAATTAACAAGAAACATCTGCAAAGGCTTCTTAAGCATTTATAAAGGTCCTTTAGTATGTTTCAGTAGGCTCCACAATCATGGGGAAGACTGCTGACTTGAGAGATGTCCAGAAGGCAGTCATTGACACATTCCACAAGGAGGGTAAGCCACAAAAGGTCATTGCTAAAGAAGCTGGCTGTTCACAGAGTGCTGTATCCAAGCATATTAATGGAGAGTGTCACTATTTCCATATGTAAAAAATGTGCTAGCAGGTTCCTTTTACATTGGCAGGCTTGGTCCTTTTATCCGATCTGTACAGTAAGCAAAAGCAAGTAAAGCAGGTACAAAAAATTACCGTATATACTCGAGTATAAGCCGACCCGAGTATAAGCCGACCATAGCTGTGCCATATAGTGCTCTGCACCGTTCATTATTGCCCCATAGCTGTACCATAGAAAGCTGTGCCATATAGTGCTCTGCACCGTTCATCATTGCCCCATAGCTGTGCCATATAGTGCTCTGCACCGTTCATTATTGCCCCATAGCTGTGCCATATAGTGCTCTGCACCATTCATTATTGCCCCATAGCTATGCCATATAGTGCTCTGCACCGTTCATTATGGCCCCATAGCTATGCCATATAGTGCTCTGCACCGTTCATTATTGCCCCATAGCTGTACCATAGAAAGCTGTGCCATATAGTGCTCTGCACCGTTCATTATTGCCCCATAGCTATGCCATATAGTGCTCTGCACCGTTCATTATTGCCCCATAGCTGTACCATAGAAAGCTGTGCCATATAGTGCTCTGCACCGTTCATTATTGCCCCATAGCTGTGCCATATAGTGCCCTGCACCGTTCATTATTGCCCCATAGCTGTACCATAGAAAGCTGTGCCATATAGTGCTCTGCACCGTTCATTATTGCCCCATAGCTATGCCATATAGTGCTCTGCACCGTTCATTATGGCCCCATAGCTATGCCATATAGTGCTCTGCACCGTTCATTATTGCCCCATAGCTGTACCATAGAAAGCTGTGCCATATAGTGCTCTGAACCGTTCATTATTGCCCCATAGCTGTGCCATATAGTGCTCTGCACCGTTCATTATTGCCCCATAGCTGTGCCATATAGTGCTCTGCACCGTTCATTATTGCCCCATAGCTGTGCCATATAGTGCTCTGCACCGTTCATTATTGCCCCATAGCTGTGCCATATAGTGCTCTGCACCGTTCATTATTGCCCCATAGCTGTGCCAGCTCCTCAGCGTCCCGTCTGGCGTCTCTCTGCACTGACTGATCAGGCAGAGGGCGGCGCGCACACTATATGCGTCATCGCGCCCTCTGACCTGCACAGTCAGTGCGGAGAGACGCCGGGAAGATGGAGCGGCGCCCGGCGTGTGGAACGCGGACAGGTGAATATGTAATACTTGATTTAATGAGCCATTCGCAGTTTCACTGTACCGTCCGTGTGTACTTACACGTGCATGGCTTAATCTTTGAGACAAGCATATGCTACTGGCAGGATCAACCAGGTAAACCTTACCTGGTTGATCCTGCCAGTAGCATATGCTTGTCTCAAAGATTAAGCCATGCACGTGTAAGTACACACGGACGGTACAGTGAAACTGCGAATGGCTCATTAAATCGAATATGTAATACTTACCTGCTCCCGGCGTCCCGCTCCTTCCCCCGGGCAGCTGGTCTTCGGTGCCGCAGCCTCTTCCTCTATCAGCGGTCACCGTTACCGCTCATTAGAGAATTGAATATGCGGCTCCACCCCTATGGGAGTGGAGTCCATATTCATTTCTCTAATGAGCGCTCCCACGTGACCGCTGAACAGGGGAAGAGCTGCGGCACCCGGAGACAGTGGGACTGCAGGGACAGCGCCAGGAGCCCCGGAAGCAGGTAAGTATGCCTCAGCGCCCTCTCCCCCTCACCCGCCGACCCTGCCGCCGACCGTGACTCGAGTATAAGTCGAGAGGGGCACTTTCAGCCCAAAAATTTGGGCTGAAAATCTCGGCTTATACTCGAGTATATACGGTAATTACAAAGTATGCCTGAGTCAAAAAATGTTTAGGTGCAAGAAAGAATAGCTCTGAGAATTGCTATGAGGAGGCATATGCTAATGTCATCTTTTCAGTTAGCTTGCCCTTTCTTTCTTCGATTAACACTTTACATATTTTTTGCTGAAATGTCACTAGTCTATAATGCATAAATTTCACAGTTCGTCAAATTATGCATTAGTTCTGTTTTACTGAACAATATGACATTGTATTGAATTTAATGTTATCTCCATTCAGAGTGATCAAACAATGAGATTATAAGGCTTTAGCTACATGGCAACGTGTCGTGTAACACCTAAATCACAGTGTCACATCACAAGTTTGCATCTAATGGTTTCCTATGGAGTCTCAAATGTTTCCAATTGTTTTCCCGTCGCTTGAGACTTCAATGAAAGTTACATGTGACTGCGACTTATCTGCAATTTGGCCATTTTTTGCAGCTAGTTCACAGCTCTTAAATAGTTCAGCGACACCAAGTTACAGATCAGCTGCACAGATGTTTTTTGTCATGTGGCTTCATAGAAGTAGCAAGATGGCAGTGATGGGGCCTTCAGCATGCCCTCAACTGCTATGCCAACCCATTAGCATCCCGCGATAGAGGTCATTGGGGGGATGATGGGCGTCAGGATTGGTGTACCAGGGGGATGTTAACATTAAAATGCTGCTGTCATTGATGGACAGTAGTACTTGAGGGATTAAACTACAGCGATCAGAGCTAGCTCCAGTTATTGCTGTTGATAGTGGGTGCTGGCTGTACAAAACAGTGTATGGTATGTGCTCAGCTCCTGAATTGGCTCCATAAACGCATACAGAACATATGCCGTACATGTATGGCAAATGTCAGGAAAGGGTTAAAGCATGCTTTTTTTACTTTCATTGACTAAGTGTCTAGTAGACTGTCATGTGTGGTACCCTGTAATGCAACCTTTCCTATCTACCAAAATTTCCATGAAGAATTTTTCGTCTTTTTCCCATTTCTCTTAAAATGCTACATAAAACAGATTACTTTATAGCCTACAAAGAGTCTCATCCCAACTGTAATGGTCCCGGGACCATTCATGTGTGAGGGCTTGTCATCTAATTGAGCTGACTCACTCACAAATATGCCTAAGAACATTGCCATGAATAAAACATTCATCCAAGAGCAACTTCTCCCAATGAATCAGGAGCAATTTGGTTATGACCAATGTTTTTTCCAGAATGATGGAGACCATGTCACAAGACAAAAGTGACAACTAAGTGGCTCAGTGAACACAATATTGAAATTTTGGGTCCATGGCCAGGAAACTCCCCAGATCTCAATCCTATTGAGAAGAGGTAGTCAATCCTCAAAAAAGTGGGTGTACAAATAAAGACATGGAAATTGTGATCAACTCAAGCACTGATTTGGCTAGGACTGGTTTGTCACCAGTCAGGATTTTGCCTAGAAGCTGATATCTAGGTGAAGGACAGAAGATCTGAAGAATAATGGTCAACATTATTAAAGTCTTTCATAAACATGATGTATTTTTCAATACAAATTTAAAAACTGATGAAATTCTGTTAATTGTATTTCACAAACATCAAACTAAAAGATCTAAATCCCCGGAAAAAGCAAACGTTTTGAAAGCCAAAATTTATGTCAGTCTCAAAATATTTGGCCTTGACTGTGTATTTCTGGTATGATTTTTATTGGGTCTGAGTCCCCTATAGAACTGTTTAGTTTCTTTATTATTTTTTTGCATCTTGGCGGCGGCAGACTTTCTTTAAATGGGTTATCCTATGAACCACCTTTATCATATAGAAATGTATGAACAGTTGGGACCCCATCATCTCAGATTATAAGGGTCCTAAAGTCCCACGTACTTGAAGTAGTGGTGTGAATACAGATCCACAGCCATGTGTGCTTGTGTGACCATCACTCCCTTAAACAGTAAAACTGGTTGTCATACTGTTAAATATGCTTATTTTGCACATTTATTTAATCAAGACTATTCACCAGGTGCATTACTCTTAAAGAAAAAATGTCATGATATTCTCATAAAAATGTGGTTTATTGAATTGTCCACAGAAAAACCACATTGCAGCAAAACATAAAAATAGATGAAATAGTTACGAACAGATTGTCCATTTGTAAATATCAGCGCTTGTTACTCATCGTTTCTGAGATTCAATAGAAGTCATCTTTCTTTCATGGAGTAGAATCATGGCTATCAGCTGTTCCTTTCTTCTGTGTCTTGTCTGACATCCATGGAGAATGATGGTGAAGGCAGGAGGTGACAGCCCCCACGTGACAGCCCCCACACCCTCCTAAGAGACGTTATTTATATGTCCCACAGACCACGTGTTCCCTCTATATGGTGTTGACTTATACTCTGAGCTACATATACAGAAATAGCTTTTGTAATGTCAGTGAGAGACAATGTGTTCAGTACAGAATTCAGAATAAGAATAATTAAATTAATAATTAATATTTAACACATACATGGACACCACAGCTCTATTCACACAATATTTTTCAACGATATGGGCCTCGGGGCTTTTAGGATTTATCCCCTATGCTGAATATGTGATTTCTGCTGTTGGTGATATATCCCCTCCACATAAGTTATCTAAACGGTTGTATCTTTCATATCTACTCAATGTTCGATGGCAATTAGATTTTTCTATTTTATCTTAAACAGGAATAATCATTCAACTTTGCATGTAATATATATTTCTTCTGCAGCTGAAGTCATGTCATGCAAAGAACGACAACGGTAAGAAATCCTTGACGCAATTTCAGTCTCATATACGTCTCTGAATGATGAGTTACGAAACCTACTCGACCTAAAAATCCTTGATGTATCATGATATATTGCAAACTGTCAGTGGTAACTCTGAATGTATAAGTTCTTAATATCAGGTCTTCTCCTATCTGATAAACATGTCTATCATCAGGTGATAATGTTGCCAGACCCTGCTAAACTAATTTCCTCCAGGACATCCTTCATCGGCGTTGACAGTGACTCCAGGTTAAATGTAAACACCGACTCTCAATCATCCTTTATTACCTCTTTATTATTTCTAATGGATAAGTTGTCAGCAAACATGATTTATTAAAATACTTCCACAGGCATGATATGAGTCATACGCAACGCAAGCAACACATACAATGCCTCTAAGGCCGGGATCACACATACATGAGATACGGCCGAGTCTCGCAGGTGAGTACCCAGCTCTGGTGCCGGCACTCCGGAGCGGAGCGTGCAGCTCCATGTATTGCTGTGCGGCTGCACGCTCCGCTCCGGAGTGCCGGCGCCAGAGGAGGGATTTCACCTGCGAGACTCGGCCATATCTCGCGTATGTGTGATCCCGACCTAATACTGAAGCTACAGGTGTATTTTGCACTGTTTCCTTTAAGCTGTGCGCTCTGAAAATGACCAACACTCTGCCGACATACCGTATGTGAAATTAGGCTCAGTGACTTTATCAGTATGCTGTTTTATAGGGGAACTGTACTTCCAAAAAACTTTCCATAATGCAATATAACAGGAAAATATAAGAAACTCTGTAATATATCATACTGAAGCACCATAAGCGTTTTTCTTACTGCACCACAGTAGTTGTGCTTATAATTCCCCTGCCCCCTGTCCAATACACACTTGCCGCCGCCTTCATAGTTTTCCATTGTCTCTTCCGTCAGTCTCCGGCGAAAAGTGACCTGGTGACAGCTCCAGTGTTTTCATGGAGCCGCGCAGAAGTCACTTTTCAATACAAGTCTATGACTTGTTCTGGCCTCGTTCTGCTCTCATAGACTTGCATAGAGAGCTTGTGACATAGCTTTTTGACTTCCGGCCAGTCAGAAGGTGCGCTCACAAGATGGCGCCGTGGTACCAGAGTGCCGCTGAAAAATGGTGAAGATACCAGATGGTGAGTATATGACCGGGGTCAGGGAACTTACATTTAAAGCGCCACTCCAGAGCTGTAAAAAAATCCGCTTTCTTCCCCATTTATGAGCCACTTTCCCCCCCCACCTCTACACCATATACTTTGAATAAACAACTCAACTTCCTCTTGCACAAACCAAAAAATTCAGACATTTGTAAAAATAAAAAAAACTTACCAATTTTTTTTTGCCAATTTCCAAGACTCCTAACATTTTTAATTTTCAGTTGGTCGGGCTGGGTGAGGGATTGTTTTTGCGCCCTGATGATTTTATCAATACTATTTTGGGGAAGATATGATGTTTTGATCGCCTCTTATTTTTTTTTGTTTCATTGCAGCTGCTGAAAAACCATAACTCTGGTGGTTAGATTTTTTCTCATTATGTCATTTACCGACTGAGTTAATTAATTTTATATCTTGATAGATCTGATTCTTATGGTCATAACGATACCGCATATATGTGTATTTTTTATTTATTTTCTTTTTATTTCTTAATTTTTTATGGAGGGAAAGGAGGGTGATTTAAAATGTAAAAAAAAATTCATATTTTTAAAACCTTTTTTGACTATATTTGTTAATCCCCTTAGGGATATTGAACTTGCAAACATCTGATCGCTTGTGCTATGTACAGCAATGCCACTGTATTACTGTATATAGCAAAAATCACGATCACCAATGAACATCAGCCAGAAGCTGGCATTCACATGAGAAACAACATGACAAGCACAGGGTCTTTAACAGACTCCCGCCATCATTGGTGCCGAGTGATAACCTCATGAAATTATGTGCTCCCTGCCGGCTCGCAGTTAAGAGATTGAAAGTAGCAATTATCAGGTAAACAACCGTCGGTGGAGCTCCACGAATCACTGTTAGAAGCAGATGATGACTGAATATCACAACCATCATCTGCCAAGAAAGATGCGGGCTCAGTACCGGAGACCGCATCAAAGTCAGCATGATATAACTGTTCATCATATGTCAGTAATGGGTTAATATTTAGGTGTCCTCCTTCCTTTTGTATACAATAAAAAATGATAGAAGATTGCCGAACAAGCGCTCCTGTGTTTGGGAGAGTCGGTTGATATGGCTGTCGGCCAAAGCAACGTTCAGACGGCAGCCATCTAATCTGTATGTCTGGCTTTACAGTCCGCATATTGTCAGCAGAACGTCCCTTGTTTACACACGGTGCTGTGCTGCCGACAATAATTATTTTAGGCCCCATAAAAGAAATGATCAGCCAAAAAACGAGCAACTTCACAAGAGAATGATCGGAAACAAGTGTTCCTATGAGCATTTGCTTGCGGAATTATAAACCCCTGTAAAAGGGCCATCATCCGAGTTCTCGGTTAGCGTTTCTGTTTGTTTGTTCTATTGTTAATCTTTTCTGCTTGATCGCCAGAGTTAATTGAATTCCTTTAACCCAGGCTTTATCTCAGTCCTGGTCTATTATCACTGTTTGCACAAACAAATAATAATTACCTGTAGTATAAAGACAAATCCCTAGCACCAAAATTCCCCAGGTAATTTTACAAAAAAATCCTCCATAATAATAGTAATAAAAATAATAATAATAAAATTAGTAAAAAAGAAGCTGTCCATGAAAAAGATGAAATCAACAAAGAAGCACAAATTGCTGAGCAATCAATAAGGAATAAAAGGTGGAGAGAGGAAACATGTATAACCATAAAATATAACAATTATTATTATACTGTTAAAAAGATGTCTCGGCGCAGAACTTTATTCACTAGGAGCAGAGTCAGACTGCCGTATTTCTCCTGCGAAAATCGCATTGCACTACACGGACTGGACTGGCACCTCTCCTGACCCTAGCAAGACAGCGCGATGGATTACTATGCAACTGTCAAGCTCAGGTCAGGAGAGCCAACAGCCAGAACGAGGTTTACCATGCGATTCTCGCACGAGAAATACGGCAGTCTGTCTCTGCCCTAAAGGTCCGTTCATACAAACCTACCGGTAGCATTGGATAACGGTCTCGACCAGTAAATATTTCCCTATTGCCCTTCAGACAGACCACATTTAACGCTGCCCACTGAATTATCAGTAACAAATCGATCTGTCTGCAGAGACTGCCATTGTTCTCGGCAGCACTAATCCTGTTTACTAAGGATGATGCGCTGCTGAAAACGATGATCTTTTGCGCAGCACAAAAGATGATTTCACCTGATGAACGAACAATTTACTTGTTCATTGAGTGATCAGCACTGCAGGATTATCGTGAAACGATTGTTCAGGTTTATACTGCGAGGTTATCATGAAGTGAGTTACTAGGAACACTCTTTTACAACAATCTTAAAACTTAATGTTAAGAAAAATCCAATAATATGTATAAAAATAAAAACTTCTGAGCTGAGTGTCAAAGATAAACTGTCTTGGCATTGAAACTGAGAATATTCTGATCTGTACTGACTGTTCAGTATATCATTGTGTTCTTCAGAAACGTGTTGGATATTGACATTTACGTGAGAATAATGACATGACTACTTGAACACTGTAACTACCTTATAGAAGTGTGACTCATATACCTGTTTTTTAGCCAAAGCAGCAATTAGTCTATTTTCTGTTGCTTAGAAACATTTGGAAATGCTTTTGTATTTCTGATGTATACTAATTACGCTGCTTCATCGGTAGCTTTGTAAAAAGAAACATGAGTAAGTCTACTGTGACATACAACTGGGACATCAACATGAAATCCTGATCATTAAACAAACATAAAATTAATTAGCAAAGTTTTGGAAACTATTTAGTAGATATTTCTATCAGTTCTTCTGATTAGAGAGGTGATCCCTATTCTGTAACAATTATTTTTATATATTAAACAATTTTTTTTAACAGATGTGGGTCTAGAAACAGCAATTTGGATTGGCAGTAGCGTTTTTAGTGATTATTTTTATTTAATTTTGCTCTATTATTTTTCATTTATTTATGTATTCATTTTATTGTTCATTTATTTTTACCTTGTTTCCTTTGTCACTGGGTAACTGGGATTGGTATATTAGTCCCAGTTACAAGGGAATTGTAGCCTCCTGGCTTCTTGGGAGAGCTGTGTTGGTCTCTTATGACCCAGAATTCTGCTTCCCCCCTATACACCAGGGGTGGGGAATCTTTTTTTCTGCCAAGGGCCATTTAGATATTTCTACCATCCTTCGGGGGCCGTACAAACTCCGCCCACAAAGTACATCCTGACTCTGGCACTGGTGTCAGGACATAATCTTTCATTGCATGCCCTTCAGAGTTCAGTAGTGAACACTGCGTGTGTGTGCTAACAGAGAAAGAAGAAATTAATGAGCTGGTTGTAATCAAAATACACCTCTGCCCAACAATGCGGTCCCTGAGAATCTGCCCGTGGGCCTGATAAAATGTCATCGAGGGGCGTAAATGGCCCTGGGGCCTGAGATTCCCCACCCCTGCTATACACAGTGATCACAGTGATGACCGCTGTGTATGGAGGGGGAAATGTCACCAGCGATTCTTATTACTGCATGCACAACTCTTGTTTAGCACTGTGTATACAGCAATGGGAAAGCCACATGGGGAATACCCATATTCACATTAAGGTCAGCTGACACAAGGTAAGGCTTTCATTCTAGAAACAGGATAAGACCGCCCCGATTGGGTTCACGGTGGGAAGGCTTTTATGTTTTTTTTTATATCAAAATAGCGCTAACTACCATATTTTCTGGTGTATAAGATGACTGGGAGTATAAGACGACCCCCAACTTTTCCATATAAAATATGGAGTTTGGGATATACTCGCCGTATAAGTTGGGGGTCATCTTATACGCCCAGTCATCTTATACGGCGTGTGCGGTGCAGACGGTTCCCAGGGTCTGGAGGAGAGGAGACCGTGACCTCATCGAAGGTCCTTCGCTTAATGCATCCTTAGGAATGGAGGCCGCCACTTGCACCGCTGAGAGCCGGGGGCCCTCAGAGGGTAAGTATATCCCATATTTTTTTTTTTTATTCTTTTTTTTTACATGAATATGGATCCCAGGGCCTGAAAGAGAGTCTCCTTTCCTCCAGATCCTGAGAACCATACAGGACCGCTCCCTGCACACTCCGTACCCGGCGTATAAGACGACCCCCGACTTTTGAGATGATTTTCAGGGGTTAAAAAGTTGTTTTATAAACATAAACGTAAAATACGGTAAGTACTCTATGTTATTTACATGAACTGTTATTAGTTATTTACTTTTCTACTTACTTTAGGGTATATGCTCACTTTGTTTTTTCTTAGATTTTGACAGATGGTAGTATGCCGTTTGAGCCTTCAGAGATATCCAGATCCCTGCTCCTACATCTATCCGTAGCCGCACTACTATGAGGTGATGCTGTAGAACGTTACCGCAGAGCAGTTAATCTAACATGTTCAATCATGAACTTACATATAAATACTGGTCAATCAAGATTTAAGATAATTATTTTTAGAACTGCATGGGAAACGCGCTGTACAGTATATCCTCTACTGCATGGACAACAATAGAATTGGGGGTAAAAATATAAAATTGGAAAATTTAAATTTGTTTCAAAGGTTTGAAAATGTTCAAAGCAAAAAAAAAATCTATATCCCCCTCCCCAGGTCTGACTGTCTACCGCTGCTCTGGTATTTGTTTACTTGCTTGATCGGTGACATCACGGCTACAACGCTGCAGTCAATCATTGAATGAAACACCTCAACCAATGTAGATGGCACAAGCCTATAGAAAAAAAAGTATGCCCAGACAACCACTTTAAGAAATTCTATTGCAGTATCTGCACAAGTGCTGGAAGAAGTGGTGACAATAGAGAAGGCGATTGTGTGGTGTAATCACGTGACTGCCTCCATCTTCATGGATGCTAAAATCGCAGTGTCTATTATTTACACGGCTCAAAGATGGGGCTTCTATTGGCAGAGTGGGTTGCAATATGAAGGTACATACAGTATGCTCGTTCCAGCACAATTTAGTGTTTTTCCATATTTTTTGACCATAAAGTGACACCTGCATTAACATGTAATTATCGTTGTAGGAGTGATGTGTCGTTCGCGAATGAGCCGACACAAAGAGCCGGCTCCCTGCTATGAACGATGGGAGCCGTCACGCCAGTGAGAGCCACTAAAATTCCTGAATGGATCTCACTGGGCGTAAAATCCCGGGCTTTGGCATGTGTAACTCCGCCCACCTGATCAAAACCCCGCCCACTCTTCAATTTAATTGGCTCTAAGAAGTGGGTGGAGTTTCTGCAGTAGGTGGGCAGAGTTTCGGACGCCTGAACAGATAGTCAATAGGGATCCATTTAGGATCCAAAAAGAGCCATTTTGTGAGCCGAAAGAGCCGGCTCTTTTTGGTGAGCGGAGCCATGAGAGCCGGATCACCAAAAAGAGCTGGACTGCCCATCACTACGTTGTAGGGTATTATAGAAATAATTTAAAGAAATAATTTAAAGGGCTGTAATGTTTACCCGTTGTATTTCGAAGG